>NC_084896.1:8209642-8871071 GCF_958979055.1 Alnus glutinosa | reverse complement strand
GAAAACTTATCAATCCCATTCATCATTTGCATTCCACTTTCATTCACAAATCACCTATCCATCTGTTGTATCACAAGCATTTCAGAGAAGTTATTGAGTCTTAGAGCACTAGCAGCAGATTCCCTACATCTCATTCACTTCCCTACATATAGGTAAAACTCCTAAAAAACTACTTGAATTAGATTCCTTTGTTGTTCCCTAAACTAAGAAAACACCAAGGAAAACAAAAATTGCACCCTACCTCTAGGGAAGCAAAAGTGGTTCCCTTAGCATTGTTTTAATATAAAAAACTTTATCTACCCTCTCTCATTCCTCTAACATTTATTTGAACCAATATTTAAATGATTTCTCTTTCATCTCTCTCCTAGCATTTAATTTAAATAATATTTAAATGATATAGAGAATGGATAAGGAAAGTTATTGTGAAGTGTATTTAAATAGAAAATCAAAAGTGGTTTAATTTTCTAAATTGAGAAAAATTTTAAGGAGAGCTACTTCTAGTAGTGTTACTAGTTGTCTTGAATATTTAGTCAATAATCTTAGTCTTGAATTCAATATAGGTTGTCATCTTGAAATGCTAAGGACTTATATAATTAAATATAGGTTTGTTAAATTAATCCTATTATGTATAGAGAAAGTCAAGGCAAAAGTGGAAGAAAAACAAAGTGTGAGATAGAGCTCCAAGTCACAGTGCAGTGACTAGAGTCCTAGCCAAGATGGGAAGTTAAAGAATAGTCTCACATGCAGTAGAAGAAGAAGTCTAAGCGGAAGTAACAACACTACAAAAAAAGGACCAATTCTTGACCCTTTTTTTTCTAGATGGTTTTAAAAACCGTCTAAAATTAAATTTTTAATGACATTTTTCTGAAAAGCGTCAGGAATAAAAAAAATTTACAGACAATTTTCTAAAAACTGTAAGTAAAAAAGAAATCACGACGGTTTCGTTTAAAAACGTCGTGAAATTTGCTGACAGTTTGGGACAAACCGTTTGGAAAGGTAAGTGAGCTGTGGTGTTCCACTTAACCCTATGAATTTACAAACGGTTTGGGACCAAACGGTTTGGAAAGGTAAATTTCCAAACGGTTTGGTCCCAAATCGTCTATAAATTCATAGGGTTAAGTGGAACACCACGCCTCACTTTTACTTTCTTCTCGGTCTCTCTCTCCCTTCTCTCAGCATCTCCATTCTCTCACTCTCTCTTTCTCCATTCTCTCAGTCTCTCTTTCTCCCTTCTGTCACTCTCTTCTCACTCCCTGCATCTCACTCTCATTCTTTTCGATTCTCTGTACATTACTCTTTGTTCTTCATTTCAAAAAATTAGGGTTTGGTTTGGGAGTTATATGATAAAATAATTTTTTGTTTTGTCCTTGCAGATTGAGAAGGCATTTCTGAGAGACACAGAGAGATCGAGAGGGAGATAAGGACCGATCCTCCGGCAGTTCAGGGCACGTCAAAGAAGAGGAGATTTTCGGTGAGCACGTGAACCAGAGATGACCCGAGACCCATGAGATTCAAAAGAAGCCCAATTCTCCGATGAATTTCCGATAGAAACGAAGCTGATTTTTGATGGATCGAAGAATGGGTTCCATTGAAGCAATGGGTCGAATTCCGGTGACTCCCGATGAGATTTTTGGTGGTTTGTGGGGAATTTCTAGTAGGTAATTCCTTGTAAATTCTTGTGATTCCACTTAGATTTTGTTGATTTATTTTAAGTGCTTTGATGTCATGATTTCCAGTTGCTGAACCGAAGCCAAAGCATGCAAGGAAGAAGATTGGGCATGAATAATGACGAAAAGAAGAACCTAGAAGCTATGACCACAGGACAAAAATTCCCGCATGGATAAAAATAATAATAATAATAATAATAATAATGATTAATTGTAGACGGTTTGGGCTCTAGACTGTTTTACCTAATCCGTCAGGAATTAAATTTCCCGACACTACTTTCCAGACGGTTTCAAACCGTCCAGAATAAATCGTTAGGAATTGATTCTTGACAGTTTTCACCTAGTTCTGGACTGTTCAAAACCATCCAGAAATAAGAGAATTTTTGTAGTGCAAGAGAACGTAGAAGTTCTATTTATCTTCTTAGCCGTTGTAGTAGAAGTCTCTCTTGTGTCACTTTTGTGTTCCTCAAAAACTGAAGTGGCTTTTAAAATCACCATTAGGCTTGTGATTGATCACTATTGAATTTTAACCAAATTGTGATTTTAAAAGCCACCTCATTTTTAGAGGGACACAAGAGTGACACATGACAGGTTTATAGAATTACTCCACAAGAGTGACAAAAGAGTGACTTCTAGAATTACTCGTTGTAGTAGTAGAACGTAGTCTAAGTTTGGCAGTAGTCCTTTACGTGTTGCATTAGTATTACTATTTTTTATTGCTTTCATAGACAAAAATATATAGTATAAATAAGGGGTCAGTGTAAATAACCATTAGAAGAGAATTATTAAGCTTATGGTTTTTCATCATTCCCAAATGGAGTATTGTGATCTCTCCTGAGAATTATTAAGCTTGTGGCTTTTCTCCATCCCCAATTGAAGTATTCTGGTCTCTACTACCCGAAAGGAGTTCAATATTTTATTCAATATATTTATATTATTAGTTGTGGGGTTCCATGAGTGTGACTTCAAATGAAAATAACTTCTGGTTTCTTGTTTAACTCTTATCATTTCGTTGATTTTGGTAAGTCTTTATCAATTGATAAGCATATCTATCTTCACTTTGTATTCCATGGATAAATTTCTTTCAATGGTAATTAAGCTTATGATTCCTCTTTGAAATCCAAGATCACCATGTCTGAGTTTGTGATAGAACAAACATACCTTAGTGATAGTGAGCCATCAATTGATTTTTCATTGAGTTGAACTGGAATTGTACCTATAAGCTTGTTTTTTTCCAGATTTCTGCAATGGTAAAGCCAGTATGATCACCAGATTTTAACCTAAAAATCTATAATGCTACAAAATTCAACTACATAACTTACAAAACCCTCAATAATGGCAATTTTGATAGAAAATTTGGCACTGGTCCAGTTAAGCTATTGTTTGATAGATCCCTGTATTGGAAAAAAGACTTAGATTTAATTTCATTCAGAATCTCAATACAAAAACATAAAAATAAAATAAAATAAAATAAAATAAAAAAAAAAAGTGTTTTCCCATCGTTTAATTTTTCGGCGTTTTTTCTTATGAGAAATGATACATTTACAATTATTGTATAACTCTAACAACTTTTTTTCAAACTAACCATTGGATCTGTTTTTCTACATGTAAGTCCTCCATATCCAATGGTTGATTTTAAAAAAAGTTTGTTCGAATTGTACAAGAGTTATATATCTCTTTTCTTAATTGCCAATGAATTCTCGGTGTAAAAAGAAATACACCAAAAAATTTCAAATAATTCTCGTTTGGAAACACCATAATTTATCCTAGAATTACCCGCATGTATTCCTTTTTTTTTAAAAAAATAAAATAAAATAAAAAATAAAACAAAAAAAGGCCAATAATTAGTTACAAAACAAATAGAACCCTAACCCATTTCATGTGATGAAAAATGATAGTTGGTTAAAGTATTAGCAACAGCTTCTCTATAACATATTTTATCACTTAAATATAGGAAAATTTTCAAAAAAAAAAAACACAAAAAGTCACCTGCAGTAGCTTGCCTATTGTTTCTCTAAACATTAGAAATGCTACAGTGCTACCAAATGTATTGGGTAGTACTTTACCTTCCCTATACATTATTTTAATACAAAACAAATAGAACCCTAACCCTTTTCATGTGATGAAAAAATGATAATTGGTTAAAGCACTAGCAACACATACTCAACCATTTTCCTTAAATTTAGAGAACAAAATTATTTTCTTTCTTTTTTTCCTATCTAAATACACCACATAATATATTTCCTTAATATTCCCTATATTATTAAAATAATTTTTTTTACTTTTAATAATTTTCTTTTTAATTCCAAAAAAATGTGTGTTCTCTCAATCTCTCTCTCTCTCTCTCAACCTTTCTCTCCTTCGTATTCTTTCTCTCTCTCGTCTCTCTCTCTCTCTCTGAATCTCTCTGTCGTCTCCATTGATTTCTTGGTTTTGTTGCTTTTTTGTTCTTTATTTTTTGATTTCAAGTGGTATTTTGGGGGTTTTTGAGTTGTGGAGTTTGGGGGTGTGGATTTTTATCAGTGGGTGGAATAGGAGAGAACTTGAGAGAGAGAGAGAGAGAGAGAGAGAGAGAGGTGAGGGGGAGGAGAGGGAGATGTGGTGCTGCAATAGGAAGAAGAATAACATATTAGGATGTAAGATGAGAGAAATCCTTTATTTTTTTGGATTATAATAATGTATTGGATAGCATTGTAGCTACTCAAGGGTTTAGGGAACTTTTGAGGAATCTGCTGTGGGTGTCTTTTGGTGGTTTTTTTTTTAGATTTTTCATATATTTAGGAAAGGGAACCACTTATAGGGTATCAGCTGCTAGTGTTATTAGAACATTAGCAACAGCTTCCTTATAACATCTTCCCTCCCTTAAACATAGAAAAGATTTCAAAAAAAATCACAAAAATTCACCTGCAGCAGCTTCTCTATTGCTTCCCTAAATATTGGGAATTGTTTTCTTATAAAGTATCTTTCTCCTCTCTCATATCTCCTATTTTTGCCTTTTATCGAGGATAGTGTTGGAATTTTGTAAAAAATGTAGGGCTAGGTAAGGAACTTGTATTTTGTAAATAAATAATATTTTAATTGTAAAGGGAAAGATCATGAAGCTATTGTAAATTGTATTTGTATAGGAAAGTAAAAAGTAATTTTGTTTCCTAAATTTAAGAAAAATCAAAAGAAAGCTGTTACTAGTGCTCTTAGCCCTCAATCACAATTGAGTTCATATATAACTAATTAGACCATGTGATATAATTAGATATCTATATATATATACTTACAAAGATTGTATCATTGTGAGATTGGATATATAAGGAGCAATATCCCCCCTTAATCCACTTGAGGACAAATCCCTGCTTTCAGAACAAGTAATTGTGTTAAAATATGGCTGGAAGGCCCAGAATTATATATGTTACTTTGTATTCTCTTTCTCTTCCTCTATTATTCTCCGTTTAAGTGTAATTGTCAATTCACCATTGGATTTTTTTTTTCTTATTTAATTAAAATTGATCTAAATGTGGATTGACAATGACACGTTAGAGAATGATATATATATATACAGCACATCTTAAGCCAAAAATTTGGAAAGGTCATAAATTAACTTACAAGGAAATAATTCGAGGGGAATTATAATCTTCATAGTTACACTGCAAACCATCCCACATGTAAACTTTAGGAGAACATGGATCTCCTTGCCAGTTTCTTGTCACTCCATACATTAACTTGATGTTGATAATGGCGTTAACTAATGTTTAAAGAATGATACAATAAGTATATATGGTAGTTAATGAAAGAATTCATAATGCAATAGGAAATAAATAAAATAGCTAAAGATTAGAAATAGAAAGTGGAGACGAGAAATTTGGGGTGGTTGGGTGCTAGAGAATTTTTAGCTCTTATTGCTTAATTATTTACAATACAAATTGTCCATGTTTATAGTAAAATTATGGTCGATGAAGAGAATATACAAAAGAGAATAACTTCTATAAGGACTTAGCGCAAACCAACTCGATCTTTGTGCCATTCAATAAAAAATTTGTCACATCAATGTATAACACAAAAACCAAAAAAAAAAAGGATGTTTTGGTTTTTTTTTTTTTTTTTTTTTTTTCTCTCTAGATTTTGTGTATTACGCTGATGTAACAATTTCCTATTAGAAAGCTCAAACAGCATTTATGCCACATCTCTATAGAAGTTAATCTTCATACAATCAAATCTGATTATAATCATATTCTAACAGTTCAAGCAGGTCCATCAGAATGTGGCAGAAAAACCAACATATAGTTCAAAGCATATATATATATATATATATATATATATATATATATACACACACACACACAAAGATAATATTATTGATTTATATTTTCTAGTCTAGGTCGATTTGTGTTTTCTTGTATAAGTCGATTTAGGTTTACTTTTATAGGTCGACTTATTCAGCTATAAATAAGGACCTATGTATTGTAAAACAATCAAGTCAATGAGCACAATGTAGTTAAGGCTAATTTGTAGTGGTAGATGTAGGTGTCTAACACCGAACCACCCATAAATTCTCTGTCTCTTTTCTCTCTTTTGCTTCCGCTACTATTCCGATTTTATTCTCATATTTTAGATTTAAATACAAATCTCAACATGGTATCAGAGCCACTTTCTTGCGGCATTCAATAAATGTCCATCAACGTTTTCTAGTCTCCTTCGCGGTGGTGACTCCTCCAGAGTTCCTACCGATCCGTTCATCCACTGCTCCACACGGATTTCCACCATCCAGGCCTTCTGTCACACTGTTCAACACATGTACTGGAAGCTTGGAGTCTGATTTACACAACCCCACCAAAATCAGCCAAAGGAAAGAGATAAGGAACTTACAGATGGTTCGGCGTTAGACGCCTATGTCCACCTTTATGAATTAGCCCTAACTACATTGTTCTCATTGACTTGATTGTTTTACAATACATAAGTCCATATTTATAGTTGAATAAGTCGACTTATACAAGGAAACACAAATCAACCTAGACTAAGAAATATAAATCGATAATCTTATATTCTGAATAGATTCTAACAATATATAGACGTTGGGAAGAACATACCATCTCCTTGGTCAGTCTCAGATTGTGGGAGTTGTTTCACTTCATAAACCTCGATGGCATTGATGATGGGTGGAAGAGTTGAATTTTTAGTTTTTCTGAGTGAAAACTGGTTTTTACCCGCTGTGATTGGAGATGGGGAGTATACATAAGATGTGTACAGGTACAAAGGAACAACCGGTCCATACCAAAACTCCCCGTTTAGATAGATGTTGAATGCCCTGTATTGGTGAACAAGCAGCCCTTCAACTTCAGCAAAGTGCATGTACACATAATATCCATCGGGAGGGACAGCGAGGTAGAAATCCAACGAAGAATTTGCATCCGCCGGAGTCGCAGCAGTATTCATCACAGCGGACGGTGGTTCATAACCATTCTGATTGGACTTCACGGTGAGCTTGGTACTCAACGTTCTCCACTCCCTATTAACTCTATTAGGCCTCCATATGCGATCAAAAATGTCGTACTTGTACCTAATTAATTATTAACTTCAAATATTGCTTAATTCTCATTATATACACAAAATATTAATTGGATCGTCTATTCGATCTTTGTAAAGAAAAAAATAAATCTCTAATACAAACAAATTCGTTACAAATTTTAACAAATAAATAAGGAAAAATTTTACTTATAATTTCTTATCTTTTATTACTTTTATAAAAAGATACCACAACTTTAAAAAGTGTCAATTTAGAGAATCCATCTTTCAATTTTTCTTTTTTCAATTTCAATCCTCCGTTAGAATTATTCATTAAATTTTATCAAAATTTCTAAAATACTTCTTCTTTTTTGAAAAAAAAAATGATTGGATTTAGGCGTTGGTGAAAATTTAACAAAATTTACAAAAATACCTATGCATGAATATTTGGAAAAAAAAAATTAAAAATAAACACAGGGGTATTTTTGAAATTTTGATAGAATTTAACGGAAAATTCTAAAGATGATTGAAATTGAAAAAATAAATAAATAAATAAAGATGGATACCCTAAATTAACACTTTTTAAAGTTTGGGTACCTTTTTACAAAAATAGTAATTTTGGAAAAACTTCACTTTTACACCCCCATGGCCAAGTATATATATATATATACAGGGGTATTTTGAAAATTTTAATATAATTTAACGGAAAATTCTAAAGGATAGTTGAAATTGAAAAAAAAAATTAAAGTTTGGATATTTTTTTGTAAAAGTAGTGATTTTGAAAAAACTTCACTTTTACACCCCCCATGGCTAAGTTTGTATGTGTGTGTGTATATATATATATATATATATATGCAATTTTGCAATCATAATCTTAAAGTTAGGTGTTTTCTTTTATATATTTTTCGGTGTACTTAGGGGCGCCTTACGCTTTTAATAAGACCAATTTATTACTTTTCAAAAAAGTTTAAAAATTTATAATGTCAGCATCTTATATTTTGAACCCTTTCTATATTTTAGATCTAGCTTGTGTACCGTAACTTTTTAACTGCAACACATATGGTGTAGAAATATTTAACGGCCCAGATGTAACCAAAGCAAACTTATTTTATTTCAACCAAATTAAAACGTTATGTTGTAGTTGTATGATCAACCCACCTAAAATCTCAACCCAAATAATTAAAAAACCCAAAGAAAAGATTTCTCATCATGCATGATCGAGCACGTACGTACCGAACCGAACCCTCCACGTGGTTCGAATCCACCAGACTCGGCGGCTACCAGACTTCCTCTAGAGCATGAATCTGTTTCATTCCAAATATACCACAACGTTTCCGTTAAAAAACACGGCAACTCTTCTTTGGTCGTTATATCTGGGCCGTTAAATATTTTTAACAGAATATGTCTAGTTTTAACTACATGCATCACACAAGCAAAATGCTCCACTTTTTCTTTTTCCTTTTTCTTTTTTTTTTTTTTTTTAAAAAAAAAAATAGAACTTTGAAAATTCTGTTATCCCGCATCGAGTAATGCTACATATTATCGTTGTGTCCTTTTCTAGTCCTTCCAAAATTGATGTGGCTCTTAAAATCAACATTAAATTTATGATAGACCACTATTGGATATTGATCTTATGGTGATTTTAAAATCCGAGAAATGACCCCTACACTCATTTCTCACAACAACCCCACAACAAGCTGACGTGACTGGTAATATTTTATTATTTTTTTTGTTTTCTTTTATTTTCTTTTTGTAAAAAAATAATAAAATATTACCAGCCACGTCAGCTTGTTGTGGGACTGTTGTGAAAAATGAGTGTAAGGATCATTTCTCTTAAAAGTCACATCAATTTTAAATTGATGTGGCTTTTAAAATCACCATTGAATTTATGATAGACCACTATTAGATATTGATCTTATGGTGATTTTAAGAGCCACATCAATTTTAAGATATAAAAGGAAAACATAAAGATTATATATTATATATAGCATCACTCGTCCCACAGCCATGGGTTAGTTCAAGGCAATTTTTTTTTTATTTTCTTTTTGTTTTTGTTTTCTTTTTACAAAACAAAAACAAAGGGTATTTTAGACATTTTAACAAAAAATTAAATTTTTTAAAATTTGAGGTTATGATTTGGAGATTAGCTAGGGATGTAAAAATTGAAAGTTTTTCCAATCGTTTTGAGTAATTTTATAAAGATTATAGTCTTTTTTTTATCCTCTCAAATATATTAAATACGAAATAATAATCATATTAAATTTAATAATAAATTTAAAAGCCACGTGATATTGGGAAGGAATACAAGGAATTAAATCGACTCACCTGAACGTTTTGTACGTTACTGTGCCAGTATCTAGGCGTGCAGTGAGCGCCAACGATCCGGATTGAGACACGTAAGTGTCACTTCCCAAAGGCCTCAATTCTAACGTGGAGATAAACGGCGTTCCAGAGCCGGTGTTGACAAGGCAAACATGGATGTAATTGGACGACGGGACGTGGATGATCTCTTTGTAGATGACAGCGGACGCGCCACTCAGTTTCACAGAATCCCACATGTTCGGTCCGAGATGCAGGTCGAACTCCGGCAATTTGTCTCCGGCGTCATAGTTCCCGTACATGAAAGTCCCCCGGATCAGATATCGAACGCCTCTTGTAATAGTAATGTGGTAACAGTTTCTGAGCCCTTGAGGAAAGCTTCTGACATGCCATAGATGCTGCTTAGCGTTGTTTCTGAACTCAGGCGATATGGTGTTGCTTATGCCGGCGTCTATAAAGGTGGCATCGGAGATGTAATATATATCAGTCGTCCGTCCATTGTTGCTAGAGTTCTGTGGTAGCCCGCAATCTAAGCTAATGAAGCCTAACACACACACACACACACACACAGATTCATGAAGTTGTCGAAGTTAAATTATGAATGTTTTATATACATGCACGACCACGACATACCCGTTTGATCCTGGGCACGAACAAAAATGGTGAGAGCAAAACCAGCAAGCAACGTTAAGTACTGGAAATGTTTCAACATCCCCATGATCTCAACGTTCTTCTTCTTTCTTCTTTTCTTTTCCTTTCTTCCATCACATTCAAGCATTAATTAAGCACCATCTCTATTTGTTTTGTTTTCCTTAAAGACTTCGTTTTTCTCACAAAAAAAGCTCAACAACCAAAAAGTAGTATAGTTATCAACCGATTCAACAAAAAAAAAAACAACCCAAATCACATTTTTTTGTCCGCGGATCTCCTCCACCGCTCGTCAGCGGCACTTGACAAAACAGAAAAAGTAATCATGTGTGCCACACGTGACTTATTATAGTGTTTTTCATTTTGTGGGGGAGGTTTCGCCACCCCATTTTCTATTTTGGGTGCATGGCCGAACCAACCCCTAAAAATTAACTATGGAGTGGCCGATACCAATCGTAACACCCTCAAAATTAATAAACTATGGTAATTAACTTAAAAAGTTACTCATACGCTTCCAAATTAATTAACTGAAGGTACTATATATGCCTAAACACACCCATATTAGAGTAAAAAGTAAAAAATATTGATTTGAGCTGAAAAAATAAGTAACCTCAATAATATCTTCTATCATTAATACAAACTCAGAGCCTCCAATAGAATGTAAATTTCAATATATAATATATATATATTGTCTCAATCAGAGGCGGATCTACATTGTAGGTTAGGGACCCGGCAACCCCTAAAAATTTTTAACTTCTTATAATTAACCAAAGCAATTTTATATGAAGGCCATACAAATTTTTGTCTTGGCCATCCCAAATTTTGTCTGTCAGACATTTAACACAAAACAAGATGTCACCCATCAAAAAAACTGGCAGATTTTTTCATGCCCACCGGTAAAACTCACGGTGTCGACTTAATTCTAGCAACCATGTTTGAATTCTCCCCCTTCATTTTCCTAGCTTGTATTGCTTCTATTAAAAAATTACAAAACAAAAGTACGTTTGGCTTGAATGCCTAAGGTGTTCATCCTTAATTCTCTTCGCCGTGACATGATGAGTTCTCTCTTCTTATACTAGGCTTGAAGGAATTTCTTTTGAGGATGAATTTACTTGGTGGAATTTTGAATCCAGAGAGAGATGAGAGTTTATATCATTACATGATAGTTTCTCAAAAACAACTACCACCACCAGGTGAGCATCATGAAAGTGGTGGTGGTGATGAAGGTTTGACGAGAGACTTTTTGGATCATAGAGCTCTCTCTCATAGTCATATTCTCAACATTGCAATTCTTGACAAGTAACGGCATGAATACTTTTAGTTCTAATGAGCATCAAAATCAACCCCAAAAACAATGGCAAGGTTAATTAGCTCCTACATATGAAACTTTTTCCTTTATTTTTCTATTTAATAAACGTTGGAATTAGAAAAACCTCATGAAACATGACTTTGTATACCTCTGAATCATCTTTCCAACGCCACCAAGTTTGGCTCCGGCCATACGACATCTAAAACTCGAGATATATATGGTCTTTTTTATTAGAACAAGCTAGTCTGATTGGAAACCACCATGCATCTGTTGCACTTGGGGAATGGTGCACTCGGGTCTTGGTTGAGTTTTGTGGGTTGTAGTCCCGTAAGCCCTTCTCAGTTCTCATAGCTTGGTTGCAGTGCAGACTTCGGTTTGGTGGGCCTTAGGCTCCTGGACCCCATCCTTTCTTGGGGATTTTCGGTTTGGGGGGGCCTACCCTAGAGACTTGCTGGATGAGGGTTTGCCAGACTTTGGTTATAGGCTATCGGGCATTAGGGCCATTGTCCCGTGGGCTGTTGGCCTTTTGGTTTGTTCTAGTGGACGACACTTCCAAATGAGGCGTCGGTAGTTGGGCCTTCCACCTACAAAAAAGAAACAAATGATAATAGACATCACAGAAAAAATAAATAAACCACCCAAAATTTCTATGATGGTCGCTGAACAGGTCTCTTTTATTTCTCGTTGACTCATCTTATCATCGAAACCGTTGTGTGTTCAAAAAATTGGTTTTGTACGAACATAAATCGATTCAAGACAAACACCAACTAAATTCACCATTAATATCAAACTTTTACAATTTGAATAGGGCAGGCAAAATATTCGATTATTGCATGCCAACGGCCACTAAATTGCCACCGACTACCTATTGACTTCCAGTTGTGGGAAGTTGGAATAAAAAAAATGTTTTAACGTCAGTTCTGTTCAGTAAGCGGTAGAATATTTATTTTGTCGGTTAACCAAATCGAACTGACTTTGAGCACTCTCAGTTCTTTGCATCACTTGTTTATCTCAAATACATGTTCAATAAATACTTGTTTAACCTAAAAAAACAACTATTTGGGCCAAAAAATAACCCATTTTTACCCATTAAAATAGGCTTGGCCAATGTAAAAAAAGCTCATGACTAATCAATTTAACCGACGGATGAGCTTCTTATAACACTCCCCTACAACAATCTTGATCTCCGAAATATCATCAACTTTCCTGCCATCCTCACTCCAAAGATGTCTAATTTTATTTTTAGCATCACGTACCTTCACCATTTTATGAAAATATGCATTATTATGATCTCTCAAATTCAACCACGTACTTGTTTAGAGATTTTTGTTTAAGGTTATATGCTTCCTCAGCTTTGCACATTATTATTTTTCACAATTTTTCTAAGAAGTTATTTATTTTGTAAGTCCTCATTAGGGTTTCCTTAACTCTGATTTAAAATGGGTATTACAGATCGATGCAGTTGCCATTGGTTAAATAGGATTTCAGCCAATAGCAACACAAAATAAATTTTGATGGAGCCTTAGAAAGCACCAAGAAAGCTGGCCGGTACTGGTTCTTGAAAGCTTATTTGGCAAGATAAAATGTCCTGTCCAGTTTTTCAACCACAAAGAAAATTCTCATTTTAGAAAGCCATTGCCAGATAATTTTCTTGTTCTAGCAAGAACATAGTTTTGGTAACAATTATAATAATAGTTCCAATAATTAATAAAATAATAACAATAAGTCCAACTCCCAGTAAAATTCTTTATTATCAGCTTATAACAATTGGATCCTATCCCACAATTCAAAGGCATGAGTATTTTGAGGAGTGCCCTAGCCTGCAGGGAAGACTGTTTCTCGTTGGGGTGCCATGGTGGAGATTGAGGCTAGATATTAATACACGTTCGAATGCAATCAAGAAAGTTCACTAGAAGTAGAGACCAAATATGTTATAGAATGTGAGCTGCTTAACTAAATTCCATGAAATCCATAAACAGCTATTAATTGATCTCTGCTTATTTCTTGAAAATCTTATATTGTTTAAAGACTAAATACATCAGCAAAAAAAATCAAACCAATTTTGAACCAAACCCAGTTACTCACAATAATTATCCATGTGTAAACATAATTCACTAGCTGATGGAAAAGAATCAAGGGGCATAACAACGCTTACATGCAAATCAAAGTGAGTTAGTAGTTCCCATTATAAACAATAACATCAAAGTACGTAGTTACTTAACTAAAAAATAACAAGTACAAAAGATAGTACTAGTTCCTTACATCATATTACAGCATCCATTCAAATTTAGTAACACCAAAATGATGGAAAAGAATCAAATAATAGAAAAATGACACAAAACCTAGCAACTTAGTCTTAATCGATATTCAAAACTGTCAAACTCTCTCAACATCTGTAGTACTGCCTCTTAGGTCTCTTGGTAACATTCTCGGGCTTAGGGATGTCTTGGAAGTCTAGCAACTGAATCTTCCTTTTGGAATTCTGAGCTTGTTGGTACCTCTGATGTAGCTTCCTTTTGGTGGCTTCAAGTTTCAACTCAAATAACTCATCCATTTCAGGTTTTCCCAAACAACTCTTATCTGTAGTCTTTGGTACAGCTGAACTGCCATTACTGGACCTTCTTTGTTGCACAGCCGTCTTTCGAATATTCAACTGTTCCTTCTTATTTTGGCGTAGCGCAAGCAACTTGATGTTGATCAAACGTCGCTCTTTTTTTCCATCAGTACCACTCATACCACTGGAAGCCAGTTTTTTTGGAACCGGCTTGTTGTCTGATCTGTCCTTGGTAACCGGCTTCTTGTCTGATCTGTCCTTGGTAACAACACTTGAAGCCAGTTTTTTTGGGCGAGAAGAAAATGGGTTCTTCAAGCAACTGTACATAGACCCATTTCCTATGCTAATGCTACCCGAAGTTGTGGGTACCAATTTCTCATCCTTGCCACTCTTTGCATTGAAAGAAAGTTTTTCTTTCTTGTGGGCTGGAGGCAATTTGATTTTGAAAACAAGTGACGGTTTATTTTCAACACAATTCATGCCGCTTAAAAGAGTTGGGACTGGCTTCTCATCCGCTCTGTCCTTGATGACTTTGCCAGGCATTTTTCCTTTGTTGTGGGCTGCAGGAGGCAATTTGATCCTGAAAACAAGCCGTGGTTTCTCTTCAGCACCATTCATACCAGTTAAGGGGTTCTTGCATCTACCATGAACGCCCTCATTCTTGAGCAAATGATCAGCAGGATTGGTGGCAGGAAAAATCATTGCTGAAAACTTGTGCTAGTGTTTCTACGATCTGTTACGTGAGGAGTGGAGAACAGTATCACCTTTTCCGAATAGCCAAACACGTTGAATCGCCCAGACCTGGCAACAACAACAATTCAGACGCATATACCATAAAATTAATCATCAAAATATGACTACCCATTGGAGAATCATTGACATATTATGAATATGAATAAAAGAAGGTTAATGTTTCTAACTAACCAAACACCCAAAAAAGGCGAAAAAAAACAGAGCAACAAATCAACAATATATGCCGTAATTCCCTGTTTGGCTACTTGGAAACAGCGAGAGGGAAAAACAAGATTTTTTTTTAAAAAAAAAAATGACAAAAATGGGTTACGGTAAGCAGCCAGCAACGATCGTTTTTCCTTTCTTTTTTTTCTCACTGATTCTGAGTAACCAAACAGCCAAAAAAAGCGAGAGAAACAGAGCAACTGAATCATCAATATCAACAATATTCGAAACCCTAACCCTCTGTTTGGATGATCGAAAACAACAAGAGAAATTATGGAAGAGACCCAGCAACCGCCTTCTTTTCCCGCTATTTCCGAGTAACCAAACAGAGTGGAAAAGCGAAAAAGGAATCAGGAAATGGAGAAGAGGAAAGAAGAAAAATACCTAAAACGTTCTTGGCGACGAACAAGACGAAACGGCGCTTTTGAGAGATTTTTCTTTTTCTGAGCGATGGAAACTTGGAGAAAAAGAAACAAAGAGTGAGTGATAGGAGTAGCCGTGCCCGTTAAATAGAAACCCTAAATGCGGACTTGAGAGAGTTGAGAGTAGCCGTTGAGATTCACGCGGCTTTGATGATGTCACTACGCCCCGTTTTGGGCCCAATAATTAATCCATGAGCTCCTTTCTTCAGTTTTATTTTTTTTTTTTGGCCCACGAGTTCTTAATGAAATTAACTCATCTTTCAAAATAATCCTGAATTTAATTAAACAAACTCTAAGACTTGTATTAATTCATTTCAAAAAAAAAGAAAAAAGACTTGTATTAATTGTTGCATAACACAATGTTCTTTAAGTGTGATTAATTAGCCACTTCCTCTTTTAAGAGACATATGTATGCAGACTTTTGATGTTATAAATAAATAGGCATGTAATATCGAAGTTGCATATATGACACAACCTGTAATTTCAGGGGAGGAAAAGTACCCACACAATTTATAAGGGTTAAATGTTTTAAAAAAAAAATAATTAACAAATTGCAAGTGAAGATTATTACTTAAAAATATGGGAGTAAGCAATCACTAGAGAAATGTATCCCAAAAAGTTATTTAGTCGAGTATAACTTCTATTCGGTGGTAGCAAAAACCAATTTCTTTCTGCCCACCAATAAGAGGTTGACATATCAACATGGAACAAAAAATTACACAAAAAAGGTAAATGTTGGCAAAACACCGGATCATCCCTCCTTTCACCCTAAACAAAAACCAAAATTCCTCACAGCCACAGAGCCACTACCCCACGCGGCCACGCCGGACACCCGAGATCAGCAACTTCACGGACGACGCGACGAAGCCGAACGAGGTGGATGGTCCCGTCCGCTCTTCTTGGACCCAAAGTTGGCTGGGGGTGGCCGCGCGGCCACCCCTGATCCATGGGGCGGCTGCGCGGCCATCCCCAGGGTCTGGGGGTGGCCTTCGGGGCAACCCTAGATCCATCTAGGGCTAGCTCGATGGCCACCCCAGGCCCTGCGCGGCCACCCCCGGTCCATGGGGCGGTCGCGCAGCCATCCCCGGGGTCTGGGGGTGGCCTTCGGGCCAGCCCTAGATGGATCTAGGGTTGGCCCGATGGCCTCCCCAGGCTCTGCGTGGCTAGCCCCGGCCACTGGGGGGTGGCCGCGCGACTACCCCGGTCCATGGGGTGGCCGCGCGGCCACCCCCGGGGTCTAGGGTTGGCCCGAACCCGGGGGTGGCCTTCGGGCCAACCCTTCTGTCCAGGTCGACTCCGACTCAACCGGCCCAGGTCGACTCCGACTCCCCCAGGCCAGGTCGACTCCGCCGGCCAGCCCATTGGTGGCGACTACGGTTGTGGTGGCAATGGTGGCGGGTTGGGTTGGGTAGGCGGTGATGGAGAACAAGGATGGGTTTCAACGGGTGTGATTGGGTGTTTTCAAACTATGGTGCTTTGGTGTGCTAAACTGATGTGTTGAGTGTTTATTGGTGGGCAAAAAACTATTGTTTTTTGCCATAACTGTATAGAATGGGCTCTCTATTTAGTCTCATCTACTCGGTTTACAAGAAAACCCACCATAAAGCTAGGGTTTTTAAACAAAAATTTTAAGCCTTTTTCATTACACACAATAGCACGTATTCAACCAACCCAACAAAAAACAACAGTGCATTTAGGAATGAAACACAAGCTTCAGTTGAGAGATTACCTCTTGGAGCCTTGAACTCCCAAAGAATCAAGAAAATAGTTTCATTCTTTATCTACCTATCTATTTATGTATCTCCTACATGTGTTGGAGCCTCTAGAACACTAAATGGTCGCTAGGGTTCCATTAAAAGCCTTAAATAAACCCTCCTCCCATTTCTTTAAGTTTTGGACTTTTCTAAATTGTATACTGCCGGTTAGTGATAGTAGGACCAACCGATCACTAGGATTTCAAATTTATCTTACATGTCTTTGCTTCATTGATCAATCAATTAATTTATGCCGATCAATAGCAACGTCGTCTCTTTCATTAGGAGATTTAAGCAATCGCCTAAGGTCCCCAAGGCTCCCAATAAAATTTGTGAATGTACACATAATAAAAAATAAAAGCAAGTTCATAAAAAATAAAAATAGCCTTAATTATAGTACACAGGCGATTTTACAAAAAAAGAAGAAGAAGGTGAACCATCTCTCATTTGAAAGACTTAATAAGAGCATGTTTAGGTGTGCTATTTTTAAAAAAATTACGAATAATGAGAAAATTTGTTTATTTGAAATTATGTTTGGATAATATAGAAAACATGAGACAAAATTAGAAAAAATTGAATAACATCTTAGTAGAATTTGATATTTAAAAAATATTTGAAAAACAAGATTTGCAAGATAGGGAAAGAGAAACACAGGCGGCGTTGAGGTGGGGCGAGTGAACCGAGTGGTGGTGTCGATGATAAGAGAGAGAGGGGGACTCAGGTTATCTTGTTTTCTCAATTCTTTTCAAAATATAATTATAATTATTTATAAAATTAAAATTTTACCCTTCAAATTTGTTTATCTTCAAATTTTTTCTCGCCAAATTTCAAAAGTCGTTCACCGAACAAAAAGGGTGGTAAGGGTATTAGTTAATAGCGGTCAACAAGTGGAAGGTAACATGTTGAATTATTATTAATTTGTTTTACAACAATACGACATGACCGCATAGCGCAGTGGATTAGCGCGTCTGACTTCGGATCAGAAGGTCGTGGGTTCGACTCCCACTGTGGTCGCTTCGTCTTGCAGGATTTTGATATTTCTTTGTTTGTTATATTGAGTCGTTACTTGGCAGCCGCCACAATAACTCTGGAATTGTATTGTTTTCGTTTTTTTTCTCATGTATTTTTTCTTAACCTTTTCTTTGTTTTTGTTTTTGTTTTTGTTTTTTTTCTCCAGAGTGAGAATGTTTCCAAATGATTTATTTTTCATATTTTTTTTACTTTTTATTAACCATATTTAAGCCAAAAATTTAACGTTATTTAATCATTTGTCTAATTTTGCTTTTTTGAAAAAAAAAAAAAAAAAAAAAAAAAAAAACCCTAGCCGAAATTTAATAAAATTCATGAGCATAAGAACACTGTTGAAATTGAAAATTTGGAGCATTTAAAGATAGATAAACAGAAAGGATTTCAAGATTTCAAGTGAGTAATTCTAGAAGTCCATCATGTTTCACTCTTGTGTCCATCTAAAAATGATGTGACTTTTGAAATCACCATTGGGCTTGTGATTAATCATTATTGAATTTTGATCAAATGATGATTTTAAAAACCACCTCATTTTTAGAATGACACATGATGAACTTGTAGAATTACTCGAGATTTTAGGCCTTTCTTAACCTCTTTTTTGGGTTTATTTTAAATAATTTTGAGTTTTTTTTTTAAAAAAAATAATAAGGATAAATCCATCAATAAGGATGTAATATCCAGAAAACTTTAAGGGCTTCTAGGTCGGTATTGATTTTACAGTTACTGTTTTTTTCACTGCTTTGGATGATCTTTTAGTTCATGTGTGGTTTGGAGCCATTTATAGTGTTTTTATGGAGTTGGATGAACAAATTTAGTTGTGATTAGGATTTTGTAGTTGTTGCCTTTTTCATGTTTTTAGTGGAAAATTGATGCTTTTAATGCTAGTGGATATTATTTATTGATGAATAATTAGTTATTAAAGAATATAAATTCATTGCATTCTTATATGGTATTATTATTATACGATTCATTTTGCTGTCTTTTTAAGTCGAATAATAATGTCCATAGAATTTTCCCTTGTGTTTTCCCCTCCAGCATAGGAAAAAGAAAAAGAATAAACAGAGGAGAAAGAGAGAGGGGGTAGAACGTAGAAAGTAACTAGTTTTCTTTTTCAAAGTGAAATTTTTATTGCCTTTATATTAAATATATAATATAAATAACAATATTATTTATATATATATAATAATAGGCGGTTAGCAGTTATATATTAATCACATATTTTTACCTCTAAAACTACTGACCGTCCCACTCTAGACAATAACCGCCTCGTTTGTAAAGGCGCACTTATTATTAGCGTTTATTTAATGATAAAGGCATTGCAATCACATTGATAGATTGGGAAGAACATTGGAAAATTAAAATATTTGGGGAACATTGCTAAAATTGAAACCACATTGGACTTTCTCATAAAGAGCAAGAACATAATGAGTAATTTTGATACTTTTCCTTTTTCTTTTTCTAATATTATAGGTTGCTATTCCTTTTGGATTTTTTTTTTTTTCTTTCAATTTTCTTTTATGTTGCATTCCAAATTTCTTATAATAGAAACCCCTCGTCAACCATTTGCTAGTTTTTTTAATCAAATTTTGAATCTTATTGATAAAAAGACCAAAAGGTCAACATTGAAGGACAATACATTCTCTATGAACAATGTCATAGATAATTGGTGGAATTTTCTCCAATCATATAGAATTTATAACATGAGTTACAGCCTCTCGAGCTAAAAAATAAGCTACCAAATTTGCCTCTTTATGCACATAAACAATATGAAAGGACCGCAAAGAACTTAACGCCGATCTTATACCTTCAATAAAATGCCCAAATCTATTTAGAGGCTGGCTATCTGAATTGATCTCTTTGACAACCTACATAGCATCACCTTCAAGAATAATGTCAAACATCACAATTTCTTTAATAAAAATAACCGCACGAAGAGTTGCCTACGCTTCTGCCATTGTGGGATCAATGCTATTAGAAATAGTAGTACTTCGAGCAACATATGCCCTTCACGATCCCAAGCAACAGTCTCAAAACTTACATGACCTAATTTCTTATCAATAGTTGCATCCCAATTTACTTTGATTTTTCCTATGGGGGGACTGTCCACGTTGTCGGCTGAATTGGAGGAGAGGGTTTTAAAATTTCCAATTTCAATTTAATCTCCTTCTGAAATTCCTCAGGTGAAGCCTGAGCCTCCCTATGCACTTCCAATGGAGATTTAAATAAGCCTCCATGATAAAAAATATTCCTGCAAAGCTAAGTGTGGTACTTCTATAGTGGACCTCTCCATCAGTTCTTCAACCGTTGCTAGTTTGGCACAATTAGGGTGGTCAAAATCACATTAATTGCTTCAACGCCTTGATTTTTAAATGATCATAACAAATTCATAAACATTTTCTTTTTCTTTTTTTGTTTCTCTTTTAGGAATATATCTTTGTTTACTCATTAAGGTCGAGGGTTGACAATTGGCTTTTGAGAGCATCCCGCAACACTTTTAGTCAGACAACTGAAAGTAGGCTTGACAATTCGGGTTGTCGTGTTAACTCATTTGGTTGGTGTGTCAACCCGTTTAACTAATTTGGTAAAAATTATGTCATTAACGCGTCATAATTATGTCATAAACGGGTTGATGAGTCATAAACGGGTCATAAACAGGTTAGCGAGTCATAAACGAGTAATTAACAGGTCATAAACGTGTCATAAACGGGTTGACGAGTCATAAACGGGTTATAGCCTAAACCAAACCCTATACATTTGTGCCGTGTTCGTATCGGATTCGCGAGTCGTGTCAAAATTGCCAAGCCTAACTGAAAGCATGTATTCTATTTCAGGCAATTCTAATATGTTCCAGAAACCAAACTCTTTGACTAAAAAACTAGATTTAAACTGAAAAAAAAAAAAAAAAAAAAAAAAAAAAAAAAAAACTCATATTTCGAAACAAAAAGTTACTATTCATTTACAACTTTGCTGGTCACAGGTGCAGTTCATCAGTTCATTTGTCTGAACCAAAAAGCAGTTCCTGTTAGAATATTTCCTACCCCTGTATTTTTATTTTTTTTTCCTATTTTAAAAGACAGGCGAAGGAGATCAATTGTAGCTATTCTACTTGATCAGTTCATTTGTCTGAACCAAAAAGCATTTCATGTTAGAATATTTCCTACCCCTGTAATTTTTTTATTTTTTTTCCTATTTTAAAAGACAGGCGAAGGAGATCAATTGTAGCTATTCTACTTGAGCGTGACTATAGTAACACCTACCAGCAAGGAGCCGCACAAGAGGAGCGGTAAAAATCACAAACGCTCTCTGAAGTCTAACTGTACTATGGCCTGACCCAGCCTTATCAAAGCAGTATCAACGAAACCAAAGATTCCCATTTCAAGAGTGAAACCCATCCGGCCGATAATTTTTAATGTTACAAGGCCATTAATATATACTCCCAGAGTATTACTGCTCTCGTCTATGTCATCACTTTCCCATGTCCAAAATACATTTCTTGTAACGTAAGCTAGCTTACCAGGATAAAGCTTCTCTCCCTCACCTCCAATTATGGATACCGGAAGTTTTTGCCCTAACGAGTTAAGGGGAGGATTTGGATGTAGACTCAGGCTAGACAAAGTCAGAAGTTACCGTCGGCAGTAGATTTTTCCTTTGGCGTCGTCATTAATGATATTGCGAAGGCTATCTGGAAAATCACTAGGCCAGAAGACTATGTCACCTCCCAAAATAGCCATCTTTGAAAGATGATCAGCTGCTCTGTTAGTTTCACGCCATGAATGAGAAACCTTATACTTCTCAAACTTCTTTAGGAGTGCCCAAATATGATTCACGCAGCTAGCAGCCTTTGGACTAAAAGGCTGCTTTTTGTTAATGGTTTTCACAACACTCAGTGAATCAGACTCGACCCATATTACTTTAATTCCAAGACCCAAAGCAAGAACAAGGCCTCTCCATACAGCCCATAGCTCGACCAAGAAAATATCATCTCCAAGTGCTTTAGAGACAAAAGCACATATGGCGTTACCCCTATGATCTCGAAGTAATCCACCAAAACCAGCATTTTCTGGATCAACAGATCCATCAGTATTTAGTTTTGTCCATCCCAACCCTGGCCTTTTCCATCTACACCATCTAATTGACCCAGCAACTGGACTGAGAAGACCACTCAATTTTTCAATAGCAATTTGGTTGATATTCTGTACAAAATCCATCCCATTGCTTCTCTTTGTCACAGAAGAAGACTTGCTTGCACTTTTAATTAATTTCTCTACTCTTAATTTTTCTTTCTTAGCCTTGTGCTTCTTGCCTTGGAGGTGTGTCTCTAAACATTTTTCACTTGTAGTGCTAACCAGACAAAGAGCACAGCTCCAT
Source organism: Alnus glutinosa (assembly GCF_958979055.1). Taxonomy (NCBI): domain Eukaryota; kingdom Viridiplantae; phylum Streptophyta; class Magnoliopsida; order Fagales; family Betulaceae; genus Alnus; species Alnus glutinosa. The sequence goes on along the minus strand of NC_084896.1, from coordinate 8,848,554 downwards.
TCCTTCTGAACTTTCTTTGGACTGGTTGGGCGAGTAACATTTATTTCTGTACTGCCGTAACTGGACTCCAATGTTTCCTATACAGAGAAACAAGAAGAGATAAAATACTTGTGATGGCTTGATTCAGCAAAAATTGAATCAAACCTTGAAAAGATTAGCATTAAGCTATCGACTCACTTAGGTCTTGTGAAAGCAGCCATTCAAGGAAAGAAAAATAAAAAATGGTGGGGGTTGGGGGGGAGGGATCCATTTTCAGTTGTAATTGTCAGATTTTGTTTCAAAAGATTGCGTATATATTTGCCCAGGGATTGAGTAAAAAAAATTAGAGCTTTTGTCTATCGAAAAAGCCAAAAAAGAGCTTTTTAGAATAAGCCTCATTTTTTAGCTTCTCCAAAATACAGTTTTGAACTATTTAGAGTAAAAAAGTTAAAAGTGTTTCTTTTTCTTTCTTTTTTTTTATGTTTTTTACCAAACAAACAGATTTTTGAATGGCACGGCTTTTATATACTAAAAGTACTTTTTAAGTTCCTTAACACAATTTCAAACAGATTCTTAGTCAATATGCCAACAGATGTCATGGTTCCATAGCTTTTGAAATCTAAATTCTTTAACAATGCTTTTTGCTTACTCTTTAAGAGTAACACATAAAAATAGCATGTTCCAAGGCAGAAATCAGTACGTAAATAGAAATCATTAAACAAGTTAAGTGTAGTAATAATTAAAAAAAAAAAAAGAGTTTTAGTTCTCAATTGCACCTGACTTCCACATAACAAACTTGATGTCAGTACAACTTCAGGTTAGAAGCCTACCTGACATTGGAAGAGTTCTTCCTCCTTCCCTTCCGGTTTGTTTTTGATAATGTTTCTCTCAGTCACATCTAGAAAGGTGCTCTGCTTAGTCTCTGCTGAGTTCAGTATATGGGAACTCTCAGAAATATAGGGCCTTATGAAGTGCTTGTAGACATAAAAAGCACCGCCAAAGTAAGGTATCACCAACAAAACAGTTGACATACCCTTTGCATAAGACCAGAATGGAAGCCTGTCATGAAAGAACAAGTTTAAAGCAAAAATGCATTCTAAGACATGGCAGAGACACGGAGAAATCAGAATCTTCCATGCCCCCACATGCACACACGTACAGCAAAAGACATACACATGCAGAAAGAGACACAAGTGTTCGGTCCAGCTCGAGCTTTTGAGCTATGACATGCTCAAGCAACTTACTCTGCATTAGGAACTTGAAAATCCCATTTCAACCAAAGAAGAACAGGATTTGTGATGTGTAATACGTAAAACATCCATTCATCCATCTGTGCACATGTAACGTTCAGTTTAGCCGGTTAGGCAATATCTATTGTTAAATCACCACTTATCCTAAAAGCTTAACCTAATAGGATGCTCAACCCTCAAGTGTGGGTCCAAACTCCCCCTTAATAAGTGATGTCCAACACGTAAAATATTGAATTGAAATGGGTGGTGAATGATGAAGACAATGTTTGAACTTAAGACATTTTCTCTAATACCATGTGCTAAGCTAATAAAAAATGATAAATTTAAACATTTAATTAATATTTTAACATATATAATGTACTAGAAAATTTGAACTTTTTGTCAAACTAATAAAACTATGAGATGTAAATTTTCCCCTAGAAGATAACCCAGAAAAGATTATCTCAACTGATCTATCTATAACAGAATGTAATTTCTGCACAACAAAAGAAGCTTAATTACCATTCTAAAAGCTTTGCAAGCAACCACTCCAAGATATTCATCAAAGAAAACAGGACCCAATAACTGAGACACTGCTGATTTTTGGAGGGGGAACCACTCTCTATTGCCCGAACCGAAACATACCTGTACCATAATGTTGAAATTGCAGGTAAAAAAACTGTAGAACTAAAGCTCCTTGACATTCAGAAAGCAAGATAAAACATTCACCAAACAAAAAGAAGAAGAAGATAAAACCATAAGTTTAAGAACAAAGTAGACCCGATAAGCATATAACCATTCAATGACAAATGCAAGAGGGATAGCTACGTACAGAGGAAAAAGCATAGTGAATGAAGGCCTGCAGATCAAAAGAAAGGGAATAATGTATCAAAATTAAATTAAATTTAAAAAAAAAAAAAAAAAAAAAAAAAAGAAGAAGAAGGAAAATATCTACAATTCATACAAGGGGGTCTGCATAAAATCAAGAAATAAATGACCCCATAAAAGGAAAAAAGAAAAAGAAGCTCAAAAGTCAAACCAGGAAAGAAAACTGGAGAATTTTGCGACAAGCTTGAGAAAATCTCCCCAACCCATATCTTCAGTGTCGGTGTTCTTCCTTGTTGTTGCTTTTTTCTGCCGGAATTTTTTGAAATTTTTGAATAGCTTAGCCCGGAAGGTACGTATATGTTCAACCCAGGGGGATGGAGCCAAACAAGGTAAAGTTGCATCCCGGAACGAAAGAGAATAACATGTACACGCTATTTGACCATTAGAATTCTTAACGGTGAACTCCTCCTTGTATCCAATCAGCGTACATCAACACGCGGAATTGTGTTCCCGGTTTTTCTTTCTCAATTAATTTATAACGATTAGAAAAAATTAATTAATTAATTAATTAAAAAAAAAGATTATAAATGATTTGAAGGCCAAAGGACATCAGTTTTGCAAGAATTAAATGCTCTGCCTCTTCTTTTTAATGCTTTTATTTATTGTTTTTGTCAATCACTACAATTTATGAACCGGGACCACCTCCATTCTAATTGAAATAGGAAATATTAATAATGGTCTAGATTAAATTTTATAGATATAATGATATACATTTAATCATTAAAATGATTGGCTCAAATGTCTGTCCAGGTGAGCAAACAATGAGTACTTTTAATGCGTAGGTCAATAAAGAATTTAGAAAAACCCCTCATTCTCAAATAGGAAGAAGTTCTGAAAACTAGTGTGGGCTTTAAATGAATGAGTAAAGTGTTTACCTTCCCTTTTGAACCATATTTTTTCCAATTGAAAGTCATTCCTTCCTCATATGACTTTACGACGTGTCGCCTTTTCATTGGATTGCGTATAGTTCGTTTTATAGGGTTAGGTCATTGGCTCTGGTAATGGATGTCGCCAATAACCTCTCATTTGTCGTGGGTCGGGTGGCATTAAACACCACTTGCCCCCGTGATAAAGGAGAATGTGCGCTTATACCCCTTCCGTCATGAGTTATCTAAAAAATCTATTGACACATATAGGTTTTGGCCTTTTTAGGTGGGAGGAGAGAGAGAGAAAGAGATTGGATACTTTACAATTTATTGTGATCTTTTTCCGGTTGCCGAAATAACGTTGGTGGGCCAATCCGAGAATGGGTTGGTAACTGCTTGAAATGAGTTTCTTGGTCTAGACTTGTGGAATAAAATTCAGGTGTATCAATATGTATGTTACCACATTATTTATATATTGTCACATTATTTAAAAAGTTTAAACAATATAAACATTATCTACATCATTAAATATAACAAAATTTAATCTGAACCATAAAATAGATCATCTTCCATAATTTAGTCGAGAATTCCAATTGCAAATTAATGTTGATCATCACACCATCAAATACTAAAATTACCTCAAGTATTTATTACAAGATTATATTATTTAAATTTTTTTAAGTTCTTATACCTGATAATTTCAAGATTTAAGGATAGTCCACAAAGTTATTAGCATTTATCATTTAGGGATTAAATAAGCAAACTCCTGCGATTCAAATATTGAGAGTTAGAGTTTTTTGTTTTATTTTTAAGTTTTAGATTAGGATAGGGTTTATAAAAAGTGAGTTTTGGATTTTAATCAGTAGAAATTCTGGGGTTTAGATTCAATGAATTTTAGGTTTAGCATTCTATTTCTTAAATTGATTAATTCATATATTTGATTAAAACGTTTTTTTGGAGTTTTTTTTTTTTTTTTAACACTTTTATGCAATCAACGAAAAATATTTTCCATGTCAAAGTCAAAAACTGGCTTAACATTCACAAAGTGGGAAGTTGATCACCCTGTTTTTATCAATTGATGAATGTTTTATCTTGCTTTCTGAATGTCAAGGAGCTTTAGTTCTACAGTTTTTTTACCTGCATTTCTTACCCTTGTAAAGCTGAAGCCACCATCTGGCTCACTGAAGAAGTCCATCGCACCACCTCATCTCATCTTCATCTAGACAAACTTTGGCTTTTTGACCCAATGCACCATATGCTTTTGTCTACTCCATTTTTCCACAGTTATGAACCATAACTTGAAAGGCTTGGCCCTTCAGTTTTCACTGGCCTGGTGCTGATTGTGTATAAATGCCAATGTAGTAGATTCCTTTGGTTTGTTTGGTCAAAGACTCAAGACCTGTATCTCATAAATTTGATATGAAAGAAACTTATTCTCCTGTAACAATATCTGATGTTGCATCTATTTACAGTGTTCATTTTTTGAGCAAATAATTGGAATTAAAAATGAAATTTACAAATGAAAGTTTTTCCTTTTTTTTCTTCTCTCTACCAATAATCACAACAAGAACAATACCCCTGCCGGAAAAAGTGGAACCTGTTATTATCTCGAATGACAATTTCCCTTTCATATATTCTTGACACGAGTTTGGAAAATGAGTGGCAATCAGTGCACATACGGAGGTTCTTAACAACACGAATTGGCATACCTTGACCCGTACTGATTAGTCCAAAAGCTATGGCTAATTTCTCACTATGTCTGCTGAGCAAGTATTCTTTCTCCTGATCATCAACATCAAGCATAACATTGGTTAAATCAGGAACATGACCTGCATCACTGAGCCTGTAGTTTATTTCTTGTAGCATCAATGCAATCTGGGTGTTTTCTGGGTGTGATTCATCACCAGAGGTAAACTCATGGATTATTCCATTAACCTCTGTTGAGCTTGATCCAGGCACTTTATGGACACCTTTCTCCTTCAACTGTAGCCTCACTTTTGCAACTTCAGTCCACTTACCAGCAGATGCATATATGTTTGAGAGAAGCACATGAATCCCAGTCCTCTCAGGAGCCAATTCAATTATCCTTTCAGCTGCATATGCTGCCACTTCAACATTTTTATGCTTCCGGCAAGCAGCTAAAAGAGACCCCCAAATCACATCATTAGGTTCCATTGGCATGCTCTTTATGAGATCAAGAGCTTCTTCCAACAACCCAGCTCGGCTGAGTAAATCAACCATGCATCCATAATGGACAATTTGAGGGGAGATTCCGTGGATCTCCTTCATTGACCTGAAAAGGTGCCGCCCTTGATCCACAGACCTGCCATGGCTGCATGCTGTCAATAGCGCCACAAAGACTACCTCATCGGGTTTCACCCCTTGCCCAAGCATCTCATTGAAAAGCACTATAGCTTGTTCCCCATTTCCTTCCATGGCCATTGCTCCAATGGCTGCAGTCCAAGCAGAAACATCTCTTCTTGCCATTTTATTGAAAATTCGCATTGCACTTTGAGGATCACCACACCTAGCAAACATGTCAACCAAGGCTGTGCCAAGCCACATGTCACAGTGAATATCATTCTTTTCAATGTAAGTAAGGATCCACTTAGCAAGATCAAGAGCTCCTAAATAGCCACAGGCAGATGCAATGACCACCATTGTTACCCTATCGGCTTTAATCCCTTCATTCTGCATCACTCGGAAAAGTTCAATTGCTTCCACAAACATGCTCTCTTGGACCAAAGCAGTGACCATTGTGTTCCAGGAGACGAGATCACTGTCTGGCATTTCCTTGAAAATTTCCCAAGCCGACTCCACATTACCATTTCTAATTAAACCAGCAATCAATGAATTCCACGACACGACAGTCTTCTTTGGCATACAGTCAAAGACTCTGTGAGCCATTTCTTGTTTGCCACACTTCATATACATGTCTATCATCGCATTAGATATGTTATCCCAACCTTCTAACCCATTTCTCAAAATATAACCATGGCACTGCTTTCCAAAGAGAATATCACCTAAATGTGCACATGCTGAGAACACAGATAACATTGTAACTCTATCAGGTTGTGGTCCCTGTTGCAGCATCTCACCAAAGACAGAAAGAGCTTCTCTCAGCAGCCCCAGGCACACATAATTTGACATGATAGTATTGCACAGAACCAGATTTCTATCTACACATTCATTAAAAAGCCTCTTTGCACTATCAATAGCTCCACATTTCATGAACATATTAACAAGTGCATTAGCCATATGAGTGTTAAGCTTCACTCCTACCTCACCCATGTAAGCACTTACTTTCTCACACAATTCAAGATTCTTCAACTTTGCACAAGCTGATATCACACAGACCATCGTAACCGAATTGGGTCTAACACCCGTCTCCACCATTTCAAAAAACAAACAAACCGCTTCCTCCGGACAACCCCTCCTAGCATAACCACAAATCAAACTAGTCCACGACACAACATTTCTTTCAAGCATTCCATCAAACATCTTCCGTGCATAATCTATCTTTCCACACTCTGCATAAAAATGAACCAAAGAATTCCCGATAAACACATCTCCCTCTAAACCCATCTTCATAACTACTCCATGAGCTTGAATTCCCTCAAAAAACCCTAAAACCTTCGTGCATGCGCTTAGCAAAAAGGGAAACGTGAATTTATCAGGCACAATGCCCGCAACCACCATCTCAATATAAAGCAAGATAGCATCACCACCAAGTCCAGCAGAAGAGTAACCTCTAATCAAAGAATTGTACATGAACAACAACCTAGTATTTCCCCCATCTCCATTGTAGCCTTCAAACGCCTTTCGAGCGTAATGTAAGCTTTCGGAGGAGCCCATTTCGGCACACGCGGCAATCAGCTTGGTCACGGTCGACGGGCTGTGGCAGAGGCCTTTCTTTGTGATGTTACAGTGTATTTGCCTGAGTTCGTTCATGGTTTTGCAGTTTTTGAAAGACCCAGTAGGAGAAGAGTCCTTGGCCGTGGTCTTGGTCTTGGGCTTGGCCTCATCTAGATTGGTGGGAGTTATGGAGCTTGGGGTGGCTGAGACCACAGGAGGCAGAGGAAGGGTCACGGCCATTGTGGTCATGCTGGTATTGGCTGCTGCACCAAGAGCTACTTTAATTGGAGATACTTTCTACTAAAATTCCACAACTACTATCATCAACGACAATTAACAACTACATTCTCCAATGGCCACATACACAAATCAAAGTAAAGTCCTCTCAACCAACACTACCTACAAGCGGCCATCACAAGAAAATCACCAAATCCAAACTTTCAAAATGCAACCCCTTAAGCCATCTCTACCCGTAAACCTCCAAGAAAGCCCACAACTCAGAATCCCATAACTGATAACTCCAAGTCCTTTCCTAGCAAAACAACAAGCAAGGCCAAGACATCACCCACAGAAAATCCACCCCAATCTAGCATTACACAACCAGAAAATCAAAAGGAAATGTAACCCATATCAATCCACCAAAATCATCTTGAAATGGTACAACAGGGTATCGAGATGCTACAGGGAGCAACCAAAGGCAGAGCTCACCTCAAGGTCGGTTCGATATATTTTGGGGCATAAGGCGATAATTTTAAACGAGGTTTTTTTTCGTGGGCCCTATTCTCAATGATTGTTGTTTTTGTAGAGTTATGACTTGTATTTCAACGAATCTTTTTCTGTGAATCTCACTCTCTTCATTAGCTTTCTTATAGTCAACATCATTTTAGTTGAGTCTTTTAATAGGAGAGAAAATGTACTTTTTTTTGTTAGTATTAATTGTTATATTTTTTTGCCTTTAACTATTTATTTTTCTATTGAAGTTAAAAAGTTTCCAAAGAAGAGATCATGCTTCTTTTATTTTTTCAAGACCATTCCAGATTATGATTAGGCTTCTTCCTTCTTCTTTTTTCTTTTTTTTTTTTTCAAACAAACCCATATTTGGGGGGGCCTTATTCCATTGGAAAAAAACCGTTTTAGCTTATGATTATGGCTTTTTTCAAACAAACTTGTTTTGGGGCCTTATTCTACTTTTTTTTTTTTTTTTTTAAACAAACCCGTCTTTGAAGGCCTTATTCCACTTAGGGGCCTTAGGCGACCGCCTAACTCGCCTTACGGTTGAGCCGGCCCTGGCTCACCGGAACAGGGCCGGAATCCATTGCCCCAGCTGTTTCCCACACGCCATGACGGTGGCCCAACCACCACTGCTCCAAAATCGCACCACCTACGGCCAAGAACCCATATTCCTCACTCTCGGGTTCTCTCTCTCGCTGGGTCTCTCTCAGCTCATCTCTCTCTTGGTCTCAACTCTCTCTTACTCTCAGCTTGTATCTAGACTTCAACTCATCTCTCTCTCACTCTATCTCTTTCTCTCTGTTTCTCGGTCGTGCGTGTGTCCGTGATGGACTGATGGAGAAAGGGAGAGGAAGATGAGGGAAAGAGAAAAGAAAGGGGAAGGGGAACGTGCTGCGTGAGAGAAGAGGGAACGTGAACGTGAATGGGATGAAATGGATGAATACCTCAAATAGGTTCGTAAGGAATTTTCTATATCTCACATATAAAATTAATATATATTTCTTGACATGTAAAAAATATATATTATTTAAATAGCATGTACTTCTTATATATTATGTGCTTTTTACATACTTTTTTAATATCATTAATAAAAAAAAACATGTGCTTTTTACATATAAATCATATGTTAAAGGACACGTATCCTTTTTATATGTGAGTTGTAAAAAATTTCTTTCAAATCAATTTGTAGGAAATTTCTATTCTATCTACTGGTATATGATTTTAAATTATTTTAAATTTTAAAAGGCGTATCAATATTGACTTCGGGTGCGTATGGGATTGCGATTTCGTAGACAATAAGTGCGATTTTAAACCAAATCACAGAACATAAATCGTTTGGGAACTGTGTTTTTAAAAATTGCGATTTGAAAACGTTGAAAATCTGATTTTTCAAATCACAAGTAAGATGGTGTTTTTTTGAAAACGCAGAATTTTAAAGGCTAATTTGCGATTTTAAACGCTAAACTGCGATTTTGCCAAACGCTTGCGTTTTTAAAAATCTATTTTTTCAAATCGCACATTTTAAAATCGTGATTTTAAATCGCACTTTTTGAAATCGCTCGCCTAAGGGAAGAGCCGGCCCTGAGTAAGACTTAAGGAAAGTAATGATAATATTAGGGTTTGTTAAAAGGGAAAAAATCTGCTTTTGTGTTTCAGCCAAACGTTCGACTAGGGATACTGAGCATTTGATTTGCATAGTACCTCGAACGTTCAAGATTATGTCACGAACGTTCGACAGTATGACATATAGCACTGTTCAAGCAATAGGCTTTGTGTCAGAAGGTGTACCGAACGTTCAATGAAACCTTAAGACCGTTGGATAAACAGTACACCGAACGTTTGACAAAAGTAGACCGAACTTTCGACATTTGGCATAATTTTGTAAAATAGCTCATTCTTATCTTCAGACTTCCAGACTTATAAATATCCCACCTCCTATGACCATTTAGACCATTTCTACCCTCTCTTGATCAATGAATCCTTGCAAGTGTGTGAGAGTATTTTGAAGGAGGAATGAACTTTTTTCATACCAAGAACGTAACCTTCTTGGCTTAATTCATTTTAGTAGGGTTATTAGGTTTCTTACTTACTGTTTTAATAAGTAGTTCTACCTAGCTTTACACCTTTAGTTTTTTTTGCTTTAATACTAGCTTAACAATGGATTAACAGTTTGATGAAGTTTGGTGTACCAAGTTCTGCATGTAGGTGTTATTGTGGCTTAGGACTGTGTAAGGGATCATGTTAAGACCTTAGGACTTTCTTAGATGGAGTTTGTGGCTTTTAGGTTTGGAAATAGGATTCTGCCCAATATCGAACATTCGATCCTTCACTGGATGAACGTTCGATGTCAAGACTGAACGTTCAACTCTTCTATCTAAATGTTCTACAGTCGGGCAATGAACCTGTTTTGTGCTTATTTAAAACTTAAGTCTTGTTTAGCTCGGTTTAGAGGCTAATGACAAGTCTTCTCACAGATTTGGAGATAGAATAGTGCCCAAAAGTTTACCCAATGAAAACCTACGACTCAAGTGAGTAAAAACTCACATAGATACTTGTTATTATTTTTCCCGCATAGCATAATTATTTTGTTTACCAAACATGCATATTTACAACTCACATGAAATACACATTAAATTATTGTGAACTTTGCTTTTACGAAAATGAATGATGAATAACAAGATAATGAAAATGATGAGTTTATAAAAACATGCATGTAAAAGACAGTGAACATTAAATTGCATCATATGACATGGTACACCGGTATGTGCAGGATAACGGTCATAGGCTTACTATTATGCAGGTTAACCCTATGATCAAAGAGATTTATTTTTATAGTTGACCTTGGATCCAACAGTTATTTTGTGATAGGCACACTATGTATGGATGTGGTCACAGTTACGGCTTTACTAATAGTGTGGGCCATCCGAGGTTGGACTCGATCGGGCTACTAGTATGTGACAGTATGCATGAAATATCCGGAGCACCGGTGTTATACTATAGGTCCTTCGGGATAGTGTCAACCCTGTCAAGAAAGGGTTAATAGCCTAGGTAAATCATATGGAGTTAAACTATGACATAATTATCTTATTATAACATATGCTATTTCTATATTGCATTCATGATTATTATGCCCGCCATGAGGACATAATTAGAATTATTTTTTAGGAGTTAGATCATGTGTGACTGAAGTCCACGTGGGATGGAGATGAGGATACCCATCGTGACATGATTGAGATTGTTCATTTGGTGTATCTCCTTAAAACTAGGCCTTGAATCTTTATGTTTATTTATGACTCTTAGACTTTGTTTGTAATATATATGTGTGGTCTTTTGTTTACCAAAATATATCAATAATAAAATTAATCACTCGCAATAGAACGAATCCTTGTAGGATAAGGCTATAGAGAGGGTGTCGAACCTCAAGGACTGTAGGGGTATTATTATCAAGCTTATCGAGATTAAATATAACTTAATTAAAAATACGTTTGATTTGGTTTTTGTTTTCTAAAAATAAATGCATAAAAGTAAAAGACATAAATTTAAAGATAGTAGGGATGAGATAAAGAATAGGGGATTGATTTCACCACTCACCGCATAACAATGGTCAATCATAAATTAATAAGGAAAATTCATATTATGCATGATATAGGACTCGTCTCACTCGAGTAGTCAAGAAATTACCTCTAAAGAATAAGCATAATCCATCTTCGGTTGGCACGGACCGTCCACCTAACCATTAAGATGCGGTACGACCCGTCTTCCCTAGGCATGGACTAGCTTCGTCTTTAATAGGATATACACACAATCAATGGAATAGTATAACCCATCTTCGGTTGGCACGGACTGTCTACCTAAATTACACTAAACTAGGGTGTAGTACAATCCGTCTTCCCTAGGCATGGTCTATCTAATCCTCTTGATCATATATCAATTAAAACCGTTGTATAACAATCATTCACATAATCATAGAAAATATGAATGATTGAGTTCAATCAATATAAAAGACTTTCTAAGACAAGATAAGAAATTCATAATGATTGAATATAAACATTAAAATCAATTCTCACAGTTATACAACCATCATGCATAGAGAAAATCCCAAACTAAAATACAATTAAACCATTGTTACTTGGAAAGGGCTACATCAACACTCTATTAGGAATTTAGCCGCTCATCGTAGTGATGGGATGGCCTCCTGCCATGTTCATCTCCTCTTCAACTTGTCAGGCCTCTGAGAAGAATTTTCTGTCTAGATCTAAGCACAATCCCAAGCACCAAGCACACCTTCTCTTGAAGCTTATGGGTCTATTTATAAGGAGCACACAAGTCCTAGAAGCCCTTTGAATTTCAGAAAAATCGTCTCTTGAGTCTTCTTGTCTAAGTAGGAGATTGAAACTTCAATTCAAGTAGGAAAAAGGATTCCAAATTCGGCAAGAATTGCGGTCTTTTATTGCAAGGCAATTTTAGCATAGTAAACGTTCGAATTAGAGAAAAGCTACTTCTGACATATTTGTTTAATATTTTATTAGCTTTCCAACGCCACCAATTTCATTGCAATCCGATATCTGAAGCAAATGTTATGATCCAAACACTGAGACATATGCAGAATCCAAATTTGAATCCAATCCGATTTTGACTCTTAGTGGAGAAATTCTGATTTAATCCTTCACTTGATTTGATTAAACTTAACCACATCATATAGGTATTCTATTATGATTGGTTAAGCTTAAACATATCTTTTAGGTCTTCTCAAAGTGTGCTTTAAGCCCAAAATTAATGGAATTAATTGCATCGTTATTTAAAACCTGAAAACATTAAAACAACACAAAATCAAACAAATAATAATGCTAAGGAATTAACATATGCAAGTTAAGGGGTTTGAATGTGCAACATTCAGCGCTTATCACACCCCCAAACTTACATATTGCTAGTCCCTTAGCAATACAAAACAAGAAATAAAACTGAAAAACAACAAGATAAATCCTTCTTTCGTGGGATGTACGATTGCATTTAGCGTATGCAACAAGCCTTTTAAACCCGTAGGACTCCCTAGTGGACGAGTAAAGTCTCGTGAGGGTTTGCCAGGAATGATACCCACAAACATTGTTCCTACCATGTTATCCTCAAGAATGCAGCATCATAAAAATAATGGTTCTCATTCATTAGCAAGCTTAACAAAATAAACTCCATCTTCACAATTTCAGGGAATTAAAAATTAAGTTACTAACATGGCATTATGAGATATCACAAGATTCAATTAGTGTAAAGTGAACTTAACATATAGTCATGAGATTTCAAAATTAATCTCAATCATGAATGGTTCAACACTCAAAATTCATTGGACTCCCCATTAGATAAAACAATCAAGGCATATATATTTATTATTATTATTTTTATATATATGCAGGTTGTGCAATGCTTAGCTCCCTTAAGCTTTCTAATTGACCCATGTAACGAGTGTTAGGTCAATGACTCCTAAACCAGATGGTTTTAGGGCATTAGGTGTAAAACACCCTAAAGACTTACTAACTCGAGTCAAAAAGGCTATGAAGCTAAACTTAGCCATTTTATCAATCAAAACAAACTTTCACATTTTGACGCGAATACTCAATGCTTAATGAAGCAAGAGATCCGGTTACTCAGCGAAAAGCTCAAAGTGATCAATATTATTCTCTCTTTCTTTCTTTTTTTTTTTTCTTTTTTTTTTCTTTTCTTTTCATTTTTATTTTTTTTTATGCCAAGGTTATTACTCCAACAAGTTACCCAACTGCATCCAAGATATTAATAACAGACAAAACTGATTTCAAATTTCATACCCCATAGACTACGTAATAGTGTGCTTGTGAGAATCAAATTGAAACAAGTAATATCTCATGCTACCAAAGAAAATAACAAAACTTCTTAATTCCCTAGTCAAGTGATCATGTGTTCATCATGTTAAGCTCACCAATGAAATACAAATCAGGATTTAAGTTCAACCAAATTCTTAGAGATAACAATACAAAATATTGGACAGTGTTTTGTTCTTCCATACCCCCAAACTTGAATCACACATTGTCCCCAATGTGTGTATAGAACTGAACATAACAATAAAAGGATAGGAATACCTGAATGAGCAGATGTGGGGCATATCATACCCCCAAACTTGATTGCAAAAACACATGTCCTGAAAAAGATAGTGATACTCCAACCAAATACTAGTCAAGTGCAACACATTATTGTAAAAATATAAACAAAGAATGAAACAACAATGGAGAAGATAAACCTGGAAAGAGATCCTGTACCCTGGCCTGATAGAGGACTCGAGCGTACAAGGCATGTGCTCAAACCAATGAAGCCCAAAATATATGGGATCCGCCAAGCCAACGGAATCCACATCCTTGATGCGCTCAATACTCTCTGATCCTTAAATTTAAATTTGAAGCACCAATCTTTTATTCTCTTGGACCAAAGAGAATAAATTTTACCTACAGAAAGGTAATTTCGAATGCCCGCATATCGAGGTAGATCCCTCTGAGTATTCTTAAGTAGTTTCTCATCCGGAAGGGAATCATGAACTAGACTAGAATGAGGAGAATACACAAGGAAGTTTTCTACCTTGATAGTCTCTTTTTGCTCTTCTAATATCCCTAACAAACTACTCTCCTGACCTCTTGGTAAATCACAAGCAATAGGGGTTCGGAGTTCATATGGCGTCTTGAGGATAAGAGTGGATGATGAAGGAGCCTCAGTGCTCACTTCCTCGCCTTTTGCCCGATGTAGAGCTTGTGGGGCCTCAATTTGCTCCTCCTTTATCTCTTCCACATGAGTCTCGACCACATCTCCATTCTTCATTGTGGTGATGGCTTGCTCATGATAAGAAGTACTCTCATTCACCATGTAGTGTCCATCAAGATTGGTCACCGACTGTCTTTGAAGCTCTTCTTCTTCTCAATTGAGGTGGTTCATGATTTGTTCAAAGTGAGCATCCATCCTGGCTTCCATCTCGGTGAAGAATTGATGGGTATATTTTTCCTGGTGAGACTTCATAATCTGAGTTTGAGAGTCTCTTATTTGATCCATCTTGCTCATAAATTTCATCATCTGATCTTGAAAGTTAGAACTCATCGGAGGAGGTGGTTCAGCCTGAGATTGCTGTTGTGGCGACCAGTAGATGGGAGATGGCTCCTCTTCGTGAACATCCATCTTGGCTTCTATCTCGGCGGAGAATTGAGGAGTATATTGTTCATGTTGAGATTGTTGTTGTGGAAGCCAGTAGATGGGAGATGGCTCCTCTTCATGAGCTTCTATCTTGGCAATGGATTCAGAGTGAAAGTTCAATGTCTGACCGAGAGAGGTCACTGTCTGAGTGAGTTTCTGATTGATCTCACCCATAAGTTTCAATATCTGAGCTTGAACATTAAAATCTGATTGAGGTGATGGTGTAGCCTGAGAAGAAGGCTGCCAGTTATCCTCAAAGTCAACACAATATGGAGATGATTGCCATTACTAGTGGGGAGGATGGAAGTTAGATGGTGGATATGCCGTTTGATCATTGAATTGTGGATATGCCTGATGGTACAGTTCATGAAATTGTGGAGCATAATTTTCAGGAGCTTGAGCTTGCCACGAGATATTAGACTGGTTACTTCATGCCGGGTCATAGGAATCAAAGTAAGGCTCATTCCTCGGTCTAAAGAACTGTGTGTTCATATGCTCATAAGAATATTTAGAAAATTGTCCTGCAGTTGGACAATCTTTAACATGATGATAAGGACTATAGCAATATGAACATGGTTCGTGGGGGGTTGGAATGCCTCCCCACATGAATTAAATTGACAAAAATAAAACAAAATAACAAAAGAAAATAAAAACAAAAATTGAAAACAAAAAAAATAAATAAATAAATAATAAAAAGAAACCAAAATTAAAATAAAATAAAATAAAAGCAAAAAAGATAATCAAGTTAAATTCAATCTTTAAAACTTAATAATATAACCGTTTGCAGTCCCCAGCAACAGCGCCAAAAATTGATGTGGTCTTTTGTTTACCAAAATATATCAATAATAAAATTAATCACTCGCAATAGAACGAATCCTTGTAGGATAAGGCTATAGAGAGGGTGTTGAACCTCAAGGACTGCAGGGGTATTGTTATCAAGCTTATCGAGATTAAATATAACTTAATTAAAAATACGTTTGATTTGGTTTTTGTTTTCTAAAATAAATGCATAAAAGTAAAAGACATACATTTAAAGATAGTAGGGATAAGATAAAGAATAGGGGATTGATTTCACCACTCACCGCATAACAATGGTAAATCATAAATTAACAAGGAAAATTCACACTATGCATGATATAGGACTCGTCTCACTCGAGTAGTCAAGAAATTACCTCTAAAGAATAAGAATAATCCATCTTCGGTTGGCACGGACCGTCCACCTAACCATTAAGATGCAGTACGACTCGTCTTTTCTAGGCATGGACTAGCTACATCTTTAATAGGATATACACACAATCAATGGAATAGTATAACCCATCTTCGGTTGGCACGGACTGTCTACCTAAATTACACTAAACTAGGGTGTAGTACAATCCGTCTTCCTTAGGCATGGTTTATTTAATCCTCTTGATCATATATCAATTAAAACCGTTGTATAACAATCATTCACATAATCACAGAAAATATGAAGGATTGAGTTCAATCAATATAAAAGACTTTCTAAGACAAGATAAGAAATTCATAATGATTGAATATAAACATTAAAATCAATTCTCACAGTTATACAACCATCATGCATAGAGAAAATCTCAAACTAAAATACAATTAAACCATTGTTACTTGGAAAGGGCTACATCAACACCCTATTAGAAATTTAGCCGCTCATCGTAGTGCTGGGATGGCCTCCTGCCATGTTCTTCTCCTCTTCAACTTGTCAGGCCTCTGAGAAGAATTTTCTGTCTAAATCTAAGCACAAGCCCAAGTACCAAGCACACCTTCTCTTGAAGCTTATGGGTCTATTTATAGGGAGGACACAAGTCCTAGAAGCCCTTGGAATTTCAGAAAAATCGTCTCTTGAGTCTTCTTGTCCAAGTAGGAGATTGAAACTTCAATCCAAGTAGGAAAAAGGATTCCAAATTCGGCAAGAATTGCGGTCTTTTATTGCAAGGCAATTTTAGCATAGTAAACGTTCGAATTAGAGAAAAGCTACTTCTGACATATTTGTTTAATATTTTATTAGCTTTCCAACGCCACCAATTTCATTGCAATCCGATATCTGAAGCAAACGTTATGATCCAAACACTGAGACATATGAAGAATCCAAATTTGAATTCAATCCGATTTTGACTCTTAGTGGAGAAATTCTGATTTAATCCTTCACTTGATTTGATTAAACTTAACCACATCATATAGGTATTCTATTATGATTGGTTAAGCTTAAACATATCTTCTAGGTCTTCTCAAAGTGTGCTTTAAGCCCAAATTAATGGAATTAATTGCATCTTTATTTAAAACCTGAAAACATTAAAACAACACAAAATCAAACAAATAATAATGCTAAGGATTTAACATATGCAAGTTAAGGGGCTTGAATGTGCAACATTCAGCGCTTATCAGTGATGGTGACTGGTCTTTGGCAATAACATTTGTCGCTCTGGTTGTTTATATTATTGTAGGTTTTAAATTAGTAAGCTATCTTTATATTTAAGTGAAAAGTCTTCCACTACAGGCTCTCTTTGGAGAGTTTGTGATCCCTGAGTCTTATTCCGTAGGGAATAAGGCTGGGAGGCCAACCAAGAAGTTAACTACCGGTTAGTTAATTTATTTGGGGCGTTATATAGGCCAGATGGATTTGCAGCATACTTTTATCAAAAAAATTGGGCAGCAATGGGAGGGGAGGCATGTAATATTATCATTAGTTTTTTATACTCCAACCATTTAAATAAATATTTGAATTTCACTTGCATTGCTATAATTCCAAAAGTAAAAAATTCGACTTGAGTAAATGAATTCCAGCCCATTAGTGTGTGTAATGCTTTATATAAAATTATCTTGAAGGTCCTGGCCAACAGACTGAAGGTTGTACTTCCCCATATTATCTCTTATAATCAAAGTGCCTTCATTCTTGGAAGGCTTATTACTTATAACATCCTGACTGCATATGAGTAAAGCTTATGATAGGGTGGAGTGATGCTTTTTGAAGAAAGTTATGAGGAGGATGAGATTTGATAATATATGGATTAGACTTGTTATGACTTGTGTGCCCACAATCAATTACGATGTTATTGTCAATGGCAACCCAATGAGACAAATAATTCCATCCAGAGGTATAAATCTAGGGAACCCCCTTTCACCCTACTTGTCTATACTTTGTGCAGAAGCATTGAGCTCACTTATTTAACATGCTGAAAGCACTGGAAATTTAACAGGTGTTCCAACTTTCAAAGCACGGGAATTGTTTATTCTTAACCATCTTTTTTTTTTTTTCCCCCTGATAATAGCTTGCTTTTTTGCAAGATAAATTTATTACATTGGTGTAAGATGAACATGTTGCTAAATATTTATACGAAGGCATCAAGGCAAAACTAAACAAGGATAAAAATTAATTTTCTTCAGCACAAGCCAAGAGGTCAGAGATCAAATTTTGGAAATCTCAAGAATTCAGGCTACGCAAAGATATGACAAGCACCTGAGACTACCTACTGTAATAGGCAAAAGTCTGGATCACAGGCATTCAAGACATAAAAGGCAGGGTGTGGAAACAACTGAATGATTGGAAGCTAAAGTTCTTATCCCATGCATGGAATGAGATTTTATTGAAAGCGGTGGTCCAAGCAATCCCAACGTATGGTATGAGTGTCTTCATTTTACCTTACGTATTTAAGGATCTAGTGTATTTCAACAAAGCACTACTAGCGAAGCATTGTTGGAAATTGTTACAAAACCCTAACAGTCTTGTGGCAAGAATCATAAAGGCGAAATATTATCACCGAGGAACAATTATAGAGGCGACATTATGCAAACGTCGGCGAAGCATCCTGTCGACGTGTGACTTGCTCAAATGTGGACTTATATGGAGGATTGGAGATGGCTCAACAATTAAAATTTGGGGTGATAAGTGGCTCGCAACACTAATAGCTTTCTCGGTTCAATCGCTAAGAAGAATATTAGCAGAAGATGCTAAAGTGATGGAACTCATAGACCCAAATACTAAATGGTGGAACACTATGTTGCTTAAAAATATTTTTAATAAGGATGAGGGGGCCGGTTATTTGCAAGTTGCCACTCAACTTTTATAAAAAACAAGATGTATTGATTTGGAGAAGCACCAACACAGAGGAGTGCTTTGTGTGCAATGCTTATCATATGGAGAAAGAAAGACAAGACTTGCTAAAAGGGGAAGGTTTAAAACGATTGGGATGTAGTGGGATTTGGCAATTGAAGATACCTAATGCTGCAGAGATGTTTATTTGGAGAGCATGCAACGACCTCCTGCCAACCAAAGATAATATGTTGAAAAAATATATAGTAAACGAATCTCCATGTCCTATTTGTGGTTTGCATAGTGAAAATACTACACATATATTATGGAGCTATCCATCAGCGATGGATGCATGTGTGGGTAGCTTTTGGGAAAAGTTTAAAAAAAGCTATTTCAGTTAGGGTTGAGCATGGGGCCGGAGGGGGGGTGGGGATGGGGATTTTTTGACCCCGCCCCACACCCCGCTGATAACCCCATGCACCCGCACGGGGCGGGTGGGGATGGGGCGGGGATCCCCGCAGGTTATGCCTCATAAAAAATTGGAAAAAAAAAAAAAATAGTGCCAATCTGGAGAGTAGAGGATGTAGATGTAGATGAGCATCTCCTATACCATCAGAGTTTCATCGCCTTGCTGTTGCCTGAAAAAGAATGGAAAACAAGCACAACACCGTGAAAACAAAAAACGAAAACGGGATGAAAATTGAAAAGTAAGGAATAAATAAGATTGCAGAAATGAGGGTTTCGTACAGTTTGGTATCATCGTCGATTTTGAGCTTCTTCTAGCACCCAGTGGTGGGGTTTGCGATGTTGAACTGAAACAAAAAGGAAACAAGAATCGATAACAGAAGAAGCGGTGAGAGATGAGCTACACTTTGAACCAAAAATGGCTTTGGTGATCTGATAATCCAAATAAAACCCAAATTTCAATATCATTGAGTTGTAAAATTAAATGATACTTACTTTCTTGTTGTTCATCAAACACTGAAACACATATGCCGTATGCTTGAGACGACTGCGAGTGTGTCCGTGCGTGCGGGGAGGTGAGGGCGTGAGGCGACGAGGGTCATGCTCGTGCAGGGCGTGAGGGCGTGATGTTGGGATTGCAAGCTGCGACGCTTAGAAGGATTGAACTTAGAAGTTAGAACTTAGGGTTAGGTTAGATTGTTAGAACTGAGAAGGATAGAAAAGTCAGAAAAATTGAAAGGGGCCAAAGCCCAAAGGGCTGTAAGCCTGCAGTGGCTGCTTTAGCCAGCAGGCCTGGCCTGCTGAGTGCTGCTTGCTTGTTTTTTTTTTTTTTTTTCAAAACCTGCGGGGTTGGGACCCGAGAAATTTCAAGGGCCCCCCCAGAACCCGCCCCGCCCCGCGCGGGAAGCCCAAATAAGGTCCCGTGATGGTGCGGGTTTTAGGCTCTGCGGGGCGGGTATTGCGGGGAGGGGCGGGTTCTACGGGGATTTGCTCACTCCTAATTTCAGTGGATCTGATTTCTTGCAGGCTTTGGAAGAAATGTCTAATAAATGTACTACTGAAGAATTTGAATTATTTGTGGTGATTGGTGTTCTCAAGGAAAAATATAGTTTAGAATAAACACAGTAATTCATTTGGGAGGGGGGAGGTTATTCATCCTAACCAAGTGGTGCGGGGGGTAATGGAGTCCTTTGAAGAATATAAGAAAGTGCAAGTGAAAAAAAGTGAGCAAATAGAAACTGGGAGTGAGTAAAAAAAAAAAAAAGGATGGAAACTCAGATGGTAGCGTGCTCAAAAAGTGAATTGGGACATGGCCTTGGACACAATAAATGGGCGCATTGGAATAGATATTATTGTGAGGGACCATGAATGATGTATAATTGCAGCTAAAAGTTTGACTAAATTGGCAAGCTTAAAACCTATTGCGGTGGAGGCTTTGGTTGCTTTTACATATAACTGAGTTTAGTAGATACTTAGGACTGCAAAATATTATTATGGAAGGTAATGCGCTATAAGTAGTGAATGCTGTGAAATCCACGGGATGAAACTAAAGTAGATATGGACAAATAGTGGAAGAATAACAAGGGGTGCTTAATTAATTTAATGCACAACTAGTAGATTGACCACATTAAAAGAGATGCAAATTCTGCTGCATGTGGTTTGGCCAAAACAATAGTTAAACAAGTCATAGCTGAAGTTTGCAAGGAAGAAATTCCTAATTATATATATGATAATGTTTTGTTAGAGCAACATGATCTACTTTAATGAATGAAGTCATTTTTTTTTTTTAAAAAAAAAAAATGCCAATATAAGAAAATTGTTGCATATATTCTCATAGTTTGTTATTGCTTAAGGCTTTGTTTGTTTTAACGTAAAATATTTTCTATCAAAAAATATTTTTAGGCAAATCATTTTTCAAGAAAATGTTTTACATTGAAAACATTTTCCGACGTTTGGTGCATATGGAAAATCACGTATATTTTTTATATTTTTATTCAATCATATTAACTTATAAGAATAAATTTTTATTCCCGACATTAAAATATTAATATAAAAAATATATTTTTTTTAAAAAAACTAACCTAAAAGTTGGAGTTACGGCAGAGTTTCGGTAGTAGCCGGACGGAGGCTTGTTGGTGGTCTGACGATTGGAGGAATAAAAGGTCAAACTCGAAAAGTGGTTTGCGGTTTTAAAAAAATGAAAACTATTTTATGGAAATTAAAAACGAAAACCTTGTCAACCGAAAATGATTTTGGTTTGACCATGATTTTTCATTGTACCAAACACTGAAAAATAGGAAAAACAATTTTTTTAAAAAAAATTACGTTGAAACATTCGAAGAATAAATGTGCTATTGAATATAAAGATTATATGACATAGTTTTCCTCCAAATAAGGCTGAAGGAAGTTCCTTCACATCAGTCTATAAAAATGCCATGTGTTCCCTTTTACATGTGAGAAACACATGTTTTTTAAATAGTAATGACAAAGTTAGAAGAAATTTTATTAAAAAAACACGTGTCTCTTCCAACTTTGTCTTTATTATTTAAATAAACATGTGCTTCTTACATGCAAAATGAACATATGACATTTCTTTCAACCCAATTTGAAGAAAAATATCTTTGTCCAAAATTATATATGATCTCAAGTCCAAAATTGGTTAATCGTGAAAGACCTCCAAAACTATTACTCTTTTTTTTTTTTTTTTTTTGAAACCGGAGAGATTTTATTAAATTTACTAAGAAAACGTTTGCTCAACAAGAACAATGCCCTAGATGGAGGAAGGGCATTCCTCCAACCATACTAGGTCTTGAGATACTGTCAAAGCAAACTTGGTTAAACAATGTGCAATTTGTTTGCCTCCCGTCTAATGTGCCTTACATCAAAAGAATGCAAGCTAAGAAGTCTTATCTTTATATGTAACCCCCCCAAACCGCTAGGGTTAGGTTCGTCCATTTTCTTGCACAAAGCCACAAAGATTCATAAGGTCTACCTGAAAACCTAGCTAATATGCCAAATTAAATAAATTACCAGAAAAATAATTTTAAACTTAGAGCTTCAATAAATGCGGAAATAAGTATTTTGAAAAGAATAATTATGTTCGATAAAATAAATGAAAATCCAAAGTAGAACTAAATTTATTGTGCTGATGCACTTATTAAGGTAAATGAAATGCAATGTCCTAATGCTATCCTAGATCCTATTTCGGCTGCCTAGGTCTCTTTCCTCATAACCTAAAAACAAAAACAAAATAAGGGTGAGCGAGAAATGCTCAGTAAGGTAACCATCAACCATAAAACGGTTGAGTTAAATTCATTTTCTTCAAAACGATTATTAAAGCACACTTGAAATCTAAATTTTCAGGATACAAAATATAAGTTCGGCATTTTGCTTAAAGCATAAAATTACTGGTTGATAAATAAAACTCCTCATATTTAGGGCCCATATAAACTATTACGCCCTGTGTACTAGGGTTGTGCGGTCAATGCGATCCAGGATGGTAAACTGTGGCCACAGGCCTGCCCCGTCAGCTAATTAATTAAAGTGCACTTAGCATGGCCTAGGGATAAATTACCGCCTTCTCAAAGTCCTTCAGCGGTTGTGCTTCCATCCAAGCAACGGTACCGAGCTTAAGCCTCTGTGAATCTTTGTGAATATCTCTGGGGCCAAAATAACAGTCTTCTCCACACACGTGCCTCATTTATAAAAATCTTTATCATTTTTCATAACTATTCTTATTCTTTTCACTATGCTTGGTAACTCTTGAGGCAACGTGTGGGAGGATTTTTACACTTCTCTTTTCATTACTTTCATAAAGTAGTGACTTCCCATCTCAAGAATAATATAAGTAATTTTCTATAATTTGAAAGTCTTTTAGAACTAAGGTTTTTCTCAAAATCTCTGATTTCAAGAATATCATTTCCACCAATAACTTTCACATCAACACTACTTTAAAACAATCTTTTATGCAACAATATCAACTTAAATACATGACGAGAATAATTATTCACAAATATGCTAGAACAAATGGATAAAATAATAATACATAAAACAATTCTAGAAGGGTTAGAGGATCCCTTACAGAGTACTTGCTGCTAATGAATCTCGACAGCTAGCTAGTTACCTGATACAGGTTTAAATAATTAAAATACCACAAGCTAGTCACTAGACGACACACTGACATAATTAAGATTCGTCTTGTTAGCCTACTAAGAATGGATTCCCGAGGTGTATCTTTATGACATTAACCGAATAATATTTAAATCCTTAATTAAGCAATAACACATTTTTTTTTTATTGATATTAGAAATACGACTCAATAAAGGCAATTGTCATAAGAAACATTTTCTTTTATAATCATAGAAATTAGGGGTAATTACCTTTTCCCCCCCATGAACTACCGGCCTGTGTCATTTTACCCCCACGAACTACCACTTCGACCAAAAGAGAGCATCAAACTACCATTTTTACACACTTTGCCCCCTTCTGTCAGTCTAATTCATACAAAGACTTAAATGCCCTAACTCAATTTCAAAAATGACCTAAATACCCTCATTTAAAAAAAAAAAAAAAAAAAAAAAAAAAAAAAAAAAAAAACCTAAAGGAAAAGGGGTGGCTGCCGCCACCCCTGAGGTGGCCGGGTGGCCTGCGAGCCACCCCCAGAGGTGGCTCGCGGCCCACCCCGGCCTAAGGGCGGCCACCCTAGAAAAGACCTAGGGTGGCCGTGCGGCCACCCCTTTTCCTTCAAGTTTTTTTTTTTTTTTTAATATATTAATTTTAATATTTTTTTATTAATTACTGTAGAGGGTATTTTGGTCTTTAAATCAAAATTAACGGTAAAAAATGGCATATTTCATCCAAGTTAACGGAATTCCTGACGGAATGGGCCAAAATGTGTAAAAATGGTAGTTTGATGCTCTCTTTTGGTCGAAGTGGTAGTTCGTGGGGGCAAAATGACATAGGCCGGTAGTTCATGGGGGGAAAAGGTAATTACCCCTAAAATTTAATAGATTCCGATATCACAAACTATACCTCTATTCAAAATAATTTATAAAAATGATCCGTGATTTTTAAGCAATTTACAAGAACTTTCAAAACCCTTGTATTAAAAATTATATATTTTTTTATTACTCTGTGGAGTATATACGAATTAATTAAAATTTACTAGGATTATTGAAACATGGCATGAGAAGACTTATTATGAATAGGAGAGAAGAAAATGAAGATTTAGAGCACTTGTAATGAACTTGCCAAAGTTTAGTCAAATTTTGGCTAAAAAGTGTACTTTGGTTATTTTAGCTATCCACTTTTTAAAGACATCAAATATCAAACTCTCTAAATATTCTCTACTTCAAATAAATACTATTTTTTATTGGTTTTAAAACAACCACTTTTAACTGCCATGAAACCAAAATTTATTAGAAATCCAACACCCATACAGCTCCAACGCCCATCTAGCTTGTGAATGAATGACAATGAAAGCTACCAATTAATGAACATCATCTATAAATGACAATTGATGCTCCAACATCATTTTGTGAATTAATGACAATTGATGAGTATAGCTCCAACGCTCATATATGCTCCAACACCATTTTGCTCTTAATGACAATTGATGAGACCAAAAACCAACGCCCATTTTATGCTAAGAATTAATGGAAGTGGTTGGATGCTCCAACACCATTTTGCTCTTAATGACAATTAATGAGTACAAAAATGAAAAACCAATGCCCATACATGCTAAGAATTAATGGAAGTGCCTGGATGCTTCAACACCATTTTGCTCTTAATGACAATTGATGAGTACAAAAACCAACACCCATAAGAATTAATGGAAGTGGTTGGAAGTACAGCTTCCAATGTTTGTTCACTTGGAAATCCAACGCCCATCTTGCTTTATTTATAGTGCACAACCTTTTGTTCACTAACATACTCAGAAAATTATATATTTTTCACTTTCAATCCTTGTTTTCTCTCTATGAATCGTTCTCTTTTTCAAAAAATGCTTCTTATTGAATCTGACTCTGAAGAAGAGCTAGAAATAATTGCAAAACTTGCTATGGAAGAAGAAAGATCAACATTACATAGTCCTTCTAAACGACGTCACACATTTATCATGCGTGATCGCTTGCAAGCCAGGAAAGATCTTTTTCGCGACTATTTTGCTGAACGGCCATTATATCCTCATAAATATTTTTGAAGGAGGTTTCGGATGAGTCATCTTCTTTTTCACCGTATTCAAAATGCGGTTAAAGCTCACGATATTTATTTTGTCCAACAAAGTAAAATGTTGTCCCTTGAAATTCATGATACATGAGTTGTGCCTTCCCAATATGAAAAAAATTAATATAATTAGAATCTTTTGGAATAAATAGAACATATTCCAAAAAATATTGATAAGCAGTCATAACTAGAACATACCTTATCTTGCTCATTCATACCACTTTGAGGCCTTAATTCAATTTGGGCTAAGTAATCACAAAACTTATTTACCGCTTGTTGAATCACAAACCACCTATTCATTAAAGAGTTCTTATTACGGTGAGAATTAAAGGTCTTGTGCCCATGAAAGTACTCCCAAATTCTACCCCAATATTTCTTATGTTTTTGTTCATTTCCTTAAACCGTATCCATGGTAATTTCAATCCACGAAGATATTAGCATATTGTCTTCGTCCATGTTGAAGTTACCACCCCGTAATGGCCTTTTAACAATGACTTCAACCTCCTCCTCCATTTGGGGTGAAGGCTTTTTGTGTTCAAACATTGTACTTGTAGTTTCTATAAAAATGTCATCAACGCTATCAACACTAAGAAGATTGGTCAAGTACGAGACTTGGTTTGAATCCATCCCTAAAATCAAACATCCATGGATCACAAACAGATTTTCTGATCTCTTAGAGTAACCATTCAACTTATGACAACTAAAACAGAAATGTATTATCTCAAAACTATCTCAATTATCAAAGGAACAATGTAGATAACAAAATCCTAATCATGAGCAAACAGGCTTTTCATTTCATATTACAATATTAGATATAAACAAATTCCATACCAAGACGATTGATGAAAGCCATTCATAGCAGCATCTCTCAACTTAAAATTGATGCAAAAACAATGAGATGCCACAAGAGTCCCTGTTTATTATGGGAGAATTTGACGATCATAACAAAGAATGCAACCATATATTGAGAGAAAAGGTAAGATTGGTCTGTGTAAGTAAGATGAACAGAAGCATTGAAAGATGTATCACCAAGAGAGAAATAAAGAAGCATTGAAAGATGAACAAACAAACATAAAAGAATGGACAGTAAGAGAAGGAATTACTGGTGCAAGTAATCAATGAATCTAGAGAATGATTTAGTTTACTAATGCAAGTAAACAACCTAGAGGTGTTTTTTTAATATTACTTCCTTTTACTTTTACATCCAAAAGGACCAAAACCAAACAACTCAAATAGTAAGATTGAATCATTCTAGTTTCCTTCTCTTTTGCTCAATTTTCTCAGCAACAAAACAGAGAGTAAGGAAACCAATCAATTCGAACAATAAAAGGCCTATGAGTCTAAATGTAAAGGCATCCAGAACTTTGTAAGCTCAGTTTAGTCTTCTTTGTAAATGGAGGTTGGCCCTTCCTCAAATTTGGCCATTTTCCTGTATACAGTTCATTTTGCATATTCAATCCACTTTTCATTCCCTCATTCATCAATTCCATCAACCAGTGTTCGTATATCACCATAATATTCAATAGATACAATACAAAAAGCATAAGAAAATAACAGAAGTGACACAACTTCCTTGATTTTCCCCAGTTACAAAACACATTCTAAAAACAATGCAAGTCCACCCTAAGTATATTTAAAATAAAATCTCAAGATCCACGAAACAAAATGAGCACAAAGTCAAATCCCAACACATTAGGACAACGATGATAACTCTTAGATTATCATTCTTCTAAGAACCCAATAAAAAACCCAAGCACAAAAATCATTTGCAACCCCTTCAACCAAAAAGCACACAAATTTATCTCAACCAATGTAGCTATAGAAAGCACAAAAAACTAAACTAAATAAAGGGCATTTTTACTAAGAACATGCGTCAATCGCATAGTTTAAACGTATATAACTAATTTTTACCAAGAACATGTGTCAATCACTACTTATCACGCAACTCGGCCACAGAGAAGAGGAAGAGAGATTCAAAACCCACAAATCAAAATCAAAATACGAGATTCAGAATCAAAACCCAAAAACCAAATCAAATCTATGATTCAAAATAAAAACCCAAAAACCATATCAAATATGAGATTCAAAATCAAAAACCACGAACCAAATCAAACCTAAGATTCAGAAGCTTGCAAGAGGTGATCTGTGAGAAGAGGCACAAACGAGCTCAACTTTTCCGTTTTAGGAGATCGAGAACGCGGGAAGGGTAATAAACAAATGGAAAATAAGAAGAGATGAGAGGAAATTGCCTCAGCAGACCAGACGAGCCATTTCAGCTCTCACCAAATTTAGTGTAGCACTGACGAGTTTGTTAAATACACGATTTTGATGAAACTCAGCTGATTTTTACAATTTTCGCACTTTGACGAGCTCATTACAAATACTCTTAGAAGGTCCAACAGTAACGTAACAAGAGGGTAAAACCAATGAACACTGGGCTAAAATAATATCTCATGTGACTAACCAAAAGATAGACAAGAAATAAATGCAAGATGCTATGGTCCCACCATGGCCCATAGAAAAGAAAAGATGAGAGAAGAAATATATATAAAAAAAAAAAAAAAAAAAAAAAAAAAAAAAAAAAAACAAACAAACAAACAACTAGAAGGAACAAAAAGCTACACGTTTGATATCAATGAATCAAAAGTCAAAGTACCTGATTGTTATACTGACATGAAATACAATAAAACAAAAATGAAGTAAATAAATGAAGGACAACAGAAACGAAATAACGTAAACAAATAGGTGTATCAATAGCGAACCTGCTATGGTTTAACCGAAAAGAAAACTAAAGAAAGAGATAAGAGACAAGATGGTATCTTGTTTGTAGGAGCCGAAAATTGTGTAAGAGGACAGAAGTGTGCGTCTAAAAAAAAACAATGAGGGGTAGAAAGAGGTGTCACTAGTTTATTTATATAAGTAGAGTTTTGTTCTTTTTGAAAGGGGGAGCCGGCTTGAAAATAATTTGAGGAGAATGAGAGTGATGGCTATGAGAGGTACTTATAGGAGTAGGGTTAAGAAAATTAGGGTTTTAAATATTAATATTAAATATTAAATATAAAAGTGGAACTTAAATTGATATAAAAATTATTAAATCTGAAAGCAGGTATTTAATAAATATAGAAGCGGTTATTTAATAAAACATAAAATAATATATATAAAATCAGGCGTTTATTATTTCTGTCTAGTCATCCATTCTCATAGGTAGCAATTGACCATTCTATCCTCGAAAGAGGATCAGGATTATTACATTATATCTTCAATGAACTGACTGAATCTACTCTAGCAAGGTCCCTCCGTGCGCATGGCAGCAACAACGTTCATGGAATCCCCTTCAAAAAACACATGTTGGATCCCTAGTTAACAGCAGAAATTCAAAGCCCTCCAAGAAGCCCCAACCTCTGCCACTTTAGGATCAGTTTTATAAGGGACTATTAAGGATAAAGCCGCTCGGACAACTCCTAAGCTGTCTCGAACTACAACTCCCACGCCCATCCTCTTAGTACTTCTATCTAGAGATGCATCCTAGTTAAGTTTTAGAATGCCAGGAGAAGGTTTAATCCAACTTTGATGAAGAGAATCCCTCACAGCAGCTAATGAGGCACTACTATGGTTGGCTTGCTGAAAATTATCAATTGCCACATATGCTTGCTGAACCAGTTGTAAAGGGGGAGTGAAAACGCCTCCAAAAACTTGTGAGTTTCTTCTAAGCCATATCAGTCGAGCCATCGTAAGCACCATAATAAACTCTCCTCCCTCCAGCTTATTCATCAGATGTTGCAGTATGATCAAGCCATCACACTCTAGGATAAAGAGTTTTTGAATCCTTTTGCAGCACTCTTGCCATATTGCCTTTGAGAACAGACAACTCCACAAGATGTGGCACACTAATTCGGGTTATACTTGGCATAAAGGGCAAAGAGGGTCTTGAGCAATATGCTTTTTGAAGAGGTTTTCCTTGGTAGGTAGCAGGTTTTGACATACCTTCCACACGAAATTTTTTACCACCGCTGGAAGTCAGCAAGGTCCAAACAGATTTCCCAAAAGCACACATGTCCAGGTTATTTGAGCTTTCACCATGCTCCTGCTCTCTCCTTTGCTTTTCCATATGGTAAGCGCTTTTGACCGAAAAAAGTCCATGCTTGGACCTTATCCACACCAATCTATCCGGGTGTCTTAGCAGGCTCAGTACCAAGCTGCAGATACTATCAACTTCAGCCTAATTAAAAATAGTTTTAATTAAAGGGAAGTTCCACCAACTTGTGCCCTGGTCTATGAGGTTCGAGACCTTAGCATTAGTAGGCAATACAGAAACTGGGGATTGCACCTTGTAAGATGAGGGAGTTAAGAGCCACCTATCTCCCCAACTAGAAATCTTCTCCCCATTCCCTACCCGCTAGACCAACCCCGCTTCTAAGACCTCCCTAGCTTGGAAGATACTTCTCCATGCATAAGACGGACGTCTTCCCAATTGAGCCTCCAAGAAAGAGCCATTTGGGAAATATTTCTCTCGCATAACCTAGCCACCAAGGAATCTAGAAATTGGAGAATCCGTCACCCTTACTTAGGCTGGGTAATTTTTGACACGACCCGCGAACCTGGCACGAACACGACATGACACGAAAAATTCGGGTTTGGGTTTAGCATTATCGGGTTCAGGTCATAATTGGGTCAATCCGATTATGGCTCGGTTATAATCGTGTGGTTGACCCGCGAACACAGTTATGACACGGTTACTTTAAAAATAATAATAATAATAATAATAATAGAAAGTGATTTAGTGATTCGTGAACAGAGAACTAGAGAAGTGAGAAGCAAAAGACTAAGAAGTAAGAACCCTAGCCGCATACCTGCTGACCCGCACGCCCTTCATCACTTTCAGTCTCTGTCTCTCTCATTTCTACGGCTTTGCCTTCACTCTTCAGTTTTTAGTGTTTGAATCACCACTTCACCGAATCACCATAGTTCACTCGTTCATTGAATCACCACTTTACCATTCACACAGCCCGGAAAGAAGAAGCAAAAGACTAAGGCAGAGCAGTCGCGAGCTGCCCAGAAAGGGTTTGTCGCTTTAATGCTCTTTTATTTCTTCTTAATTTATGTTTTGGGTTTGATTATAAATTGGTACTTCACTTTGTGTTTCCATTCATTGAGATGGCATCTGGAGTTTGTATGTTTAGTCTTTTGATTGCAAAAGATGAGTTTTTTTTTTTCTTTAGTTTGACAATAAGTCGACTTTCCAAGTTAAAAAGCAACCCAGTTGCTTGCGATAATCGAAATGGGAGATGTGTGTTTTGTAAGGGTGTATTGAAGGAAGAGAACATTTTTTCTTTCTTTGTAGATTAAGAGACATTGAAATGAAATTTTGGAGGCTTGTCTGATTTATTTTGGAGACAATGTTGTGTAGATTGGGGCTATGACTAGCAAGTTGAAACCTATTTCATAGTATAGGTTGGTTATGGTTTGTATTGTAAAATTTTGAACTTGAAACTTGTTGTATAGATACAGAGTATAGGTTGGTTATGGTTTGTATTGTAAAATTTTGAACTTGTAACTTGTTGTATAGATACAGAGTAGTTGTAAAGAGGTAATCTGCAGAATGTGGATTACGAGAGCTAGTAGTTTGGTTGTATCCCTGCATTGTGTAGGTTGTTCCAGTTGGTGATTACTAGCTGGAGTGTTTGTATTTCTTGAGCTTACTTGGTAAAATTTACTCATTCATCCAAAAAATAAAAAGATATGAAATCAAAATATCAACTCAAACTTAGAGAAATTTCTCAAACAATTTAAAAATAAAAATAAAGGGACCCCATTCTTTGTATCCAGTATTGACAGTTGGGACTTCACCCATGGGGGATTGAACCTGCCTTCTACCCAGAAAGATTCTCTAGTATCTTTGTGCTTAAAATCTAGATATTTTGGGTTCTTCTATAAATTGCAAAAGCACGATCACATTGGAATTCGATAGACCATGCGATTTTCCATAAGAAGTGATCAGAAAAACATGATGGTTGCTTACATGATGTAGTTAGGCTCTCATTAATTCCGGTACATCTTCTATTGTCTAGATCACTCGGATTCCAACAAAGCTTACCATATATTTTGAGCAGCTCATCTATTGTGTGACTTGTGTTCAATCATGAATCAGGATCAAGAGCAGGTAAAATTATTAGCCTTTGAAGTTCCAAGTTGTCTTTGTGAGATAGATTTTATGTACTATCTAATTTTGGATTGATGAACTAATTTACTAATAATGATGTGTGTAGATGAGTAACGAAGTACTTGGTGATGATATTGTCAGAGACTTTGAGGATGATATGGTTGAATTGACTACAATAGAAGAAGATGAATCTGTTTATGCGGAGAAAGAAAAAAAAGGCCACAAGCATAGGACGACTTCAGCCTTTGGGAACATTTTGATGCCATTTGTGGTAAGGAGGGTGAGAAGTTAAAGGCAAAATGCAAGTTGTGTGGTACTATATACTTGGCTCCAAGTACATATGGAACTGGAAATTTGAAGCGTCACATAGACAATTGTCCGAGCAGAAACACTCGTGATGTTGGGCAGATGCTCTTATCTAGAAGTTAGGGATCTATGTTTGTAAGTAACTCTAAATTTTGTCCCAAAAAATTTGGAGAATTGTTGGTTGCTTCGATCATTAAGCATGACTTGCCTTTTCGATATGTTGAGTATGAGGGCATAAGAGAGATGATAAAATACTTGCATCCTAATGCACCGCTTATCTCTAGGAATATTCTTAAGGCTGATTTGAAAAATTTGCATCTAAGGGAGAAACAAAATGTTACATTTATGTTGAATGGTTGTCCTGGAAGGATTTGTTTAACATCTGATTTGTGGACTTCTTTGACTACTGATGGATATATGTGTCTCACAGCACATTTTATTGACAAGAATTGGGTCTTAACTAAAAGGGTATTAAACTTTTCATTCATGCCCCCACCACATAATGGTATATCTTTGTGTGAAAAGACGTATAATATGCTAGAAGAGTGGGGGATTGAGACCAAGATTTTCACGATAACATTGGATAATGCTTCTTCCAATGATGTTTGTGTTGGTTTATTAAAAAATCAATTGAACATGAAGAAAGCCCTTCTTTGTGAAGGCGGGTTCTTTCACATTCGTTGTTGTGCACACATTCTTAATTTGATAGTTCAAGATGGTTTGAAAGAGATTGATAGTGCTCTCTAAAAGATTCATGACAGTGTGAAGTATGTTAGATAATCACAATTGAGAAAACAAAATTTCCTTCAAGCTGTGAATAAAATGTCATTGGATAGTAAAAATGGGCTAAAACAAGATGTGCCAACCAGATGAAATTCTACATATCTTATGCTTAAGACTGCTATTCATTATCAGAGTGTTTTTAGTTATTTAGAGATGATTGATTCAAACTATAAGCATTACCCTACTGCACTTGATTGAAAATGAATTCTGTTTTGTCCTTACTAGTTGTAAAAATTTTAGTTATGTTTAGTTAACTTAAATTTAAATTGTGAGGAATAGCTTAGCATTTTTCCTTTTGTATTCCTTTCAAATTTTAACAGAATATTGATAGTTAAATATTGTCTGTAAAGTGATGTTGAGTTGATGACTGCATATTGGAAGATCTTTAACAATCCTAGATTGTCTAAGTTTTAAAAGCTAGGATTAAAAACTCTTTATGTCTATGAAGTAATGTTTTGGTTTAATCCACTGCGTGAGGGGTGGTCTATGAAGCAATGTTTGAGTTGTTGATTTAATAGGAAAAATATTTGCTTTCAGAGAAGGTGGTAGAATAGTGGGTGCAGGGGTTGTCTCAAAAGTAATTGGCTGAAATGCTGGTAAACTCCATGTTCAATTTTTTGTGTCCTCTCATTTGTTTAAAGGGGTTGTCTCAAAAGCAATGTTTAAGTTTTTTGTTCATACTTCGATCAAAGCACACTCCTTTCCAATTAGCCCAGTAATAGCAGACCCTGCAACCAGAACAGATCATGCATGCACAAGGGAGGACTATAATTCAAAAAAAAAAAAAAAAACAATCCACAAGAAATGAATTCCATTAAAGATCTCCTGACTTAACATAATAATAAAAAAGATCAAACAAATAGTAACTATGTACTAAATCAGCAACATCTCCCATAGACCATAAGATAACAAAGATCAATTATTGAACCACAACATAATATCACTGTCATTCAAGAATAGCAGCAGGCTGTACAAAGAAACATTAATTTGATTGCAAATACACTCCCACTTTTTGGTCATTAGTACAGTGATAGAATACACCAATCTCTACAATGAAGATTCAACAAATCTAAACCTCAAACATCATTGATATGCCAGTTTAAATTTAAAATGGTGCAACTCAAAGCCTCAAACAGCATTCAAAAAATCCTTTCAAAAAAATCGAGTTGTGTCGGGTTAACGGGTTACCCGATTATTAATCGTGTTTATCGGGTCATGTTCGGGTTACCAGATTGTTAATCGGGTTGTGTTCGGGTCACGGGTTCCAACTCAATTAATAATCTGATCGGGTTCGTGTTGGACCCGTTTACATAATCGAGTCGGCCGGGTTTACACGAACCCGACCCATAAACCCAAATTGCCAACCCTACCCTTGCTTGGCAAGTAAAGCAAGATTGAAAACCTCCAAGTCCTAGAAGCCCATTCCACTACTAAGTTTTGACTTCCCCATCATTTCCCAACTCATCCAAGACACCCTTTTTGCATTAATTTGGGAGCTCCACCAGAACCTCCTCATCAAAGAGTTGAGGCTATGGCATAGAGTCTTCGGTAGGCGGCAGACGCTCATACTATATGTGGGGATTGCTTGTATCACAGCCTTGATGAGGATCTCTTTGCCTGCTTGAAAGAGGAATCCTCCATCCAGCCATCCAAAACTGTTATTCAGAATATTGTGATTGTACAAGAAAAATTACATATCCAAATTAATATGGGATGACAATTTTACTTAAGTAGCAAATACTTAGTTTTTTTTATTATTAAATTCAGAAATACAAAGGCAATCAAATTAGGTTATACATTTTATTTTTTTTTGAAATTACATTAGGTTATACATTAGTACCGAAAAAAATGAAAATGAAAATGAAAACTCACCCGTAAAACAACTCCGGGTGAGTTTGGATGCGTGATTCTTCTTTATTTTTATTTTATTTATTTATTTTTTTAAAAAAAAAAATATCACTCAAACATCATTTTTCAATTTTGATTTTATTCTTTAAACCATTCAAACATAATTTCTCAAACCTTTTTTTTTTTTTTTCTCAGTATCCGTAATTTAAGAAAAGTTCAAAAGAATACAATACAAAAAAAGCGTACACCCACATGTCCCTTTTTTCAAAAGAAAAAACAAAAAGCAATTATCAAATCCATCCATGCTTTGTTAAAAAAAATAAGGGTTAAACATGTTTGACCCCCTGTGGTTTAAAGATTTTATTTTTTACTCCTTGTGATTCATTTTGTATTGTAAATGGTACCTTGTTTATGGGTAAAGACAAAGATGGTACCTTCGTCCAACTTCCATCCAAAATTGATAGAAGTCCACGTCAACACCTTTAAGAAGCTAACACGTGTCTTATGCCTAATTAAAAATTAAAAACAAAAACTAAAAATTTAAAAATAATAAAAACTTTTAAATTTTTTTTTGAAAATTTTAAAAAATTTAAGGGTAAAGGTATAAAAAATCTATAAGTCAACGCGTGATTTGAAATCAACCTCTCAATTTTTAAATATAAATTTTTACTCCTTAACGTTTTCGCGAATTTGAAAGAGGTCCTTCTGTTAGATTTACATCCAATTTTTCTGCATCCGTTAGTGCCACATCACCATTTTTGTCACATCACCTTGAAAAGAATATTTTTTATTATATTATAAATTAAAATATAAAAAATAAATTTTGAAAATAAAAAACTAAAAAAAGAAGGGCCTGCGCCGCTTCCACTGCCTTCGACGTCGTTTGATGTCATTTGATTTGAACCAGCAACAAAATCCACAAAAGACATCGAAGTAAGAGCTCAAGATTTCTAGCTTGGCCGGTAACATTTGATCAGCTATACATATTTGAGGAATGCTAGACATCCAAACACTTGTTTCCAGAATTTTGTTCCAAACTGATGTGTCACAATCTCATGAGATCTATCATTTTTGGAAGTGTGTCACAATCTCATGGGATTGTGACACATCAGTTTGGAACCATATTCTGGAAAAAAAACATTTCTCTACATATTTTGGTTCAATAAATGTTCTAAGGCCGCTTGTCTTGAAGCAAAATCTTTTGATGTTTTCAAGCAAGAAACTTTCAAAACGGATCCAAAGTCTTCTTGGTGCAAAAGAAATTCTTGCAATTCTGGTGTTGCCTTTTGACTTAAGAAAGGAACTTTCAGATTGCAACAGTAGTCACTGTTGTGTGTATAATTTTGAACATCATATTGGAATTTTTAGGGACAAATGAATCATTATTGGTGAAAGCTTCCGACTAATCACATATCTCTCGCATTTTGAACACAAACCCATCAAAAAATTGTAGAAATACATATGGACCTCAAATCCAGATTTCAAAATTTGACCGTGAACCTCGTTTCTTTGTCAAAAAGTGAAGACACTAGATTTCAGCCTTCCAAGGGAGCACCCCCAACGGTGGGAATGGTGGTGGGTGACTTCTTCTTCTTTTTTTTTTTCCCATTTTTCAGACTTTTCTTTTTCTTTTTTCTTTTTTAATTTATAATATAATAATAATAAAATATTATTTTAAAGTGATGTGGCAAAAATGGTGACATGACACTAACGGGTGTCGAAAAATTGGACGAAAATCTAACGGATGGACCTCTTTCAAATTCGTGAAGAAGTTAAGGAGCACAAATTTATTTTTAAAAAGTAGAGGATTGATTTCAAATCGCGTTTAGACTCAAGTATTTTTGATGCATTTACCCATTTCTTTTTTTTAAAAAAAATTGAAAAAGAAAAATGAAGAGCCACCCTCATGGCCGGTTTGGAGGTGGCCGAACCATCCTTGGCCGGTCTGGGGGTGGTTTGGCCACCCCCAAACCGGCTGGTATTGTTTGGCCAAACCCACCCGTATGCCAAACGGGGGTGGCTCAAGGCTCTTGTAGGTGGTTTCGACCACCCCCATTTTTCTATTTGTGGGTGGCCGAACCACCCCTAAGGGCCATGGAGGTGGTTCGACCACTCCTAGACTGACCATAGGGGTGGGTCAGCCACCCCTTATTTATTTATTTATTTTTTCAATTTTTTTTTTACGATTTTTAATTTTTTTAAAAAGTTTTTATTGTTTTTAATTAGACATAGGACATGTGTTAGCTTTTTAAAATGTATTAACGTGGACTTTCGCCAATTTTTTTATGAAAGTTGGACAGAGATACCATCTCTATCTTTAGCTATAAACGATGTACATTTATGATACGAGATGAACCATATAAGATAAAAAATAAAGTTTTTAAACCACCGAAAGTGTATTTAATCCAAAAAACAAAAAATCCAACCTATTCTAACTCCGGGTTATGCTGAAGCGGTCCACCTACTCAACCCGGTCCACTTTCAGAAACCTTTATTGTTAAACCGCAAAACTGAGTCGTACTTCAAATTAGGGTTTAGCGCTCTCCTTCTTTCTGCATTCTCAGAATTGTTTGAACACTGTAAGTGTAAGCCCTTCTTTCTCTCTCTTACTTTTCTTTATGCATTACAATAAATCTTAGGGCACTGTAATTTCTTATTCTCCTTGATTTGCGTTAACTCCTATTGTGTGTATGTGCGCTGAATTTTATTATATTTAGTAATCTTTTTTTTCTTTTTTCTTTTTTTCATTTTTATGAAAAATCTATTTTCATGATTCACTTGAACTTTTTGGCAGCCAAGAGTTCAGTGGGAAGCTGAGTATTGGTGTTTAGATGAATAGGTTAGATAATTGTTTGAATTGGAATTTAAACTTTTGTTGATGCTTAATTTTGCAGTTTGATTGAAGGGCTTGTGTTGCTTTCTTGGTCAAGAGTAGATAATGGCTTCAACAGGGCCACAGCAGTCTCTCAAGAGACGGGATTCATCTGCAACTAGAGAAGATGATCAACTTATTATAATCCCTTTAGGGGCGGGTAACGAAGTGGGTCGGTCTTGCGTGTACATGTCCTACAAGGGGAAAACTGTGCTTGTGAGCCATTAACACTAAGTACTCTGGATTTTCTTTAAAAAAAAAAATGCACAATTTACGTTAGTTTTTATTATCATATTATAGATTTGTTTTTGTTCATGTGTTAATTTAATTTTTCTTTATTTTTTGCTACTTTTTCATGGACGATAGTTTGATTGTGGAATTCATCCTGCTTACTCGGGCATGGCTGCTTTGCCATACTTTGATGAGATTGATCCTTCAACGATTGATGTCCTCCTCATAACGCAGTATGTATATATTTTCTTTTGACAGTTCTAAAGCTCCGCTTTATACCTTACTGAAATGCTTTATATTCCTTTGTTTCCCCAACTCGTGTGGCACTTTTGTATTAAGTTCAAGATTCTAACTTTGCAAAGTTTGGAGTTTTATCTGCAAGTGGGTGCTTCTTAGACAAGATGCATGGTATTGTCAAATATCATATTTTAATTGTTTATTAGCAATGAGGGTCTCTTTTACTACTAATAATTCGGTTGAGTGAAATCATGGTACTTTACCACCGTGTTCCTTTCTTGTCCTCATTTTATGAAGTTAACAAATCACCGGCTGGAAAAATTTATCTAATAGTTCCTTCCCTCTTTATATTTTAACTGGTTTCCATAGTTCCCTCTTTATAGATCAGCTGGTTTTCTATTTCTGCAATTTCCCTTCATTTTATCAATTGGATAAAGTTGTATTTACTCTTTTTCAACAATGTTGATGTAATGGCTATAGAGTTGACTGTCTAATAACTAATAATGGCATGATACACCAAATCTATATGTTATTAGCATTATGAAACTAAAAACTTCCTATTTGACCTCAAATAAAAGCTTTATTCACAAGTACTCAACTTTTTCGCCTCTACTTGTAAAATTTGAACAAGCAATGATTTGTGGGGCAATGTAGGATAGTTATATGCAATTAGCTTAAATGCTCGTAACATGCTTCAGTCAAAATTTATTCATCGAAAATTTGATTAATTAGTAAACTTCTTCATGCAAAATTGGTATATTTGGGATGTTACAGATATATATTCCATAGTTTTATTTGTGGGCATATTTATACTTCCATTCTAATGAATAATATATGAGGTCTTGCAGATATTAAATATTAAATAATGGACTCGTTAATTGTCCATTTTGGAACCAAGTTGGTGTCTAGGGAAAATTGTTAACCATTGGAGTTGACTATTAGGTAATAGAATGCTCATTATTAGAGGGTCAATTGAGTTTGATACTATTTAGTTGCATATAGGCTGTAATCAAGCTGAGTTGAGCTGAGTATTGGTTGTCAAACTCGGCTTGACAAAAGTTTACATGGTTTCAAATTCAGCTCGAGCTCTAGGAGGGTGTTTGAACTCAGCTCGAAAAAAAATTAACCAAGTTCAAACTTTTTTTTTGATAAGTAATGATAGTTTTATTGAAAGCGTAAGGAGCCCCTACGTACACTAGAAATATACAACAGGAAACACCTAACTAGAAAGCGAAAAAGAAGCAAGAAATTCAGCAAAGCTGATGGATGAAGGGTACAAATAAGCCATCGACCAGACATACAAGGTATGGAGAGACAACTCTAGCACCTCCTCTAGGGAGCTATCTAGATTCTCAAAACACCTAAGGTTTCTTTCTCTCCAAATACACCAAAAAAGGCAAATAGGCACCATCTTCCAAGAAGTAGCGCTCCCAGATCTCCCAGACTTCCACCAACAAGCAACTAAGTCAAGCACGCTCCTAGGCATGACCCACGAAATACCAAAGCGGGAGAAAATGTTATTCCATAGAGCTGAGGCCAGATCGCAATGCAGAAGAATATGGTCCACTGATTCCCCATCCCACTTGCAAAGACAGCATCTATCCACAATAATTAAGTTCCTCTTCCTAAGATTGTCCAAGGTCAAAATTCTGCCTAGAGCTGCAGACCAAGTGAAGAAAGCTGCACTCGGGGGAGCCTGAGACCGCCACACACACTTCCATGGGAACCGAGTACCTCCAGCACACATCATAGAACCAAAAAATGACTTCACCCTGAACACACCTTTCTTGGACGGGACCCATTTAAGACAATTTGCCCTCTCCATATTCACCTTGGTAGAGTCCAGCATCTGGAAGAAAGAGGCAAAAACATCGACTTCCCAATCATGAGCCTCTCTAATAAAGCTTACGTTCCATTGAATGGACCCGCCCAAACTCTCCAAATTATCAGCCACTGACGCATCCTTCACCCGAGCAATGCCAAAGAGATCAGGAAACACTTCTTTCAGAATCGAATCACCACACCACAAGTCATGCCAAAATCTAATCCTACTCCCATCCCCCACCTCAAATCTAAGGAATTTGGAGAAATTCTCCCAACCTTTCCTTATAAACTTCCACAACCCTACTCCAAACGCCCCAGCAACCTCTCGGGAGCACCACCCACCCCACGAACTTCCATACTTGGATTCCACCACGACTCTCCACCAAGCGTCTCTATCCGTACCAAATCACCATAACCATTTACCTAGCAATGCGCGATTAAACTGAACCAACTTCCTAATGCCAAGCCCCCCATTTGAAATTGGAGTACAAACCTTCTCCCAACTCACCAAATGGTATTTAAAAACTTCACCCATGCTACCCCAAAGAAAATCGTGTTGCAACTTCTCAATGCGAGAAGCAACACTCACCGGAATAGGGAACAGAGACATGTAGTACGTAGGTAAGTTGGAGAGCGTACTCTTGATAAGGGTCACTCTCCGTCCCTTAGAGAGGTATAACCTTTTCCAACTAGCCAACCGTTTTTCAACCTTCTCAATAACTCCATCCCAAATACGAATAGATTTGTAAGGAGCCCCCAATGGAAGACCCAGATACATCACAGGCAAATAAGCAACTTCACACTCTAAAATGTCGGCTAACCTTCCCACATTATCGACATTCCCCACTGGAATAATGCTGGATTTGGCCAAGTTAACCTTAAGACCCGATACAGCCTCGAATAAGAGCAAAAGAACTTGCAAAGACCGAATCTTGGAGGAACTAGCATCACAGAAAATCAAAGTGTCATCAGCGAACAAAAGGTGGGAACAAGAAGCATCGCCCACTCTGAAACCATCCAACACACCCCCACTCACTGCCGCAGTAATCATGCGACTCAGCGCCTCCATAACAAACACAAACAAAAGGGGAGACAAAGGGTCTCCTTGCCTTAGGCCTCGAGAGCTGCTGAAAAAGCCGTATGGTGAGCCATTAACAAGCACCGAAAACTTTGCAGAAGAAATGCACCGAGCTATCCACGAACACCATTTTCCCCCAAAGCCGCATCTCCTCAACATATACAACAGAAACTCCCAATTAACGTGATCATAAGCTTTTTCTAAATCCATTTTGCAAACGACTCCCGGCTCCCTTGATATAATACGACTATCAAGGCATTCATTCGCAATAAGGATTGGATCAAGAATCTGCCTCCCTTTGATGAAAGCACTCTGGGATTTGGAGATAACCTTGTCCATAACCGTCTTCAATCTATTGGCCAAGACTTTAGCAATAATCTTGTAGATACCTCCTACAAGGCATATGGGCCGGAAATCTTTGAGAGACAAAGCTCCAGGAATCTTAGGAATAAGAGAAATAAAAGAAGCGTTCAAACTCTTCTCAAAAACTTCTCTAGCATGAAACTCAGAAAAAACCTCCATAATGTCCAAGCGCACCACCTCCCAACAAGCTTGGAAAAAAGCCATAGAGAAGCCATCCGGAACCCGGCGCTTTATCGCCATTAAAAGCAAACAGTACCTTTCTAACTTCCTCCTCCTCAAAGGCTCTCTCCAACCACCTTGCTTCTGACTCTAAAATGACATCAAAGGAAAGATCATCCAACCGAAGCCTCCAACTATGCTTCTCAGAGAAGAGATCTTGATAGAACTGAACCACATGCTCCCCTATCTCTGCCGGATTAGAAGAAATGGAATCTCCGATCAATAAGGAATCAATAGAGTTATACCTTCTGTTTGAGTTGGCTATAGAATGGAAGAATTTTGTGCATTTATCTCCTTCTTTCAACCACGTCACCCTGGACTTTTGCCTCCAGCAGACCTCCTCCAACAGTGAGCATCTCTCTAACTCACTGACAACCTCCAGCTTCTTTTGAATTTCCCCCTCAACCAAAGCCCTACTGCCTTCCACTATATCAATCGCCTGAAGCTCCTCAAGAAGCTTTCTCTTGTTCCTCTCCACATTACCAAAGGCCTCTACATTCCACATCTTCAAATTAGCCTTGAGGGCCTTTAATTTACATGCAAGCACAAAGCTAGGAGAGCCATGAAAAGAGAATGAGTCCCACCATTGTTTCACCAACCCCACAAAACCATCCACCTTGAGCCACATATTTTCAAACTTGAACGGCCTACTTCTTGCAGAAGAGAGAGCGCAATCGAGGAGAATAGGAAAGTGGTTAGAGAAAAGGCGGGGAAGCCTCTTTTGAGACGCCTCAGGAAACCTATCTTCCCAATCAGGAGAGACAAGAAAACGATCAATTCTGGACTAAACAGGAGGATCACAGGAAATTGACCATGTATAAGCACCTCCAACGAGCGGAAAATCCATAAGACCCTGGTCAGAGATGAAGTCACAAAAGTCTCTCATGGCAGACACACTACCATCTCCAGATCTTTCGCTAGGGAACCTAGTAGTATTGAAATCTCCCCCTATACACCAAGGCAAACTCCACCAACTCATAATCCCAGCCAGCTCATCCCCCAAAGACCCCTCCGATCAACCCTGCAATTCGGACCATACACGCCCACAAAACCCCACTCAAAGTGATCATCAACATTCCTTAAAGAAACTACAAGTGTGAAACTCTCCACGCACACATCCACCTTTTCCACCACCCTCTTATCCCACAAGATAAGGATACCCCCTGAGGCCCCACTTGCATCCAAACAACACCAATCCACATAATTACACCCCCAAAGACTACGCACAAACTTCCTAGAGGGATCCTTAACTTTTGTTTCTTGGAGACAAATAAGATCCACCTTCCAATCTCTGAGCAAATTGCAGATCCTTAAGCGTTTACGCCTATTATTCAGCCCCCTTACGTTCCAAGAAAGAATCTTCGGCTTCATGGCACTACTACTAGCCCCCTTGCCCTCCTCTTACCGCTACTCAATCCGGAACCTTTGGCATCATAGTTAATAGAGCTCTCCAAATTCTTAATCTCCCTCTTACCCTTCGTGCGACCTTTACCCAAGCGACGCTCCTCTTTTCTCTCCTCTTCTATACAAGTCAGAAATGCTAACAATTGCA
The DNA here is from genome assembly GCF_958979055.1 of Alnus glutinosa. Taxonomy (NCBI): domain Eukaryota; kingdom Viridiplantae; phylum Streptophyta; class Magnoliopsida; order Fagales; family Betulaceae; genus Alnus; species Alnus glutinosa. The sequence continues at coordinate 8,805,603 of NC_084896.1, read as the reverse complement.
ATTTATGCCCCACGAACGTCATCCCAACAATGGGATAAATCTCGTTAGCACTCTGCATCACCCAGTCCGAGTACCCCAAGCCACCCAAGTCTAGAGAGTAGGCATTGAGAGGAGAACCCACAACAACAACCCCTCCCCCCTCCTTGAACTCCACCAAACCAACTTCCCCGGGAGAAATGCTACTAGAGGCCTCACCCAACAATCCAACCTGCAGACCAGGGGACACTGAGTCCACCACTGGCCCCCCCATCCACTCACACCCTTCTCCTCCAGCACTGCCAAAGCATGGAACAATCTCCATATCCACCGATTGATGCCCAAACACGTTCCCTGTCAACTCCCGAGGCACACTCAGCATATCCACACTCCTCAACTGCGAAAATGCCGAGTCTTTCACCCTCACTAAACCACCCTCTAAGCACAAGACAGGGATCTCACTACAATTCAACTGCTCTTGCTCCGAAAAAAACTCATCCCCTGCTACACCGGACCCAACTACCAGCACCCCCTCCCTCTGCTGACCCGGCTCCTCCCTCTGCACCGCCTCTACCTCCACCTGCACCTCTGAGCTACAAAGGGGAGATAAGCATCTATCCAAGAGCCTGGACTGTCCTTGGAGCTGCCCTTCACCAACACCCAGAGATGGAGTCGATGTCTGACAGTCGGCGACTAGGCTCTGAGGACTGTACTGAGAATCATTCCCCCGTGCGGCTGGATCTGTGCCTACCGAACCCAGCGCAGATGACTCCCTCACCGGCGAACGAAGCTGGCCGTCGAGAGAAGAGGATGCGACGACATGTCCCAAAGCCGGATCCCACGAAGAGGAAGAGTCACCAGGCGTCAGGTTACCGGCGTCCAAGCCCGGAGTCGAAACAGCCCCATGACTATGCACCGAACTCGCATGGGCCCAAGGGTGGCAGAAGACTAGATCCACCTTAGCCCTCCACTCCAAAGCCTGGTCTGGACAATCCAAGATACCTTTTCCTTTGGAGGCCCTGGCTGATTTGGATAATGCAATAGTTTTCGATTTGGGCTTAGGTTTAGATTTGGGCCGAGCCACTTTGAAACCCACCATCCGGGCCCTAGAAGAAGCTGCACGACCCAGACCATCACCATCCACCAAGGCCAAACCCTTCAGCCAAAAGTCAATCTCCTTTTTCATCCTTTCTAACGACTCTCTGAGGGCACCTACATCGAAGCTTTCACCAGAATGGCTGTTGCGTGCTGCAGGGAGAAATGTAGCTTCGGCTACACCATGCCTAGTGTCAGACGACCTTCCCAACGCAACAGAGGATCCAGCTTGAGCCGCTGTCGGAGTCGGAGCCGTATCCGGAACAGAAGCTATCTCACCCGCCGCTGTTCCTTTCCTCGCTATGACCTTCGGAACCGTCTACATGGGCACACGTTGCCGAATCTCAGGAGCCCACGCATGGGAATTCTTCTCCTCAGTACAAATCCGCTTCGCCGGAAGAGACTCCAAAGCGTGATGCTCTTTCGCCAGACAAAAAACATCACTCTTCGCCGGGTAATGATCACCCTTATACCCCACAGAGCGTTCTCTAACCCATCTCGGCACTCTAGCTACAGGGCCGGTAATCTCTCCAAAAGGTGCTTCCAGCGAGGAAGCAGTCTTGGCCAACACCTTAGCATAACTCCTCCTCCCTCTCTGAATCGCGGGGACCTCCGAATCAACCTCCCTGGCTCTGGAACCGGCTCTTAGATACTCAGAAACCAGGCGCAATTCCTCTCGAAAGCATATCCAGCCTTTCCGATCCGCGGGAATCCATACCGAGACTGATCCCAGAACACCCGAGAGTCTTCCATGCACACCAAAGACTCGAAGGTTTTAATCAGCCAGGCTAACTCCGATCTATCCAGCAAGATCGACCTATGTCTTCCCTTACAGCTCTCCCTAATTCGAACCCCTGATTCCCCTCCTACAACCACCACTTCAAACTCTTTAGCTTCCACCGACCAGCTACTCGAGAACCCCAAGTTCAAACTTAGCACAAATAAATCAAACGAGTTGAGCTTGAGTTTGGATCGAGCTCAAGCTTGATGGTAAAAAAAAAAAAAAAGGAAAAATTCACATGCCTCCCTCAAACTACCACCCAATTGACATTGTTTTCCTCCCCCCTCCCCTGAAACTACCAAAAAATATCAATGTCCCCCCAAATACCCTTAATAAAAAGAAAAAAATAAATAAATAAAAAAAGAAGTTTTTGTAGCCTGTGCCGAGTTCGGTGGCTCACCTTTCTTAGGTTCAATTGTCATCTTTTTGTTTCGAGATCTGCTCAGGGAACTTTGTTTGGCAAGTGGTGAAGATGATTGAGCTTTGGTAACCCCAAGGGGTTGGCTTAAGTGGTAAGGGCCTTGGTCTTTGTGGTAGTTCCATGAGGTTTAAGGTTTGAATCCTCTTGGGTGCAAACAATTCCTTAGGGCCAGCCCATTGGCAAAGCCGGAATATTACATGATCCGTGTGGAGGGGGCGCTTTACACGAGTTTGAAGTAGGTTTACCTGATAGGGGTGGGTACACAAAGTAGCCTTGCCTTGGAGGAGTTCCTCGTCATAAAAATGATTGAGCTTTAGCTTTCTTTCCTAAGGTGGTGTTCCAGTAGTTCTTGATTTTATTGTCTGTTCACCCAGGTAGCCTTCTTCCAGCTTTTAGAGACCATCTACATGCAATTGAAAAATTAGTTGCTCCTTTAAAAATAACTGAACCAGAGAACAGAGTGGGAGGGAAAGGCTGAGTAGCATCTGTTACCAAGAAGATTATGGAGTCTGATAATGAGTTCCTCTTTATCATGGGATATGTTACCTCTCTTAATATCTGGCCTTAAGTAATCTAACCATCTAAGTCTACAACTCTTATCACATCTCTTCAGACCTGTATTTAATATGCACCATTAGCATTTTGCCTCAGGAAACACTTGAACGATTTTTCTATTTATTTTTTTTATTTTTGATGTGTTTCATTAAAACAGAGAAAATGAAAAAAATGGTTTAAGAAAATGAAAAAAAGTTATTAAAAAAAAAAAAAGCAAAGTTTTGCATGAATATACTAGTATGTACCCGCTCTCTTGGGGAGGCTTCTCCATTTGCCTTCTCCATGGGCTTTAATGTAAGCAGTAAGTGTTTTATCTTTTAAGGCAGTACATACTCCTTGGTTGAGTTCTCCGTTGGAGCAACATGGACTCCTCCCTCTCTCTCTCTCTCTCTCTCTCTCTCTCATGTGAAGGAGGTCCAATGGCCCCTTTATAGCGCATCGAGTCAAGGAAAACACCAGTGAAGGGGGTTGCTCGGCCACCCCTTCTTGTTTTTTCGGTTTTTTTTTTCCCCCGAATTTATAGGGGTATTTTGTCTTATAGAAAAAAAAAAAAAAATAGTCATTTTTGTCTTTTTGCTGGCTTTGGGGGGACATTGACAGTTTTTAGTAGTTTGGGAGGACATCACAATCTTAAAGTTTAGGGGGGACACTGTCAATTCAATTGGGTGGTAATTTGAGGGGGGGTTACGTGGAACAGGAGATAGAGAGAAGAAAGAAAGAATAAAGGTATTGTGTGTCTTTCCTCGTTTTCTCAAAAGCCAAATGGCAAGGAAAAGAAAAAACTACAAAATAGTGGATCCAGATCTAGGGGTTTAGAGATAGAAAAGAAAAGAAGAAAGAAGAGCATATAGTTTCTCTGTTGTGGATACAGATCTAGGGGTTTAGAAAGAGAAGAGGGAAAAAAAAAGCAGATAGTTTCACAGACAAAGAGATGGAAGGACTTCTTTTTTGGGAGTATGTGGCATTTGGTTTAGAGGCTGATGGAAGTGTGGTGGACCGGTGGTGACAAGATGAAAAAAAGAAGGTGGGAGGCAGTGGTAAGGAGACCAGAGTTCAAAAACAAAGAAAATTTATCTTTGCCCAAGAAAAGGAAAAAAGTGAAATTTTCTTCTTAGGACTATCAATTGTACTTGCATAAAGAATCTGTTTTTCATGTGTTAAAAGTCATGCACCAACACCAAATGACAAGCCCTTACGTATATATTGCGGTGACTTGTCAGCGTGGCAGGTTCTATAAATTAACAGTAGCATTTAACCTCTTAGAAATGAACACAGTGATGTATATATATTGTTCCACCACTGGCCATCACTTCCTTATTGCAAATTGCCGTAGTTTTCTCTTCATTTTCCTTGCACAGTTTTGCCACACTGTTTAACATGATGCTTTTGGCTTGCAGCTTTCACTTGGATCATGCTGCATCCCTACCGTATTTTCTGGAGAAGGTATTTTCCTTTCTTCTGAATTAACATAAGTGTTATGTCTGTTCTTCTTTTCCCCACTAAAAACTAATATATCAAATTTTGTTTAGACCACCTTCAAAGGTCGAGTTTTCATGACTTATCCAACAAAGGCTATCTACAAGCTGCTTTTGACAGATTATGTAAAAGTCAGCAAAGTTTCAGTTGAAGATATGTTGTACAATGAGCAAGACATAAATCGTTCCATGGATAAAATTGAGGTCTGCACTTTTTTATTTATGCACTTTTCAATTCCTATTTGTCTCTAGGTTTGTATTCTTCCAAAAATTGGTCCTGTACTTTTAGATTGACCGTGAAGTTATTTCCCATGCACACCTTGTCCTACATTGGGGGAAATTTTGAAGTTCACATCTTTATGGTCGTTAAGTCAGGTTTCTACATTTGAATTTTTTGTTTTGTTTTGTTTTGTTTTTTTCCTGATCATTCCATCTAGTTTCTTATGGTGTTTTCTGTCCATGTTGCACTGATTCCCCTGAATAAAAAGGTGTTAATATTGGGTTCTAGGAGTTTGGTGTTTGTGAATTTTCTCCCTCCCATTTGAGCTCCAATGTCATCATTTTTCAATTGTATTAGATTCAAACCTCCCATTCAATATTGAAACTTTCGTATAAAATGTTTATCATATTTGGTTTATATGATATTATGTGACCAAATGCAGGAGAGCTATCTTTATACGTTATACTGTTGGATCTACTTGTGGTTTTGAACATAGAATCCAAGGAGGTAGTGTATTCTACCTGACGAAAGAAATATTTAAACCCAAAATGACTACTTAAAAATGAATACTCCTAACATTCCAATGGACGTTGCACTAATGGGCTTTGAACTTCTTTTAGAAGGAGCTCCAAACTTGATCTTGGTGATACCTTCATATTCGGGTATTTGTTTGTGGAAAGATGGTCTTTTTTTCTTCTATTATCAGTGACGTGTTTCTTCCAAAATGGTCTTCTCTCTCTCTCTCTCTCTCTCTCTCTCTCTCTCCCCAATTAAGTTAAAAGAGTTCCTGGAGAAAGTACTGAGGTCTGCAACGTCATTAAAATACTTGTATTTATAGAGAGAAATTATATGCACACATGGTTTATGCTATTGTTGTCCATGGTGAGTGCTCTCATGATTCTTAGTCTTAACATAGAAGTTGCCTTTCTTTTTTCTTTTCTTTTTTTCAATTGAGATTGAAGGCTATTTTAGGTCCAGACTAATTTGGACGGGGGTTAAAACCTTCAACATGGATTCACCTTCTTGATCCAATTATAAACTAATGCAATACAATTTGTCCAGAAAAGTGTATTTCTTGAACAACAGTTCAAAATTGTACTACAAAATAGGATTTGAGTAAGATATTTAAATAGAGAGTTATTTGACTTAGATGCAGATCATTTAGCTACCTAGGTTTTCGATTTTTTTTTGGTTGATAAAATTCCATATCCAGGCATGCATCCTCACATTGTTATTCATTTTGTTAACCTACGATTCTGTGGTGGACCCTAAAAATCAAATAAAACATTAAGTATTCTTCCATATTTGTATACTTCCTGTGTACTTAGGGGCGCCTTACGCTTTTTTTAATGAAATTTTCTTACTTATCAAAAAAATTCTTCCATATTTGTCTTCTGACGGAGTATAGTAACTGCAGGTTATCGATTTCCACCAAACAGTAGAGGTGAATGGCATTCGATTTTGGTGCTATACTGCTGGCCATGTCCTTGGTGCTGCTATGTTTATGGTTGATATTGCTGGTGTTCGAGTACTCTACACTGGAGACTATTCACGTGAAGAAGACCGGCATCTCCGTGCTGCTGAGACCCCACAGTTCTCCCCTGATGTATGCATAATTGAATCCACTTATGGTGTCCAGCAACATCAACCTCGGCACGTCCGAGAGAAGCGCTTCACTGATGTTATTCATTCAACCATTTCTGAAGGAGGTCGTGTCCTTATTCCAGTTTTTGCCCTTGGCCGTGCCCAAGAACTGCTTTTGATTCTTGATGAGTATTGGTCAACCCATCCGGAGCTCCATAACATTCCCATATATTATGCTTCTCCCCTTGCAAAAAGGTGTTTGAGTGTTTATGAGACATACATCCATTCAATGAATGACAGGATACGCAGCCAACATGCAGCAAAGTCAAACCCCTTTGTGTTCAAGTACATATCACCAATAAAGAGCATTGAGAATTTCAAAGATGTTGGCCCAGCGGTGGTGATGGCAAGTCCTGGTGGGCTTCAAAGTGGGTTGTCACGACAACTATTTGACATGTGGTGCTCTGATCGGAAAAATGCTTGCGTTCTACCTGGGTACGTGGTTGAAGGGACACTAGCTAAAACTATTCTTAATGAACCCAAGGAGGTTACTCTCATGAATGGACTCACTGCTCCTCTCAACATGCAGGTCCATTACATATCGTTCTCTGCCCATGCAGACTCTGTCCAGACAAGTGCATTCTTGGAAGAGCTCCTGCCTAATAACATAATTCTTGTTCATGGAGAAGCTAATGAGATGGGGAGGCTCAAACAGAAACTCATTGGCCAGTTTGCTGATCGCAACGTCAAAATCTTCAACCCGAAGAATTGTCAGTCTGTTGAAATGTACTTCAACTCTCAGAAAATGGCAAAAACTATTGGAAGGCTGGGTGAAAGGACACCAGAAGTAGGGGAAACTGTCAGTGGTTTACTGGTCAAGAAAGGATTCACCTATCAGATAATGGCACCTGATGATCTCCATATCTTTTCTCAGCTATCAACTGCAAACATCACTCAAAGGATTACAATCCCATATGCCGGTGCCTTCAGCATATTAAATCACCGGCTCAAGCAGATATTCGAGAGTGTAGAGTCTTCAATGGACGAGGAGTCCGGAATCCCAACACTGCGAGTGCATGAACGAGTAACAGTTAATCAGGATTCTGAGAAACACATCTCGTTGCATTGGACATCAGATCCTGTAAGCGACATGGTTTCGGATTCCATTGTGGCTCTGGTTCTAAATATCAACAGGGAAATCCCCAAGGTAATTGTTGAAGCAGAGGCTATAAAAACTGAGGAAGAGAATGGGAAGAAAGTAGAAAAGGTTATTTATGCGCTCCTTGTTTCGCTCTTCGGAGACGTGAAGGCCGGAGAAAATGGGAAGCTGGTGATTAGCGTTGATGGGAATGTGGCCGAGCTTGACAAACAGACGGGGGATGTTGTGAGTGAAAATGAAGGTTTAAAAGAAAGAGTAAGGACGGCTTTCCAGCGAATTCAAAGTGCTGTGAAGCCAATCCCTCTATCTGCATCATAGCTGCTGATTCCCCCGAACTTCCATTTTCTTTTTTTTTTCTTTTTTTTTCTTTTTTTTTTTTTCTTTTTTTTTTTTCTGTATTTTGAGTTTTAACTTTTGTATTTTGTATGCTACACGGTAATACTGATCAGTAAACACTAATTGTAGTTTGTATCTATGTTATGAATACAGCTAGTGATTCCTTCAACATATTTTGGTCTTTTGTTGTAGGTAATTTTGGTGTTGATTTTATTCAGATTTGTTTTTTTATTCTTATTTTTTAAAATTGAATAAGAAAATAATTACAGGGAGGATCTTTCTCACTCATGATCCGAGAGGAAAGACCGAGTGATTATAAAAATGAAAATGGGGTGGACTCTCCAATAATAGACCCAAAACAAACTAAGATAGTGCGGAAATAATTACAAAATGTAGGAAATTGATCAAACAAGTGATCCGATCTTCTCATTGGACCACACAAAGCAGCTATAGAAGCAAAATGAACGCAAATTAAGGTAAACCTACATGAGCTCTCACTTGGAACTAGCAACAACCACTGAAAAAAGGCTGAAGCTGAATATGCACTCTCGAAGTCAGAAAGAGATGAACCAACATAAATTTGGTTGCAATAGTCTCAACCGTAAGACCAAAGCGCCTAAAAGCAAGGAGACAACAACCCATAAAACAAACAAGCAACAAAAAACAAAAAGAGCTGGAAAACACTAGAAAAATAAAAATACATGGAAGGTAAAAAAAAAAAAATGCAAAAACACAACAAAACAACCAGCAAACAGTAGTAACAGTCTGAACACGGAGGACGAAGTGTGCTGATCGATGCGTGGGGCACACGTGCTGGTGCGTGGTGGTCAGAACGAAGAGAGGTGGGCGTCGTTTGGAAGCTGGGGAGCCGGGGAGCACGGTGGAGTTGCGGGCGAGGGGAGGAGACCAATAGAAGAGAGTAGATTTAGCATTGAAGAAACCAGATCTACAAACCCAATTTGCTCCAGGGATGAGACGCACGGCACTGCACGATGGATATCTAGTGGAGACGAGGCGGTGTAGGTTGAGCACGGGGTATGTAAAAGGTTGGAGCTTCTGATTTGATCGAAAAAAGCAACAAACACAACGAAAAGCAACAAGAATAAAAAAAAAAAAAAAAAAAAAAAAAAAAAAAAAAAAATGGGAGGAGGAGAGGAAAAGAGTCCATCCCTCCTCCCCTACAAGGTCTCAAAAGAGGTGGAATATCTCTACCCTAGAGAGAAATTAGAGCCTCTCTCTCTAGAAAAAGAGATATGTTGCGTCCCGTACGTGATTATTTTTTATTTGATTCATGTTTTGATCGTGAGCAATGCTTCTTTTTAGACCAACTTTTCACTTATTTTACATTGGCTGACATAACGTGTTTTATTTTTTATGTTATTTTTTTTTTAGGGAGAACTTCACAAAAGAGTATTGACCTATCGCGCGTTTTGATGAAAGGGTATTGAACTAGCATTTCTCTCGAACCGGGGTTTTTAACTATCACACACCCTCACATAAGGGCATCTTGTTAGGTTTCGGTGTTAAATCCTGACGAAAGTGGAGTCATGAGACTTCCACGTAACTTTTTTAATGCCTTTTGTCTGTTTTGCCCCTAACTTCAACGGATTCATATTTTGAACATATATTCGACACTTGTATTTTTTTTTTTTTCAATTTTTTCCCCCAAATTACTTTGGAACTCTCCGAAAACCCGAGCTCCCCATCCGTACTCTTGCGTGAAGAATCCTAACCGTGCTGTGAAACTATGGCTTGTTTCGGCAATATACACAAGAATCAAGCATCAAAGGCTAATTTTCACAAGGAAATAAACTATTTTGCTTTTTCCAGTGTAAATGTATAGTTATTTAACAATTTTGTTTTCTTTTACGGATTCTTTGTGTTTTTTTTTTTTGACAAAATGCTAGACATTATTTAGGGTTTAGGGATACTTTTCCCGTTGTTTAGGGTTTAGGTTGTTACAGGACCATGTGTTTGGTCATCGACAATATCTGGGTCTTTTTGATGTTGCTGAGATGGTGTATATTATATATTGTTTGGTTTGTGGTCCCATTTTTCCTGTCATTATTTTGTTTCAGGTTTCTGGTCCCCTTTTGTTTGGTTTATGGTCCCATTTCGTTTTTATTATCTAATTTCGGGTTTGTTGCTTAGGGTTGCAAAAAAGTTTGATAGTTTTTACACTATTTGTTGTGGTTAGTGGGTCCTGATGTGTTTGCCATTGCCGAGGGAGATTGTTTTGCTGGCCGATGCCTTTATGCATGCTGTAAATGCCTTTACTGACTTTTGAGATGGTTTTTGTCTGCTGATTAGGACGTGTCATTGTTCTATCTATTTGTCTATTTGTAGGACACATAATGATGGGTCCCATGATAGGCCGAATCTTAAAGATCCCTTACAAGTTCCAGATGGGCCAATCACAAAGTCAAGGGCGAAGAAGATTAAGGAGGCAATGCAAGGATTGGTGCAATCCACTTGGGCCGAGTTTGCAAATTTATCGAGCAAGACTCCAACATTCAAGATGGGCTTGAAAGAAGAAGAACCAACTTTAATTCATGTGATACAAGCAACAGATGGGGACGGCATAGCCTAGTGGTTTATTGCAAACTCTTTATTTCACTAAGTATAGGCATGTGGGCCTATTTTTATGTTTCTATGGTTGTAGGCCTTTAGGCCTATTTGTTTTATTAAGTGGGCTTATTTTATTAGCTATAGAAGTGTAGTTTAGGATATTTTGGGCGTGAAGATGTTCAGCCCATGTCTTTTAATTGATGTAGGCCTTAGTAGGGTTAGGGTTTTATGGAGAGGTTTTAAAAAGACTTGTACGCATATGCTAGACAAGTTGATTGTGAATGAAGTTTTGTTCTTCATTGAAAACGTTTTCAGTTTTCTCTACTTGTTCTTGATTGAACTAAGAACTTATCAAAGGCAAACCCTTTGTGGCTAACCAAATTTAGGTTCTCGGAACAAGATTTCAACGGGTCTAGATTCTTTGGACTTGATGCTTGGCTTTCTTAGGTAGATTTCAATTTGTTTGTGGGTTCAAAGGGGATTTCATCCTGCGGGTTCACATCATTTGGTATCAGAGCTCAGGCTCCAAATCAGGTCTTATTTATCCTTCTTATTTATCCTTTTCCTTTTCCTTTTCTTTTCTTCTTTTCCTTTTTTTTTTTAGTTCTTGCATTTGGATCTACAACTCCTTTCTTCATTCTTATTAATTTCGTGTGCTCTGTTCAAAAAAAAAAAAAAAAAAAACATGTGTTAAAATTCAGATCTGTGATTTTCACAATTGGTTACTCGTGTAATTGATTCAGGAATTCAGATTTGTGAATTCTTTAATTAATTACACCAGTCTATGCTTTAATTTTTCAAATCTGAAATTGTCAGATTTGAATTCAATTTTTGATTGCTTTTGCGAATCTTTGCTTAAATTTTTCAGATTTGAATCCTTGCTTTAACTTCCATATCTGTAATTTTTCAAATTTTAAGAAAGAGAGAAAAAAAAAAAGAAAAAAGAAAGAAAAAAAAGCTATTTGATATACTTTGCAATCCGAAAATTGAAGTGATTTGGTGTTGATTGATCTTTATCTTCAAAGGGATCGAGTGTATCATCTTTAGTATCTTGTGTCATAATTGTTCTTTCCTCGTACAAATTCTTTTAGATCCGTGTCATTTTATTCCTTTCTTGTTTCTGGATCTTTTGCTGGTTGGAATAATACAAGGTGATGTCTTGATTTAGTTCAACTAGTTCTTAAAGAACTTGAAAGGGAAAACAGATGAGGTGAAAGACTAAAAGAGTGGAAACACGAGTGGGGTGACAATATTTGAGTGTAAACACGCAAGGGAGTGTGTGAGGTTTTTACCACTAACATATTTTTTGTTTTGTAGTGCATTGAAAATGTCTCATAAGAGTGACTCAACACCTGAGGAGGAGGTGGATAATTCATTCTTTGTATTGCGGGCCATGCAACAACAGTTTGAACAGTTGAATTTGGTGTTGGAGGTGAAGAATAGGATGGATCAGCAAGAGGTAGTCATTAGAAATATGCAAGGTGGGCGAGATAGGAGGAGACGTGCGCCTAGCATTGAAAATGAGTTCGAAAACGAAGGAGATGATGATGATGAGGAAGACATAGCATCTGAAGTTGGAAGGGGCGGAGTTGACAGACCTAGAGGAGGTAGGCGTGGAAGAGGACATGGGAGAAATCCAAGGGGTCGAGATGAGGTAGATAGGAACCTTGGGAGCATCAAAATGAAAATACCATCTTTCCAAGGTAGGACTGACCCTGAAGCCTATTTAGAGTGGGAGAAGAAAATAGAGTTGATTTTTGATTGTCACAATTATTCAGAAGAGAAGAAGGTGAAGTTGGCAGTAATTGAGTTCATTGATTATGCAATTATTTGGTGGGATCAATTAATGACCAATAGGAGGAGGAATCATGAGAGACCTATAGAAACATGGGGTGAGTTGAAAGCTCTCATGAGGCGAAGATTTGTACCTAGCCACTACTATAGAGACCTCTACCAAAAATTACAAAACCTTACACAAGGGTCAAGGAGTGTAGAAGATTACCATAAGGAGATGGAGGTGGCTATGATTCGGGCCAATGTAGAGGAGGATCGGGAGGCCACAATGGCCAGATTTTTAAGTGGTTTGAATAGGGACATAGCCAATGTAGTTGAGTTGCAACATTATGTGGAGGTAGAAGATATGGTGCACATGGCTATGAAGGTGGAGAGGCAATTAAAGAGAAAGGGGACAGCAAGATATACTTTAGTTTCTAGCACTCCTTGGAAACCAAAGTGGGATAGAAATGATCAAGCTATAGTAAAGGGGAAGGCCGAACCACTTAAGGGAAAAGATGAGGGAACTAGCAAGAACAAACCCAAGGTTGATTTCCAACCTTCAAGGAATAGAGATATTAAATGTTTTAAGTGTTTGGGTTCAGGGCACATTGCGTCTCAATGTCCAAACAAGCGAGTGATGGTTCTGCGAGACAATGGGGAGGTGATGACTGATAGTGAAGATGATAGTGATGAGATGCCTGAGTTGGTTAATGCTAGTGATGATGATGGAGTGGAATACCCCGTAGAAGGTGAGTCTCTTGTTGCCAGGCGTGCTCTCAATACGCAAATTAAGATAGACGATATGGAGCAACAGAGAGAGAGCATATTTCATACCAGATGTTATGTAAACAACAAGGTGTGTAGTATGATTATAGACGGGGGAAGTTGCACCAATGTAGCTAGTACCACCCTAGTTGAAAAGTTGAGCTTACCTTTATTGAAGCACCCTAGACCTTATAAGTTGCAATGGTTGAATGAATGTGGGGAGGTCAAGGTCAATAAGCAAGTTTTGGTGGCTTTTACCATTGGGAGGTATAGTGATGAGGTGCTTTGTGATGTAGTTCCTATGCATGCTGGCCATATTTTGTTGGGGAGGCCATGGCAGTATGATAGAAGGGTGATTCATGATGGGTTTACAAACAGGTACAACTTTGTGAAGGATGGAAAAACATTCAAGCTTGCTCTTTTAACCCCAAAACAGGTTTATGAGGACTAACTGAAGCTGAAAAGTGAGATTGAGCAAAAAAGAAAGAGTGAAAAAGAAAATAGAGAGGTGCTTGAGAATAAAGAAAAGAGAGTGGAGCCACGAAGAAAAAAGAAAGAGGACTTGCAGAGAGAAAAGGGAAGGCAAAGATGAGTTTTTATGCAAAAGAGAGTGAGGTTAAGAGGGCCTTCTTAGCAGATCAGCCTATGATTTTTCTTGTTTACAAAGAATCTTATCTTAATCTTGATGAAACTAACCAATCTCTTCCTAGTTTGGCTCTTTCTTTGTTGCAGGAGTTTGATGATGTATTTCCGGAGGAGATGCCGAGTGGGTTGCCACCCATTAGAGGCATTGAGCACCAAGTTGATTTCATACCCGGAGCAGTTATTCCAAACCGACCAGCCTATAGGAGTAATCCGGAGGAGACCAAGGAGCTTCAAAGGCAAGTTGAAGATTTGTTGAGCAAGGGGTACGTGAGGGAGAGCATGAGCCAATGTGCAGTACCAGTGCTACTAGTGCCAAAGAAGGATGGGACTTGGTGGATGTGCATTGATTGCAGAGCGGTCAACAATATTACGGTAAAGTACCGTCATCCCATTCCTAGATTAGATGATATGCTTGATGAATTGCATGGCTCATGTATTTTTAGTAAAATAGATCTTAAAAGTGGATATCATCAAATTAGAATGAAAGAGGGAGATGAATGGAAAACTGCTTTTAAGACTAAACATGGACTTTATGAATGGTTGGTTATGCCATTTGGACTTACAAATGCGCCTAGTACTTTCATGAGATTAATGAACCATGTATTACGTGCGTTCATAGGCAAATTTGTAGTCATGTACTTTGATGATATCTTAGTGTACAACACGAACTTAGATGAACATATTAAGCATTTAAGATGTGTGTTAGATGTGTTGAGATGTGAAAAGTTGTATGCTAATTTTAAGAAATGTACCTTTTGCATGGAAAAAGTTGTTTTTCTTGGTTATGTTGTTAGTACAAAAGGTATTGAGGTGGATGAAGAAAAAGTAAAGGCTATCAAGGAGTGGCCAACGCCTAAAAGCATCACTGAGGTAAGAAACTTTCATGGTTTAGCTAGCTTTTATAGGCGTTTTGTTAAGGATTTTAGCACCATTGCTGCACCACTCACTGAAATAATTAAAAAGAATGTTGGATTTCATTGGGGGAGTGATCAAGCAAATGCATTTGCTACTATCAAAGAAAGGTTATGTTCTACACCTGTGTTAGCATTACCTGAATTTAACAAAACTTTTGAGATTGAATGTGATGCCTCAGGAATAGGAATTGGAGCCGTTTTAATGCAGGATAGGCGGCCCATAGCCTTCTTCAATGAGAAGCTAAGTGAGGCAGCCTTGAATTACCCCACTTATGACAAAGAACTTTATGCTCTTGTTCGCGCTCTAGAGACGTGGCAGCACTACCTTTGGCCTAAGGAATTTGTGATCCACACCGATCATGAATCATTAAAGCATCTCAAGAGTCAAGGTAAATTAAATAAGCGACATGCTAGATGGATTGAATACATTGAGACCTTTCCCTATGTCATCCGTTACAAGCAAGGTAAGGAGAACATTGTTGCTGATGCTTTATCACGAAGGAGTCGTTTGGATGGACACAGGAAGGCCGAATTGGTGAAGTCAATTCATGAGAGGGTACGACTTCAAATTGCGCAGAAGAATGAAAAGTTTACTTCCCAAGCCAATAAAGGGCGAAGGCGTGTCATCTTTGAACCAGGCGATTGGGTTTGGGTTCACATGCGCAAAGAACGATTCCTAGCCCATAGAAGGACTAAATTGCATCCTCGCGGCGATGGACCTTTCCAAATCCTTGAGAAAATTAATGATAATGCTTATAAAGTGGATCTTCCCGGTGAGTATGTCTCTGCTACTTTCAATGTTTCTGATCTTTCTCCCTATGATGCAGGTGACGATTCGAGGTCGAATCCTTTTGAGGAGAGGGGGAATGATAGGCCCCATGGTAGGCCGAATCTTAAAGATCCCTTACAAGTTCTAGATGGGCCAATCACAAAGTCAAGGGCGAAGAAGATTAAGGAGGCAATGCAAGGATTGGTGCAATCCACTTGGGCCGAGTTTGCAAATTTATCGAGCAAGACTCCAACATTCAAGATGGGCTTGAAAGAAGAAGAACCAACTTTAATTCATGTGGTACAAGCAACAGATGGGGGCGGCATAGCCTAGTGGTTTATTGCAAACTCTTTATTTCACTAAGTATAGGCATGTGGGCCTATTTTTATGTTTCTATGGTTGTAGGCCTTTAGGCCTATTCGTTTTATTAAGTGGGCTTATTTTATTAGCTATAGAAGTATAGTTTAGGATATTTTGGGCGTGAAGATGTTTAGCCCATGTCTTTTAATTGATGTAGGCCTTAGTAGGGTTAGGGTTTTATGGAGAGGTTTTAAAAAGACTTGTAGCCGCATGTGCTAGACAAGTTGATTGTGAATGAAGTTTTGTTCTTCATTGAAAACGTTTTCAGTTTTCTCTACTTGTTCTTGATTGAACTAAGAACTTATCAAAGGCAAACCCTTTGTGGCGTTCTAACCAAATTTAGGTTCTTGGAACAAGATTTCAACGGGTCTAGATTCTTTGGACTTGATGCTTGGCTTTCTTAGGTAGATTTCAATTTGTTTGTGGGTTCAAAGGGGATTTCATCCTGCGGGTTCACATCACATAATGTATCCAGAAATGCTAATGTTTGAAGTGCACTATGGTGGCCGATTTAATATGGAGCATAGGGTGACATATGTTGGTGGGGACATATCACATTACCCTGACCCATGTGAGAGAGACAAGCTGTCATTTATTGAGATAGAGAGGGTAGTTAGGACTTATGGGTATGGTCCTAGTGACCAAATTTACTACAATATACCTACCAAGAGTCTAGATGAGGGGCTACGACTTATTTCTTCTGACCATAATGTCCTTCAAATGATAAAACAGCATAGGGAGCATGGAATTGTAGAGTTATATTTGGTTGCCTTTGGTGTAGTACATGTAGATGTAGAAGGAGAAGAGGGTAGTGTTGATGAGGAAGATGAAGAAGAATATGAGAGACAAACTGTATACAGAAATGACCCATTCTGGGATTAGGTTCTCAGTAATGACTCTGATGCCTATGAATTAGATGGAGATGCAGCAGTGGGTTTAGACGATGATGGACTTGATATAGAACATGATGATGTTGGAGTATATGAAGGGGTTGGACTATAACCTGAAGGTGTGAATCAGGAGGTTGGAGTAGAAGTAGCAGTTGGTGAAGAGGAAGAGGGTGAGAGTAAAGGTGAGGTTGATTCTGATCTTTTTCGTAGTGATTTACTGATCTCACCTCGTACTAATGATGAAGAGGGTGTGGCTGAGGCTGAGGCTGAGTCTTCAAGACGACCCTGTGTCACCAAGAGGGTTCCATTTAGTAAAGAATATTTTACAAATCCGATTTTGCAGCGAGGTAACACTTTTCAGGATGTGTATGAGTTTAGAAAAACCATTAAGCAGGCTTCTGTATTGAAAAGAAAGGACTTGACTTACCAAAAGAATTCAAGGACTAAATGCATTACAGTATGTGCAGACAAAAATTGTCAGTACGGAGTTTATGGGAGGCAGTTGAAAGATGAGTCCACATTCATGCTAATTACAATTAGGCCTAAACATACATGCCCTAGGAAATACAAGAATCACTTGTTCACTTCGAACTGGATCGCCGAGTGGTGCATTGACGGTTTTAGGGATCAACAGAACATGCCTATAGATGTCCTAAAGAAAAAGGTGAAGAAGAAGTGAAATGTTGAGATCCACCTTAGTTCCTTATATATGGCTAGGAAGAGGGTACAAGAGGCCATTTATGGGAAGTTGAGTGAGCAATGCTACCGGTTATGGGACTACTGTGCAACAATTAGAAGCATAAATGTTGGGAGTTGTATACTTTTGATGGTTGAAAGACTAATGCCCGAAGTGCCTTGTAGATTCCAAATGATGTATATGTCATTGGCAGCCATGAAAAATGGATTCAAAGATAGGTGTAGGCCTTTGATAGGCCTTGATACATGCTTCTTGAAAGGGGTTTACAAGGGATAGTTAATGGCAGTTATTGGAAGGAATGCCAATGATAACATGTACCCAATTTCTATAGCTGTGGTGGAGGCAAAGACTAGGGAAAGCTGGATATGGTTTCTCAAGGCCGTATTAGCAGATCTTGGCCCTAGTGGTCCACATGGGTGGGCTTTCATTTCAGATAGACTAAATGTAAGTATTTCCATATTACTTTCTTTTCTTTTCTTTTCTTTCTTTCTTTTTTTTTTTTTTTTTTTTTTTTTTTTTTTTGATCTACATGTCTTGTAAGTGATTTGGTATGTTAAATGCAATGACTTTGATGTGTTTATTGTTTTCATGTATGCAGGGATTGGTACCAAGCCTACATGAGGTGTGTCCTCATGCTGAGCATTGTATATGTGTGCGGCACTTATATGCCAATTTAAAAAACGATGGTCACAGGAGAGTGTTATTGAAGGACAGGTTGTGGAAAACTACTTCATCTTGCACACAAATTGGATTCTATGCTACAATGAAGGAGCTCAAGGGCCTTAATCCTAAATCACACGAGTACTTAGAAAATGTTGACCCTAGAACCTGGTATAGGGGATGGTTCAACACAAGTACAAAGTGTGACCTTCTGCATAACAACTTGGCTGAGTGCTTCAATAGCTAGATCCTCAAGTTTCGAGATAAGACCATTTTAACAATGTTGGAAGGAATCAGGAGCAACTTAATGAGAAGGTACCAAAGGAAGAGAGATGCTATAAGGGTCATGGAGGAGAATGTGGGGCCAAAAATTAAAGAGAAGTTGGAGGTAAAGGAAGATGAGGCCAGCCATTGTATGCCAATAGTTGCTGGTGATGGTTTATTTGAGGTTGATTGCAAAGGCAAGAAGTATGTGGTCAATTTGTACTAGAAAACATGTGGGTGTAGAAAGTGGAATGTTTCTGGCATTCCATGTGATCATGCCATCTCAGCAATATGGCATGGTGGAGGCAACCTAGAGAATTTTTTGAGTCATTACTTTGGAAAGGAGATGTACTTAAAGGCATATGCACCCATCATTTACTCTGTACCAAGTGAGGAGCAATGGGTCAGGACAAATCAACCGAAGATTGAACCACGTAAGTCAAGAGCAACTACAGGTAGACCTAAGAAAGTGAGAAATAGAGGTGCTGATGAGACATCAAATTTATAAACAGTTAGAAAAAGGTGGCAAGAAGAACCAATGTGGGATGTGCAAGAAATATGGTCACAATACAAGAACATGCACTTTGAGGATGATGCATGATCAATGGCGGAGCCAGAATTTTAGTTGAGGGGGGTCAATAATTTTATTTTTCATTTTGATAAATGAAAAAAAAAATCTAAAGTTAATAAAAAATAAATAAAATATTAAAAAAATAACTAACACAATAAATAAATAATTCAACAAAATTCAATTATCGCTTAAAATATATAAATGTAACTTATATATATATATATATATATATATATATATATATATATATATATATATATATAAGAACAATTTAAATTTAAAAGCTTAATCAATGTAAAAGTTTAATTACATACCTCTCAAACTCTAAAACAAAATAATTAAGAAATTGATTTGAATTGTTGAAGACTTCAAGTAGAAAGTAATACCGTCTTGAAGAAATCACAAATCTCAAATTGTAAAATTGTTGAAAATTTATCGGCAACTTTTAGAAATAACAATGAAGAATCACACATATCGCACTCAGGGTTATAAATAATGTTAAAGGTATTTTAAATGTAATATATACTACTTAAGAAAAATCGGCTAGCTAAGCTAAGTCTTAATTTTTTTATCTTTTATTTTCAAAAAAAAAAAAAAAAAACCGTTTGTCAATATAGACAAGTATTATGAGTCAGGACTCTCATCTAACATATCATGATTCCATGAAGAAGTCGGCTAAGCTAAAGGCCTAAAGCTTTTTATTTATTTTTAAAAAAAGAAAAAAAGAAGGTTAAATTGTTACTTTAGACGTGTCTCATTACTTCAGACGTTTCCTTTCAAATCTATTAAAAGAAAAGCTAGTCTCATTACTTTAAAGTCTTATACGTGTCCTTCTTTCAAGTGTCCCACTTTAAACGTATCCTCCCCCACTTGCTGTAGCATTATTTTATTTTTTTTTCTTTTGACGGAAGGTTTAAATGATTCAAACGAACGTTTAACAAAACGGTGCGTTTTTGTCAAAAGAGAAAGTGTCGTCTTCAACCTCATCTTCTTCAACCTGGTGACTGGTTTTAGGTTAAAAATTCAGTAAAAAAATGGCAGAACATGGTGTGACTTATAAAGCTCAATTTTCTTAAAAAATATTTGCACCTTGATGAGTTTTTGAGGGGGGGCAACTATGACTTTCAAAAAAAAAATTATAAGAGCATGGAAAATTTTTGGAAGGTGTGGGGGGTGCAGTTGACCCCTGTCGACCCCCCTCCCTCTGCCCCTGTGCATGATGAGAGACAACAACGTAGGAGAACTTTCTACATAGAACATGCTGCAGATACTGACTGCAATCTTGACAGAGTAATGTTTCTTCTTTGTGATTGTTTAGCATACATTTTGCCATTTTAAGTTATTGGTTGCTGAGTTTAATATGTTTGAGTTGTTTTGTGAACATAATTAATACACATGATGTGTAATGATGTTTATTGACTTTGATGTGTTTTTTTTAGTTGGGTGAATCCTCCAGTGCCCCATCTATGAGCCATTCCAATGCACCAACATCTATTGCCCCATCTACTGTACCATCTACTGACAATCCTGCTGCACCAACAATAGGTCGATGTCAAAAGAGGGTAAGAGGAGAGGGTGGAGAGGGTACAAGCACTACATCTAGTGCATCAAGTAGGGGTGAGAAGAGCACTAGAGGAAAGGGTGCAAGCACTGCCAATTTTAGTACCGCACCCTATACTAGGAAGAAGACCAGTATCAATTTGGCAACTAGGATCAGAGTTGGTGGAAGATTGAGATCAACTGTTTCACAAACTGCTAACCCAAACAGTCAAGGAAAGGTTCTTGTTGATCTCACTAGAAACCCTACTGGACCACCCAAAGTTTCAGGAAATGGATCGGCATGCTCATGGGGTCCTCTCAGGACTGCAGGTGGCATAACTTTCAGAGTTGCTCCCCCTGATTTTGACATAAGGAAGGCATAATCAACAACTTTTAACATTCCACCACCTGTAGGCAAAAAGGACAAAGGAAAAAAGAAGATTTGGCAAGTTTGATGTGTATTTTGAAAGGGCATGGACAGCATGGTTATGATGTGTATTTTGGAAAGAAAAGAATATGACAATATGATTATGTTTTTGTTTCTTAACTTATGTTACTATTTATTGGAAGGGTTTAATGTGTAACTTCAGTTGTTGAATTTGATGTGTTTTGATGTTATTTGACTTTTGTAACTTTTGGACATATTTGTTTGGTTTGTGTTGTTTTGTGTTTTGGGTGTGATGTTATACTGAGTTCTAGTTTATGCACACAGGGTGAAGGGTTTAATGTGAAATGATATTGCTGCATTTGAAGTATTTTGATGAAAGGTTTAGGATAGTGTTGATGTGTTTTGATGTCATTTGACTTTTGTGTAATGATTTGAGGAATTTGTTTGGTTTGTGATTGGATGAGTCTTGCTTGTATTCAGGTTTTTTTTACCAACAGGTTTACAGGAACACATTTGGTACCATTTTGAAACCAAATGGGTTATGATGCCATTTTGATTGTTCTGTTATTGCCTTAATTTGTTGGTACCTAATATATCAAATGTTGTTTATAACTCTGTAAACTTGTTGTTATCAAATGGATCAATTGAATGCGCAGTAACATCCATCCAATTTTTGGTGCCAAATTTTGGACCCAAAACAACGATTGGTACCAACAAGTTTACAAAGACAACAACAATTACACTACAGTTATCAAGGAAAATTCATAATCCGGCTAACAACATTACGAAATAACACCCATGAACAAAATCATTTCAAAGTCAACAATTACAAACCAGTCACTCACAACATTACAAGGCATTACACCATTACATTACAAGGTCAATCTACAATTTCAAAAAAGTTTCATTGCAACATCATCCTTGGTACATTGCATTCTCTGTGAGATTGAGGATATACCAACAACAACAGGAATATCACCCTTGAACAAACAAAGACAAATTTGTGCTTCCTCTCTACTAACCAAAGCTTCATCTTCCGTCTCTCTAGTTTTGACTTGTATTTCTCAGCTTCTTCCCTGCATTTATCAACTTCATTCTTGCACCTCTCAGCTTCAGACTTATATTTATCCACTTCATCCGAGACCTTTGTTACACTAAATTCTCGTTCAACCTTCAAACTCTCGTGCCACTTCCTCAACCTTGACACAACTCTTAGACCATACACACATATTTCAAGATCACACCATGAAAAATAATCACATCTCACAGCTTTTTGCTGCATAATCGGAAAATCCCATCGATCAAAAATTGGGAAAACAGGGATGGAACCTTAAGGGAAAAAAAATTGGGGGAAATTAGCAAAATCTTCTTACATTGTAATTTACACAAGAATAAAACCTCCTACCAAAATTTTTCAGGGTGAAAGATGTCCATGATGATGTTTTCAATCCACATTTGCATAGTGGACCGTAGAGGTTGCCGAGCTCGATTCACTGTTGGACATATGTTCCATTTCACCACCGTCGCCTTCAATGCTCACCTGGGTTATGAGCGTAAACCCTAAATTAGTGAAAAAGAAGGGAATAAAGTAACCCTAAACGAAAAAAAAAAAAAAAAAAAAAAAAAAAAAAAAAAAAAAAAAAAAAAAAAAATCTTTCACGCGTTGATGGAGATGGCTGAAGCTGGGAGTGTATGAGAAGTAAGTTTGTGAAGGACTTTCAGACCTGATTTATCCGTTGAAGTCAGGGGCAAAACGGACAAAAGGCATTCCACGTCCGTCATGATTTAACACGGAAACATAACGGGACGCCCTTATGTGAGGGTGTGTGATAGTTAAAAACCCCGGTTAGAGAGAAATGCTAGTTCAATACATTTCCATCAAAATGCGCGATAGTTCAATACCCTTTTGTGAAGTTCTCCTTTTTTTTTTTTTTTTAAGTGGATGGCATAAAAAGTCACCTAAAATATGCTATGTCAACTGACGTAAAATGAGTTTGAAGAGGAGCATTATTCTTTGATGTTTATGTTCTCTTGACTTTCACGAGATTTGCTTCATGTTTTGAAGTGAGAGAGCACGTGGTAACTCCTTTAAAAAATCATCTTTTAGTAATTATTTCTCCTTTTAGATGGAGTGAACATTAAATTTGGAATTGTAATTCATTAATCATAAATAAGATAATATTACTCATGCAGTACATAAATTACATAATTTGTTTATATAAATTACATGAAAATACATCTTTTGTGTACAAAAGCAACTTTATAGAATAATATAATATTTACATCTCCACAAGCAAATTTGCTTAAAGAAAGCAAAAGCTTTAACAAGCAATTGGCATATTACCCAAATTTGTAATGCCCATTTTGCAAGTAAAAATAGGGGTGTACAGGACCCGCGGGCCTCGCCTCAACCCACGGGATCCGCCCCACCCCACAAGATATTTCCCCCGCCCTGCAAATACTGAATGAAAAACGGTTTGATTTTTAATCAAATCGTGTGGGGTGGGGCGGGGTACGGGTTTGGGTTTTTCAAAACCCTGAGGACCCGCCTCGCTTGAATAATATATATATATATATATGTGCGTGTTAAAAACCGGAAGCCTAACCCTAGCACAGCGCCACACGCCCGCACCTTTTCATTTTTTTCCTTCATTTTCTTCCTAGCGCCGCACGGCCGTACCCATTCGCCTCTTCTTCTTCTTCAATCTTCGATTCTTCACCCCCGAATTCCCTCCCTTTGTCCGATGAAGATCGAAAATTGAAAAACGTTGTTCACGTCGACGGTCGATGCAAGTCCTGTGGTAGATCTAGTTTGTCCACTTCATTAGCTCTCAATTTTTAATTTGTTTGTTGTTTCTGTGGTAGATCTAGTTTGTGTTTATGTTTAGGGTTTCTGGGTTTACGTTGGTGGGTGATGTAAAGGGTGTTTCACCGTGTTTGTGTTCGTGGAATCGTGTTGATGTGGCCTATGGTGGTGTGGTTTTGCAGCTAGTAGCAGAAAACCCGCACAATACGCATAAATCGCCTCGCATCACCCCACCCCAAACTACCCCCGCCCCGCACGGACACATCATATTTTGTTCGGGGTACAAGTTCGATTTCTTGCACTTGCAGGGGTGCGGGACGGGGGCAAAAATGGCGAAAATCCGCCCCACCCTGCCCCGTACACGCCCCTAAGTAAAAAGCACAAGACTAAATTGTATCAATCCCAAATTGGTAAGAGCATCTCCAACAAAATAGGTAAATGGTTCGTAATAATTAGCATCTTTAACAAAATAGGCAAAATAGATTTTTTATTTATTTATTTATTTTTCTTTCTTTCTTTCTTCTAGTATGAATAGTAAATAAACTCTTCTTTCTTTTCACAATTCACACTACAAAGAGTTTTTTTTTAATTATTATTATTATTTTCTCTCTCTCTCTCTCTATCCTCTTTTTCATTTCACACTTTTTTCCACTCAAAATAATATATAAATGCAAGTAGAAAGTAGAATATAAAATATGTTTGAGAGAATATAGGAAAAAAAAAAAAAAAAGTAGTTAAAATAGAGAGTTGTTCTTTTTCATTAACTATTATTAGTAGAAATGCTCTACCAGTAAGACTAAATTCGCCATCGTGTTAGTAAAATCGACTTGTCGACAAGTCATAGAAAATTTGAGTCCACTAAAGACCCAAAATAAGGTTTTGTCAGTTTTTGTTTTTTTTTTTTTTTTCTTTTTTTTTTTCTTTTTTTTTTTTTTTTTTTTTTTTTTTTCAGGCCATGGAAGAAAAAGGCAAGTGAAATACTACTACTTGGGTTGAAAATTTAGTTGTTATTGTCGTCAAAAATTTTAACAAAAACATTGCATTTTCATATTCTGTTTAAACATGCTTCTATGGTCATAAAGCGAGGATCCCTTTTAATTTTGTTACCAAACATTGTAAGTTAGTAACATCCAAAAAGTACTTAAACATGTAGGGAAAACTTCACTTACCATCCCTGATTTTTTTTCATCACTTTTACAATCATACCCTAAAACTTTAAAAAGTGTCAATTTAGTGTATTCATATTTCATTTTTAAAAAAAATAAAAAATAAAAAAATTACCATTATGTTAGGATTTTTAGTTAAATCCTGTAAAAATTCCTAAAATACACGCTTTTTTATTTTCTATTTTTTAAAAATTATTCAATTTTTCAAAGGTTCAGGTATGAGTATTTTTGCAAATTCCGTTACATCCTAACTAATGCCTAAATCCTTGCAATTTTTTTCTCTTTTTTTTTTCCCCTAAAAAAATTAGGGTTATTTTAGGAATTTTGACACCCTATCCGTTAGGATTTAATGGTAAATTTTAAGAGATTGTTGAAATTGAAAAAAAATTGAAAGATGAATACACTAAATTGACACTTTTTAAAGTTAAAGGGTATGATTGAAAAAGTGATGAAAAATCAAGAGTGATAAATGAAGTTTTTTCAAACATGTAAAAACAACTTTTCAATAGTAGCACTTTTTGACAAAAGCTCACCTATAAAAGTTATATTTCTCAATGCAATTCCAAACAAAATTTCTTTAGCTCAAGAATATAAAGTAACACCGGTCTCCCCTAAGGCCGTCCCTGCCTTGGATTATATAAAACATAATCATATTCACAATACAACCAATACATTATGTAACTCGTACATCAGGACCTACTACACTAAGCATTTATTCCATTCATTATATATATAAAAAAAAAAAAAAAAAAAAAAAAAAAAAAAACAAATAAATAAATAACAATGTAAGAATCTCATTTAACAATATTTGCTAAATCGTTTGCGTTATTAGTTCATTGACTCTTTAGGCCTTCAATGTGTTCAACATACTTGAATAGATGTAGCATGATCAATTATATAATGCACACATAATTATAAGGAAAATACACTTTACTCTTAAAGTCTTTGGTTAAATACGATTGTTTTTAGTACCTGAATTTTAAAAATTTAATTTTTTGGTATCTAAGTTTTAATTTGCATAACAGATGGTACCTTCGTTTTGGGAAAAGACCAAATTAGTACCTTAGTCAAATTTTCCATCTAAAAACTAACGGTCCGCCACGTCACTACTACTTACCACCACTAGGAATATGACACATGGCCCTTCCGACATGTCAGCACCCACATAATTGTCAAATCTCTCCAAAATCAGTAAATGACGTGGGTGTGATGTTGAAGTGTTTTGGTGATTTGGCAATTGTGTAGGTACTGACATGTTGGAAGGGACATATGTCGTGTTCCTAGTGGTGCTAAGTGGCAGTGACGTGGCGGGCCGTTAGTTTTTGGATAAAAAACTTGAATGAGGTACTAATTTGATATTTTCTCAAAATTGAGATACCATCTGTGATGCAAATTGAAACTCAGGTACCAACAAATAAAGTTTTCAAAACTTAAGTACTAAAAACGTATTTAACCTTAAAGTTTTTTTAATGAGTTATGTTATTTAATAGACAGTTATACGACTGCCATACAATTAAAATGACGTGATAGTAAAAATCAACATTTGAATTATAAAAAACTTGTAAAAGAAAAAATTAAGAGCTGGTTTTTACGATCACGTCATCTTAGTTGTATGATAGTTATATACCGGTCTACAAATTAGCAAATATGCTTTGACTCACAGACACCACTTGTCACGACCCTCTCATTCGGCCCTTGGACCAAGCTTGGTTCAATGGGCTGTAGGCCCATTATAAAGATCACTATTTTTGTCCATTTGTATTTTGTACTGTAGCTGGGATGTACAAAACAAAAAAGGACAGATTAGGGCAAAAAAAACAACCCATGATAACATGATACTAGGTCGTTGGAATGAAATGTTCCGAAATACCCTAATTTGTTTTCCAAATTACTTCGACGCCCCTATA
Organism: Alnus glutinosa; assembly: GCF_958979055.1. Lineage (NCBI taxonomy): Eukaryota > Viridiplantae > Streptophyta > Magnoliopsida > Fagales > Betulaceae > Alnus > Alnus glutinosa. The sequence goes on along the minus strand of NC_084896.1, from coordinate 8,779,316 downwards.
TATATATATCTGTCGTCGCCTTCCCAGCCGCGATCATCTGCGGATTACCGAAACCCGGATTTATTAACAGACTCTACAGCAATCTCCAGCAATCTCCAAGAGGTAATTTTACTTTTTCTTTTTTTTTTCACAATTTCTTTACTTTTGGCTCTACCTAGGGTTCCAACTTTCAACATCTTTTGTGATGTTTAATTCTCTCAATTTCACTATTTATCCCTCCCAATCGCAGCCACCGTTACCGAGCTCAGCCCTCTTTCCCTATCCTCATCTCAAAAATCGTATTTTTTTTTTTCCCTTTGATTTCTAAGAAATTTGAAGAAAAGTGAAGTTCTGATCTTAATAGATTAGTTCTCGAGATTCATCATATCATCATGTATTCATGTTGGTTGGAAAGTTATTGAAGCTGTGTTTACTAGGCTTGGTGAATGTTTACAGGGTTTGATCAATGGCGGAGGAAAAGTTGAATACGGAAGTTTCTGTTGAAGAAAATGGGACTGCGGAGCCTGTGAATGGCAAGGAAGAGGCCTCCGAGCCTTCTTCGACCTTGGAAAAAGATGAAGATGAGGGGAAAAAAGAGGAAGACGAGGGAAAAGGTGATGGTTTCTTGTTAGATGATTCATTGGCTTTCTTCTTCTTCGTATGCTTGTTGCTGCTTGTGATTATATTTAGATGTTTTTTGTGTTGCCAGTGGAATAGATAGATACCTAGAGTAGGCATTGAACTGGGTGAGGAAGTGGGTCTGTGAGTCACTAGTTCAACCAGTAGGTTACAAGTTGAACAAGGTATTATAAAAGAAAAAGATATTGTTATTGAATATAACTTATATGATATGGATTAGATGAAGGATACTGATAAAATAAGAAGTAATTGTTCGGTGCTCTAATAACGATGCCCTTTCCTCTCATAAAAGTGGATTGGACTGGTAAGATTCATGGTGAGGCCCACTATTCATGTGAGAGGAGGGAGTATTACATCTGGAGTACTGGTTAATTTTTTGGAAAATGATAGAGTAGTGAAAAGCTAGATATAATTTGTTTGTATGTATGAGTAAAATACACAATTTTGTACGATCAAGTTCTTTTTATTCTTCTTTTTGTTTTAAATACCGGTCTTGACTTCAAAACTTCCGAAATTAAAAACGATATGCATAAGCATATATGGATATGTATGTACAATCAGAGTTGCATCTATGCTTTTATTATATTTTTAAAGAAAAAAAATGAAAACATATAAAAATAAAAGAAGCAATCTTAGAGCATATGTAATAAAATAGGTTAGTGGTAATTGATTAAACTAACCTTTATATGGACCTGGCTTTTGTTATAGAAATAAAATGCCTTATTTGAAAGAAAAATGCCTTATCTTTTGCATTTTTGGTTTATGATTGGGTTTATTCTATTGAACCCATTGGACTAAATATATATTTTTTTTCTTTCTAATTAGTGCTGATAGCCATGTTCTTTCCTGCCCTCCTCTTCTTTCATGTGAAGAATCTTAATTGTCACAATCAACTAGTTTTCTTTCCTGGGCATTAACTTTTGTGGTATATTTTTCTGATTAGAGATTGTGAATTTGAGGTTATTCAATAACATGATATGATTTTTTTTGTTATAAGTTCTTTCTAGGGTGATTTAATAATTTGGTACTTGGAATTTGTGGATGTAGTGCTAATGTATGGACTTGTTTGCATTTGAAAACCATTTGTTTACAGAAGGTACCAAGAAAAAAAAGAAGAAAAGTAAAAGCAAGTGAGGACCTTATTCTAGCTTTGATTGCTCTTTCTGGTTGAACATTTTCGCTTGAAAGTAGATAATTTTTCTTCTGATGCACAGGAAAAAGAAAGAAGTACCAGAGCAGACTGATCCACCATCCATTCCTGTTATTGACCTTTTCCCTTCTGGCGAGTTTCCTGAGGGTGAGATTCAGCAGTGCAAAGATGAGTGAGTACATGTTATTTCTACTAAGTCAACTCAACGCAACTAAGTTGTACTAAATTGGGGTTTGTATATTTCTATTTGACTAAATATATGCCCTTTTTGGCAATTTAAAGAAAGTGTAGCTTAATTTTTGTTGCTTGAGTTAGGATTCTATGTATACACGTGTGTGTGTGTGTGTTCATATTGGGTGGCTAGGGGATTATCAACTATCTTTGTCCCAAATTTCAGTCATAATCTACTGGAATCGATACTTCATATGTCTTGGTTTCTTTTGCAATTCCTCTAGAACTTGGTATTTAAAGTTGGTGCTTGTGCGTCAGTAACCTATGGAGGACTACATCTGAAGAGAAGAGGGAGTTGGAGCGCCTCGAAAAACCAATACATAATTCACTTCGCCGAGCAGCTGAAGTTCATCGTCAGGTTGCAATTTCTTCTTATATTTTTTATATATATGTTACTGCTGGAAGTTAAGAAAGAAAAGTATCTTTCTTCTGTTTAGCATAGTAAAACTTAGAAAACTTTTTGTTATTGAAATTCAACAAGTGTTCTAAAAACCGGATAAACCGGCTGGTTCAAGGAGTTGAATTGTGAACCCGTCTCATTCCTGGTTGGATTGAACCGTTCTATCAATTGATTTGGATTGAACCGGCCAATGAACCAGTGAAGCAGTCCAATTTTTTGAAATTGGTCATTTTTTAAAGATAAAAATATACATTCTTTAATTTTAAGTACTCGATTTTTTATATTCAATGCTCAATAAATCTTATTTTTTAATCTAAATATAAGATTTAGATTATACAATACATATATCAAGTTAATACTTTTATTAATATGAGGATTTTATATTTAGTTTAACTGTAAAAAATTGAATTTGTGATCAAATAGGTTGCAATGGTGAATCAATTACTGTTATGGTTCACCTGCTGGTTCCTTCTTTAAAACATTGCATTCAGTGGAGAGTTTTTTTACTTGTGATTAGGTTCGAAAGTACATCAAAAGTATTCTGAAGCCTGGAATGTTGATGACTGACCTATGTGAGACATTGGAGAACACAGTCCGTAAGCTGATATCGGAGAATGGTCTAGAAGCAGGCATTGCATTCCCTACAGGGTGCTCTCTGAACTGGTAAACATTTCAAGTCTTGTACTTGAGCAAAGTTTATTAGTTTCAATTTATTCACAAAATTTTATTTGTGCTCTGACCTCTTTTACGCTGTCAGGGTTGCTGCTCATTGGACCCCAAATACAGGAGATAAGACTGTGCTTCAGTATGATGATGTGATGAAGTTGGATTTTGGAACTCATGTTGATGGTATACCACCTATATTCCATTCATCTCTGATTTGTTCGGTTTGTTTTAATTGTCTATACTGTTGGTAGATTCTACTTTGGTGCAGAACACTTCTGTTTTTCTTGGTTGTTGTTATCAGTTATGGTTTATTGTTTGATATGCAGGAAATATAGTCGACTGTGCTTTTACAGTTGCATTCAATCCTATGTTCGATCCACTACTAGAAGCCTCTCGTGAAGCAACCAATACAGGTATCAAGGTACTGTACCTTCAGCGATGAATACCATTGTTAAATTACTGGGGGATTGGATATTGTTAAACTTGCTCTTGGGTTTCATATGATCAATTTTTTTTTTTTTCATTTTCTTTTTGATCTCCCTGGAATGGCTTATGGCACTGTGGTTCATTCTTTTATGACTGCTGCATTAGTGAATGAAAAGACGGCAGCAACAACTGAATGGAAACCTAGGATAACTTTTTGAACTAGTTTCTGTTCTAAAAAGTTGTTCAATCAAATTGTAGAGTTACATTCATCCTGCTTACTTCTTGAGACTAGTATGATTTGTTTCTTGGTTTGGACATTTGTAGAGTGGACCATATTATATTGTGACTAGGATTGGCAATGGTCCTACATGTTTTGGGTGCTTGAATATGTGGTGGCAATGGTCCTACTCTTTTTTCTCTCTATGTCAGCCTTAACCAATGGAGAGGAGAAATATTGGAATTTTGTTTCCTCATTTCCCCTCCTTTTATCCTTTTCCGTTTCAATTTCTTCAGAATGAGATACAGAAACTTAGACCTTCAAGTATTGTGTTTCTAGCTCTTTGATCTCTGTCTTCTCTCTCTATGGTCACTGCCTATTCTTGCTACATTTAATTTTTTTTGGTTTTACTATCTTCATAGATTTATGTTAGCTTTTGTTTGGATATCGGAAATATCATATTGCAGACTTTTCTTTTGGGTTGTATTGTATGTGCTCACTGCTGTATACCTTCTACCAATTCTGGAAGTCACAAATCCCCAACCACACAGATTATCGTGTTTCTGATGGTCATCTAATTTTCTAGGAATCTGGAATTGATGTACGACTTTGTGATGTTGGTGCTGCAATTCAAGAGGTCATGGAATCATATGAGGTTGAAATTAATGGAAAGGTGTATCAAGGTATGACATATGTGGCAATTTTTTATAGTACAATTCAGTTTTTGTGTTTTGATTGGTTTGTGTGTGGGGGCTTATATTATTTCTGTTAAATGCCCACTTATCTTAAAAGCTTAAATTGATAGGAAAAATAGTATATTTAATCATTTAATTAATATTTTTACCCCCCTTTCTTGTGTGGGCTCAAACTCACACTCAACAAGTGAAGTCCAACATTAAATTTAACTGAAGTGGGGGTAAGCTGTAGCGTTATGATTCGAACTTGACATCTGCTCTGATATCAAGTTAAATCATCACTTGTTTCAAAAGTTCATATAGATGTGAATCTGCTAGTAACCATGTTTTAGTTGAAGATTCATGCTTGGGCTTACGTAAGTCAAATAGCCTGGCATTGGTCACACACTCTGCTCTAACATTGTTATATTTTCTCCTGCAAGTTATATTAATAAGGAGATTTTGGAAACACTTGAAACATAAAGGATGCTTATTTGAAACTAAATTAATTATTATTATTATTAATTTTTAATAAGTAATCGAAATATCATTAAAAAGCAAAAGGTGCAACTTGGGTACACATGAAGTATATGACAGAAACACCCAACTAGAAGAAGAAAATAGAACAAGGAAATCATGAAAGCTAAGCACAAAGAGAGCTAAAAACGCAGCTGTCCAAAGGGAGCTAAATTCTATATGCATAAGATCCTATATTAATACATTGGATTTTGATTTAGTGGGATAAACGGGTGGTGGTGGTGGATACTTTCTCTATTTAATGCAAGTTCAAAAATGTTTTGGACGAGTTCATCTGGGCATTTTCGGGGTTTTATAGATAGCTCCAATGCTGAAGCAGATAGGCATTATGTGTGGGGAGGAGCTTTAAGGGGTCTTTAGTTGGTGGGAAGTCCCTTGGTGTGTTGGGGGTGACTTCAATGTTACTCGTTTCCCAAATGAAGGGGCTGGAGCAACTTGAGTAACCTCTGCCATGTGGGAATTTTCAGATTTTATTTTAGAGCAGGGGTTGATGGATATTCCCTAGGCTTGGAGGATCTTTCACTTGGTCTAATAACCAAGAATCCCCCGCCGCCCCCTTTATGTCAAGGATTGACAGATTTTTAGTTTCAACAGATTGGGAAGAATGAGGATGTTAATTGGTGTTGCCTCAAAATGAATGAGGAGACTATTAATCATCTTCTCCTTCATTGTTAGAGGACTCGAGGGTGGGGGCATCCCAAGGAGAATATCTGGAACGTTATTCCAACGTTCTTAATGTGGAACATTTTGAGAGAAACAAATCGAAGCCTATTCGAGGATTGTGAGTCTAATGTGCTTTGTTTAAAAGCCTTTTTTTTTTAGATTTCTTTTGGATTTGGCTATTGTTTGTGTTCCTAACTTCTCTTTGAATATTTTAGATCTTGTTAACCTTTTAGATTTCAGACATCTTTAGGGTAGTAACTTCTTTTGTATACTTTTCGTGTACAATGACTTAGCCTTTTATCTTTAATATATTAGGGTAAATTTATAATAAATTCCTGAGTAAAAGCGCCTTTTGTGATCACTCCATTAGTTTTTTAAAAAGAGAAATGTTAGATACTATAATTCTATCAAACAAGGCTAATGTGGCACTCCCAACTAACCCTTGGATAATCTTTGTTAAATACAAAAAAGATCCAAAGGTTGATTTGAAGTGCTACATCAACATTGTTGGGCAATTGTAGGATAAAAATTTAGTATTTAGCATTACTCTTTTAAAAATTGTTTTTAACTGCTTAGAGTTGTTGCGGATTTGTAATGGCTCCTCCGTGTGTTTTCCATCTAATAAAGCGACGTTCGTTAAGCCACGTAAGCATTTTTTGCCACATCATATTAAAATAATAATAATTATTTTTAATTAAAGACTAAAAATTAAAATCTGAAAAAGGAAAACCCTTGGGGGGGCACTTCTAGTGCGATGGCTCGCAGGCCACCCGCAACCTTCAGAGGTTGTCAGGGTGGCTAGCCATTCCTACATCCCTGGGTAGGGGTGGTCAGCCACCCCTCCCCTTTTTTCTTTTTCTTAGATTTTAATTTTTTAATATTTAATAAAATAAATAATAATTATTTTAATATGATGCGGTGAAAAATGTTAATGCGGCTTAATGGGCATCACTTTATTGGACAAAAAACAAAGGGAATGACCTATGTCAAATCTGCGACAAATCTAAGTTGTTAAAATCGATTTTTAAAAACTGAGTGATCACAAAATGCCATTTTATTTAGGATTTATTATACATTTACCCAATAAATTATTGTTCATTAATATATATATATATATATATATATATATATATATATATATATATATATATATATATATATATATATATATATGAGAGAAGAACTTATTCGAATAGGGAGTTACCAAGACTCGATCCACCAAAGACCTAACTGGCAGTCATCTGCTAAGTTAGCGAAGCATCAATCCTTGAGCTCAAGTTTATTAGGAAGTAGATAAGAAATGTTCTTGATCACGAGCATGCTAAGGGCCAGTTCATGAGGGCTTGAGCTTTTTAGAAGCTATAGCTTTTGTGAGAAGCTGCAACTACTTTGAGAAGAAGCAGTTAGGCTGCTTCGCAAAAGCTGCCTGAAAAGCCCAAGTCACTAAACAAAATCGGCAAAAAGCTGAAACACCATTGGAGTACCAAATAGCCAGCAAGTATTTTCTTTTTCTTTTCCCTTCACTAATCTCTGAACCTTGATCTTGAGGATAGGAAAACACACAACCATCCATTAAGCCAAAGAAGGTTGGTAAACAGCATGCAACTAACTCATGCTTTTTAAAAGCTTATATACCTCTGGAGAAGTCCCACTAAATAGGGCCTAACACTAACAGACCCTTGACCAGTAACACCAAATAGACTCAAAATAATGACATCTTCATATTGGAGCAGGTCATGTTAAAGCTTTCACCCTAAGTATGTGTCCCTTGTGTATCCTGTGACCTTTTGAAAAGCAATACTTTTTGGCTTGGTTCAATATTGCATTTGTTCTTTGGACAATAAATTCTGACTCTTATCCTATTTGTTAAAAATTATATATAACATGTCATGTTGATATATGTGGACAAGTAAACGGACTTTGGCTATTGGTGGCAGTTAAGAGCATTCGAAACTTGAATGGACATAGCATTGGGCGCTATCAGATCCATGCTGGGAAATCTGTCCCTATCGTGAAAGGAGGGGAGCAGACAAAAATGGAAGAGGGTGAACTTTTCGCAATCGAAACATTTGGATCAACTGGTAATAGTTTTTGCATTTGGTAGTGATTGATATCTGACACAAAATGGCTAGTAGTTAATTCGCACAATGACCTGCAGTGCAATTAATGGTTTGTTGTTATGTTCAGGGAAAGGATATGTTAGAGAAGATCTAGAGTGCAGTCATTACATGAAAAATTTTGAAGTTGGTCATATCCCATTGAGGTTGCCCAGGGCAAAGCAACTGTTAGCTACAATTAACAAGAACTTCTCCACATTGGCCTTCTGCAGACGGTATTTAGACCGCCTGGGGGAGACTAAATACCTTATGGCACTAAAGAATTTATGTGATGCTGGCATTGTTCAGGTATTTCTCACCAATTGATTCATATATGCTATATTCATGTACTTCAAAATTATTTTTTTGATATGTAATCGAATTATTATGGATAAGCTTGAAATGTGCAACCCAAGTATACAAGAGATAGACCTAGTTGGAAAGAGGAAAAAAACAAATGAGAAGAAAATCACGAAAACTAAGCAAATTTAGATTTAAAGCAATTGTCCAGTGGCAAAGAGTTTTGAAAAAGAGACTTTAGTTCTACCACTATCCTTTCGCAATCTTCAAAACTTATATTATTTTTTTGTCTCCAAAAACACCACAAAAGGCAGGACGAAATCATCTTCCACACTGCTACACTCTAAGGTCTACTGCACAACCCTCTCCAACAAGCAAAAAGATGTACTACTCTTCTAGGAATAACCCAAGCTAACCTGACACGACTGAAAATATATTTTTTTTGATAAGTAAATCTACACTTATTGAAAGCGTAAGGTGCCTCCAAGTATACCGGAAGTATACAAAAGGAAACACCTAATTAGGAAGAGAAAAACGAACAAGGAAATCGACAAAACTAAGCAATAGAAGGGGACAAAAAAGCCATTGTCCAAAGATGTAGAGTATGAAAGAACATAGCTAAAATATCCTCCATGGAACTCTCCAAGTCCTCGTAACACCTAAGATTTTTTTTTTCTTTTAAACACCAAAAAATGCAAATTGGCACCATCTTCCAAATCGCAACACTTCTCGTCCTTCCAGAATTCCACCAACAGGTAAACAAGTCGATAACTCTTCTAGGCATAACTCAAGACATACCAAATCGAGTGAAGAGAGACTTCCACAGAGCGGAAGGCACATCGCAGTGAAGAAGAAGGTGGTCCATTGATTCCTCATTTCTCTTGCACAAGCTACATCTATAAACTATGAAAACATGCCTCTTCTTGAGATTATCCACCGTAAGGATCTTGCCTAGGGTTGTCGACCATGCAAAAAAAGCCGCCCTCGAAAGAGCATGAGTCCGCTACTCACTCTTCCAAGGGAAGCGACTACTTTTAGAGCAAGTCAGGGAGCTAAAGGACTTGACCTTGAAAATGCCTTTCTTGGAAGAGACCCGCAAAAGCCTTTTTGTACGACCTCTACTCACAATAGCGGAGTGCAACACCTGGAAGAAGGAAGCAAAAACATCCACTTCCCAATCATGCACTTCTCTAACAAAGGTCACGTTCCACTAAGTAGAACCGCCCAAAATCTCCATATTATTTGCAACTAAGGCATCCTTCGCACGAGGAATACCAAAGAGAATAGGAAACGCTTCCTTTAGAACCATATTCCCACACCACAAATCATGCCAAAAATTTTTCCTAACCCTATCCCCTACCTCAAACCTAACAAAACCAGAGAAATTGTTCAACCCTTTCTAGATGTTCTTCCACAATCCCACTCTAAATGCACCTATAGGCTCAAGGGAGCACCACTCGCCCCACAAACTGTCAAACTTGGAGTCCACTGCAACTCTCCACCAAACATCTCTCTCAATCTCAAACTGCCACAACTATTTATCTTACAAAGCGCGGTTGAACATCACCAAGTTCATGATACCCAACCATCCCCCTGAAATTGGGGTACAAACCTTAGACCAACTCACCAAGTGATATTTGAACTCTTTACCAATCCCACCCCACATAAAATCCCGTTGTAACTTCTCAATGCAAGCAGCAACACTCCCCAGGAGAGGGAATAAAGATAAGTAGTGTGTAGGTAAATTGGCGAGGGTGCTCTTAATAAGGGTGACTCTACCACCCTTGGAGAGGTATAACATTTTTCAACTGGTCAATCGATGCTCTATCTTCCCGATTACACCGTCTCAAATATAAGTAGACTTATAGGAAGCTCCCAAAGGAAGACCAAGATAGTTCATCGGCAAGGTTGCAATCCCACACCCTAGGATTCTGGCTAGCCGTCCCACTTGATCTATATTCCCCACGTGAATTAAATTTGACTTAGCCAAATTAACCTTTAAACCCAAAGCAGCTTCAAACAGAAGGAAAAGACTCCGCAAATAACGCAGCTGAGAAGAGCGAGCACTACAGAAAATCAGAGTATCATCGACAAAAAGAAGATGAGAAAAATTAGCATCACCAACTTTGAAACCTTTCAACAAACCGCCACTAACTGCTGCATAAATCATACAATTCAAAGCCTCCATCACAAAAACAAGCAACAAAGGTGACAAAGGATCCCCTTGTCTTAGCCACGGTAACTACTGCAAAACTATTAGGAGCCATCGACTAACATCGAAAACCACACAGAAGAAATATAATGAGCTATCTACAAACACCACTTTCCCCCAAAGCCACACCTCCTCAGCATATACAAAAGAAAACCCCAATTTACATGAATGTATGCTTTCTCCAAATCTATTTTGCATATGACGCATGGCTCCCTAGATCTTAATCTACGAAGGCATTCATTAGCAATAAGGATCGGATCTAGGATCTGCCTACCCTTGATGAAGGCAATCTGAGATTTGGATATGACCTTTTCCAAAACCGACTTCAATCTATTTGTTATAACTTTAGCAATAATCTTGTAAATTCCTCCCACAATACTAATAGGTCGGAAGTCTTTGAGGGAGTTAGCACCTGGAATCTTTGGAATAAGTGAAATGACTGAAACATTAAGGCTCTTTTCAAATAAACCTCTAGCATGAAAGTCATTAAACACCTTCATAATGTCCAAGCTCAAACATCCCAACACGCTTAGAACAAAGCCATAGAAAAGCTGTCAGGACCCGGTGCTTTATCGCCATTCATAGCTAACACTACCTTCCTAACCTTTTCAAAAGCTCTCTCCAACCAGCTGACCTCAAACTCCAAAATAGAATCAAAGGAGATACCATCCACCATAGGCCTCCACCTATAGGCTCAGAAAAGAGCTTTTGATAGAACTGTACAACGTGTTCGCTTATTTTTGTCTGATTATAAGGAGTATCGCCAATCAATAATGAATCCATAGAGTTGTACCTTCTATTTGAATTGGCTATGGAATGGAAGAATTTAGTACACTTATTTTCTTCCTTTAACCGTATCACCCTCGATTTCTGCCTCCAACTCACCTCCTCCAAAAGAGAACACCTCTCTAATTCTTTGATAACCTCTGCCTTATTGAGTAGCTTTTCTTCAACTAAAGCCCTACTACCTTCAATAGCATCAAAAGCCTAAAGCTCTTCAAAAAGCTTTCTCTTGTTCCTCTACATTACCAAAAACCTCTTTATTCCATTTCTTCAAATCCAATTTCAAAGCCTTAAGCTTGCAAGCTAAAACATAACTAGGTGTGTTACGGACCTTCGTAACGGGGATGGACGATGGTGATTTGGATGGGGAAGAGTGTTACGTACCTAGGTTATGTGACAAGGGTATTATAGGAATTATATTAGTGCTCTCTTTAATAGAATAATTAGAATAACTACCATGACATGCCGTTTTCTTAGGTTATCCATGGTGGGGATCTTCCCTAAGGCACATTTCCAATCAAAAAAGGCCATTTTCAAGGGTGTCTTATTTCGCCAAATACTATTCTAAGTCAAGCGAGTGCTATCATGAGGTACAAGGACATTATATAAAGATCTAACATTGAACATCCCTCTCTTGGAAGGAGCCCAACGAAACTTGTCTTCACCTCCCCATCTGAATCTAATGGAGTACAACAAATTAAAAAATGAAGTAAAGAAATACACCTTCCAATCATGAGACGCCCTAATAAAGCTTAAATTTCACTTATGGGAATAACTAGATAGCTCCAAATAATCTACCATAGAAGCATCCTTAACGCTGACAATACTATACAATTCTAGGAAAACTTCCTTAAGGGGCCTATCCCCACATCACATGTCATGCCAAACTCTAACAATCGTGGAATCTTCTCCCACCTCAAATCTGGTATGACTAGAAAACTTCCCTAGCCCCTCCTTATATTTTTCCATAACCCCATCTCATACGACTCATGAACCTCATTTGAACACTACCCACCTCATGAGCTGCCATATTTATAATCCACTATGACTCCATAAGGCCTCTCTTTCATGAAAATGCGCCAAAGCCACTTCCCAAAAAGTGCACGGTTGAACAAAAGCAAGTTTCAAACCCCAACACTCCCTCAGAAATTGGAGAACAAACCTTAAATTAGCTTATCATGTGAAATTTGAACTCTTCACCTAGCCCACCCCATAAGAAGTCCTGTTGTAACTTCTTTATGCAACTGGCAAAACCAGCAAGTAGGGGAAAGAGAGACATGAAATACGCAAGAAAATTGGATAGGGTGCTCTTGATTAAGGTAATCCTTCTGCCCTTAGATAAGTGCATCATTTTTCAACTAGCCAGACAACACTTGATCTACTCAATAACACAATTCCAAATAGATTTGACTTAAAAGAAGCCCCTCTTTCATGAAAATAGCGCCAAAGCCACTTCTCCAAAAGAGCACGGTTGAACAAAAACAAGTTTCAGACCCCAACACTCCCTCAGAAATTGGAGAACAAACCTTGGATTAGCTTATCATGTGAAATTTGAACTCTTCACCTAACCCACCCCATAAGAAGTCCTATTGTAACTTCTCTATGCAACTGGCAAAACCAATAAGTAGGGGAAAGAGAGACATGAAATACGTTAGAAAATTGGATAGGGTGCTCTTGATTAAGGTAATCCTTTTGCCCTTAGATAAGTACATCATTTTTCAACTAGCCAGACAACACTTGATCCTCTCAATAACACAATTCCAAATAGATTTGGCCTTAAAAGGTCTCAATGGAAGGTCAAGATACTTTAAAGGCGAAGAAGAAACCCCGCAGCCCAAAATATTGGCCAGGCCATCAAAATCATTGACATTACACCGATGGGAACAAGTTCTGATTTAGCCAAAATAATTTTCAAATTGGATACAACTTCAAAGCATAAGAATAAGGCACTGAGATTGCGGTGGTGGTCTGTGTTTGCCCCACAAAATATCAAGGTGTCATCCACAAACAGAAGTTGGGAGATGTTAAGCGCACCAATGTTCCTATACCTCACAAAAAAGCCTGAAAGAAAACCCCCATTTATAGTAGGATATAGCATTTTACTTAGAGCCTCCATGCCAATGACAAACAGCAAAGGAGAAAATATTTCTCTGTCTTAGACTATGGGAGCTACTAAAGAATCCAGATGGAGTGTCATTTACCAAAACAGAAAGGTGCACCTAAGAAATGGAATGCTCTATCCAAGTACGCCATTTCTCCCGAAAACTACATTTCCTCAGCAAGTATAATAAGAACTCATAATTGACATGTTCGTAAGCCTTCTCAATATCCAATTTGCAAAGCATACCTGGCTCACTAGATCTGATCCTGCTATCCAGGCATTCATTAGCGTTATAAGAACAAACCCTAGGATTTGCCTACTACTGACAAACGCATTCTAGGGCTTTCCAAATAATCTTCTCTACAAGCCTTCTCAACCTATCAGCTAGGACTTTAGCAATAATCTTTCAAACTCCATTTACTAGACTAATAGGTCAAAAATAATTAACATCAGCAGGCCCAGATTTCTTCGGAATGAGTGTTTTAATTTTTTTTTTTTCTAGGATTAAAGTCAAGGATTTATAGTCTATTCTAGGTGGAGGGCCTTTCTGTTGTAACTATGCCTACCACTCGCATCTAATATGCCTGCTATTTAATAGAAATTTTAGTTACATAAGCTTCTTGTTGTTGGTCAAGAGAAATTGGGACCATTTCACTAATTTGATGTTGGAGCTGGCCTAAAAAAGGAAAGATCTTCTGATGGGTTAGAATGTAGTGCTCTAATGAACTGATACAAAGAGAGGAAGGGAACGGAGCAGATTGAAGACCTACTCTGCAATAATGGACTTATCAAGATGCTAATATGGCTTCATCAAGAAATAAGAAATTGGATGTCATAGGATGGTGGTGAAGTGGCACGAGAGAATCAAATTGTGTTATAGACAGGAAGAAGAAACAAAATGCCTTCCATTAAATTTTGCCAATTGAAGCTCCTCCCTTTCTTTAGTAGTTTAGTTTCATTCTAGGACACATTCAGATATCCCTCATGAATAACATCTGTTTAAGAGACTTCAGCGTTGGATGCTGCTTCTTAGCTTTGTAGTCAAGTGCTAGGGCTTGCTGTAGTGGTCCCAGAAGCTCAAATCACCACAACCACCATCTCTCTCTCTCTCTCTCTTGGGAAAATATTCTTGCACAACACAAGACACATGGGTTGGGATCAATGTGGTGAGCACTACTTTTTGTCACTACTAAAGACCGACATTTACTGACATCCTTGGTCTTTTTCATTCTCTTAACCCTATCTTATAAGATCAACTCAACTAGGATCTATGCTCATAAAAATGTGATTTTTTTTTTTATTTTTTTTTTTAATATTATTATTATTTTTGGCAGCCTTATCCTCCTCTGTGTGACGTTAAGGGCAGCTATGTATCTCAGTTCGAGCATACCATCTTACTCCGGCCAACCTGCAAAGAGGTCATATCCAGAGGTGATGACTACTGAATTTTGGCACTTAGTACCGACGTGTATTTCTGTTTAGTCTGTAAAATTTTTTTGTTGTTTTATGGTGAATTTGGTTTATATTGTGATATTGGGTGTTGTCGCAAGAGCAAAATATTGTTTCCCATTTTAGCAAACGTATTATTTAGGAGCCTCTTGAGGTTTGGTTTCAACAATCTCTGGCTATATTGCTTGACAACAAAGCTGCAATGGTATATACATTTGGTTTTATAGTTTTAAAGATTAAAGAAGCTAAGTTTGGTTGGGAATTTTTTGGATTTTTTCACGCTGTTAATTGGATTTTCCTTTTACTTGCATTCTCTTGAACACAATTCATAAAAGTATTTTGGCAAAAAATAAAATACTATAATAAATGGGGGTTCAAATGTTTTACAAAATAATTTTTGTAGTAAGAGCGGTTGGGGGGTCTTCAAGTGGCGTTTTCGCCTATGAAAGCACCGAAGCTACTCAGCACAACGTTCGCCTAGAAAATTTTCCATATATTCAGTACCCACAAGACAATTCTTGATAACAACAATGTAAGTATCTTGTATCTCACTCTCTCACCTCTGCCAATTAAAACACTAAATAGAGAAATCAAACACTTACTGCTAGAGATTTAAAAAAAAAACACTTGGTACCCAAAAAATAATTCATCAAAATACCAAGCACCCACAAAAATAGTTCTCGAAAAAGAGAGTGGAAGTACCAGAAACTGACCTTAGGGACAATGGGATTTGCGGCATTTTCATATACGCTGGTCTCCAACGCTTCTTTGGGGAGAAGAGCATCAACGACCATGAGGAAGTTGGGGGAGCCCTCGGCGGTGTGGATCCCGAGGATGAGGCTGTGGACGGTGAGAGACGGGTTGGAGGCATGTGACAATGGGACTGGAAGCAGGGCCCAGTGGATGGTGAGAGACGACCATTCGAGAGCGTGCGAGAGGACCAGGTCGTAGAGGAACAACGTGTTCTTCCTCGACACGACGTAGTCTTGGTCCACCTGGTCATCCAGACCAACATCTTTTTGCTGTGGTTGTTGCTCCTCCGCCATGATCTCTCTCCTTGTGTGGAGCTGTTGCTTCGTGTCTGGGTTTCTTGTCAAGAAATTGGGCGTGGAGGGAAAGAATTGACGGGGTATGGGGAAGACTTTATGGGTGTGTGGTTGTGGGCCTTGTGGCGCCAAAATGCCGATGGGTGGATTTTGGGTTGGGTTAGACATGTTTCAAACTTTTGGGTTGGGCCAGAAGGATATTCATAGCTAAATGAAGGGTTTGGATTTGTTGCCATAAAAAAGAGATTTTTGGTAATATTCTCAGTGGTTTAGATATAATTTTATTATATTTTTCTTTTTCATATAGAACTTTGAATTAAATTTAGACCACTGAAAAAATTAAAAGAAATTTTCTGTAATTTGTTTTACAACACCTAAGCCAGATTCTTAAATTTTATGTTGGGCAGGATCTCGGCCTTCTTGCTCGTCCAATGCTCCATGCAGGACACCACCTTGCCCGGGTCCACGTATCCAACGACCATCACCTCATGTTCCTTCAGATCCACCGACACATCCTTCACACCCTTCATTCCCTGCAACACCTTCTTCACCGTCCGCTTGCATCCTTCCCAATCTATCTTCACCCTGATCTCCACCGTCTACTTACACCAACCATTCCAAATCAAACAATTTAGTCCCATACGTGGCAAACACGTACCGGCTTATATAAGCACATAGATATGCAGCCATTCACACTAACATAAAGCTCTAAAGTTTCACCAAAAAGAGAGAGAGAGAGAGAGAGAGAGAGAGAGAGAGAAGCTCTAAAGATTGTAACACGTGAGCTCCACTCATAGAGGACTTTACTGGGTATGGTATATTCTGGAATAATACGACGTAGTTTAAGCTCGTCAACACGATTTTGGATTTTTGCCAGTTTCGAAAAATTAACGGGAAAGTCCGTATTTCATATTTGTATTCTAAAAAAAGGAGCAAATATATATATATAAGCATTAGTTGGGTGAGTTTCTGTCTATGTTCCACTTTAAATTTGGGACGATCATTGTAATAGATCAGTGTGGTTTAGTGTGTGCTGCGAAAGAAACTCATGAAAGACTTGGTGAAGTTCCTTTCATTATATTAGTTTGGTAGGTTCGATCTCTAACATCATGAACAAGTAGATCAAACATTAATTGGGACTATTAATTTGATCATACGTCTCAATTGGACAGCCGCAGAAGCATGCAATACGAGTAGCTCATTGCACCCGATCAGGAACCAGATTGGTTTATTATGAATGTAGAGCGCCGTAGTCTCCAAGTGCACATGCTTTTAAAGATGTTCAGACGACTCAATGTTATGGGAATTCTTTTATCAAGATATATACGTAACACATAAGAAAGTCGATCAGTGGCATATCTTTTTATCTTGATAATATCTTTTTACATAATTTTGTTTTATATGGTCTTATATACAAACTTTTAACAAATGAATTTTAACGTACACGTCACGGCCTTAGTAGGACTTGACCGAACAATTCTCGGATAAATAGGAGTCAAGATTTGACTTAAAGACAAAAAAAATTCAAAATCCGAGAGTCCCGTCTAAACGAGCATCAAGCCTCCTCCGAACGAGGTAGGCGAAAAAACCAAAAAGAGTTTTGCTCTTGTGATCTTTGTGCTCAAAGGAAGGGTCTAGCTGGTAAGCTGGAGTGTTTTTCTCCTTCAATAAAACTTTGGTTCTTTGTCATTTGGCACGTGCGTAACTGCGTATATATAGCCCACTTTGTTCATATTTTAGTATACATCGGGGGCCTGATATTATACATAGATAGAGGGATTATGGTAGGCCTGATAGCTCTCATTGATGATCGTGTATATTCATTTGTGCATAATAAATCACAATTTCTTTACATATTTATTCTTTTCTTCGGTTTGTTCCATCATCTTCTATAATGGGATCGGCAAATTCACCGGTTGATTTTTTGATTTATAAAACCTACACGTAAGTGATAAGTCCCACAAACTCAATTGTAGAATTCACCCGTCCACCGTATGGAGATAGGTGAAATCTATGTTGGAGAATAATTTTTACCGTTTCTCTTTTTCAAATATGTGACGAACTCCAAAGTTTCAAAGGCAAAAAAGTTGTATAAAACTAGAGTCAAAATGAGAGCTCATATGATAATAGATAGTGACTTATATATATATAATAAAATCATTCTGGGAGTAATTCTACATGTAATATAAATATCCATCAAGTGTCAATTAAATAATGAGGTAGCTTTTAAAATCACCATTGGGCATGTAATTGATCAAATGGTGATTTTAAAAGCTACCTCATTATTTGATGGATACTTGATGGACATTTATATCACATGTAGAACCACTCTCATTCCGGGGACAAAACAAAAGCAGGTCAGGATATGCATCACTCACCAAAAAGAAAGAAAAAAAGGTCGAAACATTGCAATTGAACATCACCTAAGCGAGTAATTCTATTAGTACATTAAGTATCCATCAAAAAATGAGGTGGCTTTTAAAATTACCATTGAGCGTATGATTGATCAAATGATGATTTTAAAAGCCACCTTATTTTTTTATTGACACTTGATGGAAACTTAACGTACTAGTAGAATTACTTCCAAGAAACCGCATATACTAAAGTAATTCTGTTAGACATTCTCCAAACTATGTTTACCATCTAAGGCCCATAACCTACTAAATAAGCCTAAACAAGCATACTACGCTTAACCAGCTTGGCCCAACAAACTTAAAGCATAACTAAGACTTAACACAAAATAAAATTGGATCAAATACCCTTCTAAACGTGCTTTGAATAGAAAGTCTTAAAGTTGGTTCAATGCTTGTTCCTGATGCAATTTGTGAGAAATCACTTAGTTCTTAGAAATAGTTCTAGCACCACCTAAATGGATATTGATTAAAAATGCTTTAACACTCAAAATAAGGACTTAAGATGAGATTTTTGTCCATGAAACTTTCTTATTTAACCCAAAATCCATGTTCATGACCCATTTTAAAAATTTCTTTCACACCATTTGACAATCTTGGAGCATTAGGTTTAAAACCCTAAATCAATTTCATGAAAAATAACTAAATGGGCCATTATGATTGGGCTAGGGTTACTCCTCCCTTGGCTGAACCATACACCCCTTATCAATCTAAATGAAATCCAATTTATAAAACTATTACTTTATGAAATCAAGCATTTCATTTACTTATGACATTACAATTTCTCATTTAAACATGGTTATGTTCATATACACATGCATTTGGCTACTTAACAAAACCTATATTCATGTAGGGTAAATAAAAGAAAATGGTTAAAGAAGATGATGTATATACTACATAGGTTTGGCCATCTCATACATGTTTTCATGAAAAGGCTCGACATATAATCTCATGGATATGAAAAGCTCTAACAATTTATGGACTTGATCATTCAATAAAACAACATAATCACTCTTCCATTTGTTCAAAATTGTTTTTTAATATTTTAGAAAAATTGTCACAAATAGATTTGAGCATAAACATAAAATGATATCTTTGAAAGAAGAAACGATGGACTACTTACATAACTGTGATTTTAAGCAAGAGGAGGACTTGATGAAGATCTTCCCTTGCCAAATAGTGTGGAATATTATGGAAGACTGAATTGTAGTTGGTGTATTGAGCTCTTAGAAGCTAGGGTGTTTGAAGGGATTGAGAGAAGTGAGAAGATAAGAGGAATGGGGAAGAAAAATTAAATGGCCAAATGCTACATGGTGGTGTGGCTAGGGTTTGAAAAAAAGAGTAATACTCTTCATAGTCAATTATCACAACTATGTCACACTGGCTGATGTGGCATGTTTTAAGTAGCTTTCTATGACAATCACTTAAAATGCGTCCAATCAGCATGTGTGACATAATGATAAATGAGTGTGAAAATTAACATTACTAAAAAAAAAATGGTGAGGAGCTCAATAAAGCGAGCTCAAAAAGCTAGCTCACTCCAAGGTCCAAAGGTTCTCCTCATTGTGTCAAAGGTTTGTTTCAAAAACTAAAGGTTAATGGCATGTTTTAGTCTCATAGACCAAGGGTTAAAGCCATGAAGAGGTTTATTTCAAAAACCAAAGGTTAATGGTATGTTTTAGTCTAATAAACCAAGGGTTAAGGCCATGCAAGGGTTAATTTCATAAACTAAAGGTTAATAGTATGCATTAGTTTCATAAACCCAAAGTTAAAGTCATGTAAGTGTTAATGGCATGTTAACACATTTTTAACTAAAAGCTTGTCTTTTAAAATTTAAACAACCATAGTATTTCATGCATGGAATTCAGTTAGGGTTTAAGGAAAATAATTGTGCTAAGTTGAAACCATGAAATTTTAATCCCCTATATGTCATGTGCCATCACTGCCATGTACAAATTATGGTCTCATTCATGAGGCTTTGATTCATTCTTACTAAGCTACCTAAACCGAATATCAATGGCATGTACACCTAAACCCAACACTATGGGCCGACCCACATCTTGGCCGAGGGTGTTACAACTCTACTTTTCAATCTCATACTAGTGGACAATCATTTGAATGGTGGTGGTTGTCAAGGGTAAGAATGATTTTTTTTTTTAATTTTTTTTTTTTTCCTTCTTTTTCTTTTTTCTTTTTTCTTTTTTCTTTTTTCTTTTTTAATTAAAAAAAAAAAAAAAAAAAAAAAAACAGAAAAGAAAGAAAAAGAAGAAGAAGAAGAAGAAGAAAGAAAGAACAAGAAAATGGGCTAGAAGGACTTTGAAGTTTGAAGGATTGAGAAGATGGAGATGTTACTAGGTATCAAAACGACTGGATGGTCTGGTCTTTTCCATGCTTAAGCACGACTGGATTTGTTCTCTTTTTTATTTATTTTTTATTTCTAACTGAGAATCTTTTTTTTTTTTTTTTCTTTTCTGAGCTTTTTTAATTAAGAATCTCATTTCCTGCATGAGTGTGATAATACATAGGCACCACAATCATTTAAACCTGGCACCCTGTTTGCAATTTAAACCACTGCATACTCACATGTTCATAGGAACAAACATAGGTATAGAGATCTGACAACTTCAAACTTCATACACTAGCTACTTTTTTGTTTACCATTGATGAGTCAGATAGATTTTTACACCCCATATGTTTTTGTTAAAATCTTTGGCTGAAGAACAGTAAATGATGCCAGATTTCCACAGAGAAATGAGCTGCAGCAAGTCCAAACATACCAATGAAGGATTAACTTCTATATATTTGCAACCCCCAAAATGAGAACACAGAGAGAGAGAGAGAGAGAGAGAGAGAGAGAGAGAGAGAGAGAGAGAGATTCCTGTAGGTCTACTTACAGAAGTGGAAGGATTTGACGACAAGGATTTTTATACCCAAACAGGTGCAGTTCTCTGTCTGATTGGAAAGAAAAAGATCAATAAATAACACAAAACTAAATAATATATCGAGTAAACTGAATAGATAATATATTTTTAATCTTAAGTCTTCAGAAGGCAATCCTACATGAGCAATAAAAGACACTTTAAAAATAAAAAATAAATAAAAAAGAGTTGGTGTAACTATTATCAAAATGCTTAAACCAAATAACCCACCCCAATAAGAAACCATCAACTGATTTCCATATAAATTATCATTTCTCCCTACTTTATATCAAACTAAAGACTTCGCCTGCTCTCTCAATACAACATGATGAACCGCCGATGTAGTAGTAATATAAAGTGTGTTCTGAAACACATCAGCACAAAATAGATCTCCATATTCTTTCTATCTCAGGACTTTCCCCTCTTCAAAACTGTTAACTATAAAGCCTATATGGCATAGCAACAAAACCTGGATGGCACAAACAAGAAATTTATCTCAACTACAATGTTGCTCGAGTGACTCCTATCCTGAATGAACTGATATAAGATGGATGCCCAAACAGTCTCCTCATATGCATTTGTCTATTTCTCTGCCCATCAACAACAAAGCCCAGGACACTAGACAGCACTTTTCTTGTTTCTAAAGCTCTCCTTCAGCAATGCAAATTTCTTCTTGCACTGGTTCACAGTCTTCCCAGGAACCGCTGCGGCAACTCGCTCCCATCGCTGATTGGCTTCCTTTGGGAAGGTTTTTAAAGCCTGAACCAATGCTCTTTCTTGTACTGCAGACCACACATCTTGCTCCGAACTTGAAGAAACCCCATTAGCAGCACTCGAATCAGAAGGATTGTGGTTGTTTGTGCTTCTGGTTGAAGATTCTTCAGAACTATCCATCTTTAAAGCACTGTTTTGAGAACCCTGAGTCATCGATTCCCCTTCCATTTCCTCTCTAGTTGTAAGTGGAGATGCAATGGACTGTGTAGGTTTTCTCTTCTCAAGAAATGAATCAAATGCTTTGGCAGCATCAGGCTTCTGGAGGAGAACGGTTTTTGTTGCCTTCAGAATTTCTTCTACAGATCTACCTGTACCAATGTATTCTGAAATAACCTCCCACCTCCGAGATGTTCCTTTGGGATACTTCAGAATACCTTTTCTCAAGAGCTCAATTTCTTCTTTACCCCAAGGCTTCTCCTTCTTCTCAAAGCTGGCTAATGAGACATTACCATTAGCCACTACACTACCGTTCCGCTGTGGAGTTTGTTCATCTTCTTTCTTAGCCTCAGAATCATTATTATATCCAAGTGCTTCTTTGAGAACTTTTGCTAGCTCTAGAGCCGATTTCCCCTCCATCCTGTCACATAAATTCCTTAGATTATTGATATCAAGCGACATACAAAGACTTTCAACATCATCCTCAGAAAGATCAAGCAAATGCTGTGATACAAGAGGCCCTGAAAGTGTTCTAAGGCGAGCCCTTTCTTTGCGCAAGAGTTTCTTCTCCTTCTCCTTCACCTTCTTTTGCTGTAAAGCTAATTCCGCAGCCCGTCTTTCCTCCTCCTCTTTCCGACATTTCTCCTCTTCAGCAATCCTGGCAGCTTCTTCCTCCTGCAACTTCTTTGCCAGAAACTTAGCCTCCCTTTTCCTCTGCTTCTCAGCTCTCTCCTCTTCCTTTCTCCTCACTATTCTTGGGTCTCTTTTATAGGCATTGTCAACAAGAGTACGTACTCGTGCAGATTCTTCCTTCCTATTCTTTTCTGTAAGTTTGGCATTCTGCCTCTCCATCCAACGCTTATGGTCACGAGACTCGGCTTGCTCGAGATCAAACTCATCATCATGTGGGAATTCTCTCCAACTTTTGAAGCTGTACCAAAAGTTATAGAAACTATCAACTTCTTTTACGGGAGTATTGTCATCACCTAACAATGGGACTGGTTGGTTAACCGACCACCTCCCATTCCTCAAGAAAGCTGGACCAAACACCTTGAAGAAGTCCTGTGGGGCACAGTCAACGGGGATGTCATCATCAAACTCATCTGTGGAGTCATAAATTCTCCTCTTGACCGGATCAATTAACACCTCATATGCTTCCTGGATAGACTTAAAATGGTTCTCTATTTCATCCTTCTTTGTTTGTTTTGCAGCTTCTGTTTCCTCAGCAAGAAGAAGGGCAGCCTGTTTGTCAGGATGATGCTTCAAGGCAGTCTCACGGTAGCTTTTTCGTATCTGTTCCTCAGTGGCAAGATATCTTAAATGGCTCAGACCCAATAATGCATAGTGATCTTGTTGTTTTTCTCCTGTACCAGATTTCTTTTTACTTTTGCTACTATAGGAATCAGCTGATGGCACATACGTCTGTTCCTTATCGTCAACTACCTTTAGATCATCACCATCTTCAGCTTTCTCCTCCTCACAACCAAGGAGTCTAAGAGCAGCAGTGTTGAAAGCATGCCCAGCAGGTTCAAATCTTAGAGCCTTGATGGGAAGGCAATTCGAAGAAACATAGATTGGCACCCCATCTATAATCTCTTCCGAGTAGGAAATCAGCTGAAACTTCTTCTGGACAGCCATGAATTTGTCAAGGATGCCAATATCAATATCTAGGAATAGCTTCACCCCAGTTCGATACAACCTTTGTTACGAACTGAAATGATGTCCCACTGCAATGGAAAGAAAACTTCAATCAGAACAATTCCACGCAAAAGTATAGACAATACAGCATGCACGCACAAGTTACCAGAATACAGAAACAACAATACTTGTGCAATTTCGTAGATGATAGTAAGTGCATAAAAACAGGAAAAATACATGCATGTCTTTGAGGGAGTAAGTAGTAGGCTAAAAACCCCACAACAAGTACAGTCCTGGCCGGTTGGCTCGAATCATAGGCACAATCATTGAAACATCAAGTGATGACAAGATTGTTAAAACCTAGGATTCAACCTGGGATCGTCGAATCCAAAGATCATAAGGTTCTACCAACTATGAAAAATAATGCTCGAAACCTAACATATGCATGCAAACATTGGCAAATAGCACAAGATCAAGAAAACCCAACAAAAATTAACTACACAGAAATCAAATACAACACTAATGAACATCCAAGGAAATTATACATATATTTACTGTGCACCTATAAGATCATATTGCTCATGATAATATCTGTCCAAAAGTAGGACTACTTTGAACCCCAATTACAACTAGTTAGAATCACCTACAATATTCAAATAGAACCAAACCTGGAAATCAAAATTTCTCATGAAACAGGGGTCGCCGGCCATGGACTAGAAAAAAAAAACTAGAAAAAAAAAAAAAAAAAAAAAAACCAAGGTTTCTGATAGACGTACCTCCAGAGAAATCAAGAGCGATAGAGTATGAGGCTTCGGAATGGATTTCACAATTCTCTCTGCCGTACGACTTTGAAGCTGATAGTTTTGAGAGTTTGAGGAGAATCTATGACAGTCGTAGGTGGCTTCGGTTTGATGAAGGCAGGCAGAGAGAGAAAGACAGAGAGACACAGAGATGCCTTATTTTGCCCTAATCAATCAAAATAACATATGTAGCTCTTTGGGCTGTTTTGGGCCTTAGACAATCGCTCTAATCTAGGCCCAAGCGGGCCCTTTGGAACTGCAGAGTGATGACACATGGATCTCAACTTTTCATGTTTTCCTTTAATGCAGATTAGATGAATAAATTTCATTTTTAAAATTGAATTGGAGGAAAATTTTGTATATCTATTAAATTGACATCTGTCTTTAGAAATACAAGTGAGAATCGTGTGGTCCAAGGACATATTGAAAGAAATTTCTATAGTCCGGTGAAAACTGTCTAAATAAATTACAATAAAAAATAGTTATAAATTAATGTTATTGCTTGTAGGCATTTTTTCCCCTTATGAGTAATGTGATTGTCAATAGTCAAATAATAGGATTTGGCTTATGTGCGGCTGAAAAACATATTGAAAAAAAAAAGGTAAATGCCTAATAAATTCGTGAGTCAGAGTGTCATTTGAATTCAATTTTTTACTTTTGAAAGTCAATATTCGATGCTTAACTCTTTCGCGAATTTGAAACAGGTCATTCCTTGATTTTGTTGTCTATTTTTGCAACCTCCGAATGTGCCACGTCAGCATTTTCGCCACATCATATTAAAATATCATTATTTTATTTAATTATTAATTTAAAAACTTAAAATTTCATTTAAAAAGAAAATAAGAGATTTGGGGGTGGCTGCCACCGTGAGAAGGGGTGGCCCAAAAGCCATTTAGTGGTGGCCTGAAGGCCGCCCCCTGGATCTTGGGGTGGCGCGCGGCCGCCCCCAGGGCCTAGGGTGGCCATCCCTTATTTTCAATTAATCCCATAACTAATTGTACTATTCTTTAAAACAACCAAAATTGTCATTTTTGTTTGCCTACAACTTAGCCTTCTGGGGGATAATTTCAACAAGGAACAAAAAATTTAAACTTTTGGATGGTTATAGGCATTTATGAAATTTCTACTCTTAATCGGGGACATTTCTGTCATTTCATATGGCTCAGTGTCACCTAACCAGTGGCAGAGCCACAAAAGAACAGGACCGTGGCCTCCACAAGCCTTTTTTCAAAAAAAAAATTATAAGGAAAATTTTGAAAATGGCACCTACATATATACTAGTAAAAAAAATAAGAGACACTCACTTGGTCTTTTGAGAATTAGTGCTTCTTCTTCTTTTCTTTTTTTCTTAGATATGTGAAAACAAAATTACATCAACTAAGGTTGGGCGACCTAAAAGTAAACACTAAGAATGCAAGTACGCGGAGGCAATGCATCAAATTAAGACACGAACCTATTGATTCTTGGCACGGATGCCAAGAACCCAAGCCACCAGTGAAGGTGGTTAAAGGTGTATAACCAGGTGCATAACAACTACAGAGGAATACAGAGAGTATACATAAAACAAAAGGCCATGAAATACAAAAAAAAAAAAAAAAAAAAAAAAAAAAAAAAAAAGAGAAGAAAAAGAAGAAGAAGAAAGGGAAGAAGAAAAAGAAGAAGATAAACAAACACAATGATGTGCAAATTTTAATACTCGCAAGCGCACAAATCGTTTGCAATATAATGTATGTGCAAGTACGAGATCGTATCTACAAGGAATTGCGTTTTTGCAAACAAAATTTAAATCCAAATTAATTTAATCCTAACCTAGTTCCAAAAATTAAGAAATTGTTTTCTGTAAATAAAAATCAAAAGCATAAATAGAATTAACTAGAGTGAATGTAATCAATTAAAAAGAAACACTAAGGTATCGGAATCCGCACTCACAAATTCATAGCAACATGTATTCCCATGATCAATAATATTTTTCAAAGTTCTCACAATAAAATCTTAAATATGTTTTACTTTTGCTTCAAATAATTAATCAAAACCATCTCATGTATCCATTCTTCACACAAATCACAAAAGAAATCTAATTTAAATTAAATCATCAAGTGTATCCGTAAATCACAGCAAGATATCCAATTTAAATCAAAACATCAATTGTATCCGTAGAATAAATCACAAGGGATATCCAATTTTTTAAACAAAGAAAATCAAGCACAATCAATTCTATGGAACTATCTTAAATCATCAAATGTATCATTGAATCACAAAAGATATCCAAGAATCATTCCACAAAATTGAATTGAAGTAAAACAATTGAAAATCAAACTCATTAAAATTGGAAAATATTACATCACATGAGAATATTGTTGCTAATCATAAGTGAGGCTTCATCCTCAACCTTAGTTGAAGGTTTAGCCTCTCATGGCTAAAAATAACATGCTAACTTGAATTGAAAACATTAAAAATTAAAAGAACTTACAAAAAAAATTGTTGCAAGAAGACACCAAAATTTTGCTCTAGCTTCAGACCCTTTTTCTTGAGGCTTAGAGATCTATTTATAAGAAGAAAACAAAGCCTAGAAGCTCTAGAATTTCTATTAAAATCGGAGGCTAATCTCCTAATTTGAGTAGGAGACTCAAAACTCAATCCAAGAAGGAAAAGGACTCCAAATTCGTCCAGATTTGCGGTCTTTTATTTCGGAGCAATTTTGTCATAGCATATATCCGAATTAGGAAAATCCTATTTCACAATGATTTGTATAAAATTGAGTTAGCTTTTCAACGCCGCTTGATTCACCTTAATCGGATACTTGAGCTGAAAGTTATGGCCAAAATACTATAACATGTGTAGAATCTGAAATTTAGTCCAATCCGATTTTGACTCCAATTAAAGAAATTCCGATTTAGTCATCTCCTTGATTTGGTTGAACATAACCACATCATCTAGGTCTTCTCAAAGTGTGCTTTCTTTCACCATAAAGCCTTTGTTTTCTCTCAATGACTTGCAAATACTAAAATACCAAAACTAACCAAAAACATTAGAAAATAACAAAACTAAAGGTTTAGTAAATGCAAATTAAGGGGTCCACATATGCAATATTTGGCACTCATCACACAACACGGCACTGGTGGGTTGAGAGCCGTTGGTGCTAGTGCATGAAGACCACACGCCAGCATTGGATGACCTCTCTCTGGCCGAGACACTGCGAACTACCACAATTCGCCAATAGTAGAGGCGGAGGAAGGATGGGTGGAGGAACGTAGCCACCACGCATCAGCGAGTGAGATTCACTCACTGGCACGTCAAAGCTGCGCTCCGTTGCGGGGAGGTCCGAAGGGATTGTAGCTGGTGTCGATGGAGGCAAAAGACGATGGGGAACACGATGGAGAGGTGTGTGTCGTGTTGAATCTGGCTGAGAAGCGTAGATCTAGCTTCGAAAAACTCGACCTGAGATCCTACCCAAACTCGGCGGAAGACACGGTGGATGAAGGAGGTGGCCGGTGTGAGTTGTGATGTTAGTAGAGAGAGAGCAGATAAAATGCCTCCATAAAGGCAGGTAGGGCTAGAGAAAACTTTAGCAAGACAAGGGCCTCAAAAGAGGCAGTAGCAGAGGGAGAAAGGAGGAGGAGGGGATGAAAAGAGGGAGAAGAAGGCGAGGAGAGGGAGTGTAGCACAAAGCTTCTCTCCTCCCATAGAGATTGGGCTGTGGGGCTTTTCAGAGAGAAGGGAGGCTTGGGGGAGACGATCACCTAAGCCTTTTTTTTTTTTGTTACCTTGTATTTTAATGTCTTTTTTTTTTAATCACTCTAAAGCTTTTTAATGAATTATTGGTGAATCATCATCTTCTTCTTCTTCTTCTTCTTTTTTCTTTTTTCTTTTTTTTTTTTTCTTTTTTTTTTTTTCTATTGAGTAGATAAGCCAAAAACAATATATTGTTTTGGTTGCATCAAGCACTATATACACACACACACACACACACACACACACACACACACACACACACACACACACATATATATATATATATATATATATATATTGTTTATTTTTTATTTATCAACTTAGTTATTTCTTATGGAATTGTAATTTAATTTTAAAAATTTAGATTCATGAATAACGTCGAAATTAAAAATTATTGACTCAAAAGAAAAGAAGTTGACATGCCAAAGAGTAAAACACAGATGGATTTTAATGATGAAACTTCAAATCCCAAATAGCATACTCATAAATTTGTAAGGATTGAAGCTCAAGAACATTATTTTTAAACACTAGTTTTGGAACACTAAGGGTTGAAGATGAAGAACATTCATTTTCTATTTTAAATTATGTTTATCATATTTTTAATTTGGCCCCTGCAATTGTTAATTTCTAGCTCCGCCACTGCACCAGACTTGTTCGTTTACTGGATTCCATCCAAAGTTGACCATTCAAATCAACCCAAGGACCACTTGAAACAAAACGGTAATTCATAGGAGCAAATTATAGTATGTTAATGTGATGTCCCACATCGCATGAGTATAAAAATCTAGGTGTTTATATGTATATTTGCACCATTCTTAACACAATTCGTTTTAAAGCCGTGATGATCATGAACTTATCAAAATTCCGCAGTTAAGTGTATTTATGAGAGAGTTATACCGGAATGAGGTGACCTCATGAGAAGTCTGGTTCGGAGAGTTAAAAGCAGATAATATTGTGTCGATGGAGGTGGGTTATTATAGTTAAAGTTTAGGAGTGTAATTTACAAAAAATAATAATATCAATAAAATATTTTAGAAGTGTAAGTGCAATGTTATGGTTTTGGAGGGAAAATGTAATTTACCCGAAATAAAACAAAATAAGTAAGATAAAATAAAATAGAGTAATACCAGAAGTAATATTTTTATCCAACAACTATTACACAATCCTGACATAACAGTTCCAACTAACAGCTGGATAGGGGTGGCAATTCGTGTTCGCGTATCGAGTTCGAGTCATGTTGAGGCATGAATACAATATTATATAAGTCAATACTAACTCAACCCATTTAATTAAACTCGTCAGACCTCCTCAATCCCAACCTGATAATTTCATGTTGAGTTTAAATCAAATTTATGGTTGTGTAAAAAATTGTCATTCTTAAATGTCGCATGTCAAGACATAAGTATAAAATTATATAAATTAACTCTAATCTGACCTATCTAATTAAATGAGTCAGACCTCTTAACAACACTAACTCGCTAACTTGATGTTGAATCCGCCACTCATGACAAGTTTACTAGTAATGTTAAAATTTGTCGGCCATAGCGCAAGTAGCAGTTTCTATGTTATCGCAGAGGCACTTTTCTGTTGGCTAGGCTTATTCGTAGCAATTGTTAGTATAATCTGTGTTTTTAGGGTAACTGAAACTGTAACGGGGTACCTATAATGTGAGTCCCTGTAATGTTCTGAGCTTTGTCTCAGTTTGATGGTTTCTGATGGTTTTCTGAGCTTTGTCTCAGTTTGATTGTAATTTGTTATCATATGGGAGTGATTAATGGGATTTCCTCTTTTTCAAAAAAAATAATAATAACAAATTAAAGGTCGGGGAGATTGCATTATTCTACTCTATAAAATAACAGGGCAGTTACGGCCTCTTCTATTGTATACATTTTTCTTAAAATATTTTGTAAAGCGTAGGATTTCCCTTTTCTAAGAAAGGTGTGAAATCATCAGCCAGGGCAGGCGTTTATGGCAGAAGTGGAAGACGACGAAGTAGAAGACGACGAAGAAGAAGACGAAACAGAGGCGGAGTCTCAGGCCAGCCCGGCCATGTCCATGACTTCCTAAATCCCCACAAACCCAATCCGCAAAAACCATACATATATCTATCGCGCAGGGAGAGAGACAAAGAGAAGGAGAAATAGTCTTACCAAATTATGGGCAAAAAGCCCGGCTCTTCTTCACGGACGACCGGGTGGCCTCGCTTGAGGAGGCCGGCTACGTCTCCACCGCCCGTGTTAACGCCGCTGATCGGAGGATCCAGTTCGCCTCAGAACAACAACAACAACAACAGCTTGATGGCTGGAGGAGGAGGAGGGGGTGTGGGGAAGGGGAAGAAGAAGACTGGGGGGGCGAAGCTGTGGATGAGGTTCGACCGGTCGGGGCGGTCGGAGCTGGTGGAGTGCGACAAGAGCGCCATCGTTCGGCGCGCAGCTATTCCCGCTAGGGATTTGAGGATTCTTGGCCCTGTCTTCTCTCACTCCTCCAGTATCCTTGGTAAGAATTTTACCAATTTGATTTATTTATCTTTTTATTTGTTTGTTTATTATTAACTTGTTATGTTAATTTGTGGGTTTGAAATAATTCTAGCTAGAAATGGAATACTTGTGGTAGCATCAAAGAAATGGAAGAATAGTGGTTTAAGATTTAACCTTTTTTTTTTTAAATTCTTATCTTTTATAAAATTTGAGAGTGCAGCTTTGTGTGTACAAGGATTTATGGGGCTTTGTCTTTGGGTATTGTTGATCATCGTTTTGAAAGCAAATGGAGAGGCTTGTAGATGCACTGGACATGTTGGATGAAGTTGTCTATGTTGTTTGATGGATGTTGGTTGGCGGTCTGCTTGCCATTTTTTAGCCCACAACTTGGTGCAAGTGTGCAGACAAGTTTCCTTATGTGGATGGGTAATACTTGTGTAGGAAGGCTTTGGTTATGTACATATCCTTGTTCAGATGACTGACTTCCATGATGCAACTACTCGTGTTACCAGGATGAATGCTAGAACAAACTTTAATCAATTACTTAACATCAGCATCTATCTTCTTGCTCAATATGAAGAATGTCTGATGCAATCTTGCAACTTCTTTGCTTTTTAGATGTTTTTAACGAAAATTTGTGCCACTAAACTGACAAGCCCTTGTGTTATTTACATCAAAATTATATTGGAGCGGTCGTGCCTTTCTTGGTTGCTGCTGACCTTTTTAGTGGTTGACTCTTGATGAAAAAACAAACTAAATTCTCCTCTCTTTGTTTGCAGCCAGGGAGAAAGCCATGGTTGTCAATTTAGAGTTTATAAAGGCTATAGTTACAGCTGAAGAAGTGCTGTTGCTTGAACCTCTCCGCCAGGAGGTTCTTCCTTTTGTGGATCAGCTAAGGCAACAAATTCCTCATAAAAGCCCATTCCAGGGAGCGGGCCACATGGATGAACAAGATAACGAAATGCATGTTTCAACAGGGAGACAATGGCTACCTGTTCCAGAAGCCACGGAAGGTTTGCAGTATGAGCTTCCTTTCGAGTTTCAGGTCCTGGAGATTGCATTAGAGGTTGTGTGTACATATTTGGATTCCAGTGTGGCAGACCTCGAGAGAACTGCTTACCCTGTGTTGGATGAACTAGCCAGGAATGTTAGCACCAAGAATCTTGAACATGTGAGGACTCTGAAGAGTAATCTTACCCGCTTACTTGCACGTGTGCAAAAGGTATGCTTGATGAATGTTACTTCATTCTTCTGTTGTTTCTTGTACCTTTTTACTTCACTCTTCTGGTTGCGTAATATGTATTGTCACCTAATGATAAAGGTGAATATTCAGGAGGGGAAGAGAATTGGGATTTA
The DNA here is from genome assembly GCF_958979055.1 of Alnus glutinosa. Taxonomy (NCBI): domain Eukaryota; kingdom Viridiplantae; phylum Streptophyta; class Magnoliopsida; order Fagales; family Betulaceae; genus Alnus; species Alnus glutinosa. The sequence continues at coordinate 8,747,485 of NC_084896.1, read as the reverse complement.
TTCTGCCCCTTGATTTCTTTACTGATGCCATTAAGGAGTCTGACACCTGGAATCATACTTTGTTCTCAAAAACCTAGAATGCTTTTTCTTGGGTAATGAGTTAAGCAACAACTAAACTGTATAGTTCTTAAGTGAACTTGGAAGCCTAAGCAAACCATTCTTGATAATAAAAAGTCAAGATTCTCTTGAAAATGCTGCCATAACCTCTATTGTAAGAGCAAAAGCCTTCAATTCTTCTATCAATCAAGAGTAATTCTAGAAACTATATTTTTATCCCACAATACTGATGTGTCAATCCTAACCAACCATTAGATCACTCTTTGTTAAAAAACAAAAAAAAAACAAAAAAAAACCAAGGGTTGATATTGCCACATCATCATTGTGAGATAGTTGTGGGATAAAAATGTAGTATATAACATTACTCATCGATCAATCATATATAGCTCTTAATTAACATTAGTCTAACCATTCGTATGAGAACAAATAAAAATAACTTATGACCTGTCTTATAACATATTGTTTTTTTTTTTTTTATATAAGAGAAAATGAAAATGATTGGACCTCATTCGGGCATTTGGATTTTGTGTTTGATGATGCATGTTGGATTAGGTTTTTATGGATTTGGAGTGGAATGACCTGTCAGACTTGGTTGTTCTTCGTTATTGTTAATACTCTTGTAAAATGAATTACTAATCATGATCACTAAAACTGCTGGTCTTGCTCCTTTATTTGTTGAACTTGAGGCACCTGTTTTCTTCCCTCTTACACTAATATGCATTCATTTCACACAGCTGCTCAGTGGCATTTGATGGGATTCAAGACATACATCTTTTGGTTGACTCTTTCACTCCTTAGGCTCTAATAAGTTTCTTAGGATAGGGTTTTTTTTTCTTTTTCAATAAGTTGTTTCTTAGGAATATATTTATTGGGTAAATGGTTTTTCTTTCTTTCTTGCTTAGGCCTGTGTATTTTGTGTGTTTTTAGTTATAATTCTCCTCTCCTTATAGACTATTTGTGTGTGTGTGTGTGTGAGAGAGAGAGAGAGAGAGATGCCATATATACAAGTTTCTTTGTTTCATTTATTGTAAACAACAATAAAGATTTACCTTATTTGTGTTTCAGGAGATGGGATGTAAACGGAACTAAAAAGAAGGTCCAAAATTTTATAAATATGTAAATTTAAAAATAGGGGTAATTACTTTTTTCCCCCATCAACTACCAGCCATTGTCAACATACCCCCATGAACTGACACCTCGACCAAAAGAGAGCATCCAACTACCAACTTTACACACTTTGCCATCTTCTGTCAGTTTAATTCGTAAAAAGACATAAATGCCCTCAACTTTTTTAAAGATATTAATTTTAATATTTATTTTATTAATTACTGTTGGAGGGCATTTTGTCTTTAAACCAAAATTAACGCTCAAAAATGGAATATTTCGTCCAAGTTAACGGAATTCCTTGACGGAAAGGGGCAAAATGTGTAAAGTTGGTAGTTGGATGCTTTCTTTTGGTCGAGGTGTCAGTTCATGGGGGCATGTTGACAATGACTGGTAGTTGATGGGGGGAAGATGTAATTACCCCTTAAAAATAAGTACATACTTTTTTTTTTCTTTTTTTTCTTTTGGGGCTTGGGGTTTAAGACTGGAGCACACTGAAGTAAAAGTTTTGCCTGCACAATATTATTTGAGATTAGTCTCGTTAATTTTTGGAAGATGTCTAGTTTGTTGATTAACATTCAGTTTTTATGAGAATAAACAAATTATTGAAACTTAAGATGCCGTGAGAAATAAAAAATGTTATGCCCTCTCTCTCTCTCTTCATATATATATGTTATCTATTCTATTTCTCTGCCAGGAATCATATTTATACTTGAAACTAGTATATTTCTCCATACAGGTGTTTATGATGTTTTCTGTCTTCCATCATTTATGCATTACATTATCTATAATGAGGAGAACATATCCGTCTAATGTCAGGTAAGGGATGAAATTGAACATCTATTAGATGACAATGAAGATATGGCACATTTATACCTGACGAGGAAGTGGATCCAGAATCAACAATCTGAGGCTTTACTGGGAGTTGCTGCTTCAAATAGCATAGTTACCGCTTCCCCCCATCTTCATCGACTTAGTTCTGCCAGGAGCGGAAGTTTGGTGACTAGCAACTTTCAGGCTGAGAATGATGTAGAGGATCTGGAGATGTTGCTTGAAGCTTATTTTATGCAGCTAGATGGAACTCGAAACAAGATATTGTCTGTAAGTATTATTCTTTTAAACTTGGTACTCTAGATTTAAGTCTTTGCAAATGTTTCATTAGCAACATTTGCTGGTTAAATCATCCTATTATTAGGCAATAGTAAAGACATGCTTTGTCACACAAATAAGTTCAATTTGATATAGTGGCTGATGGAAAAATTTAGTCTTATAGGCAAAGCTCACCTGTTATGTATTGTGAGCCTTCAAATTTGTTTGGATATTTGGATGGTTTCAGAGCTTGTGAGGTTTCAATCTGGGCCAATTTGGAGTTAACTGAATCATTGGGGCCATCCAAAAATCTAATTTGGAAACAATTCAAATTGAACAAGAATGTTTCTGAAAATATTTGTTATCCCATTAGATACCTATCTGTTAACGGACCAATTTATCTCCTAATGATTGCTAATGAATTGCCCCCCATCTTGACATTAAAAATGATTGCTCATTTTGCTTCATCTTTAGGTATTGTTTTTAAGATGGTCAAATGAGTTTTCATATTATTCTTATTTGGGGAAAGATAGTAGCATGTGATTGGTCAAAAGGGGGATGTTTTAATGGTACTTTTGTGGCCAAAAAGAAACTTTTAGGCCTAAATAAAAGGTAATTATGATTATTTTGATGGCATAGTAGGGGTCTCAAAATATTTTGAAATACTAGGGGTTTTCAGCAGAGCATGTTGCATTTATTTGGCGAGTTGTACAAAATGATTCTATAGTGGGCAGCTACACTGATGCTAAGAAGTCAGTATAAAAGGGGACGTATGGAAACCTTATTGACAGTTTGTTAGAGCATTTACAGTGGTTTATCTAAATTTCTATCTAAACCTAGTTAACCACTTTTTAAAACCTGCATCCAAACAGCTTATCTAAATTTCTTCTCTATTTTATTAAAATAAGATTTTTAAATTTTTTTTATCCATTATGGTTAAAAACCCATTGCTACCAAAAACACAAATTTTTCACACCCATTTGCCAGCAGCATAAACACCACACTGCTCTCCACCATCACTGAAAATCACCCATTCATCCAATTATCACAGCAAACCAAACCACAATCATCACAGCAAACCAAACCACAATCATCACTGGAAATCACCCTATCATCCAATCACCCAATCGGCCGTAAACAACAATCACCCAATCGGCCTCTAGTCTAGCAAGGGAAGAGGGAGAGAGAACAGGGCAAAGAGAGAACAGTGATTAGAAAATCCCCACCTCAAGAATAGAACCCATTATAGAGAAATCACAGAGATGCAAATCGCAGAGAACCATCAAAGAGAACTCATCACAGAAAATCACAGAGAAATGCAACCATCACCAACGGAGCAGCACCGAAATCGCAAATTGCCCTTCTTCTTCATTTACAAAATGCAATCAGTGAAGAGCACAAAAAGACAAAATAAACCAAACCCACTAGTGAAACACAGGTAGGTCAAAAACCCAGAACCAGAATGGTCCTAAACGATCAATTCATGCATCAAAACTTTAGATAGAAATCGAGAAAATAGCATCTGGGTATCAATGTATCACACCTATTGTGGGCCTGTGGCTCAATATTGCTGACAGCATAGAGAAAATCCTGTGTGGAGTTTTCTTCTTCTTTTCACCTTTAGTAGGGTCTTATCTTTGTATTCATCATGTGTACTAGGGTTGCGCTTTTCAATGAAATGAATTATTTATATATATATATATATAAAAGCATAGAGAAAATTTTGGCAAAAATTCAACTAGAGGGTACCAGATATACTACCACATGTTCAGTTCAGTCCATCACTTGGAACTAGTGTGGGAAGAATGAAAAAATATGGCAAAATGTGATTATGGGTTTCTCACAAATCGGGGCTTCTGGAGGCTATGGAGGAGATCGACATTTCAGCTAGGAGAAATTGATTAAAATAATTGTGTTCATGAACAGTGTTATGCATGTGGTGCAGTGGTGTGACATTGTTTATGAATGCATTTTGCATCTTGTTTTGCATAATCGGATGGAGGTACTTTTTGGCATTTTCATTAGCTATTTTAGCTAAAAATGCAAAATGGCTAAGCCATTAGGGATGTTCTTAGTCAATTTAACTGCAAATTAGGCATGGCTCATCTCTTTGAAATTTACTGGAGCTCTCATATTTTCTATTGGGTTTACAGGTTCGAGAGTATATTGATGACACAGAAGATTATGTTAACATCCAACTTGACAACCAGCGGAACGAACTTATTCAACTTCAGTTGACATTGACCATTGCATCATTTGCTATTGCTGCTGAAACTTTGATAGCTGGGCTGTTTGGTATGAACATCCCTTGTACATTGTACAAGAAGAACGGGATATTTGGGTTCTTTGTTGGAGGCTCTTCAGCAGGTTGTGTATTGCTTTTCCTGCTTGTCTTAGGATATGCCAGATGGAAGAAGCTGCTTGGTTCATAAGCCCACCTCATTATCTTATTTGGCTGTGCTTTTCGATATTTGAACATCAACATGTTTATGATCTTATTACTGAATCCCAGTAATGGGAAGTCTCTTTCATGTGCAAGCTGTAATTGAGGGCCAGTATCAAATTGCTTTTGATACATGTAAGGATGCATAAAAAGGTACATTGCACTCAATGTGGCTGCTACAACTTCCTCTCGAATTTTTTGTTTTCGAATATGATAACAGTTCCTATAAAATCTCCAAGATTTGTTCTGAAATTTTGTGGAACATATAGGGGTGATCTAGATCAATTTCCACATTTTAAACCAATCTGTGTTTGTGTTGACAGTTTATGAGCTCTATGATTATTGCATCATAAAATGGTTTCTAGTTCTATAATGGAAGTTGAAGTGCTTATATTTGTATTTGTTATCGAACTGGTATTTCTGGTTTATTGGAGAGAAGTTTCCAAAGCTTATTGGGTGGTAATTCTGGCCAAAATGCAAGGAATTTCTTCTTCTTTTTATTTTTTCATTTTTTTTTTTGTTCCCGCTAGAATTCAGGTGATCGAAATTATGTGCAGCATAATTGGGTACATAGAAAGTATTCTAAGTGATTGGAAAGGACATAAATTTCCTACAATACATTATTCATCATGTTCCCACTGCAAATATCTTTCTAAGAACGAATAAAATAAAATAAACCCCTATCAGTCTTTTCAAATTTTTCTTTATTTTAGATTGCTTCTTCGTCAAAGCAAATATAGTTACCAGAATGAGAGATGGGAAAATCAGACAGATATGAGTCCTATAGATATTATAGATAAAAGTATTGCATTAGACTCAGATGGTACAGAACGATTAGAATATTGCACATACTGTAATGAATGGGGGCATGATACATTCATATGTGATTATCCAGGAGATGAATGGCGACCTACTTTCACTGATCATGATTATGATTTATATGATGATTATTATAGTGACGATTAACGGACAGAATTGTATTATATGAAGAAGCATTATGGCATGAAGACTTCGTGAAGATACATTATGACAGAATGATGACAGGAAGACTTTTAAGAAGCATTTATGAAGATGAAGACTTTATGAACCAGACTTTATGAATCATTATCAGTTTTACTGTATCAGCCGACGTAAAAGACAAAGACTTTATGAATCATTATCAGCTTTACTGTATCAGCCGACACAAAAGACAAATGCTGCTCAGAAGACTCATAATTATTGCAGCCAAAGACTCAGAATTATTGCTGCCTTACTATTCAGAAGACATGCGGAATATTGAATTATTGTTACTTTTACTGTTTAAAAAGATATGCAGAATATTTATTACTATTCATATTTGTAGTTTTCCTTTTCTTTTAGCCCTCCTCATAAATCTACAACCCTCACACATCTAGAATTACAAATAATTGTTTCTCCTCTTAAAATAACAAGTCTTAATGATGATAATAAAAATATGAATAATATTATACAACAAAATAATTTTGATAAAAATCTTTTACCTAATGAAATTATTCATAAAGAATATACTCTTAATGAATCATTAAGTATTATACATAAAGAATCACAATTAGTTACTCCTCTTAAAAAAGTTAGTCCTAGTGATGATAATAATATCATACAGCAAAATAATTTTACAAATACATGTATAATAAATCTTGATGAAAAAAGAAGAATTAAAAATCAAGAATCAATATAATAATCAGCAAATTGTAATGATATGTTAGAAGGCAGAAACCGTTTGAGAGGTATTCTAAGAGAACCTGAGTGCCTATCGTCCTTAACCTTTCTATCCTTTGTATTCAATATTATCTTTCCTTTCCTTTTCTTTCCTTGTATCTTCAACCTCTGCATCAAGGCTTTGAATCTTGTATCTACTTCCTCTTTGAATCAATATAACAAGTAAGAATGTTTATTACTCCGTCTTTATCTTCACTAAATGATTCTCCTTTATATTATGTTTTTGAATTATTTTGTTAAATCATTATCTTAAATTATCTTTCATAATACTCATCATCTTCGTTGATTCAAAGAGGAAGTGAAGATAAAGACGGAGTAATATAAAGGAGAATCATTAAGAGAAAATAATTCAAAAACATAATATAAAGGAGAATCATTAAATGAAGATAAAGACGGAGTAATAAACATTAAGACTTGTTATTTTAAGAGGAGAAACAATTATTTGTAATTCTAGATGTGTGAGGGTTGTAGATTCATGAGGAGGGTATTCTTGCGGGCATGACATAACTCCACAGCACGCGTTCACTCACACGTCGTGGCCTCGTAGGTTTGTAGTATTCTGTCTAGTCTTAGGGTGTGTTTAAGACAATGACAAAAAAGAAAAAAAAGAAAAGAAAGAAAGTAGAGAATGAATTGTTTGGGATTGTGTTTTTTAAAAAATGGATAATTTAGAAGTGAGAAGGAATTTATGGTCCTTTTTGTGGGTTTTTTTTTTTTTTTTTTTTTTTTTTTTTTTTTTGCGCACTTGTTTTTGGGTTGAAAGAACACAAATCTATTCAGGTTTGTTCTTCATCGAAGACGAAGACAAAGAACATATCTTAAGACGAAGAACAAATCCTCATTTGTGTGGAAGAATTAGAATCTTCATCTCAAATCTTCATCTGTGCCAGAGGACTTTATAAAGACAGAATATCTCATGAAAAGTTATCTTGGCTTATGAAAAGTTATCTTGGCTCTAGCTTATCTTAGAGTATGAGTAGTTTAATTAAATAAGGATAGTTGTAGTTATTTATCTAAGTAAGTCTTTTAATTATTTATAACACTATAGTGCATAAGTCATTTAATAATAAGTTTCTATTGTTCCTTGTAGGAGTTTATCTCCAAGTTAGAGTATGAGTTTATCGTCAAGTCTTTTAGTTTGATTCAGTTTGAGTTATGTAGTTATGTAGTCCCCTATTTAAAGGGTGACCAATAAATAAAGAGGTAAGCAAAAATTAATCTCAAACCTTGTGTTTGAAAATGTCTACGTTCCTTTCATAATATAAGTTTTAGATTCCCTCAGAACCTAACAATTTATCTTGTTGCATGTTCGAAAAATCATTCTGATGTGACCGAAACTTGTGTGTTTCGATAACACGTGGATTTTAAATTTATAACCACTTGCAATAAAACGAATCTTTGTACTATAGAGAGGGTATCCAACCTCAATGTATGGTGGTTGTTTTGCTTTATGAAATATTTAAGATTTTATCCAATTCAACTCAAAAAATATATTGTTTTTTATTTTTAATTTTAAAACTAAAATAACATAAACTAAAGAGAATCAAAATGGAGATAAAGGAAAATATAGGGATTTGATTTAATCCAAACTGCATACCAATAGCAGATTTATGTTTCACACATGAATTCTCTTTATATGCATAATATGAGTGCAAAATGGTTGTCAACCATACGACGACCTTGACATGAAAATACTTGGGTTATGAAATAATGATAAAGCATTTTACGCACTAATCGTTCACCTAACATCTATTTGTGAAACGATTCGTGACCCTCGCATGCCCTATAAAACCTCTCTAATAAGCATACATATTTCAAGAAATAAGCATGAGACATCTTAGTTTCACACGAATCATCCACTAAAACTACAATGAAAACGCATTTAAATTACACTACAATGAAATACAATTAAACTACAAAGATGTGGAGTGATTCGTATTCCCTAGCATGGCTCATCAAACTCACTTAAACTTATGTCAAAAAGCATCATTGCATACCCATCGTTTCCTTAATCACATAACAAAAAAAAAATGTTTGATTTTATTCAAGAATTAAAGAATTCTCGTAGACAATATAAAACTTTTTGTTCATGAATAATATAAACTTTAAGATCAATTGACAAAAAAAAGTTTTGCTATCCTTTATGCTATATAATCATTACACATACAAAGAAAATTCTAAGAGAACATAATCAAGCCATAGCTCTTGAAAAGAATTCCATCAAAGCCCTATGAAAATTTAGTTATTCATTAATGAAATGAAAATCTCTCGTAGAAGAAGAAAAGCCAATGGTTTTGAGAAGATGGAAGCTATGGGTAGTATGGAAATAGACTTAAAAATGAAATCACGCTCTATGGAATGAAAGAACAAAAGTTGTATTTATAAAATAAATTACTCTGGAAAAATAGACTAAAAGGATGCATGAAATAAAACTAAGTTTATTAAAAATAAACTAAGTTATTAAAAAAAAAAATATATATCTTTCTCTCTCACGGGTCTGCTCAAAATATAGAGGAAGGGAGGGAATTCTAAGCTGCACAACCAGGAGGTTTCATCGCTTTGTTCTTGGCTGCACAATTTAAAATTCAATTCCCTGTTATTGTGTTTGTTTATATTCAATTCTTTTTATTATTTTCTTCAGTTCTCTTTATTCTTTTACCGACACTTCTCATGTGCATTTCATGACGCCTATTTCTATCACATGGTTGGAGTAATGTTTTGTTTTTCAGAATGAGTGTTCTTACGTCCAAGTTTGAGAGTATACTATAAGCTATATATCCCCAATGAGGCTTTCATTTATCCCTGATATCATACTTTTATTTTGTACACGTCGAGGGCAATGTGTGATTTAGGTTTGGGGGTGTGGAAATACACTTTGTCCAAAAAATTTCAACATTTTTTTGCAAATGTTTATGTTATTATGTAGAATTTGGTTGATTTATAATTGTGGTTTGCTTTCCATTGACAAATTTAAAATTTTGAACACATGATCACAAAATTAGAGATTCTAAGTCTGCTCACTTTTGGTTATTAGGGTTCACTTGTTTCAAAATTGAGAAATCATGACACGCATTAGCATATAGTTTGTGGGGTATGAGCTTAATTAAGTTTAAATTACATTACATATTTGTTTTCAGTGTCTTAGATGCAATTTGATAATTTGTGAGATGGTTGACCTGGGCATTGTTAAAAAAATAAAATAAAAAAAAAAAAATTTACTGTTAGCTTCATTGAGTAACCAGACCTCTTGTCTCGTTAAATATTGAGTGTTTGCGTCAAAAGAGGTACATAGGTCAATTAGAAAGCGTAAATGAGTTAAGCATTGAACATCCATATAAATGCTGTAAATACTATTAAATTTTGCTTATGCCTTGGTTATTCCATCTAATAAGAAATATGAGGAATTTAGAGATACTGAGCCATATATGTAGGAAATACTTTGAAAATGGAGTTTGTCAATTTAAGCTTGTTCATGAATTAAAAACCATTGTTTTAATGATACTTCATTCTTAGGGATAACATGACCAAAAAAATATATATATTTGTAGGTAGCATTACTGTTAAAACTTCACGAGACTTCATTCGTCCACTAGGAAAACTTAGGGGTTTAAAAAATTTGTTGCATATGCTAAATATAATCGTGTTTTCCACGAAATAAGAGTTATAGTAGTTGTTTATGTTTCATTTCTTGTTGTAATGCTAATGGACTAACATTACGTAAGTTTGGGGATATTATGTTAAACCTTAATTTGTGTTGTAATATGATGTTTTAATATTTTATCTTATTTTTAGGTTCTAATTGTAAAACACGAGCAAAATCATTGAAATTAGGCCTAAAATGTGTCAAGTTAGGAATGACGAAGATCGACCGAAGAAATCAAAGTCAAGCACCAGAACTGATCGATCGAGCGCCCAAATAAGGCGATTGAGCGCCACCGATCCTTCCAGAACGTCAGATATTTGCAACATTTTGTGCGGTGGAAATCAACTTTCGGCTGTGCGTCTTAAATTAAATGTCGTCGTTTTCCCCTGTGCGGCTCTATTAATCCTCTTTCTTTGATATTTTTGAACATTCCTTTCTCTACAAATAGGAAGCAGACGTGAGAGAGAGTGAGAGAGAGATATGTGTCTTTAAAACAATGGTTTTTAATTCTCTATTTTTTTTTTTTTAAAAAAATAAAAAATGAGAAATGTTATAGCAAGTACGGTTGTTTTTGGGTCCTACTGTGCTGACTTGGCACAATTTTTTAATAAAAAAAAATTACGGTTTGTATATTTTTGACAAATTCTTGCTTTTTATGTTGTAAAAAAATTTAAAGCCAAAAATTGGGTACATTTGGTAAACGATTTTGTAATAGAACTTTTGTTTGAAGAGTTATAAGAAGTGATTAATGTGATATATAGCATATGTGAATTAAAGGACTTTGAATGTAAACATCCAACGCTAGCTTATCACATTCACATAACAAGAAGAGTCAACAATGGTGGAGAGATTAGAGAAGAGTCAATAGAGTGACAAAAATCAAAGGAATAAATATACTTTAGCCCCCGATCAACTAACAAATATTTTTTATAAAGCCTCACAAACTAACAGTTGTGACACTTAAGATGCATTAAACTATCAACTTGTTGCATTTAAGCGTTCCCGTTAGAGTCGGTTGTTTGTTTGGATGAAAAAGTAGTCACGTGTCATGCATGTGACCAATTTTATGTCTGCCTTCTTATAATACCTTTCATTTCTTTCGTACCTCTTAGAGTATTAATTAACTAGATGCGATTGGATCTCTTCGTATATAACCTCTCAAGAATAGACTATAGTGTCTACTTTTATTAATAACGCACTTCCAAATACGAAGGATAAATGAAAAACTATATACGAGAAGTTTGACAAATGAAATGGAGAGGTGAGAGCCAGCAATGCAAAAGAAAATGTATTTCTTTCTTTCTATTGTTACAGAACTTTCGTATAAATATTGTTTTTTTTTTTTTAATCTAAGAAAGATATACTTTTGTATAGATGTACTTCTCACAAGGGGGGTTGGAAATGATTTTCTTTAATAGACATGAGAAAGCTTATGGTTTTTTTTTTTCTCTAAAGATAATGATTGATCAAAGTTTCAAACGGTCAAAACGTATCCGATGATTTTTTTTTTTTTTTTTTTTTTTTTTTTATTATTATTATTATTAAAAGCTCATGTATTAATAACAAAAGGTAATAATAACGTTTGAAGATTGGAATATCATAAAACTCGTCAATGACCAATGGTCATAAACGTAGGAAATTGTTAATAGCTCCTTTTTTTATTTTTTTATTTTAAAAAAATTTCAATAAAAACTCATGTCAAACGGTAAAAGAAAAATAATGTTTATAACACTACGAAAATAAAAATTTGGTTTTTTTAAAGGTCAAAACGAGGGTAGTTTCAAAAGTCTTTAATCAAATGTGACTTTTTTTTTCCTTTTTTTTTTTTTTTTTTTTTTTTTTCATTCAGGCAGACTGTCAACGCTGATAGAGACTCAGAGAGGCTTAATTAGAACAAAATAATAGTTTGATATATTTAAACATCACGCTTGTCGGTTCATGAGTCTAAATAAAACATTGATGTTAGTTGAGGAGGACAAAATATACTTTTTTATTTTTTGAAATGAAACAGAAAACTTCATTACTGTAGATGAGTCCCGTAGGGGATTACACTTGACCTAAAAAGGCCAATACAAATATACAAGAGAAGCTCATACATGTCCGAAGGCAAAAACACTGCCCGTTGGCCATTGTGACTAGAGATAAAGAAACTCCACCAAATGACGGAGCGTGGCCGTCACGTGCGCCAAAAGAGCAAAGGACTCTCTGGCAGGTGCAGGCCACGCGCCAAACTCCGACGATTGGCAGCAGAAATCGGCGAACGTACGTAGATCTGGCTTCAAAAATCTGAAGAAAAACAATGAAAACCGGCCAAAGCACTCCGACGACGACACAAAAAGCCGGCCACTCCCCCAACTTGAGCATCTAGAGTTGAGCCTTCCTGCTTGAGCCAAAGAAAGAAAACACAAACCACCATAGCCCCAAAAGGCTAGGTGAACATCAACCCCCACCGAAACAACTGGGGGGAACAAAATTTTTACAGACAAAAAAACTCTCCAAAGCCCTAAAAAGGCTAAGAGACACTACCACCGGGAGAGGAAGACATGGAGCCTCCCTCTCCTAGTAAAACCAACTTCAAAGATGGGCTTTCTCTCAAGAAAACACGGGAGCTTCTCTCTCCTCATAACAAAGAAGAGATTCCTAGGACAAAATATACTTATCTCAAAATCAAATGAAATGGCGCAAATACAAGATTTTCACAAAAATAAAAGAAAAAAAAAGAGGAAACAACAAATATATACTTGATACAAAACGGCAACATTTCATGAACTCTACCTGATTCAATCCGGCCAGTCGAAAGCCAAAAAACTACATAGACATCCGGCTTGCCCTCAATAAAAGCCAACTTAAGTGTGTTAAAATCAGATAAAAATGAGTTGACAATTATATTTATAGGTGTTAAAATATTAATTAAATGATTAAATTTATAATTTTTTTTAATGAACTTAGTTTTAAAATAAATTGTGGTTAAGTTCATACTCTTAAACAGCTCTACAAAAAGTATTTTAACGGATCGGGAGAGCTGGCGAGTTGATATTTTTGGTGGTCTTGGCGTCTTGCTGTCCCAACTGAGTTGATCGCCAACTCTTTTACAGGGTGTCGTGACGTTGACTCGCTGAGTTGAAATTCCTTCATCCGGGATACGCCAAAGCCAGCCCCCTTTTTCTTCCCCACTTTTTGGGGTCTCTCTAAAATATCTTACCAAGAAGATTGAATTAAATTTAAGTGTTAAATACAATTAAGTCCCTAGACTAATAATTATTGTCAAAAAAAAAAAGTTTAATGAACGGACACGTATGACATTTATGATGCATTTGAGATTACGATTTAGTAGATAAAAAGTACAATTTTAAACCAAATCGTAAAAAATGAATAGTTTGTAAATTGCATTTTTTTTAAATTACGATTTCAAATGCGATTCAGTCGACAAAAAGCGCAATTTTAAACTAAATCGTAAAAAATGAATAGTTTGAAAATTACATTTTTTAAAAATTACGATTTCAAATGCGATTCGGTAGACAAAAAGCGCAATTTTAAACCAAATCGTAAAAAATAAATAGTTTATAAATTGCATTTTTTAAAAATTACGATTTGAAAATACAGAACTGCTTTTTCAAATCATGGGCAGTGAGGTTGTTAGGAGTCTACAGTCATATGGAAATGGATGTTATTTATCTAATGAGAATATTATTTCTTTTAATATTCTACTAGTAGATAATAGTAGAGAATAGAGAGATAGTATGTTATCCCTACGTAATTTATAGCAGTTAGTGCTCGGATAATCATAGGATACATCTCTATGATGTGTTAGTGATAGGATACATCTTTATGAGAAATAGTTTATATTCTCATATTTCTTTGTAACTCTATATAAACCTATTGGATTAATGAATAAAGTAAGCAAAGATTATTAATATTTGGCTATTGAGTTGATTTGTGACATATTAGGGTTTTTTGAACTACCCTTATTTATTTATTTATTTGTTACGTGGTTAGGGACGAAATAGATGTGCTTTTTTTTAAAACACAAAATTTTAAAGGCCAAACTGCGATTTTACCAGACGCTTAACTGCATTTTTAAAAATCTCTTTTTCAAATTGCTTTTTTTAAATCGCACTTTTTGAAATCACAAACCTAAACGGATCCATAGATACACCAATCTATAATTTTGTTGCAATTAACCTTTTTTCTGTTCTTCTTCCAAAAATATCCATATTTTCTTTTAAAAAAATAATTGAATTTCTATTGGTTCAATTAGTATAGAAAGAATTTACATGAAATTTTATTTTATTTTATTTTTTTTCTGAGAAATAGGGATATTTTGGGAAGAATGATAAAAAAATAGTTTAATTACAACAAAATTATAGTTTAATGTATCCAAGTGTGACTTGTCAATACGTGAGTTTTATTTTATTTTTTTCAAATGGCCGATAGTTTAGAGGGCTTAAGTGTACTTAACTCTAAATTTAATTAAATAAAAACTCCTACAACTCTTTTTTAACCGAACTTGACTTAGGTGCTGTGAAAAAATAATACAGTTAAAAGTGAAATTCTCTTTTTTTTTTTCCTTATAAAAAATTTAAAATTAAATCCAACTCGTTAAAAAAAATTAAGAAAGATTTGCTTCATAATTTGGACAGGCTTATCATGATCAGGATGAGAAGACAAGGAATCTCTCTGCCCTATAAGTTTGGAAGCTTCGAGCATGTCACAGGCATCGTATGGAATTGATCTGGCCGACATGTTTGAGAATATTTGTTTCGAGTTTGTTGTCTTCTAGTTTACTTTTTATAATTTTTATTTTTATTATTTATTTTTATTTATTTTATTTTCCCTCTCTCTCTCTCTCTATATATATTATATATATATATATTTGTTAAAAAAATGGCATTAATTTGGAAGCAATCGACAACTTGCTCCATAATGCAAACACTTTGCGTGCAATTAACTCATTTATCAACTCGTAATAGAATAATATCCCAGCCATTTGCCTTTTTATCTTCAATCCATAAAGAATAATAATAGAATAATAGTGGTAAAATTGTTATGCAATAAAGCAAATCTAACACCCCCTTTATTGGTGGAGAGATGTTTGACATATCATAGAAACCAAATAAATTTATTAATAGAATATTATTTGGTGATCTTTTAAAAACAAGATTTGGATTTCAACTAATCGATCAAAATTTTAGTTTATTAGTCATTCAATCGTTTGCCTACTTTGGGTCCATTTGAGTTTGCGATTTTAAAAAGTAAGATTTGAAAAAGTAATTTTTAAAAACCCAGTTAAGCATTTGGCAAAAGCGCAGGTTAGCTTTCAAAATTCTGCGTTTTCAAAAAAGCGCCCCCCTTTCTTGCGATTTGAAAAAATAATTTTCTGTGTATTTTTTAAAAATGCAATTCCCAAACGGTTCATTTTCTGTTATTTGATTTAAAATCACACGACAGCCATGAGGTTTGCCTAGAAGCGGCCACCCTTTATTTACGAAATCGCAATCCCAAACACACATTTAGTCTAATAAATTACCTCAAACAAATTTTAAAATATTAATTTGATTATTTTTAGAAAAATGATTAGGAGTTGGTTGAACCATATCTATCCTTTTCCAAACAACCAAATTTTATTTATTTTATTTTTTATAACATAATATAACTAAAATGGTGTCGGTGAAGTAGAGGTTAGGGAATTGACCCTTATAATTAGCTTTAAGATTGTAATATAATAAAAAATAATTCAAAGCAATGCAAATATTGTAATAGCTTTAAGATTTTACATCCAAAAGACAATACCCAAAAGCAATATTTTCTTTATTAGTATTTTCTCCCTTGATATATATATAGTGTTCATTAGATGCTAAGGATACAATATAATATCATACATGAAAGGTATTTGAATTGGTTAAGAAATCATAAAATTAATTTTATTGATTTTCTTACTTGATTAATATATCAATCAACCCCTTACATATTTATTTACTCAACATTTGATAATTCGTCTCTAATGCTGGCTTTTTATGAACGATTTGTACTTGCTGATGTGGCATTGCATTGGAATTCAGACGTGTTAAATGAAACATATGACAGTAAAGTGATAGCGTGACCTATTTAAACTTGGGCAAAACTTATAAACGACTAAATTTAAATCAAATGAAAACTTAATGCGGAGAATGATTTTTTCCTATACGTTTTTCTAAACAATTGAGCTTACTAATCTTATTTCTAGTAATTCTAAATGAAAAATCATTGCATTGTCTATCATGGCATGCGATTTCTTAGGCAAAATACGCGTTTTTAAATAAAATCATAAAAAATGTCTTTGTTTAAGAGTGTTGGAAAAAATGACAATTTAAATAGTAAAAAAAATCTACGTTTTCACTAAAGACAATAAAATACGTTTGAAAAACACGCATTTTAAATAAAATCATGAAAAATGTATTTGTTTAAGAGTGTTTAAAAAACTGACAATTTAAAAAGTGAAAAAAAATCTACATTTCGCTTCGGACAATAAAATATGTTTTGAAAAACACACAATTTTAAAAATCAGACCATAATTTTATTAAATGCTTAATTGTAAATTTAAAAATTATATTTTTATTAAATTTTAAAATTGTTATTATTATTATTATTTTTTTATTTTAAATCGCACCTTCTAAAACTTTGTAACTAAACAAATACTAATGATCTGTTTGGATTCAGAATAGAATTTAAATTCTATTCTGAATCCAATTCTACCTTCAATGATCACTGGGACCCATGCACAGTGCGTGGGTTCCGCATTTACTTAATAAAATAATAATAAATTATTTTTTTTAAAAAAAATAATAATAATTTTTTTTTAATTTTTTTAAAAAAATAATAACTTTTTTTTTTAAAAAAAAAAAAAAAAAAAGGCAGGGTGGCTGCCGGTTGGTAGCCACCCCTCAAAGGGGGTGGCGCACTGCCACCACCATAGGTGGCCGGGGGCGCCACCCCCGACACTTGGGGAAGGCCGCGCGGCCACCATTAAATCTAGGGGTTGGCCTCGCGCCACCCCCTGAGGTTGGCCTCGCGCCACCCCCTGAGGTTGCCGGGGGTGGCAGCGCGCCACCCCCAACCACTTGGGGAAGGCCGCGCGGCCTCCCCCGACCACTGGGGGTGGCCGCGCGGCCATCCCCGACCACTGGGGGTGGCCGCGCGGCCTCCCCCGACAACTGGGGGTGGCCGCGCGGCCTCCCCCGACAACTGGGGGTGGTCGCGCGGCCATCCCCGACCACTGGGGGGTGGCCGCGCGGCCACCTTTAAATCTAGGGGTTGGCCTAGCGCCACCCCCTGAGGTTGCCGGGGGTGGCAGTGCGCCTTCCCCCGACCACTTGGGGAAGGCCGCGCGGCCTCCCCCGACCACTGGGGGTGGCCGCGCGGCCTCCCCCGACAACTGGGGGTGGCCGCGCGGCCACCCCCAAAGGGGTGGCTGCCAACCGGCAGCCACCCCTTGCTTCTATTTTTTTTTTTTTAATTTTAATTTTAATTTTGTTTTTTCTTTTAAAAAGAAAAAATATTTATTTTTTAATTAAATAATTATTATTTAAATCATTATTTCACATAACTTTTCACAAATACCAATCATTATACACAACTTTTCAAACTTCCAATCATTTCTTACTATTAAAAATAATATTTTTTAATCTAAAAATTCAACACCTAAACGCAACTTTTTGCCTCGAACTTCGCAATTAGAATAAGAATTCAATTCTAATTCTAAAAATTCAATACCCAAACGCACCATTAAAATGGAAGAAAAGTACACCGTGGCGTGGTATGAATGATAAATGAGAGAACAGTGGGGGGTGAAAGTGTAAAATAACAAATAGCTCCGTGTTTTTACATTTTATATTTTTTAAATTACGTTTTATCTGTTCCAGCTTGTTATTCAACCCTCACAGTTCAGCGAGCTGCGAGAGGAGAGAGAAAGTAGAGAGAGAGAGAGAGAGAGAGAGAGAGAGAGAGAGATAGAGGAATAGCTTGTTCCAAAGGGGGAAACAAAGAACAAACCCTAGGAGAGAGAAAGCTTGCTCCGATTTCATTCTCACAACCCTTTTAGCCTTTTCGTTTCGAGATCTCGATTCTTCATTCCAAAGGTATGCTTTTTGTTTGTTGAAAAACAGAAACGCATTCGGTTTTTGCTTCCGAAAATTGAATCTGTTCTCATTTCCATTTACAATTCGTTTCTAATCTCATACATTGTGACATTTCGTTTCGTTGAATCACTAATTTACTGTTTTGGAGCTGTATGATTTATGATTTTATGTATTTTTATATCTGTTCTGTTTGAAAAAAAATGAAAATTTTGAATCTTGGATTCTTGATTGTTTGGGAACTGAGAAAGAAAGCAAAAACCTTAACTTAACTGAGCCTGGCTCAATTAATTTGTTTAGCTAAAGGATATAGTGTTCGGCATTCCCTAGCTTTCTTGTCTGCCAAATAGAGAATTGGACCTTTTAGTTGTTCTAATTCTCATTGTTGGCTGAAGATCCTAATTGCCAAATGGTTTACTGATTATTTTTTAGCTGTTATATTTTATCCTTATTTTATGTCATTTCATGGCATATTATTTGATGAAATGACATATTATTTGATAGGGATTGGTTGTGCTTAGGCTATGGCAAATTCCAAGGGGTCATCAAACATGAAAAGTTGGATGTGCTACGGAAAGCATGCTCTTCCTCCTAAAAGTCCATTTCCTAGTGTTTCCCCATCGTATGCCGATTTTGTCCCAAATCCTGCAAATGGATCAAAAGTTGTTCAGAAGCCTAGAGCGGGAAATGCACACCACCAACGAACTTCCTCCGAGAGCTTTCTCATAGAGGAGCAACCTTCTTGGCTTGATGATCTCCTTAACGAACCTGAAACACCTGTACGCAGAGGAGGTCATAGGCGCTCATCGAGTGATTCCTTTGCTTATATAGATGTAGCAAATGCTTCTAACTTAGATTACTCATCTCAGGATGAGTACATAAGTAAAACTTTGATTTCTGCATCTTCTTGGGGATCTCAAGACTTTGATCATCACAAAGATGTGCAGAACACTTCATTCTATGCAGACGCCAACTTGGCAAAGCCGAAGAATATGGCATGGGAATCATTTTTGAAAAATGCTGTGACTAACCCAAGCAGCCGTCCTGTCAGGGATACTGCTGTTCCTCAGAGTTCAGGATCATCATGTTCACCACAAGAAACTGATGGGTTTCCATCTACAGCAAGAGAAAAGCAGGATCAAGTTGAATCCAGTCCACAAGATCCCAAAGCTTCTTCTGAAAGAAGGGATGGTTCTCATGCTAAGCCTTCTGCTTCTGAGACGGATACAAAACGGGCTAAACAGTATGTAGCCAATTTTGTAGATCTTTATATCTAAAGAAATATTTGAATTACTTGATACTTACTGTTAATATATAGAACTGACACTGATAGTCGCGTTGGCCCTAGCTGCTCTTTTTCTGTTGTTGCATATATTTTTCTTTGAATAATAGAAATGTCAAGCAATGTATCATACTTTAATCTTTTAATTTTAAAAATTATTATTCTTAACTTATAAAAAAAATTATTATTCTTGAAAGCTTGTTGTATTGTATTAACTGCATCTGGAATGTAGCTAATGATGTTCAGAATTTTAATTTAAATGTTGCTTATATTGTGGAAAATTTTTATATATTTGTGTTGTCTGTGTTGTCTACGATGGATGAAAGGTGTAAATAATTTATTACTTCCAGAAAAATTCTGCTAGCTTTTGTTTTGTGTTCATATTATTTTAGGTAGCTTAGCTGTTTTCTTTCTACTTTGCTAGCTATGGAAAAAAAGTAAAGCGAGCTGGACTAGGACAACCCCTTTTCTCTTTCGTATCTTAGCTTGTTCAGGTTCTGGGAGTAATCATCAGAAACAACTTGTGAGGACTGAGGAGAGACTTACATCACTATAATTTATTAGTTTGAAAATAATGGATGACCAAAGCATTTTTTCTAATTGGAGGTGAATAAAAGATCTGGATTACCCTCCTCGATAGATACAGTGTGCAAATTTTCTTCCTGCCCTTGTTTTCTTCACAAACCAGAAGGTTAATGTTTCTCTGAGTCTATGACTCTATACCCTTTTAGAATAGATACTGCTACAGAACTTGGACACCATAAGGTATGGAAGCACCAGTACAGCAATGCCTAAAGTAGTCGGATATTGAAACTGCCAGAAATCTTTTTCCAAACAATAGAATAGTGCTTGAGTGATACAAATAGCTAATACATGTATTAAGTATGATCATAATAGAAATTGTCTAAGCACTAGAACTGGATTGTATATTTTTACAGGAAAAAAGGTCAAGATACATGTTTTTTGATCAGTAAATCAAGTCTTATTGATAGCGTAAGGCGCCCCTAAGTACACTAAAAGTATACAAAAGGAATCACCTAACTAGAAAGAAAAAAAATGAACGAAATTGACATAATGAAGTGACAGTGGGGACAAGACAGCCACCGTCTAAAGATACTTGGTATGAAAAAACAAAGCTAAAAAGGTCAAGATACATAAAAAAAGTGTTAACAATTTTTTTCTGAAATGCTGAAAATTTTGCAGTTCTATGTTTCATTTTTTAAAGCTAAAATGGAAAACTCAGTGAAACTGAGTTGGGTTCATCAAACCAAGAAGAAATGAGATGGAAAAGGGTCCAACAAGAGATTATGGTGGTTTTTAATCAAGAGTTGCTGGGGAAATGGATATGGTCGTTCAGGGAGGGACACAATCATTTTTGTAGGTTGTTTTTTTATTATTGGTGAGATATGGAGAAGCCTAGATTAAGCGGACTTTAGAAGAGGTGAAAGGACCCCATGGGCTGAATTTGTGGAGCATTCAGGATGTGTGAGAATCTTTCTCTCTATAGGTTTGTTTAAGATTAGGGATGGTTGTAATGTTTGGTACTGGTATGATATTTGGTGTATGAGGCATCAAAGGATTATTTTTTGGAGTCAGTCACATCGCATTTGGGGATGTCTATGAAGGAACTTGATAGTGGGATATTGGATTCATGGGGCCTTTGCAAGATTGGGAGCCAAAGTCAATTGATGCTTTTTAGATTTATTGTACTCTAGCCTTCCATCATGTGGAAGTGAGGAAGTGTTGGACACTTTCTAAGAAAGGAAGGTTTGAGGGTAGTTCATTCTGTGAGGCTCTTAGAAGGTTTTTGATGGTTGAATTCTACAGAAGAATATCTTGTGTGCAAAGGTACCATGAAAATAGCTTGTTTTGGATGGACAGCTGATTTCAGGCAAGATTATTACAATTGACAACTTTGAATAAAAAAAAAAAAAAGAGGGAAAAGTCAATGTGGACAAATGTTGCATTTGGAAGGATTGTGGTGAGACAGTAGACAATCTCTTCTATTACATTTTAAGAGACTTTTTTTTTTTGATAAGTAAAGTATATTCAAGAGATGCAAAGGGGTGCAACCCATAGTACACTTTAAGAGACTTAGGGCATTAGCTTTGTCTCTACCTGGGCTGGATTGGGTAATATATATGCGGACAACTTGGCAACAGAAGAATAACCATTATTTAAAGATGCGGAGCTGACCGAGAACTTGAAATGTTTTTCTTTCCTTGTTATTTGACTGGCGGCACGCTTTGGGCAGTACACGTTGCAATTCTTAGATTTTATTGCTCTTTTCGGCTGTAATCTGAGAGGATGTAGTACATTCGCCTTGTGCACTTATTCTTAAAAAATTTTGTATCTTATTAGAAAAAAAAATTATATCTTAGTAGAAAAAAGGGGAGATATGACAATTTTGTTGGTTGAAATTCTGTATCCATACACCCACATAGTGTTTCTACTACTGGGAGCATTGATTGGACCATACTCCAATACCTTGGTGGTGCTTGGTATTCATATTCATAGTTCCTGCATGGCAACTTTTCTTAATTTGGGATATGCAACTAATTTTTGTTTGAGGTTTCAGGCTATTACCTGATGTTTCTTTTGTTAATAACCAATCTAATTGGTTATCATGGCTTTGATTTGTGCCCAATTGGTAATTTTAAGGATCTTTTAAAAAAAACATGCAAAAGAGAAAGGAAAGGTTGCTGTATTCTGGAAGGGTTTTATATCATTAAATGTGAAATGCTATTTGGTGCAGGCAATTTGCTCAACGTTCACGGGTTCGGAAGCTTCAATATATAGCTGAGTTAGAAAGGAGTGTACAAGTTTTACAGGCAAGTATTAGCTGAGCTTGTAATGCTTAATAAGATTGATTTGGTGTTAGATAAGTGGATTTTATGCTGAATATTATTTGTGTTACTTCACAGGTAGAAGGGTCTGAAGTTTCAGCTGAACTTGAATTTCTCAACCAGCAGAATCTTATTCTCAGCATGGAAAACAAAGCCCTTAAGCAACGTTTAGAAAGTTTAGCTCAGGAGCAGCTTATCAAATACTGTAAGCTTTTGTCCTTGAGTAATTAAGGTCTTGATGTTCCGTCATTTTATCTGCCTAATTTGTCGCTTGGATACTTGTATCAGTTTCAATTACTTGAAATTATTTCCCATTTTTGTGCTTTCTTCTTCTCATTTCTTTCTTTAGTGCTTTTGCTTGTATTCTTCCTCTGTACTAGTGTTGTGCCCTTTTAGTGCCCGTTTGGCGAAACTTTTGAAGACTCTTTTCACTTTTCAAACACTGAAAAGTATTTTTCAGACAATAGTTACCAAATGGATTTTCAAAGGTGACCCTCACCACTAACACACTTTTCAAAATAAACCACAAAACAAGCATGATCTGCCATGTCATGGACAGCAAAATTTTGTACATTTTGTACTGACATTTTCCACAAAACAAGCAGTCCTCTGGAGCATAGGTCTCCTTATGGATGCATTGGATGATTCTTACATTTTCAGTGTAAATTTTGTACTAGCACACCAGCAGGGTATTGATTAACATTAGAAGGCAGTTGAAAGATTAGAAAGACCAAAATAAATCCAGAATGATACCACTGATATGTCATGTTGTGGACAGCAAATAGTTAAATACATAATATACATTCCATTATATTATGGAAAGAGACTAAAATATGGTAGGTCATGTTCAGTGGAGCATGAAGTATTGGAGAGGGAGATAGGGAGGCTACGAGCCGTGTTTCAGCAACAGCAGCAGCAGCAGCAACAGCAGCCATCCTCTAGCCATCGACGCACTAACAGCAGAGACCTAGATTCCCAATTTGCTAACCTCTCTTTGAAACACAAGGATGCCAATTCAGGCCGTGACCCAGTGACTGGTCCGCTACGCATTTAGGTCTGTGATCTGTTCAGAGCTGTGTTTTCTGCGCCTTCATTTCTTCAATTGGAACTGCCATGTCTGTAACCAAAATTGTTTTTTCTCCTGTACGCGATAAAGCCGAGCACTTCCGGTCTTGGTGCTCTCTCTTGCCAGCTTTGTGCATTTTTATTTTTAGCTGTTTCATTCCCTTTTCTGTTTATTAAGTTAATATCTTCATGTGCACCTGGTAGTCGTCGCTGGAAAATTATTCTATTTCTAGCAGGTGACTTACCGGAGGTGGTAACTCAAAAACAGATTCGAGGTATCAGTCTGTCCTGTCCTGTCCTGTATGCTGCAGAAAAATAATCAATCCATGAAAGTTGTATGCTCCATTTTTTGCCCATTGAACTGTTGTGGAATTCAACCTAGTGCAAAACATCTTTAGGGCTGTTTGGATGTTCATTACTTGTAACTCATTATGGTAGGAAAATGTTTACTTGTAAAATGCTTTTAATGAAATCCATGGTTGTTTTTGGGTTTTGTTCCAGTATGGTGAGAAAATTGATTTAGTTGAATGTTGTTTTGGCAGGTTGTCTACCTTTTCTTTTTCTTTTCCACATCCTAGGTTGAATGATTTAAGGTTAAGGGCGTTGGTGGTTAAGAAATACCAATAAGAGGATCTTTGTGATATCCAGCAAGATTAGGGCTAGGCACCGACTCCGTCAGAGTTGGAGTCGACTATTTTGCCTTTCAGATATGTTGGAGTTTGAACAGTCAGAAAACTTCTGACATTAACTCCAATGGAGGTGATTTTCAAGGTTGGATCAGGATACTTCTGACATTAACTCCAATGGTTAGGATTTAACAATTTGAGAATCTCAAATGTTTAAAAAATTTGAGAGGATTCTAATTCATTTTCGAGCACTCTCTACTTCCTAATACGTCATAAGTCAATTGAAATATGTTGGAAATGGTCCTTGAAGAGAAAGAAAAGTAAAGTCAACTAAGTTGCACGGACAAGGATCATCTTCAGTTCACTTGAACTTGAGAGGAGCCAATTCGTTGAAACAGTAGGGTAAGATTGTCATTTCATTTTTTTTTTTGGGGACAATTTACCCTTCCATTTAGCCTAACCGGCTCCTCTCCAGTTCACTTGAACCGGAGAGGATCCGAATGCAAGTTTCACAGCCTTCAACAAAATTTTCTCTAATAAGAACCGAAGTTGTCAAAATATTTTATTTTATTTATTTTATTTTTTTATAAAATGTTCTTTCACTTTCTCAATGCGATAAATAAAATAACACAATGTTCTATTAATGTACTGCCAAACCTCCAAAGGCAAAAAAAAAAAAAAGCGTCATTGGGGCCGAGGATCCATTACAATTAGGATGACTAAATTTTAGCGAAATTTAGACGGCGTAAAACTGAATTTTATTGAAATTTAGACTGTAATAGAGCATAAGTGAATCCTAATGTCTCTCTCTTAAAATTTAGACAACCTAATTGTAATGGTCTCAATTTCTTTAATGGGTTAAAAAATAGCTACTTGTGGCTTCAGGCCTTGAGCACCACTTTTTTTCTACTCTTTTTTGATAGTTGTGATTGGTTTTAATTCGTAGTGTGATTCCATTAAGGACAACCACAACTGACTCCCTTCAACATTCTCTTTCCTTTCGTGCAAGTATTTTTCTACTATCTTAATCTTCAAAATAATTACTGCTAGAAATATTGGATGAGGATTTTTTTTGCACTTATGTGTTTGAATTGCAGTAATTTGGACACTTCTTTAGAGTGAAAGATTATATGGTCCACTTACTTTGGATAGATTCAGGTGGCCCGACGTAAGTCGGGAGCAAATGGATCTTGCAGCTCTCATCTTTATGGGATTATCCGAATTATTAGTAATTTAGACATCCTAAGTATAGAAAATCCGAATATAAAAAAAATGAGAAACATTTTCGAAGTTGTTGGAAAACATAGGGGACTAGAGAATGCTGAAATGGGTGATACTTCAATTCGGTTTGTGCAAATTGCTCTTGTAGTACAATTCCCTTTCCATTTTCATAACTTGGTTTTTGAACATGTTAACCAGTGAATGGCCATTCAACCCTTTTTTCTAAGGAAAATAAGTTAAGGATCTTTCCAAATAGCCATTAATACAATTAATATGATAAATTGCGACCTACACCTAACCGGTATGAGTGCTACCATATTGGGCAAAACGCCTCCCATAAAAAGGGGTACACACCCCTAAGTAAGGGATATGCTCACATAAACTCTATTCTCTCATCTCCCATGTCTATTCAGTTTTCTTACAGAGTTTTTATTGACTTGGGCGTCAGAGTGCTCCTCGTCCTTCAAGACTGAAGGCTTTCTGACGACTCCTCCCTAATTTTGTATGAAGAGCTCTATCGACGACTCTACTGTCTAAAATACTGTATCAATAATAGCCATAAAAGATTTTAACATCATCTCTCAGGTTAGAATACAATTTTGGTTTATACAAGATTTTAAACTTTCTTTTGTGTTAAGTAACTCAACTTAGTAAATTAGCTCTAGGCTAACATGCTTCTCTCTCTCTCTCTCTAGTCATCCATCAGCATCATCCTCTCCTAAAATTGACCGACAAAACAAAAGAGGATATCTCCTTAAGAGATCCATACTCCTCTAGCGCCAATGCTACAACATTTGCAGCGGCAGTCAAGTTCTTCTCTGCTACTGTGAATCCCGACCTTTGCAGCAGCACAAACTTGATGGCTTCGTAGGCCAAGATCCCTTTGGATCGGAGCTATTTTTAGGTTCTTTTCCAATTTCCTTTCAGCATTGAAAGAATTAGGTTTAGGTAACACTAGGAAACCAATTTTTGCTCTTGGATTTTCCTTGTACTCAGATTTTTATTTTTATTTTTTATTATTATTATTATTTAAAAAAAAAATAACTCAACCTAGTAAATTAGCAAGTATTTAAACCCTGTTTTATAATAAATGTGTTAAACGTTTGAAAGTATTGTTCAAAATACTATTATAGACACATAATAGGGAAATTATATCTAACATCCTCATTCTTTGCTTCAATTCAATTTTAAGATACGAATTTTTAATTTTTTTTGCTTTTAAGACCCAAGTTTTGGGCTAGTTCCGATCCAAAGCCTTCAACCATTTTTCTATCAAATAATAACATAAATAAGGAAAAATTACAATTATACTTTAAAGCTGATTTTATTTATTTATTTATTTATTTTTCAACTTAGGGCCATTGTTTTTTTCTTTTACAATTTTTATTTTTTTAAATCTCATTGCCTTTTCCAACCAAACGATCATACTCAGTTTGTTTTTTAAGGGAATAATTATAGTTTCGTGTTAAATTTTTATTATTAATTAACGAAAAAAAATGGAAAGAGGTCTTGGATTAGAATTAGTTCAAAGTTTAGGTAAAAAAAAAAAAAAAACTTGAAAACTCATGTCTTAAAATCGAAATGAGCTAAAGCATGAGGGCGTTAGATATAATTTCTTTAAATAATATATTCAACTTTAGTTTAGTTTGTGCTATGTATAAGCTAACTTAATTTAAGGTTAACAAGATGTTTGAATATGAATTATAATTGATGTATTGTGTAATGTTTGAAAGTAGTTCTCACAACATTGTTACTGGGTATGTATATAATATGCATAACCCTACGATAGTCGAGGGTGGAACCAGAATTTTAGAAGAGAGCGGACAAAATAACAAAAAAAAAAAAAAAAAAAAAAGAAGATTTTTTAGGGTAAAAATTTAATTTTGGGGAGGGTCTGACCCATAAAAAAAATTAGAGGAATTTTTAATTTTTAGGGGTGGGGGGGGAGTTTGGTGAGAGGCATCCTAATTCTACAATGTTTGGTTATGAAATTCTACACTTGTATGGCCTAAGAAACTGACGTTTTTCTATATATATAAGGGTTAAATATGTTTTTGCACCCTATGGTTTAACGCTTTTATTTTTTGCTCCATGTGGTTCATTTAGTATGTAGATAGTACCTTGTTTATGACTAAAGACGGAGATGATACCTCCGTCCAAACTTCCGTTCAAAAATTAACGAAAGTCTACGTCAACACCTCTCAAAAGCTGACACGAGTCCTATGCATTAAAAAAATGAAAAAAATTAAACCACCTCCATTTGGCCAGGGGTGGTTTCGGTCACCTCCAAGGGCCAAACCTTAACCCTTTCGTTTTTTTCTTTCTTTCTCTTTGTCCTTGTGGGGTGTATGCAGAAAATTTTATGGAGTTTCAAAATGACAAGCAGATGTTGGTGAATTCAGAAATCCAGTTGCATTTATAATAACAAACTAATTCTCAGAATCTGTTCTGTTAATAAAATCACAATTATTTAGTCTTCAATATCATCCCAAATGTCTCTGTCTTTTCACTGTTGTTTACTTTTGCTTAGCTTTTCCTTGTTTTTATAATAAATTATACAATTGTCTACATGATCTCAATTCTTTGTTTCCAAATTATGAGCAAATACAACACCAAGAAATTACTACTCTATTTATAATCATGAGTTCTAATCTCTAATGCAGACACTTTCTGTTCAAAGTACTGCTATAAGCAATAACAAGAAGAAAAGAATTATCAAAGGCCTTACTGTGGCACTATGACCACTGCTGGGGAGCCAAGGGTATTCATCTGGAGGGGGCATGACACATTCATCTCCATTAAACGAAATTCTTCTTGGGAAAGTCCATCCTTCTCTAAAAGTGAAGACACCCGGATCTTTGTGCAGTAGCATCTCGGTTTGTACGTTTCCGCTCGGTCCCGATTGAAGTAACATGTCGTTGTAGAACGGAATCCCCCAAAACATTCCTGTATCATCTGAGAAATTGCATTGAAAAGCTTAGTAACAGAAGAAAGAAAAGAAAGAAAAAAAAATATGAAAAAGAAGAACAGAAGAACAGTCTCATTAAATCTCATTTCTTATGTACAAGTAGATCTTGACTATCTGGAAACTGATTTAAGTTCATGTAATAAGACACAAACATCAACAACTATATAGTAATTAAAATAACACATTCTTTGGTTTGACTTACCGATGTTTCCATAAGGGCTTAGGGGCTGGTAGTTGAAACTGAAAACTTGAGTGACGTTTCTGAAGTTGGGGTGAAGCACCACCAAGTTCCACTTGGAATAGTTTTTGACAAAATTTAGGTTTGTGATTGTGATCTTGACCCGCCAATATTCTCTGTAACTTTCTTTCACATGCCAATGCACCCGTATAGGGCACATGTGCTGAGAACACCTCACCAAAGGTTGTGCTTCTTCTTCACTTGCATGTGGTAGTTCCAACATAGGAGCTGCTTCAGCAGACCTGCAATTTTTAGGACAGAATGGAACAAATATCTTGAAAATGAGGCAGAAAAGGAAGTAATATATAAGACACAGGAATAGTGAGGTGCTTGGAAGCAACACTGAAGTTTCTTCCAGATCCAAATTGTTACGGATCGAGTAGAGGTATTTTAGGATTAAAATATCTTAGAGATAATAAGTTATCTTTATTGATAACATTAGGATTATGATTATTAGCATTAGAATGGCTTATTCTAGTTAGTCTTTTACTCCTATTATGCATTTTAAATGTCTATTTAAAGACACCATAAGTTCATTAATGAAAATAAGCAAAGAATAATATAATTCAGCTCTACTAGTTGATTTGGAAGGTTTTAAAGTTTCTTGAACTACCCTAAATTTATCCGTTACATGCTTGAGAAATTAAGCCCATAACACAAATCGATAAGGGAACTACTAGAACTTCAAAAACGAGAAAGAAAAAAAAAACTGTTGGAATTGCTTCTCCTTCTTCAAATCAGAAAGCTATAATTTTATTGCATTTTCTTTTTTGAAACTTTAATAGAAGTTGTTTCCAAGCACAATGTGAAATATTAGAAAGAGCAAAGAGGGTTTACTTTACACATTTTGCTCCATCCAGCTCGTTGCAATTACAGCTGCACTGGGGGCAAGGAACAATGGTACTATTGTAGAATGCAGACAAGGAAACACAACATTTTGGCGCAGGTGATGCTTGAAATTGGGAGTAAATACAGGTTACATTCCAAGTCTCTGCAATAAACCCGCTCAAATATGTCATGAATGAAGTAAAGAATCATTAAACCATACAATCTATTCTGTAAGAATAGCGATTTCAAATTTTACTTCTCAACAAAAGAACACTAGATATTCTTCAATCAACATGTACCTGAATTCTATATTTTTTGACTGGGAAGAAGAAAAAGAAACAAGAATAGGAAATGAAATATTGCTTTTGGATGACAAGGTACCACTATTATGGTTTACTATGTGATAAAGAATGTATGTATAATAGGGCTACAAATTGAGCAGAAGGTAATTCTAAGTTATGCATCATAGGAATAACTAAGCAAACATCAGCCTGTATAGATTTACATATTCAATATCAAGCCAAAGATCCTTTAGGAAAGATGAACCACTTAAGATTGCCGGTTGCAACACTACAGAAAGGTTCAGAATCCAATATTTTTCTTAGAGATACAGAATCCAATCAACAGCAATCAGTCCCTCCTGCTACCATCTCAAACACCTAAAAGAGAATGAAGAAAGAAACTACCAGGAAATCACTTCAACCAACAGATCCCAAGTACATTGCTACTTATCAAAATTCTCACTTTCACCAAAGGCAATGAAAAGGCTTAGCACAAGAAAAATATTTAGAAACAATGAATAATTACCAAGAGCTTGTGTCCATCGACGGCTTCCATTCTCTTTGAACTTGCTTGGTGGGACCTGAAATGGGTCTCCGCAGGTATAACCGGGAAGACCAAGATTGAAATTTACTGGCATGAAGCCATCTGATGTATTGTTACCAGAAGCTTTCTTAACATTCATCCGAAAAGCAGCAACATACATACTATGATCTTGTGTCATGGATGTTAGCACACCTCCCTTGCAACAATTGGCAGACTGCTTGTTATAAGGTGCTCCTGGCATGAGATCAACAATCACTGGCTGCTTCTCACAACAATGAGGAAGCACTGGACCCCTGATTCTAGAGCAGTTTCCTTGCTGGGTGGCCTCTGCTCCCCATATATCCCATATTGCCTCGTCGCCTTTCCATGTCCAACTCAATTTCCATCCAGGCCGCTCTACATGCCGGAATAATTGGAAATTG
The DNA here is from genome assembly GCF_958979055.1 of Alnus glutinosa. Lineage (NCBI taxonomy): Eukaryota > Viridiplantae > Streptophyta > Magnoliopsida > Fagales > Betulaceae > Alnus > Alnus glutinosa. Next base: position 8,716,980 of record NC_084896.1, on the reverse strand, counting down.
TGAAGTGATACCTTTTCCTGTAAATATAGAAAATAAATAAGTTGACATCTTAGCCAAAAATGCATGATTATGTTGGTGAACTTTATTGATGCAAGCTAGATTTTAGGATTAGCTTTGTTTGTCAGTATGAAAGAATACTTGTCCTAAAAAAAAAAGTACTTCTACAGAAAGATGATGCTACCATCCATTATAAGAAAACTTCAAAAGCTCAAGCAGGGGCCTGTGGCTGCAGAAATATAAAGATGGAATATATTTTTCCACTTGGGCAGTATGATTTCAAATACTGCTTAACCTCTCAGAAAACAAAAATATACATGGAACATCAAGTAAAAGCTAAGGCAATAACAGACCAACCAAGTTGAATTCAATAACCAAGTCAAGGAGCCAAATTTCCTGTTTATTTTTTAATTATTATTTTGGTTAGTAAATACACAACTCACATATTTCTAAGAATGAATCCATGACCTCAAATCACCATCCTTTACTTGAGGAGGATGTGATGTCATTTGATCTAAGAAACTAAGTTCAGTTACTTATAAAGATACTCTATTTTAGACATTGAATATTTCATGCCCATGCTAATTTTTTGAAGTTCTAATATGTCCATGGGTACCAGCCAATCCATATAATTACTCCATAATGAGAATTTGGGTAAAAATTATTAGCTAGATTAAAAATGAAAGTGGGGTTTGATCCACTAATGAAAAGCTTTGTTGCTACAAATCAACTAGCATACAAGCAGCAAAAAAGTTGCCCAGTGATCTTCTGAAATTTAAAGTGAAGACTAGCATTGGCTTATTATAACGAATGATATGCCATAGGGTCATAAATTCAATATTTCTGCCACATAAGTCCTGTCAGCCAGAAGCATGAAAGACAACACCAAAATGGTATCATAACCAAGCTTGTTGAGCTACTTCCAGAAGGTTGAATTAGCACACTTATGGCTGAGCTAAACAAAGATGGCAACTGGAGCCTGACTTTAGTTCAAGTCATGGAATGCTATCAAATGGACCCAGATCATATCCACTGGGCCTGGACAAGAGGCCCATTCTAGAAGGCAACTAGTTCACACCCAGGTAGGCTTTTCAACTCCGGAAATGATTTTTGGGCGACGGTCAACCGTCCCCCAGCGCACCCTTTATGTTAAAATATTTGATTTTAATTAAAAAGGTGTCTCTGATGTGAAATCAAATATTACATCAGAGACACATTTTTAATTAAAATCAAATATTTTATTTAAAAGAGGGTGACAAGGGACGGTAAACCGTTCCCTGTATATCATGCCTCTTTCAACTCATCCCAAACAGCTGCACCCAACAAAGCCGACGGCAAGGTAACACGCGATTCATCCCACTAATAAGGAAGTGATAGAAGTTAATACCAACCCTCAATAAGGGAAGGAGAAAGGGACACCCCGTCGCTGAAGGAAACGGAAATGAAATGGAGAGGAGCCGGTTAGTGTATTTAGGAGGGGTAAAATGGTCTAATTATTTTTTTGGATCATTTTACCCCCCTAAATACACTAACTTGATGCTCTTCATTTAATTTGAAATGGAGAGGATCCTTCTCCGTCGCCGAATTGGTGAGCTACCCACTGAATAACTGTTACTCTTGGTCTTTAGTTGAGTATCACTTTCCAGTTTTTTTAGTTAATGGAGACTTTCAAAGATGATCCCCCACTTTAAGTTTTCTTCTAAAAAAATTTTGATACAATTTTCAGACAATATATATCTAAATCATAATATAATTATAAGGTGAAGAAATTTCTGTTCCATCTTCTTGTAAAGCCTAAGCTGCTGGATTGATGCCAATATGCCGGACAAGAAAATAAAAAACTCAATGAATTCACTAATCCAGCACATATAGATTAACCGTGCAGACTGTTTGGGGCATTATGGTAATTGAGATAACGAAATCAAATGGTACAGAAAGAGTGCCCACGAATCCAATTGTCCATGAACAATACTCACGAGGCAGCCATGCTCAGCTACCAGGCTCGTAATTTTCTACACGACTTGCGAATTTGATACAAATTCGATATAATATTAGCAGATTAGGATTAATGGATCTGACTCATTTAATTAAATAAATTTGGTTAGGATTAACCTATATAGTGTTATACCTATAGCTCGACATGGCACAAACCCAACATGCGACATAAGAACTGACAATTTTTTACACGATTTGCAAATCCGACATGAACTCAATACGAACGTAACGGTATTTAAGTAAATGGATCGAGTTAAAATTATCATATATAGTTTTATATCTATATTTCGACACTAACCGAACCCGACATATGAACACGAATTTGCCATCCCTACTCAGCTTGTCTACGGTAAACACTGGATTCTGGTTCTACTCTAACCAATCAAACTATGCCACGTTGCAATGTAAAGCTATATTTACCCTGCACGCGCCATGTCATTGGTCCGAATTCTAAGACACTGTACTCCCTTTAGCCCCAGGCAATCGCTTCCAAGCGGATGAAAAAAAAAAAAAAATCAAACGTTGTGAAACTCAAAAACTCGAAAATAAAATCATAAAAATAATTGAAGAACAGGAACTTACATCATATGTCTCACCATTATCAATCATGAGATCCCATGTAATGGTTATATTTGCATGAGGATCCAATGGGTCGTACCCATCTGCATATCAATCAAATCGACCCCAAAAATATCAAGGAAAGAAAAAAATTAATTGAAATAAAGAACCCATTTTTCTTTTTTTTCTTTTTTTAAAAAAATGACAGAAAAAGATACTTACAAGAAGGTGAGATTGTGGTGATAACAAAGAAGAAGATGAAAATGAAGACCAAACCCATTGGCCTTTGATAAAGGAACAAAAATGGGTTAATCTTAAAAATCCAAAATAAAGCTTTAGAAAATCTGTGGTGTTTGTGTATGAAGGTATGGATGGATGTTTGTTGGTATGAGTAGTGAAAAGAAAGAAAGAAAGAAAGAAAGAAAGAAAGAAAGAGGAAAATGAAGAAAAGCTGAGGGTGGGGGTGTGTGGAGTGTTTGTCCAAAACAAAGAAGGAAATCAATTAGAATTGAATTAATGTTGTTGTTATGGGAAATACCAAATTTGGGGGATTCGAATTACGTATGTGAACTTCATTTTGTGAGTGTTTACTGTTTACACGTTCAAACTTCAAAGATCACGCCTTCTGTGATCCGCGGCATTTCGGCCGTTTGAATCTCTCTCACCCTCTGCATTTTTTAATTATTATTTATTTCATACAGACTCTTATATATATATATATATATATATATTTTGCAATTTATTCACCCTATTATATTATGCAATTCAACCTAAAAAAAGATGGGTTTACCTTTTTTTTTTTTTTTTTTTTTTTTTTTTTTTTTTCTTATTCTTATTCTTATTCTTAGAACGCTTGACCGCGGGCCGAGGTAACAATATGAAGTGTCAATAAAGAAAGGGGAAGAATAGCATAAAAGCTTGTAGGAGCAGGGTTAGCGTGGGATAGCTCTGATGGTTAATTTAGTATGACCAAGGTAAATAATCTAGGAAAATAGAAGATATCGACCAAGATAATGAGATGAAAGTCTCATTTTTACTTAATTTCCGCTTCCTTTTTATAGTTGATTTGTTGTAGGTGCCAACCATGTGGCATACGTTTATTAGAGGCTTTTTTGTTGCTGCACTCTTTAGGCTTCGTGACTCCTACAGTCTCCTACAAACGATCACCTCATGCTGGGATCATGTGCTGAAAGAGGGGATCCAGTGTGGCGTTTTGTGGTTGTACTCAGGTCGATTGGTCATAGGGTCTGGTATTGGGCATAACAGTTAAGTCAGTATAACCAAGCTGAATAATCTAGGTAAATAGAAGATAATGTACAAGAGGAGGGGAAATTTTTTTTATTTTTTTTTTACTAGTATCTGTTGCCTTTTATAGCTGATTTGTCGTAGCCACCAACCATCTGGCATGCGTTTATAGGAGGCTTTTCTATTGTTCCCTAGCCCCAATGACTCCTACAAACTATCACATCATGTTGGGATCACAGGAACCAATGCTGATGTGTTGAAAGAAAGGATTTAGTGTGACGCTTTATGGTCGTACTCGAGTCGATTGGCCATACGGTCGAATATCGGGCTATCAAGCCTAACACTATTTGCCTTTGAAAAGTGTAACCTATGACAAAGTTAATAACATATTCTATAAATAAGATTAGCATCTCTCACTTTTACCGTAGTCTTTAATAGAAACTTAAATAACTACCAAGAGCTTGCGTCCATCGATGGCTTCCATCCTCTTTGAACTTGCTTGGTGGGGCCTGAAATGGCACTCCACAGGTATAACCAGGAAGACCAAGATTGAAATTTATTTGCATTAACATTAACATTAAGAGGTTGTTTGTTTTATTCATTTTATATGGGCTTTTGGGTTATTGGGTATGTGGGTGATAGGGAGAGAGGATTGAAGAGCATTCACAAGGAACTATTTAAAATTTTTTCAAATTTAATTTTAGAAATCTATTTTTATTGATTTAACAAGTCATTTTTTTTTTTAAATTATTAAACAACAATCTCTCTCTCTCTCTCTCTCTATATATATATATATATATTTTTTTTTTAAAACAAAAATCACTTTTCATTGAGAAACATAAAAATCCCTTGAAGGATTAAAAGGTAGGAGCAACAGTCTCCCTACAAACAATATCAGAAAGTAAATAGGGAACTTCTTCCCGCCAAATACTTTAAATTAATACTATTTTTATTCATAAAGTTAACTGTCAAAAGCATTCAATGCATTAAATTCAATTTAAGCCAAATGTTTTGAAGCATTCAATGCAAAAAATAATATTACAAAATTATAACATTTCATTTTATGGTCAGAATTTAAAGTTGATATATCTAATGATGTATATGATTTTACGTTATAGTGATTTGTAGAAAATTTCATACAACTTATATATAAGAGTGACATGTGTCTCTAGCATGTGAGAAGTTTTATGAGAAGTTTTAATAGCACTTGCTTTTCACATGCTTTTTTAATAGTATTAATAAAAAACATGTGAGGATACATGCCACTTTTATATGTAGGTTGTATGAAATTTTCTACAAACTAGTTTGTAGGAAATTTCTGTCCTTACATTATTTAAATTTTTAAAAGACATTGCAACATTGACTTTATATACACCGTTAGATGCACAAATTTTAAATTCTAACCTTTAATTTGAAATGGATAGTATACATTTCATTAAATGAAATTGAGAGGATCTTATTCTACAAAAATGACATGTATATCACCGAAAATTCAAGCTCTTTTTTTTAACATGTCCATACTAGATGGGAGAGGGGGGATTCGAATTAGTGACCTCCGCTTCATGAGGCGTGGTCCCCAGCCGATTGAGATACTCCTTGGGAACAAAATTCAAGCTTTTTATAGAAGGAAAGAAGAAACAAATTAATTATTAAGCCTTTTTCACCAAAATTTCACATATTTTCAAAACTCTAAACAATTATTCACAAAACCCACCATAGAAGCTAGATGGGTCAGAAGAGCTTGTTGGACCCAAAGGACGGAGCAGAAGGAGCCACTCCGATTATTGGCCAATGTAGTCGCCGCCTTGCGGGCCTGTCGGAGGTTCACTGACCGGACCTTCATGGTGGCTTTGGAGATGGGTTTGGTTTGGTTTTGGCTTGAGAGATGGCCGAAAAAAAAAAAAAAAAAAATTGTTTCAAAATATCGAGAGAGATTGGAAATGATATGGAGAGCTGGGTTAAACAAAACGCATGGTTTGATGCATTAGGAAAGAGATGTCACATCCGACCAGTCCTAGACGAGCTTTTCTACACATCCTCCCCTCATCCCCCTTATCACCCTTTTATAATAAAAATTAACTTTTTTAAAGAAAAGAGGGTGATGAGGAGGGATGAGTGGAAGATTTTTAGCATTTTCCGTCTTAGATATCGTCAAAAAACACGTTTTTTTACTAAAAAAAGGCGTCCAAAACATCAAGAATTTTTTTAGTGGAAATCTGATGTGGCAACAACGCCACTGCCACATCAGAGTGTGGATAAATGTGAGTGGAAAGTGGGTGTAAGCGTCAAGTCCCCATGCTCAGTCTATTTTGTAGGCACTCTCAACTAACCCTTTAGCCTGCAATCAATTATATCAACAGCTTGGCATTGTCTGTGGGGCGCAAGATTTGTAAATCCTCTAGATAAAAGACCCCATGCTGAACACTAGATCGAAGAGCATCCAAATGGAAAACACTAGCACCTTAATCTAGCCAAACCCTTAGAAGCAAAGGCTTGAGACACAGTTATTGCACATGTCATAGAATGTGGACCTCATCCTCCAACAAAACCACGAAAGATGCAACGGTTCTGGCAACTGAACCCTTCCCCAACTCGTAGAATGAGCGAGAGCCCCCCACTGGACCGAGAAGGAGTAGCAGAGAGGAAGGACCGCAAAAGCGACATCGGGAACTAAGAGTGGAGGGTACAACCCCCATCTCTTTGGCAAGGATGAAACCCAAAAAATCGAACACCTCGAAACAGTTAGCCACGTTGATGCCCGTATAAATGATCAAGACAATAAACTATAAACGCACCTCCACTGTCAAAAATTTCCTTGAAGGAATGAACCTCCCCTTCACAGCCAATGTTATAGAAATGTCCCTTCCCCTCAAGTTTAAAGTCCCACAAATGGACATGTAATGATGGATCCAAGGATCCAATAGACCACATCCAAACCTATAAGACCCACATGCTCCTGCAAGGAACGCCCAATGACATCATGTGTAGGTCGTTTCCCACCACTATGAAGGCTGACGGTTGTTCAAGAAACTGCCATATAACTCTATCGACTCTAAAGATTTATGTAAATAGTTCGTCACCCTCAAGGAAAGTGAGACAGAACCCCTTAAAAAGTTTATGACCCGATTCGAGAGAGAGAAGCTAACGGTTGATGACCAAATGAGTTCTTTCATGGAGGAACTTGCTCGTATCCCTCTTAAGAGTTCATAGATAAGGTTGAAGAATTCATGAATGCCAATAATACAATTAGAGCATTCACGGATCAAAGCCAATGAGGAATCAACAGCCACTAGGATAAGAAGAGGAAGGAGCCCCTTCTGTCAAAAGGAACATATAAATGGTTGAGACCTGGCCTAGGAGGACCGAGGAACGACACAGACCTCAATAGCCGAGGCAAGACCAGGTGATCAGGTCGTCTCCCGGAAGCATTTCACATCATCGTTAAGGGTCCTGACTTCAAAGGAGACTCTAGTAGTTGAAGGGGTGGAAGTAAGGGATGAAAAGACATTCAGGCAAACGGCCCCATGGAAAGCTTGGTAGGAGTCCCCATTGACGAAGCAAAACCAGATCGGGATCCCTCCTTCCCGAAGGGCTAAAAATGCATATGCTCGAAGCAAAGGCCTTGACAACCATTACAGACAAAAATATCAAGAACTTCGTCTGGCGTTCAACAGTGTGTCAAATCGATTTTTGCATGCTCTAGTATCCAACAACAAGAAGCAATTTGACAACAAGGCATTACAAGATGGGTGCTCGAAGCTTATAATTCAAAACTATTACTCATCCCAGGGACACCTACAGGCCAGCGGCCAAGCCAAAGCAACCAATAAGACCATTTTCAGAATGATAAAGACCAAGCTGGATAATTCAAATTAAAGGGTCTTTGGCAAAGAAACTCCTCGAAATAGTATGGGCTTACAGGATGACCGTATGAGCTCCCACAGGAGAGACCCCCTTTGCATTGACCTTCTGCAGTGAGGTCGTATTCCCAATTGAAATCAGACGACTCAACTACTGTACCAGCCACCATGACTCGACACAAAACGAAGAGAACTGGGCAAACCTCGACTTGCTCGATGAGTGAAGGGATCAAACAGGCTTGCGAGCAGCAGCTTACCAGCAAAGGAAGGCGAGATACTTCAACACGAGGGTTAAGCCAAGGAGGTTCAACAACGGGAATTTGGTCCTACGAGAAGTCACAGTAGCCACTCGGAATCTGACCGATGGGAAGCTAGGGCCATATTATGAGGGGTCGTACTGAGTAATCAACTGCAAGTAGCTGGAGACATATCACCTCGAGACAATGGAGGGAAAGAGGCTACCCCACCATGGAACGCAAAGCAGTTGTGGAGATATTACCAATGAAACCCAATGTCACTCACTAGTACTTCAATGAAAGTTAATTTCTATCTCACTTATTCTTTTGTGTGTAAATCTCTTTTAGGACACAAACCTAGCGGCAGCGAATATACCAACAAAAAGTTAAAGAACAAAGTTCTCGCTTGGGCATGAGCAGACGAGAAACAAATGCCTTGTTTCGAGTACAAACCAACAAGGCATAAACCTTGCTCAAGCACAAACCACCAAGGATATAAGACCTCGCTCGGACACGAGCCAACGAGGCATAAAGACCTTGTTCCAGGCACAAACCAATAAGGCATGAAACTTGTTCAGACACGAACCGGGAGAGAACTCTCACTCGAATGAGCCGACGAGGCACAAAGACCTTGTTTCGGGCATGAACTGACAAGGCATAAAAACCATACTCGGGCACGAACCAGCAGGGACCAAATACCTTGTTCGAACACAATCATTTAGTACTCTGCACAAGTAAACATTAAGTTTTGAACGATTTATTAGACCGGCTTACCCAATAAAAGCAAATCAAGCAACTATTTACTTTATATCTAACAAAAAAGGAGTACATACAACAGCTACAATGATCAATTTCAAATAGACCATAGAAGTGAAACCGAAAAAACACGACAGCATGCAAGCACTTAAACTTGGAGCATAAGATATAGCTTCTTATTCCCCAACTATTTTTTCCTAAAAATAAAGCCACCTAGCTAAAGGTAAACCTTCATTTTTTTTAAAATAATTGTGACCACGCAATCCTCTTTTAGACAGTAACCTTTAGCTAGAAACCTAGAAGCCACTAAACAATTCACAAGTGCAAGTGAATCGGATAACCACAACGCAAATAAATAGCAATGAGAAAAATTATACATCACTGAAGATATGGGAGGATAGCTTGGAGGACAACGAATTTCCAGCCTTAAGAATTGAAAATAGCACCAGGGAAGACAATCTGCCCTCCATATGGAAAAGCATAACTTTTCTTTGATGCAGAATACAAACACACACACAGACAGGGAGAGAGAAAAGTAATAACTTACACCTAGTCTATGATCAGCTCAAGAACAGATTCCTTCAATTGTTGAAAATAACCGATGTGTTTTCAAAGCATTAAGCCCAAAACCAAACGAAATTGATGCAGTAAAGGAACTCAATCCACAATAAAACTTCTTCACTTTAAATGAAATTTAAGCATTTCCAAAGACAAAACTCTCTAATGGATCTGGCAGTGTGCACAACTCGATTTGAGAGTATAGTACCAAAACAAAGAAAATGATTGCCACTACTTTCTGCGCTTCAGGGGTCCAGTTTTGTACCCAGACTTACAAGGCTTGCCCCAAGGAGTACGAGAACACTTTCCATGACTCCCACTACTCTTGCTCTTACCCTCACCTCCACCATGAGGATGATCTACTGGATTCATAGCCACTCCTCGAACTTTTGGTCTTATACCCAACCAACGGCTCTGCCCAGCTTTCCTGAGCTTCCGAGCTCCATGGCCTGGGTTTGAAACCATACCAATTGTGGCCCGGCACCGAGAATTAATCAACTTCTCAGCACCTGAAGGCAGTCTCACTAAACAATATTTAGACGACGGGTCTTTCAAGATCTTTGCACAAGTCCCTGCAGCTCGAACTAGCTTGCCACCTTGACCCGGGTTCATCTCAATGTTGTGGATCATTGTTCCGATACGCATAGCAGCAAGAGGCATACAACTCCCAATTTGTGAATTTATGTCAAGATGAAACATCTGATTCATCATGCCATCACGCAAAGGAGGAGTGCCAGCAAAATCTATGAAAAGTGAAACAAACACAAAAGATTTGTACAAAATTTTCTGTTTCTATTAGTTTCTGACCTCATAATAAAGCAACAGACTCAAATAAAATTAAGCTTAGTACAACTGTTGGCATGATTGGGGTTGAAGTATTATTATTTTTCTCTTGAAAATGTCGAAATAAGAAGTATATGGTCACATGGAGCAGCAATTGGCTTTTCACACCTAATTAAAATTGAGACAACAATTTGGCTTGCTAAGTAGAGCTTTTATTTCCAAATAACGAAAACAACAATAATAATGAAATTTCAATTTTCTTTACATTTTCCCAGCAATCAAGCAGCAACTTGGATTTATAAAGTGAGATTAATATAGCAATTTGGCCTAGTAAACTAGAGTTTCTCTCCCTAATATTCAAACTTTATGCTCTTTAATTTCTCCACTTTCATTTTCTGATAAACCAAACAGTAAATTAGACCTCAAACCTCCTCTTCACTGAGCAATATTCAAAAAGCTGCCTAAAGCAAAAGTTTTTTTTTTTTAAAAAAAAAAATCAGTTTCTAATCTTCCCCTGTTTTCTGAGCAACGAAACACTAACTACGCTTAAAAAAGGATTTCAAAAGGACTCATTTCCCTCATACTCAGACAAAAAATCCAAAATTTCACTCAATTTATTTTCTTCGCAAACGTAAGGCTAATTTTCGTTCAACACCCCCTTTTCACTGAGCTAGATACTGAAAGCTGCCTAAGGCAAAAATTCCTTCATTTCTGGCAAGAACGATCAAAATTTTCAGTTTCTATTCTTTCCCAGAGTTTTCTCAGCAACCAAACACCAATACGTTTTAAAAAAAAAATGGAAAAAAAATAATAATAAGAAAGGTGTGAATAAGAAAAGTACCCGTTGAGAGATTGCGATGAGCAACGTTGTTGAGATTGGGATTAAGATTGAGCTTGAGCTTGTTGAATAAGATCGATGAAGCTCGCCGAAGAGCCATTGATCCAAAGCCTTCCAAACGCTCGCAAGAAACATCAAAATTTTCAGTTTCTATTCTTTCCCAGAGTTTTCTCAGCAACCAAACACCAAATACGCTTTTTCTTTTTCTTTTTTTTTTTTAAAAAAAAGTTGAAAAAAAAAAACAAAATAAGAAAGGTGTGAAGAGGAAAAGTACCCATTGAGAGATTGCGATGAGCAACGTTGTTGAGATTGGGATTAAGATTGTGTTAGGAACGCTCTAATTATATTATTATCATTAAATAATTAGTCATTTCCTTACTAGGTTAGGATTATTTCTTGCTTAGATCCCTTGAAGAGGAAGTATCTTTCTCTGTTTTTTCTTTGGTTCTCTGATTTTGGACAATAAACTAAGGTAGGTTCTTATCATCTGGAATCAGAGCAGTGCTTTCTTGGGAGATTTCGCTGTGTAGTACCGTGTGTGGTGTTGATTGTGCGGCAGTGGGTTATTGCTCAGCCGTTACCTGTAGTGCTGCGAGTGGTGTTCGGAGCTTTCCCGGTGGTCGAGCGGGACGGTGTGGCAGTGCTGCTCCGGTGGGTGTTGGCAACGGGTTGAACGGGTTTTTCTACTTGTAGCGCTGTTCCGGCGGTGGGCTGAGCGGTGTGTTCTCTCCGGTACCGGCGAAGGATCATGCAACAGTGAGCGGTCGTGGGAGGCAGCGTGTGCTTGGTGCTACGATAAGGCTGCCTGGGCTGTGCGTTAGGTTAGTTTGTGGAAGAAGGGTGCTATTTGGTTGCAGCACTTGGTGGAAATCCCTATTCCAGTGCACGGATAGGATTATTCCAGTGTAAGGATTTCCCTATTCAGGTTTAGTGTTGGAAAGACTGGCTGTTTGGTAACAGGGTTAAGTTAGCACTTATTCCAGCTTACTATATTCTGAGTATATCCTATTCAGACTAAGGAGAAAAAAATAAAAGCAAAAAAAATAAGAAAGAGGAGTTTTATTCCCTCCACTCGTACTAAGGAGAGAGCTTGGTATTACTGACTTAAGTCAATACGCCATGACATCTACTAACAATGTTCTATTAGATGAGGCTTTATGTGAACCCCGTCAAGAATAATGAGACCTAACAACGAAAGGGAACTCAAGATCGTTCTATGGACAGATTCGAATGGAAGACCTCGACTCGTTATTTATGACAAACAAGAACTTCAGTATAAGGAAGACACCACAAACGGTGGTGAAAACTCCGTTTGATAAATTGAGATGAACGCCACGAGAAATCCCGATAAGTTCGAGTAGTTCTTCAAAGAACCAAAGAGAATAAACCTCATAAGTTTTATGAATAATCAATGTCTGTCGATTACATGGTAGGTACACCTATTTATACAAGAAAATTACTTGCGGAGAAAGTAATTCTAATCCTAATAAGTAAACAAATCAATTCCTAGCAAGGAAAAAAAATGAAGTCCTAATCCAAAAAGTAAACAAATCAATTCCTAGCAAGGAAAGAAAATAAAGTCCTAATCCTAAAAGGAAAGAAATAAATAAAGATCTTAGGTAGGTAAAGAAAATAAAGTCATGCAATCCGATCCTTCTAAATTAACGAACAATCTCAGCAATTCTTAGCCTTGATCGGATCCTTCTAGAACTTGAATCAAGGTGACGATTCTTTGTTACCCATGTGGATCATGTTCAATGGGCCTCCACAAATTTGCTTGAGCCCATAACTCTTGGATGAATCCGTTGAGCATATCCTTGAACTTCTTTGCTCGTGCTCTCGTAACCGGCCCAATTGGTACTTGAACGAGATCCTTCAAAGCGGTGCCTTGATTTCCTACTAAGGAGAGAGCTTGGTATTACTGACTTAAGTCAATACGCCATGACATCTACTAACAATGTTCTATTAGATGAGGCTTCCTTTGAATCGAGAATTGTTTCAAAGATTGTGGAACAAATGAGGGAATTAATGGAATATTCAGTTGAAAGAACAATCGAACAAGCTCGTGATAATTGAGGGGTGTACTCTAGGTCAGACAAAAATTGAGGGTCACCTGAAGCTTAATTACGAAGGGAGCAAGAGTATGGAGCTCTACGTATGAAATTGCAATTCCCACACTGGGATGATGTAGATCCATCGGGATAGGGATAGGGATAGAGAGTGAAGCATTTATTCAAATAGTACCACACACACGTTGATTCAGATTTGGAAATAGCATCAATAAATCTTGACGAGGATGCTATACAGTGGTTCGATTGGTTGTGGCTTGTCGTGAGAACTAACATGTAATGACTTTGTGGAAGGACTCCATCAATTTGGTCCTTCAGCATATGACAATGTGGACAGAGAGCTAGTTAAGATTCAACAGACATCTATTGTGAGTGAATATCAAAGCCGCTTTGAGCGCCTCTACAACTGAACTCGAGGGTGGTTTGAAGAGCATTTGGTGGGGACTTTCATTGAAGGACTTTGGTCAGAGATCCGACAAGAAGTCAAGGCCCAACAATCGAGGACAATCACAACTACATTTTCAATTGCAAGAGTAGAAGAGTAAAGGCTTGGTGAGGAAAATCGCAAAACAACTAAAGTAGTGAACAAGATGGCTGATGGAAGCACCAATGCCCTAAATTCTACTCGAAAACCTCCCGTTACCCGGTTGACACAAGAAGAACTCAAGCAACAGTTGACTAAGGGTTTTTTTTGGCATTGTGATGAGAAGTTGTAATACCCCAACTATTAATTATGGTTAAGCAAGTCTAATTAATGTTAATAAGGTATTATGGTTGGTTAAGGAAGTATTTTTGATTTTTTGTCTTAAGCTGAATGTTCGACAAGGGATGCTGAACATTTGATATAATAGTACATCGAACATTCGAGGCTTATGTCACGACCATTCTGTTAGAACAGTTTTCAGTCTGGTGATGTGTAGATCTTTGATTCGTCGTGTTCTTCGTAATCTACAAGGAAGAACAATACGTCAGAGGGGGGGGTCTCTCGACGTCCCCTTTCCGATGCCTAAGTCAGTAGGCCATTTTGAAAAGTATTAAGAGTCGAGAGTTTTGTATATTTCAGTATATAACAGAGTCTATTTTGTACTTGGGGTAACAACCTATTTATAGGCACATAGTTATCAACCACATTGTTCCACCTTCATGTCATGGCTGAGTGGGACCCTTAGTGGGATGAGATAAAGGTTGAGTGGGAGAGTGGGACACTCTTCATAGGATATTTGAAACATGTATCTTATCCCATGTGTTCTAAACATAGCCTTCAATGTGTTATAGGATTTTGTTAAATCCTGGTGACTGAGTGAGTTAAGTTGGGCCAGCAAGATCAACTGGGCCTTGGTTCGGGTATAGGCCCATTTGCCTACTGGATGATAATTTCCCCAACAGATACCCCCCGATTCTCATTGGCTGATTTGTCCAACTGGTCGGGCATTTGGAATCTTCTTTTGTACTTGCAGATGGGGCTATTTTTATCCGCTGATAGTGAGAATTTAATGTTGATCATTAGTCGCTTGTGGAGATCATGGTTGTCGGAGTGTCTAGCAAGCTGCATAGCTTTTACCCCCTTGTGCCTGTGACTTTAGTACTTGAAATCTCAATGGAGACTAAGTGTAGAAGATTTCACTTTGCATGTGGTAGTAATGTTGAATGCTCGAAGCTGTTCGCAGTTGGAGCCTTTCATTGGCCGTTGACAAATCAGAGGATCTCTTAGCTGCGTCAATACGACAATCTTTTTTATTTGACAATCTTCTATTTGGGATACTCGGGCTATCTCGGCCTTGGGATATTTTTGTCTCGGAATTTAATTTCCTTCTCGGGAAATTTCCTCTTTGTGCCTCAGAATTTTGCTCAGATTTGGAAAATTTCTCAAGCTCGGAAAATTTTTCGTCTTAGAATTTTTTTTTTTGTCTCAGAGACTTCTTTATTCTTGGAATTTTTTTTTTTTGGTCTCGGAGATTTTTTTCAGATTTTGAAAATTTTTTGTCTCAAAGATTTTTTCAGCCTCAGGACCTTTCAGCCTCGGTCTCGGACTTTCATGGCCTCGGATCTTGGGATCTGACCTCATATTTCTAGCATGTAGATCATGTAGGGTACTGCTATGTGTTTCTTTTGTAGGGGTTGTCTCCACTCGACTTCTTTACCAACACATGATTGGCTAGCCACTCGGCTTGTAATAGCTTCTCCACTTCCTCATGTATGGCTTGGTTTATTTCTAGAGTAAATTATTTTTTTTTTATTTTTTATTTTTAGGGGTTGTCTCCCCGTTTGGTTTGTGTTGTAGGGGTTGTCTCCCCATTTGATTGATTGATTTTTTTTTATTTTTATTTTTTTGTGGGGTTGTCTCCCCATATGGTTTTCTGCCATGACTTTTGCCGAAGCAGGATCCCTGAAATCTGTTAGAACATATGTATATATGTATCGAATAATGATTAGTTTGCATACCTGAGTTCGATAGGCTAATTTCCAAGCAACTGTGGTTGTTGGCATTTGATGATGTTTGGAGCCTTGGCTGAGGCTTTGGATGCTCGGACTGGTGTCGAGGCTTTAGTGGTCCGAGGCTTACAACGGCTTTGGGCTTATGGTGGCCCAAGGCGTTTTTGTGCTCGAATCGTGCCTAGTAATCTCGAGACATGATGAGACTGTAGTGCTCGAGTTTCATTTGTACCTCTGGTTTGAATCATCTCAATGTGATTCGAGTCTCATATAAGTTTCTCTGACTTGAATCCCCTTAACGTGATTCAAGTCTTAGCTCGAATCCCCTCAACGCGATTCGAGTCATTTAAGTTTCTCCGACTTGAATCCCCTCAACGTGATTCAAGTTTCGGCTCGAATCCCCTCAACGTGATTCGAGTCATATAAGTTTCTCCTACTTGAATCCCCTCAACGTGATTCAAGTCTCGGCTCGAAGCCCCTCAACGTGATTCGAGTCATATAAGTTTCTTCGACTTGAATCCCCTCAATGTGATTCAAGTCTTATATGTATCATCAATTCTTGTGAGGCTTCTAGCTGTCACCAAACCAGGTGACGTTAAAGCTCTTTTGTGTGTTGCGTAAGCTCAGGGTAATGTAGCTTTTTTGCTACTGTAATGTTCCCCCATCGTTGCGGCATAGAATTCAAAAGGGCTGTGGAGAAGCTGAGAATCGTGGTAGAGCGAAATTGGCAATGAAGCCCTAGACCTTGCAGGTAGTTGCCACATGTGAGTAAGCAACACAGGGTCTTCTGGAAGCTACCTGTCTTCCAAAGAATATTCTAGGTATTACCCATTATCAATGTCTATCATAATAGGATCCAATTATGTGAAACTATTTTCACTTGGATCTCAAATGAACATTAAGGTTTTAAATATTCCAGAGTGAATCCCTTATGAGTTTGTAATGATTCAAACCATCTTATAAATATTGATAAAGTAGTAGAAATATTAGTACAATTAGGGGAACAAATAAACAATGGAACCTAGCATTATTAGGCCAAAGAGAGAAACTTATGGTTGCTCTTCAAAGTGGCGTGTTCCAAACCTTTAGTTGGTTGCCATCAAAATTTTCTCGACAGGCCCTCTTGACAGGCTCTTGACTTCTGTAGCCAAGGAGGATCTGCGTAGGAGAAGCTTGACAAAGCATGGGTATTTTTTCATAATTTTTCGATCTCGCTAGATAGAGACCTTTGGTATGAAATATTAGCCTCGCCTGTGTCTAAAAGGCACATAGGTATATATGCATATATGTAGCAGAATCTAGCAATTAACAATTTATTAATGCAAAGTATGCAAAATTGCACTAAGATTCAATCATGCGACTTGATATAGTCTTCTATTTCAGTTTTCTATTTCACCGGGTTGGTATCCCCCAACTTTTATACTTAGCTGATTTTTAGCTAAGTATGAAAGTTTTAGGATATTTGTTTTGTAGTATTGGAGGAAAAGTTTGTGGGTACCCCCCAATTTTTAGACTTGATGTGTAATCATTTTTATGTGTTGCGGCGAGAAGTTAATTTTAAATGTCACCTATCAATGCATGAGATACATTTGATTATCTAAAAATTTGATGACTCTTCATGACAAAGATTGGCTAGCATGAATAAAAATGCAAAAGTGAACTTATCTCAATATTCTGATGAAGTTGTACGTTGAGGCTCCTCAGAAGAGACCTTGGAAAGTACCCTCAGATTGGACGCTCGAGAAAATTGGACCCTTGGCTCGGATTTTAACCTTCAGGAAAATTGCTCGAAATTTCTCTTCTCTCCCCTTGCTTCATTTTTTTTTTTTGCAAGCCTCTTCTTGTCGCCTTCGGGCGCTTCGGCCTTTGATCGGTGATTTACTGGCCGAATGGTTTGTTGAAGAAGCACTGAGTGGGTCTGCCCACATTACTAGCATCCATCGTCTAACTGGCATAAGAGAGGTCGAGAAGGACGACGAAGTAGTTCGGTGGAAACTTGGGAGCCTCAAATTGCACCCTTCTTGCAGCAAATAATTTCCCAAACTATCACCTCAAGTCCCTGCTTTTCTATTTGTGATTCTGGTGAAGGTGAAAGGTATTGTCGGCACAACAGTTGTAAGAAGATTTGCATGATTTTTAGGAGTTTCTCCTCATCCCCGAGGCTTTTGTATTTCTCGAAGTTGGAACAACATCGCTAGTAATATTATGCGGACCAACTTTTGCCCATAAATTGAAGTTTCAGTTCCACGGTCAATCTTTGCACAATAATATTAATATGAGCAATGAGCTTATATGAAATAATAGTGTATATTCCCTTTTATTTGTGTTAGTTGAGAGAAGGGAATGCCATGCATCTCTTAATTACTCAGACTACAGTACCTTATGTTCAACAGGTTCCCTCTTTATTAAGAGGCTTTCATGTATAGCTTTTATTAAGTTGCATAAATATGCAATAGGATAGAGGATCCGAGCGATAGAAAAGAAGAATCACATAAAGCAGCTATATCTTTCTTTAGATGCGTGATAATATAAGTTGGCAACTACTTTAAAATGTGATGAAAAGTAAAAACTTATCTCAACTCCTGATGAAGAGGAAGTGTGTCATTATGGAAGAGATCAACGCTCATCTCCATAGAGTTCTGAATGTTGTAGATCTAGCAAGTTGTGCTTGATGAAGATTGCTCAAGAGGATGGTGCACTGTCACTGCCTTTTCTTTTTCCCATACTGTAGGAAATTAATAAAGCACATACTTATGGCACAAACCGCACCATTACACAATCTCTGACAATGACTTGATTCTATGCATTCATCATAAGAGCCGTCCATTTAGCCTTGTGACTGAAAATGGCCTATGAACAGTTGAGATGGGACTCATTTAGCTGAGAGATTGTCAAATGGCCATGCTGTTATGAGGAAGTATCTAAATGCTTTCCTTTCTTTTTTATCGTCTCTTCCAAGAAGGTTATCAAAGCACCTTGTCGGTACTATATAGATGAGCACCTGCTTTGTTGTCAACAATTAATTTTGACGCTAAAAAACAAGATCTAGAGATATACTTTTATTGACTCAAAAATCTCTTTCTAATAAGAGGAAAGGCATGGGCTAAGAACCTTTTTGTGAAATCAAGGCTTAAAACGTTCAAACCATCACTCTTCTTTTATAAACCCAATTATTTTTCTTATAATGGCAATGAAAAATATCAAAAATCAGCAAGTATTAGGAGAGAAGCACAATTCCAACTAAAACTCAAAGTATAGCCGAAAGGCTCTTTGTATAGAGTAGCGTGTCTAACAATTATTCTTGAAATTGCAAGAGATTAATAATCCGAGATCAATAATTTGAAAATCTCGCTTCCCATTGTATATGAAACGTAAATGGTTTTTATCAAACACAATTATCAATTTTCAATATCATATGCTACCTCCTTTTATGTATTTGTACAAAGTGCACGGAGATCGAAAGATTAAAAGGAGCTTTTCCTATTAACCTTTGTTGTTAGGAAACAAAGAGATAGAAGTAATTTATCAATTATTTGTCAAACAAGAGGTTACTGAGTCAATTGCTGAATGCTAAAAATTAACAAATTGACTACAACGCATTAGAATAAACTTATCTCATTTTTGATGGGTCGACAGGTGATAAACTCTGTAGCTTGCCACTAGAACTCTTTGGCCTAGCATAGTCTGTGTCGAGGGACCCATCAGCAACATGGATTCTACGTCGGTCTCTAGCAACTCATCGTAATTTGGTTCCAGAATCCAACTTGTCGTTTTGCATTTATTGTATTGTTGGGAGTTTTGGCTTAGCAGCCAAGAGAAATCAAGGGTGCGTTCTTGTGCTGCCACAAATATCTTAGCTTCGAAAAATTGACCAGGAAGGAAATTTGGTTAAGACGAGCTTGTCCTTCTCGGGATGATCACGATCTCGCTGACCCACGTCAAAACACCATTCGAAAATAACATGCCTCGCCATGTCTAATGGACGTGATCGCCAGATGATGACCCTTAGTGAAAACCAAGGTGGTATAGCCGCTTCACGTTGAAACGGTCGGATCAATCTCTTCGGACTAGCTTTGAGAAGCTTACGAGCTCAAACCTGGTTTTATTCGGACCCCATTTATGTGGGTCTCTCTGCCTTTTTCCACGGCTTGCAAAGCTCGTGGATGAAAACCGCATAATGTGTGTTGCACTGTTGCATTGCAACGTCTCGGCTATATACTTGAGTTTGTTTGTTTGCCTGCATTTCCTTTTGCCGTGGCATCTACGCATGATACCAAGTGAACGTATGGAGCTAGAAGTTGATAGCTCTATGCAATTCCCGTGGCTCATATCGAGATCAATCTGTGATAGGAAATCTTCGGTTAGGCCATTTATCAGTTGTGGATCGTATTTTCTAAAGCATAGAACGTGGCACCTGGAGTTGTAGTCCGAAGCTACAAAAGAAAAGGATGGGAAGACTAGGATCTTCTTTTTGGATCAGAATCTCCTTTTTGAGGATAAAGATAACATGAGTATATAAAAGTGAAGACAATGAATGTATAAACCATATATATTTTTACGAAAATGAAATCTGAATTTCAAAGATAACGTCTTTTCATTTTCGATATTCTTCAGGATTAAGTCTGTCAAACAAATTGGGCAAGCTGAGACATCGTCAACACTTGATATTTTTATGATGAACTTAATGCGAATGGTAAGCCCTCGTCATCACCAGCATGTGCAGGTGTCAGGGTGCATGATTCCTCTTGTCATCACTTCAATGAGGTTTTTAATTATGAAAAACTCTCGTAAAGGTTTGTCCATTGTTGAAGAGGACTTGGTCAACTTTCTTTTTGCTTTTGATATGTTACTTTTTGTCTTTATCTTAAAAAGAAGGAAATAGCAAAGCATCTACGTAGGCTATGTTTATGAAACATAATTGGGTGTTGTAAATCACAAAACAAATAGTTAACTTATCTGGAAATCCGGCGAAAATGGCATGGTATCTTTGGACCGTGAGTGACAGCATCATGGCGACACCTTTTTGGTCTCCAGCAACTCATCGTTGTTCCAAGTTCTTGTCAAAAGAAATTTAAAGCCACGTGATCTGCATTAACTAGTGTTACGAGAATTGTATGATCACTATCTGGCCTCTGACTTACCACTCTCTATATTTTTTCTCATGAAAAAATATGGATCTGATGTGTGTTATCGCGGACTGGACATCACTGAATAGGTTGATCATAGATCTGCTCTGGTATATACGGTGAGGTCCAACACTGGTTTGATGCGTTAAAACACGTTCGATATAGCTGGATGCAGGTCAATTGTTAGTGGACTCAGATTTATGTAGATCTAGATGATAGTACATCTGGATATCTGGCAAAGGCCAACACTGATTTGGCGTGATTGGATACAGAATTGAGATGTATAATCGTAAATCTGTGCAAATCTACTGTAGATCAACAGATATTTGCCACGGATGTTGAACAATGTTGGGGAAGGAGGCGTGTTCAACCAGTCATAGCCATGATTTTAGAGACGAGAACTGTCTGATCACGTAGTCACCATTCTGAATTTAATTTTTTTTTTCGCAAGAAACAATTTGTCGCTTCCCACAGACGGCGCCAAATTGTTAGAATAGTTTTCAGTCTGGTGACGTGTAGATCTTTGATTCGCCGTGTTCTTCGTAATCTACAAGGAAGAATAATACGTCAGAGGGGGGGTCTCCCGACGTCCCCTCTCTGATGCCTAAGTCAATAGGCCATTTTGGAAAGTATTGAGAGTCGAGAGTTTTATATATTTCAGTATATATCAGAGTCTATTTTGTACCTGTGGTAGCAGCCTATTTATAGGCACATAGTTATCAACTTCATTGTTCCACCTTCATGTCATGGCTGAGTGGGACCCTTAGTGGGATGAGATAGAGGTTGAGTGGGAGAGTGGGACACTCTTCATAGGATATTTGAAACATGTATCTTATCCCATGTGTTCTGAACATAGCCTTCAATGTGTTATAGGATTTTGTTAAATCCTAGTGACTGAGTGAGTTAAGTTGGGCCAGCAAGATCAATTGGGCCCTGGTTCGGGTGTAGGTCCATTTGCCTAAGGGATGATAATTTTCCCAACACATTCGATGTTATGACACATGTCATTGTTCAGGTAGTAGGCTTTGTGTCAAAATGTACACCAAACGTTTGATCATAGGGAGCCAAACGTTCTAAATGTTCAACAAAAGTATCCGAATGTTCGAGGTTTGGTAGAGTTGTGTAAGAATAGTTCATCCTTATCTTCAGACTTTTAGGCTTATAAATACCCCACCTCTAACCCCTTTAGCCTATTTCCATCATTTCTTGCTCAGTGTATTTCTTGTAAGTGTGTGTGAGTGTTTTGAATGAGTGAGAAGCTCTTTTCACCCCAAAGAGGTAATATTCTTAGCCTATTTCGTTTTTGTAGAGTTATTATGTTGCTTACTTACTATTTTGACAATAACTCTAGCTAGTTTTATATATTTGCTTGGTTTTGGCCTTAATACCAGCTTAACGATATATTAGGGCATGTTTGGGTGTTGATTTATATTTGAAAATGTTGTTTGGGTCGGGTTTTCAAGGTAAATTTAACTCAGGTTTACTCGACCCATTTTTTCGACTCATTTTTAACCCAACTAAAAAAAATTTAACCCAACTCAAAAATAATAAGAAAAATAAAAAATAAATAAAAAAACCCAGGGATGGCTCGACCACCCCTGGGTGTCTAGGGGCGGTGGCCGCATCCCCAAAATAGCTAGCGGCTGTGGGTGACCGAGCCACCCCCAAACAGCTGCTGGCGTCGAAATCGCCCTTAGAGTGGTTCAAACCACCCCAATTTTGTGTTTTTTTTTTTCTTTTAAAAAAAAATAATCAGTTTTTTAGTTTTATAATAATAATAATAATATGAAGAAGAAGAAGAATAAGAAGAAATTCATTTTTTTTTTTTTTTTTTGTATATATTTTTCCTAATTATATTCAATTCAATTCAATTCACACTCTCAAATATTTTTTCTAATTTTGTCTTAGATTTTCTAAACCATCCAAGCATAATTTTCTATAACAATTTTTCTCGGTATTCATACTTTTGAATATAATAGAATACAGTAGAATATAATACAAACAAATAGAACACCCAAATGAGCCCTTAGTCAGGGGCGGAGCCAGAAAATTCTAAGAGGGGGGGCCGAACTTAAATTAATATATATATATATATATATATATATATATATATATATATATATATATATATATATATATATATATATATAGTCCCTTCATAAGTGGCTCGCTTGTAAAATAAAAGAAAATAAGTCTTAAATTTAATTTATAATAGTTCTTATTAACATTAACAAGTAAAAAAGTAATGAATAATTAACCAAATCAAACCCATCAAATTAGGAAAAAAAAAATCAACAATTAAAGTTACTATTAAAAATATTAATCTAGCCAAAATAGTAAACACGAAAAAAAATATAAACTACTTAACAAATAAACTAAGCCCAGTTAATAGGGTCTAAGAAAAATGAGTACCTTTTAGTGAATCAACGTTATTTTGAGCTCAAGAGATTTCTTGAAAACAAACCAAAGACAATAATGTGCTAGCAGAATGCTGTAAACAATTAAAAACAAATATAAAACATTCTATGAATTAAATACAAATATAACAATACATATTTGATTAATTAGACAAATCAAGACAGATGAAATATAACAACACAAATATAAAAAATTATATCAATAAAAACCAATATAGTAACACAAATCAAAAGACAAATATTCAAGTGGCCATCTTCGGATCTTCTCGATTTTATATATATATATTTGAAAGAAAACAACAAAAACAAAGAATACACTACTTTTTTTTATATATATATAAAGTAAAAATAAATAAATAAAATGAAAAAAAGAAAGAAGAAGAAGAATGAGGCAACACACTAGAATCTCAACTCTCAAAGAGTAAAGAGGCGTATGGACGGTATGGTCCCACTCCCACCAGTCCACCACTCTTATCTTACGCCTAACGCCCCTCACTCCTCAGCCTTTCATTTATTATTATTTTTTTCCTTCTTTTTAAAAGATGTTTGGTCAAATTGGTCCTAATTCCTAAATAAGTCCTTTATCCTCATCTTTTTTACGAATCAAATCAAAAAGTATCAGACGAGAGCCTTTCATTTTTTTTTTTTTTTCCTATTCTAATTTCCCTTTTCAACCTCAAACCTCAGTTCTTTCCTCACTCTCTCTTCAATCTTCATTGTCTTCGCTGTTCAACCTCAAACCATCTCAAAGAAATCACATACTCAAACACAGACTACACTACACCTACGGATTTTTCTTTTAGAAAAGCCTCAAATTTCAAAGCAAAACAAAGAAGTAAGAGCAGATAACTCACGGTGTGAGTGTTGACTGCTGCTGGTGGTGCGTGGATCAGTAGACGGACGGCCGACAGTGGATGCATAGCCAGATCATGGACCTCGTGGTGTTTCCAAAGCAGTTTTCCTCAGACTCAGATGAAGTTCTTTCGCCTCTTGAATCTTGGTATTTTCAAACATTGTGTTTTCTTTCTTTTTTCTTGGGTTGGATGACAGGATGACAGTGTGAGATTGAGGGAGAGAAATGTGAGAGTTGTTCTAAAGTAGATTTTGCCCATTTTTTCTTGGGCAGTGTGATTCTTTGATTGACATTGGCTTTGCATGTTGGAGAGGATCTGCTCATCTGCCGACTGCATTTTTTTTTAAAAAAAAAATCTGCTGCCGTGCTGTGTCTATGTTGGGTTTTTTTTTTTTTTTTTTTTTTTTTTTTTTTTCTTTCTAGTTTAATATCTGCTGCTTAAAAAAAAAAAAAAAAAATGCTGCTTGTTGCTGGGTTTTAATTTTTTTTAGGAGGGCCTGAATTCCATTTTGGGGGGGCTGAATTTCATTTTGGGGGGGGGGGGGGGGGGGGGGGCCAAAACCCTAAAAAAAATTAAAAAAATTAAAAGCTTGAAAATTTTTTGGGGGGGCCATGACGTGCCTCCGCCCCTGCCCTTAGTGATTTGATGAGGTTTGACTTATCAAGTTCTACATGGAGGCGGTATTGTGGCTTAGGGCTATGATTTAAAGGTTGTGGAACCTCATATGGATTTTGTGGAAGCACCCTACAACGTAAAAATTTACATGAATACTTGTTATTATTTTCCCCCGCATAACATGATTATTTTGTTTGCCAAACATGTATATTTACAACTTACATGAAATGCACTTTTGATTACTGAGAACTCTACTTTTGTGAAAATGAGTGATGAATAACAAGACAATAAAAATGATGAGTTTATAAAAGCATGCATGTAAAAGACGGTGAAATTAAATTGTATCGTATGGCATGGTACACCGGTATGTGTGGGATAATGCTCATAGGCTTACTAATATATAGGTTAACTATATGGTCAAAGAGATTTATGATTATGTTATAATAAACCTTAGATCCAATGATTTTTTTATGACCGGCGCACCATGTTCGAATGAGGGTCATAATTACGGCTTTGCTAGTAGCGTGGGCCACCTGAGGTCGGATTCGGTTGGCCTGCTAGTATATGATGACGGTATGCTTATAATATTTGGGGCACCAGTGTTGTAATAGGTCCCATGGAACAGTGCCAACTTTGTCGAGGAGTTAATATCTTGGGTAAACCATATGGAGTTCAGTTATGACATGATTATCTTATTACATCATATATTATATTTATATTGCATCCATGACCATTTGTGAAATAAGGAATTATATCTATACATTGTTGCATGTGATTTATATCTTAAACATTTGGGTTCACCATATGATAACATGTACATCATACGTATTTATGCTCACTAAGAGTACTAGTAGCAGATGCCCTATAAGTAGTTCTATTCCTTAAAATAGAGAAAATTTAGAAAAAGTCATAAAAAATCAAACCACAACAGTTACCCTATTTTAGAGGGTCACCCTTGGGAAGCTACAGTGCTTCCCAATACATTGGGTAGCACTGTAGCTACCCAATAACTTATATAATGATAAAAAAAATTGGTCCGGCTTCTCTCACCTTCACGCATCCCCATTTCCACTTTCGTTTTCCCTCCATATGAAAATCAACCTTGCGCCAGACACAAAAAAACAACTCCTTCACGCCTCTATCTCATTCTTCACTTTCTGCACAGCGGGAGTGAGAGAGAGGAGTAGCAGATTTTGTAAGGGCCATCGTTGTCTTGCAATACCTGGTGTGTGGTTGGAGCAGCAGAGAACACCCAAAGCATAGGTTCTCTCTCTCTCTCTCTCTCTCTCTCTCTCTCTCATGAAATTTCTGCATCTCTGTTTCTGAAAATGGGAGTGCTTTGTTATACAAAAATAGCTTCGTCTTTCTGTTGGAGACTTGGAGTGGTCTGTTTATGAAATTTTGTCTCCCTTTTGTTTTCTTTGGTGTTAATACATGAAATCCCCATCTGGGTTTGCTCTGTTTTGTCTGTTGGGTTGATTGTTGTTTTGTGGATGATAAATTTTTGGATTATGTTCATTTTCTAATTGAATGTCTTTGCTTTTGTGGGCGTGAAATATGAATCCCCATATAGGTTTTATTTGTTTTATCTGTTGGTTTCGGTTGTGTTGTAACTCTACCTAAGTAAATTGTTAATCTTTTGTGTGGGGTTTATAAATAATTAGGACTAAAGCCCTTGAATCCTACCTGTGTTGTCCACGTTTTGTCTTTTGGGGGTTTTGGTTGTGGGGTAAACTGAGATGGGTTGCATTGGATTTATGTTCTTATTATAGTTATGATATTTTACCTTTTGTTGATGAGTTTTTTCGTTTCCTGATCACCGTAATTATATTGCTTGCGTGATTTCAAGTTTTTGACAATAGTTTTCTTCTGTTTATGTAAGCTTGGTTATTGAAACGTTGTTGGAATTAGATATGTGTTCTATTTATTTCATTGCATCTGTTTATGATTTTTCTGTTTTGCTTGTTTGGCTCTTTCTACATATTGGATTTTTATGTGGATTTTCTGTTTTTGGTTTTTTGGGTGTTCTTGTTTGGTTTTCTGTTTAGCTAGCTTGCCCGTGTGCGGTTATATATTGGTGGATTTTGTCCGTCCTAGATGGGTGGGCTGCTAGTGAAATCTAATCTCCGGATAGTTTGGATGTAGAATAATGGTATTAATTGCCTTCTAGTGTGGATATTCAATATTTATTTAGGCATGTGGATCTATATGGACCCTCTCCCAATTTTCTCTACAAATTGTTCTATAAATTGTTACAATTTGAACTTCAAATTGTTACAATTTGAACTTCAAATTGTTGGATATCTCAATCCAATATTTTACGGCTCTTTTTTTTTAAATGAGTAAGTTGTGGGGGGAAGTTACAAATAGCCAATCCATCCCCCAAGTCCATGGAACTCCTACATCAATGTTTCAATTCGTGGATATTTGCCTGAAGACTTCCTTCCGGCAAAGATCATTAAAACTGAGGAGCCAATTAATAATGATGGATATGTTGAAAGATGATTCATTTTTGTTGTGAAGGAATCATGCATGAGATTAATTATAGCAATTAATGTTAAAAATTGGTGTGCTTTATTTCAATATTTTCTAGGTGCAAGAGCAATTTGGTGGTCCCTTTAGTTGCAATCATGTTCTTAAATGTGTTGTAATTTGAATTTTGTGCTAATGAGTATTAGGGTCTTGCACAATTTCTTGATAATAAGAAATGTAAGTAGTTACTTGGATATGGAACAACAATTGATTGACTGAGAAATGAACATCTTTACTATTATTCTTTTTATCTATGTTAATGCTAATCATTTCTTTAGCCATTAACCATTAAGACAAAGTTTACTAATACAATTGAATGAATTGTTGCATACATTTAGATGTAAATCAAGCTACATTCATGAACATCCTTATTCACCACACTTGCTAGAAAATAACTTTCATGTTTTTAATTTTTTGGCTTCCTATTGTTTGGTAGTCTAGTCTCATGGATTCACTTGACGAGAACCAAAGCTTCACTACGCTCTTACAATCCGGGTTGCAAAACTACAAGGAAACTCCATCCCAACCTAAAATGAAATCTACTAAAAAATCAAACTTCTCTATTGAAGAAGACATTCTACTAGTAAATGCTTGGATCAGAACTAGCATTGATCCAATTCAAGGGACTGATCAAAAAGGCAGCAAATTTTGGGATAGAATTGGCAAAGACTATCATGAGAACAAGAAAGGAAACACGGTGGAACGTACGGTTCATTCTTTACCAAATCGATGGTCATCAATCCAAAAGTTTACCAACAAATTCTGGGGGTTCTTGGCTCAAGTTGAAACAAAGAATCCAAGTGGTGCTACTGAGGAAGATAAGGTAAAAATGAATTGTTACTAGTAGAGTAAATTAACCTTATTTAGTTTGAAGATTTTAATTATTTTTCATTTTTTTTTTCAGATTAATTTGGCAAAGGATATGTACCGGGACGAATACTCTATCGGATTTCAGTTTGAACATTGTTGGAACTTGTTGAAGACATTGCCAAAATGGAAGCAATTGAAGCCAATGTTGAGAAGGAAATCCATTGGTATAAGTCCTTCTTCTCCTCAACTTGTGATACATCTAGGGGAAGTCAATGATGATGAAAATGTTATTGTAGACTTAGAGAGACCTATAGGCAAGAAGACCGCGAAAGAGAGGGAGAAAAAAAGAAAGAGCAAAGATTGTGGAGAGAAAGAGATTGTGATAGAGGTTTTGACTGAATTAACGGAAGTGACGAAAAGATCGTATGAGGAGAGAGAAAAATATTGATATGGCAAAAGAAGAGATTGTTCGTATTGAGAAACAAAAGCTTGAGATTGAACTTAGGAAAGAGGCAAGGGAACAAAAGAAAGAAGAAAGAGAAATTATGATGATGGATACAAGCTACTTGTCTTCAATTCAGCTTGAATATATTCAATCTCTCCAAATGGAAATCATGCAGAAGCGTAGGGCTAAGTAGTCATTGGTAATTGCCTAGGTATATATTTTAAATGAACTAATCATGTCATTGGCTTTTGTTTATGCCGTATATATTTTGTGTTGGCTTTTGTTTATGCCATTAGCTTTTTGTTTATGCCCTTGGCTTTTTGTAGACTAAAAAAGACAAAAGGGAAATCTCTTTGATGGTTGTGACCTTGGCTTTTGTTTATGCCGTATATATTTTGTATCGGCTTTTGTTTATGTCATTAGCTTTTTGTTTATGCCCTTGACTTTTTGTAAACTAGAAAAGACAAAAGGGAAATCTCTTTGATGGTTGTGACCTTGGCTTTTGTGAATGCTTGAGTTGCTTTTTGTGCTACTATTGGGTCTATTGGTTTTTATGAAATTTGGTGTAATTGTGATCATCCTGTTTGGAAATTTGATTGGAATTGTGACTATCCTAACTGGAAATTTGATAGACCACAAGATGGAAGCAGCAAATATTGGCAGAAGCAGGTTTGGAGTAGGATTTGTCTAGAAGAGTCCTTTGCAGGAGTCAATAAGCTTTGATGAGCAACAGTTTAATGTCAATAGGATTAGGATTAGGAGAGTAGAAGTCTAGTTCCATTTGCTATAGGTAGAGAGTATGTTTCGTAACCAATCTGTGTATTCTAGCTACAACACTCAAGGGTTTAAGGACATGCTTGGAGAGTATAGAAGCTGAATCTTTTATTAAAAATTCACAGCTAACAAATGTACAAGAACATGAAATATTTGGGGAGGGATGGTTGTAACCATTCCAAAAACCCCCCATGTAGAAAAATCTCCACTTCTCTTTACAATTTAGCTTTAGCTGATTTAATATCAGCCCCAAAAATGGAAGGGTCTTCGATATGTACATAAATCTTATTATTCAAAATTGTGAAATATTATAATATCCTAGAAACACATTTCCAAAGTCCACTCCAAATTCTGTGTATTTAAACTTTAAACCACTGTGAAAGAATTAAGATAACCCATCTATTATAAAGTTGGTGACTAGAACTGGGTCCAAACATGAAGAAAGACGTCATGTGCTTCTCCATGGTTCATCTAACAGTTGCAGACACTCATATGGGTTGGCATAGAAATAATCTTCTTCCTTTGGTCTATCTGCTATTATAATTTGTTTCTTTGGGTTTCCCATCTGAGTGGCATGAGCTTCCTTCACAACAGAAGAGAATTCATCCCAGCTGAATGACCCATTAATGTATTGATCTATTAAGCCAACCAGGTGCTTTTTGTCCAACTGAATAGTCTTTTTGAATCCTAAAAACCTGAAATTGATAAATAATTTAGAAAAAAATATTATGATATCATGGGAAGAAAAGACTCAATCCCATCAATCCAATTGTTTTTTTTTTTTTTTTGAGAAATAGGAGACATCTAAGTCATACAAGTAAAGAGATCTATTCATTGATAAGAAAAAGAAAAAATGTGAGTGGTGATTAGATTGATGATAAAGTAGGATCCGGGGTCTCGAACAGTGATTCGATTTCATAGACATGAAACTTGATTTGTGTGTGCAAAGAATGCTCAGCTCTGAACTAAAAACATGTCATTAAGAATATATGCCGGGGACAAATATTTAAAGCACATATAATAGCTACACAATTGGCAGCAAAATATTACCTGCTATGGCCTTCAACGACCTTTTTACATAATGTAACAGTTTATAATCTTCATTGGAAAAAGACAACTGACCTTTCTTTGACTATTGACTTGCATATGCATATTCTGGTTGGTAGCTTTGTTGACAAAAAACTTAGTAGTTAACCATTATGTATCAGACACAGCAATCGGTCATGACAAGTGATTGGTTTCCATTTACAAATTTCTGAGTTTGCAAAAATATGTAACTGCAATTGCTGCGTGCAGTGTAAGCTCAAACCCACTTCAAATTCAAAAATTCTTATACCTTGGATTTTTTTTGAAGTTTTGTCCTCTGCTCTTCTTTTTATCCTGCAGTGTTACCTTCTATATCTTTCTTTGTTATGATTAGCATTCTGAATAAGATTCAAAGATTTATGGTATGGCAAATTACACATTATGCATTAACTCAAGCTGCCATAGAAAACGAATTATAATTCATATGCCAAATGCCAATTACAACAAAATAAAAATAAATAAATAAATAAAAAAGAAAAATTACAAAAGAAGTCAAGTGGACATAAATACTTGGGAATATCTGATTTTCCAAGCTAAATAACATGATACCAAATTTAGAGATGACAATTTCTTAC
This sequence comes from Alnus glutinosa, assembly GCF_958979055.1. Lineage (NCBI taxonomy): Eukaryota > Viridiplantae > Streptophyta > Magnoliopsida > Fagales > Betulaceae > Alnus > Alnus glutinosa. The sequence goes on along the minus strand of NC_084896.1, from coordinate 8,686,418 downwards.
GATTGGCTATGTATTTGCCATAAATGCTCGATGAGATCTAACTAGAGTTGAGAATGTGTTTCTTGGTCTCTAATACGATGACGATTTTGCATGAACTCCACAATTTCATCTGTACATTCGTGTGATGGTGGTTCGAGTGGAATATCATTAATTTGCTCGTAATTGAATTCATCTGCTCCAATATATAAATCTCGTTCATCCTCAACGATCATGTTATGCAATATTATGCACGCCATCATAATATCTTTAAGAAGTTCAGGTTCATATAATCGTGCCAATCCACGCACAATTGCAAATTATGCTTGAAGCACTCCAAATGCTCGCTCCACATCCTTTCTTGCTGACTCTTGAGCTGCAGCAAAATTTTTTCTCTTATTTCCTTGTGGAGCATGAATTGTCTTTACGAATGTTGCCCACGAAGGATATATACCATCGGCAAGATAGTATCTTATTGTATAATCATGACCATTGACTGAGTAGTTGACTGGAGGAGCACGCCCTTCAGCTAGATTGGCAAATACGTTAGACCGTTCTAATACATTGATATCATTATGAGACCCTGGTAATCCAAAAAATGCATGCCATATCCAAAGATCATTGGACGCCACGGCTTCCAAAATAATTGTAGGTTCACGAATATGGCCAGAATACATACCTCTCCAAGCATTTGGACAATTCTTCCACTTCCAATGCATGCAATTGATGCTTCCCAGCATTCCGGGAAATCCACGGCTTTCGCCAATTGCTAGCAATCTAGCAATGTCTTCTGGGTTTGGCGACCTTAAGTACTCGGCAGAAAAAATTGAAACTACCGCTTTAACAAACCATATAAAGCTATCCATTGCGGTCCTTTCTCCAATCCGTAAGTATTCATTCATAAAATCTGTTGTTACTCCATAAGCGAGCATCCTAATTGCAATAGTCATCTTCTGTAGAGATGAATGTCCGAGCTTTTTAGCAGCATTTCTTCGTTGGACAAAATATCTGTCATGAGATATTATTGCATCATGAATGCGCATAAAAAGGTCACGACGCATATGAAACCTCCTTCGAAATTTTTTGGGAGGAAAAACTGGCGATTCTGCAAAATAATCGCGGAATAGGTTTTCTTCACCTTGCAAAGAATTACGCCAAATGGTATTGCGGCGTCGTGCAGAATCATGCCGTGACCTTGATCCTCATTTGCCATACAATTGTTCTTTTACCGTAGCTAAAGTTGAAATTATTTCCAACTCATCATTAGAAGAAGAATCATATAGAAGGCTATCGAGTTCAAGAATATGATTCATTGAGGAAAAGGGTATTGAAATGGATTAAAATCAGTGAGGCAATGAGTCTATTTAAATTGAAAGAACACGAAACGTTTGGTTGTGAAATGGATGAAAATCAATGGGACAATGAGTCTATTTAAATTGAAAGAACACTCATGTTTGGTTGTGAACAATTTAAATCGAAAGAACACTCATTTAATTTACAACCGTTGCTTGGCATCAATTTAATTCACAGCTGTTGAACATTTAATTCCTAGCCGTTGCCAAACGTTTTCACTGTCATTGAAGTAATTTAATTAGTTCATAACATTTAGGGGTAATTACCTTTTCCCCCCATGAACTACCGGCCAATGTCATTTTGCCCCCACGAACTACCACTTCGACCAAAAGAGAGCATCAAACTACCATTTTTACACACTTTGCCCCCTTCTGTCAGTCTAATTCATGCAAAGACGTAAATGCCCTAACTCAATTTTAAAAATGACTGAAATACCCTCATTTAAAAAAAAAAAGAAAAAAAAGAAAGACTGAATGAAAGGGGTGGCTGCCACCTGCGAGCCACCCCCAGAGGTGGCTCCGGCCACCTCTGGGGTGGCTTGCGGCCACCCCGGAAGCTGGGTGGCCGCGCGGCCACCCTAGAAATGACCTAGGGTGGCCGCACGGCCCCCCCAGGTTCTGGGGAGGCCATGCGGCCACCCCTTAGGTCGGGGTGGGCCGCGAGCCACCCCCGCGCGGCCACCCTAGAAATGACCTAGGGTGGCCGCGCGGCCCCCCCCAGGTTCTGGGGAGGCCGTGCGGCCACCCCTTAGGTCGGGGTGGGCCGCGAGCCACCCCAGAGGTGGCCGGAGCCACCTCTAGGGTGGCTCGCGGCCCACCCCGAAAGCTGGGTGGCCGCGCGGCCACCTAAAGGGGTGGCTGCCGCTACCCCTTTTCCTTCATGTTTTTGGTTTTTGGTTTTTTTTTTTTTTAAATATTAATTTTAATATTTTTTATTAATTACTGTAGAGGGTATTTTGGTCTTTAAGTCAAAATTAACGGTAAAAAATGGCATATTCCATCCAAAATTAACGGAATTCCTGACGGAAGGGGGCAACGTGTATAAAAATGGTAGTTTGATGCTCTCTTTTGGTCGAAGTGGTAGTTCGTGGGGGCAAAATGACATTGGTCGGTAGTTCATGGGGGGAAAAGGTAATTACCCCTAACATTTAATTCCTAGTTCACAGTCGTTGCAACAATAGTTCATAACATTTAATTCCTAGTTCACAGTCGTTGAAGCAATTTAATTCGAAGTAGTTCATAGCATTTAATTCCTAGCATTGGTGATGACTACTCGCTACAATCTTGCAAGACACTAGTTCTATTCACTTTTGGATTGGCTAGTCAGTGTGATATCTAGTCTTGCTTGTAGATGCTAGTGGCTATTTAGATAATATTGGTCGATGATTCTGACGATGGTGGAGATTTAGTTACGAAAGCAGGCCGCAAGCAATTTAATTGGTGGAACCATAATTTAATGCAAAATTTTGAAATTGTTCCAGCAAAAATTAATTGAGTTCTATCTATCATCCAAAATTTAAATTAGCCAATAAATGGTCATTAAATAATTGTATGAATATAAAAACAAAGACATGGAGGATTGGAAAAGAGTTAGTTGGGAGAGTAAAATAACAAAAAGTAGGAAAGAGAGAAAAAGAATAAAATAAGAGTAAGAAAAGAGTATTTAATTGATATAGGGAAAGATAAGGGAATCTATTGTGAAGTATTTTTTTATAGGGAATCAAACTACTTTTTGATTCCCTAAAGTTACCCTAAATTAGGGAAAATGGTTGGGTGTCTGCTGCTAGTGCTCTAAGATGTGCACTTACACTTGTATCTTTTCCACTTATGAAACATGTATTGTTTTATAGTTACTTTTGAGAATGACGGATCCCATGAGGATGGATTGTTTGGAGGACATAGTCAATATCATTTTTGAGGAGCTAGACCCTGTTTGGTTAAAGGGTATGTGGGATGGCGATGATGACACTCGTCACGACATGATGAAGATCCTACATCTGATTTACCTCCTTAAAACTAGGCCTTGAATCTTTATGTTTATTTATGACTTTTAGACTATGTTTGTAATATTTAAGTAATGTTGGAGACTAGTCTTTTGACCATAATATTTTGGAGACTTATCTGTTATAATGTTTTAGTCTTGCTCTAGTTGTTCATATTGTGATTATGGGTTTTTAATTGCTATCTTTGTGTTTTAAGTGAAAGTTGTCCGCTACAAGCTCTCTTCGGAGAGGATAAGATTCATGTGGTCTATTCTTTTTAGAATGAGATTGGGAGGCTAATTATGAAGTTAACTACTAGTTAATTAATTTCACTAGAGCGTTACATAACTCACACCAATGCAAGCAAGGAAGATTGTTAATGATTGAACATGTGGAAGAATAGACTCACTCAGAAACTGATAGCGGGGAGTTTGAGTTCGAAGATGAAGAATCAGAGAATGCATCAGATTAGATGCAGGCATTAACCGGCTACTCCAACCCACAAACAATGAGGGTTAGCGGATATATGAAACTCTAACCAATAACAATTTTAATTGACACAAGTAGTACCAACAATTTATTAGATAGGAATGTTGCCAAAGGACTTTCAATTCAGGTGGAGCCCTGCAATTAGTTCGAGGTAATTTGGTAAACGAAAGAACCTTGACTTCTTAATGTAAGTTCTTGAGAGTAAAACTTTTACTGAAAGATCAAAAGTTGCGAGCCCTTTTTTTTTTTTTTTTTTCCCTGTTACCACTAGGTGATTATGAAGTAGTGTTGGAAATTAAGTGGTTAAGAACTCTGGGGGATGTACTCAAGAATTTCTCAAAATTAATAATGAAGTTCACATTGAATGGGCAAAAGGTGAATTTCTTAGGCAAGCGCAAAGGAAATGTTACTACTGTTAGTAGTCACTGAATGGAGCGGATTCTCAAAACGGAACGTCAAGGATATTAATTGAAATTGAAGGATGAGGAGGCAAATGTGAGTAAAAAAGAGAAGTCGGAGATAAAATTACTTTTGGAGGAGTTCAAAGATATATATTTTCAGAACCCAAGGTTTTGCCTGCAAGAGAGCCCATGATCACCATATTCCTCTCTTGCTTGGAAGTGTACCAACCAATGTCCGGCCATATTTTTACCCATGTTTTCAAAAAGCCGAGATCGTAAAGGAGATGCGAGATTCATGTATTATTCGACCTAGTGTTATTCCTTACTCTTCTCCTGTTTTATTGGTCAAGAAAAAGGATGGGTCATCGAGAATGTGTGTTGACTATAGAGCATTGAATCACATCACTCTCAAAGATAAGTATCTAATTCTTGTCATTAACGAGTTTCTTAATGAGTTAGGAGGTGCCCAACTTTTTTCTAAGCTGGATTTGCATTTTGGATTTCATCAAATCTTAGTTCATGATGATGACATCCAGAAGATAGCTTTTAGGACTCATGACAACCATTATGAGTTTTTGGTCATGCCTTTTGGGTTAACTAATGTGTCGTCTACCTTCCAGAGTCTGATGAACGATATTTTTCGACAAAATCTCCATAAGTTTGTCTTAATCTTTTTTGATAACCTTCTTATTTATAGCTCATCTATGGAAGATCATTTGGACCACTTGTGACTTGTCTTTAGTATCTTATGAAAGCACTCATTATTTGTCAAGAAGTCTTATTGTAGCTTTGCGAGGGCAGAAGTAAAGTATTTGGGCCATATTGTATTGCAAGATGGTGTGGCAGCAGATCCATCCAAAACTCAGGCAATAGTCAATTGGCTAGTACCAAAAACAATCAAGGCCTTGCGGGGGTTCTTAAGGTTGACTGGATACTACCGTAAGTTTGTGAAGGACCATGGTAAGAGTAGTACCCCTTTGACAACCTTATTGAAGAATGATCCATTTCAATAGAATGATGTTGCAAATGAGGCCTTGGCAAGACTCCCGTGGTGACTACTCATGTTCTTGCATTCCATATTTCAACAAAATGTTCATTCTTGAATGTGATGCGTCAAGATTAAGTATTGGGGCAGCAAGGCATTGTCTCCTTCACACTTAAGCTTGACTATCTACAACAAGGAGATGTTACATATCATCCATGTAGTGACTAAATGGAGGCCCTATTTGATCGGGCGGCATTTTCAAATATGTACTAATCATAGAAGTTTTAAGTACATTTTTGAGCAATTGATTTCATCAATGGACCAACATAAATAGTTTACCAAATTACTAGGATATGATTATGAAATCATTTACAAGAAGGAAGCAAAGAACTTTGTAGCAAATGCCTTATCACGTATTCCGAACCATTCAAATATTATTTCCATTTATATTCCAGCATGCGCTACTCTCAATCGAGTTAAGATGGAGCAACAAGAAGACCCAGAATTGTAGAAAGTTATTCAGATGGTAGAGAAAGATCCTTCCGATGTTCCCCACTTCTCATGGCATACAAATCACTTGTGGTATAAATGACGAATAGTTTTGGCTGCTAGACGTTTAGGATTCCTTCGTACTTACAGATACTTGTGTTTTCTATTGGAAGGGTATGAAGGCGGACATCAAGCAATTTTTCGCTGAATGTGAGATGTGTTAACTTTAGATGGGAGAAATAGTGACAAGTCCTGGACTATTACAGCCATTGGCTATACTGGAGGAAGTTTGGACAAACATGTCTATGGATTTTATAGATTGGCTACCACAATCACAAGGTAAAACTACCATCCTAGTCGTTGTGGACCGACTCACAAAATATGCTCATTGCTGCCCACTAGCACATCCTTATACGACGATTACTGTAAACACTACATCCACAACACAAAATTTGTTGACGAAGTGGAAAACCCTTTGAACAAATCAAAGGAAAAAACCACTATGGAGCAACCAAACCCAAAAAATCACTATAATGAAGATCCAAAATACAAATACATTGAAACTTACAAATCCCTGTTGCAAATCCTAGACTTTCTATGACAACAAGCTTTATGTTTGCCTCATAGCTCAATAACCTTCATATACGCATCTCCTTATCGACCCCTTCGATAGAATCTTTGGTGGACGAATGAAGTGTATGGATGTGGCTAAATCATTGACACATCAAGAGAGGGAAACACTTCTCTCTTGGAACAACAATGGTGAAGGGATACTCTTACTTCCTCACCAATACATGAACATCCAAAGCTTGGGTAAAAGCAATGGGAATGATCACAACATTAAGAGAGGGAAAGCTCTAGGCTTTGTATGATTCCTCTTTTGAAACAAGGGAGAAACAAGAATTTAAGGTTCTCTAAGGTATTTTTGTGCTAAGCAAACTCCAAAAACTAAGCATCTCATTCTATTTATAGACGAGGAAGGGGTAAAGTTGGAATTCTGTGAAAAGGAAACCAAACCAGTCGGGGTATATTGGCCATAACTTTTGATCTCGAGCTCCAAATGATGCAGATATACAACTTTGTGTTTCATGAGCTTCTTTAAATTCGGATGTTTGCTATGACAAAAATGGTCCGTAAGATTCTACAAATATGAAGATTTTTGCCATGACAAAATTTCATAGAAGGTTAAGGTCTGAAAATGCACAATTTCGTCATCAACTCGTCATGACGATTTAATGACGTCCAGGAATATCCTAGGGACGTTAAAACTCCATCACGATGTCTAGATGATGACATTCAAAATTATCCTAGATGATGTCACAACTTCCAAGAGACCCCGAGGTGACGTCCAAGTGATGTCTAGGTGCTGGATCTCTCTGGAACACAAAATTCTTGAAACAAGGGACATCAACACTTCAACCTTGACGATGTCAAGAGTAACTTCTCTGAGCATACATTGCTAAGACGATGGCGTCGCATCATCATGACAGCAACTAGCGTTTCAACCTTAACTCTTTGATACTTGGCAGGTTCTAGGAATTTCGTCATGACGGAATGATAATGTCGTGATGATGAAATGTCAAGGACTTTTGGAACACATAATTTCACGACGAAATGATAACGTTATAATGACGAAATGACACAGTGAGCTTCAAGGACTTTTTGAATAGATTTCTTTATGACGGAATGATGATGCCTTCATGAAAAAATGTCACAATGAGTATAAAGAGCTTCAAACCAACTTCGTCATGACGTCTTTGTGATGTGTCCATCCCTATAAGATTGTGGTGGTCGTGTGGCCATTGATTGACAATGGCGGCCACATGGCCACCATCTCCTTTGTTGGGGGTGGTCGTGCAATCACCTCTCTCTCTCTCTCTCTCTCTCTCTCTCAAATATTTTTATAAATAACAAGTCAATCCTTATACTTGAAAAAGTAAGTACAGGTTTTGTCAAAATATTCTTATAAGGTGTGAATAGTTTTTTAAAAAGTTTGTTGCGAACAGTTTCTAAATTTGAGAAGTTTTTGTAGTTATTTTTTTAAGAGTGTTTTGTGTTTTGAAAAGTGAACCGTTTGTTAAAAGTTTTGAAAAAAGTTTGTTTGTGGCTTCGAAAGAGAAGTGTTTTTGAAATTGGTAGCAAACAAGGACATAGTGTCTCATCATGTTTGGGATTTTTTCCCCTATATTTGGCAAGTTGTTTGGCCCATCCCTACTTGCTCATTTGCATTTTTTTGGACCTCCAGTCATGTTTTCAACCCATTGACCTAATACTAAATTGAAAATTGACTGTGTCAGCTCAATTCTGTACCCCTTGAAGCATCAGTTTGATTGAGTGCAAAATCTCTTTTCCAATTCCTATCGAGTCAGAAGTTAGAAGGGTGAAATTTAGACTTATTTAGGTTCTTGTCCACCTCTATTTTCTTCAAAAACAAACCTTATAGTTTTAATTTAAACTTGTACTAATTACAACTATAACCACCTTGTGATCTTTTTTCCTATTCTACTCCCTTTAGCCAACTAAGAGAGTGGACTCTCTTTTCCTTCTTTTTTAATTTCTTTTTCCTTTCACATTTATATCGATGAATTTTTTATGAGTACTTCTGATAGGTTCTGGTAGCTTCCTTCTAAGACCTATCCCAGCGCTTGCAACAACTCACAAACAAAGCTTAGTGACCCGCTGGGCTATTTCGGCAAGGACTCTGATGCCAAAGTTAGTAATATTCGTCCAAGGAGGAGCTTATCGGGAACTCTATTTTTCTATGGGTGTGTTTACTTACCATTTTTCCTTATGTATCTTGTGCTGGGCTCCTTGGATCTCGTGCCCCCAATCTCTGTCATTAAATGCATGATATCTCTTCTGACGTGATAGGTGAGGGGCACATTGAATGCTCCATTTGCCTTGTCTAGAAAAAGGATAAGGATCCTCTCCATTTCATGTGAAATGGAGAAGAGCCGGTTCGTGGCTCAGATCTTTTTAAAAAGATCTAAGGGTGAGAAATTGCCAAAGTCCTTAAAAAGAACAAATAGCTAGTTAATGGAGGAAATATAAAACGTTAATTGATACCACAAATCCACCATTTCTAAGCTTCCAAAACTCAAATTCTAGAAAACCCACTTGTCCAAAATCTTTGCGAATCACCGTAATTTGTTGATTTTCCCTAATTTTGGCGAATCCCTAAATGGGTAGTGCCATGAACACCACCACCCCACCAACTCAATGGCTCAATCCCACTACCACCACCCATTAGGTCTTCCTCTTCCGCAACGACATTCTACCTGGTGTAGGCTCCAACTGCATCTTTCTCAAAAATTTATTTAGGAGAACATAGATTTTCCTTTCTTGGAGAGTAGCCGGTTGATGGTGGGCGGCGCTCTTGTCTTCCGGTGGTGGTGTCGGTGGGTCAAGTTGGCTGTTGGTGGTGGAGGTTAAACTTGGGGGGAAGGGAGGGGTTCGGTGGGAGAGGGAAAAATGGAAGAAATGGAAAGGATCCTTGGTTGACAGGGGAAGCTACGGCTGCTGTGCAAAATGGGTTTTACTTTGGTTTCTTTTTCTTTTTCTTTTTCTTTATGACATGGCTTATTTTTGGTCTTAAAGAGATCCAAGTAGTCAACCGGCTACTCCCTAGTTCTAATGAACTGGAGAGGATTCGGATCCCTAGAAAAAGGGGAGAGGCGCCACATTAAATGTCATGATCTCCCAATCCCTTCAACACGTTATACATAGGAATTAATTCGATGTGGCACGACTATTCTGAAGCCTAGTGCAGCAGCCAAGCAGGCCGAGTCCCAAATGGGCCAGGCTGGTATTCCCAAACAAATGGAATGCCTAGGAAGTTTGAGAAGTATAAGGTTTCTCATTCATCTGGCAAAGATGGTTCTTTCGGGAAGTGATTATATAGTTTTATGGCCTAGTGATTTTCCAAGTAGTCTTTGCAAGATCATTGAGGATGATGCTGCAGGAAACATTTTTGGTAGAGGATCCAGTGCCATTTTGTGGTGGAAACCAAAGTTTTGATTGCACAAATCACTCGGTGTGGATACATGTAATCTTCTTGGCTTATAGACTTATAGTAACTTTTGATGATTTTAGTTTTTAGATTTTTTTTTTTTTTGAATAAAATCCAAATATATTTGAATCAAATTTGGAGGGGACATGGATTTGTTTTCATATTTTTAGAGTAAAATGATTTTTTAGATTTCTAATGGGGTCATGGGTTTTTCTTAAATTTAGGGGGATAAACAAGGGATTTTCCAAATTTTTGCTCCTAAAAAAGAGCCATACTCTAACAATACAAATTGTTGATCATTATCACTTTGAATTTTATTTACCTTATTTTATTTTTTGTGTTGTCTTTGTAAGTAGATAGTTGTAGATAGTAGCACTTTATATTGTAAATTTGGCCACACGGTATGCCCTTCTTCACCTTTGACCCCCCCCCCCCCCCCCCCCCCCAAAAAAAAAAAAAAAAAAGAAGAAGAGAAGAAGGCAAAAAGATCCTCCATATCAAAGGAAATGTTAAAATTAGGCAACAAAGAGTATTTTACATTCTGTATTGTTGATCGTGAATATCAACTTTAATAGTGATGCTAGGGAGCAACACTTTATTCGGAATTCATCTGGAAAAAGTATTGCTCTATGGCATATTTGTAATTTAATGTGCTATGAATAATTACAAGTGTACCATAGAGTAACACTTTTTTCCGGATGAATTCTAGATAAAGTGCTGCTCCCTAACATTAACCTTACTTTAAACCAGACAAACTGTAAGGAAAAATTTTTCCCTATACACATTTTTCCTATGGCAATAGATCTTATCCATTTTAAAACAAGCAGTATATATTAAAACTCATAGATGAGCATTGTTTTTCAGTTTTGAGTTTGCTGTTAGGGAGACCACTCAGTTTTTGGTTTTGTTATCCCTTATAACCCTTTCCATGTTTACTAAAAAAAAACTACAAACCTCACATAGTACTTGGTTTTTGACTTATGTTCTGTTAGCCTCCTTTCTTTCTTTCTTTCTTTCTTTTGCTTTGCTGGAGCACTTCTTTGGCAATTTAAGATTAACTATCCAAGACCATATTACATGCTAACGAGCCTCTAAGGCCTGGCCGCAAAAAGAGCCCAAATAGACCTAAAATGATGCAACACTAATCCTATAGGGTACACCACAGACAATTACCTCTTTGGTGTAAGGTCTCAGGCACTCCCCTATGTATTCCTCGCTACCAAGTCCAGGGAGTCTCTCGAACATTTTTTACTCATTTACTTTCCCCTCAGCTCAAGCTTATTGACTTGGGTGTCGGTGCATCCGGTCTCCGAACCGACAAACCTTCTAACAACCGTTTCCTTCTTTTGCGGGTGGTGCTCCTCTCTTAGAACCGGCTAAGGAAAAAATGGAAGAAAAGAATTGTGATTGATATTGTTGACTTACGAAAAAACCATGCACCTATCTTAACACGAGAGAGAATCCATTTTCTTGCAAATGGCAACTTCATTTATTGGGTCTTTGGCTTTTGGACAAAATCTCAGGAAATGAACTATTTTCGGATTCCACCCCAGTTGCTGAGCACGACAGAACATCAAGAATTTGTTTGCAAAATAACAATTGAAGCCCATAAAGATGTGGCAAAAAGCATGACCCTGTTGAGTTACTGTTGGAGAACCATATTACATACCAATAGGTTTCTAAGGCCCGATTGTTAAGAAAGTTCAATGAAGCCTAAAAAAATGCACATCCGGCTAAGCCCACCCCTTCTCCATGAGATGCCCCATAAATGATTCTCTTTCTGGACTAGGGTTTCAGGGACTTACTTATATATATATATATATATATATATATATATATATATATATATATATATATATATATATGTTTCATGTACTACCATGCCTGGTGAACTCTCTTACCCTTTTTTACTAGCTTTCCTCTCTCAGTTAGAGTTTTTACTAACTTGGGCGTCAGAGTGCCTCCGGTCTCCAAACCGATGGCTTGCTGACAATCCCTCCATTCTTTTGTAGGTGGAGCTCCTTTTTGGAAGGCAGCCTAAGGTCATTGTGGATGTTCATCGCATTAACAAATGCTATTTAGTAAACTGTTATACAATTGTCATACAACTAGGATGACGTGATTATGAAAATCAGCCTTTGAATCAACGCTTGTAATATATATATATATATATATATATTTTTGTTGATGTACAAGAAAGAAAAATGGGAAACGGAAGAGGGGCGCTGGTGAATGGGGAAAGGGTTGAGGAGGGAATGCTGGTCAACATACCACTGAGGTCTCTTGATTAGCTTGAAAGTTGGAGGATGAAAGAAAAAACGAGGGAAGAGAAGAAGAAAAAAGCTGCTAAGCCGTAAAAGTTGCTTGTGGATTGATGAACCTGAATTGGAGAAGAAGATATTGGAGGCTATAGTTGATGCCACACCTCTCTAGGCCTATTTTCAGTTCCAGAATTTGTATTCGAATTGGCTTAAAACAATCAAGGCTATGTCCATTTTTCAATAGATGTTCTTTCCTTCTTCCCTTCCCTTCTAACCGGGTTGACCGCCTTTCCCTCCACCCCTGTATGTAGGAAGTTTCTCACCTTCAGTTGAGCTTCCTCCCATTTCCTTCCATTGATGTGTACATTCTTCTCTTCCAACACCCAACCTATCATTAATTATCGCCACCGGCTAAGGCCTGGTGCAAGCTGTCCCCGGTCGTCGTAATCGTTTTTCACCCTTCCTCTTTCTTGCTTATTTCGACGAATGTGGCGGTCCCATAAATGTATGTTCAAAACTCGAAATCATCACGAGCTGCTATCACACAAATGAAACCCTAAAACCTATGCTCATCATAGGAACGCCAAAAAGTTGCTTTTAACTATTTTGAAACCAGAAAATGAAATCATTATACGCATGCCCACACAACACAACAATAAGCTTTGCTTTAATTGTAGCAGAATTCTGAACCCAATATTGACACCCCTGATATGAAAGCAAACGTTATTAGGCAAGAATCAGAAGATAGATGTCACACTGTATTTTCACATGAGAACATGAATGCAACTAGAAAACCTTTGCTTTCCCCTATCCACAAGAGAGACAAGGGAAGGAAAAAAGAAAATAACATTTGAGAAATCGAAACTAGCGATCATATTTAAATCGAGCGGAAACTGGGAAAAGAATTTAAAGTTTAAAAACAACTACAATATTACTCCAAACTATAGAGCATTGTACATACATGGATAAATATATATAAATCTAAATATATGACAACTATTTTTGAACATTTCATATGAATACAGGTGATCAAGTCCCAGTCCATTAAAATAGATCTGCAGCTTTTCAAATTCGATGATAATATATAAATCAGATCAATTGTCATCCATAAACCTCATAACTTTTTTTTTCCTGATAAGTTACATGTTGCCAAAAGAAAGAAAAAAAAAAGGACTCTATAGATCAGATCAACTGTTTGCCTTTAAATTTCTCACTATTACACATTATGCCAACTCATACTTGGAAGCTATAATGGCAATGTTTGGCAGATACAAGCTGGAATTACAGAAACAACTTAAGTACCTCAAAAGTGGATACAAGCAACACATTGCAACTTCAAAGCTTCTCGATGACCATCATGCATGCCGGCGTCTTCTTTTGACATTGTCCTCTGAGAACCCCTCCCAATAATTATGATTAAGGGAGCTCAGGTCCTCAAGTTCTGCAATGGCCAGCAAGTATTGGGTAAGCTTCACAAGCTCCTGATCGGTGTCTCGATTTGAATGAGCCTTCCTGAATGGCTTGATTATCAAACCATTTTGTGGGTTCATCACAAAATTTCTTCGTAAATCATCAAACATTATAGTGTTCTTTGAACTGTAGAACTGAAATGGAACAGAAACAACCAATCTGTCAGCTGGTTCATAATTAGAAACCGCATAGAAAAAGCAATAATTCCACATTCAACACAGTATTTAATACAAAGCAGACCAAGCGGTAGTTATATGTTCTATAAATAATTAGAAGTGAATGCTTTTTTTTTTTCTTTTTTTTTTTTTTTATAATTTGGTAGCATGCATAAAATCGTAGTAAGGATTTCATGAAGATTAAAATGTTCTATCAGTTCTCTTTTCCCTCGTATATTGTCATAATCAATCTCCTAGGGTTTGGTTTGATAAGTTCAGTCCAGTGGTAATGGATTATGGTATAGAGAAGTACAGTTTCCAATCATTCACAGGTGCTTCTAGGGTGTTTTGTTCTTGTTATCTTTGTAGATAATGTTGTGATTATTTTTATTCTTTCAAAAAAATATAAGTAATTCAATTTTATTAGAAAGCGTAAAGGGCACAACCCAATTACACATGAAGCATACAAGAGAGACACATGCTTAGGGGGAGGAGAAAGAACACAAATCCAAAAATTCCATAAAATTAGAAAACCGAGAACTACTTGCAGCAATCATCCACCCATAAAAGGTTTTGAACATAAAATATTTTAACTTGGCCACTGTTCTCACACAATCTTCAAAGTTTTAGAAGTTGCGTCATCCTTTAGCTAAATTGTGGTGATTACCAAACTAGCCTCTCCAACTGCCAATAACTCCTCCACTCGTTGGGTCATTACCCTCTCTATCCCGGAAAGACAAAAAATCGAAGCCCTCAAGTCTTGAGCTACTTCTCAAGGAAGCAAAAGATGATCAATGGATTTTTCACTCTTCTTACACATGCAACACCAATCTATTACTATGACTTGCCTTTTTCTTAGATTATATCCAGGGTCAAGATTCTCCCTAAACGCAGCTGTCGAAAAAAAAGAAAAGAAAGGCACCCTTCAAGGGCCTTGCTTCTCCATATGCTCTTCCAAGAGAAATAAAAGCCAGCGGAGGAACTAAGCGCTTGATAAAAAGACCTAATCTCGAATATCCGCCTTTTGGAAGGGGTCCAACAAATCCTAGCCTCACTTCCTCGTCTCAGCCCAATAGAGTACAAAAGATCAAAGAAAGAGGTAACTAACTCTATCTTCCAATCATGCACTGCTTGATGAATGTAACGTTCGATTGACAGGTTTCATTCAAAAACTGCATATGGTCTACAACCAAGGCCTCCTTAGAGCGAGCCATGCTAAACAACTCCAAGGAGGCTTCCATCAAGGTCATATGTCCACCACGTTGTGCCAAAATTGGATCCTAAACCAGTCTCCTACTTCAAATCTCACGAATCTAGAGAAATCTCCCCATCCCCTCCTAACGTTTTTCCATACCCCCACCTTGTAGGACCCAACACCACCCACCCCAAAAGCTCTTGTATTTAGCTTCCACCACCGCTCTCCACAACACCTCCCTCTCCGTATCATAACGCCAAAGCCAATTCCCTAATAGGGATTGGTAGAAAAAGATTCGTCTGCTAACTTCCAAACCTCCTGAAGACAACTAAGTAGAAATCTTGGACCAATTGACTAAATGAAATTTAAACTCATCACCGACTCTTCCCACAAGAAATCTCCTTGAATTTTCTCAATTTGGTTAGCAACTGCAACTGGGATGGGGAAAAATGGCATAAAATAAATAGGCAAATTGGAAAGAGTGCTTTTAATCAATGTGATCCTACTACCCTTGACAAATAAAGCCTCTTCCCGCCTGCCAAACAGCGTTCCATCTTTTCAATAATACCATTCCAAATAGATTTTTCCTTAAACAGAGCTCCCAAAGGAATGCCCAAATACTTTAAGGGCAATGAGGACACCACACAACCAAGGATACTAGCCAAACCTTCAACATCGTCCGCAAAGCCAATGGGAACTAACTCTGATTTAGCCAAGTTTATTTTCAACCCCAAAACAACTTCAAAACATAAGAGACCGCAAATTATGAAGATGCTAGAGATTAGCCTCACAAAAAATCATTGTATCATCAACAAAAAGTAAATGAGACACATTGATCACATCGTTACTCCTTTTTTATTAATAATAATTTATAAAAAGAAATGCAAAGCCCTCGTATACGAAAAGTATACAAGAGAAAACAATCGTCCTTGTTAAACCACCACTTATCCCAAAAATTTAAGCTGATAGGAAGAGGTAAATTTAATCAATATTTTAACAATTTCCCTCATGTGTGGGCTCAAACTCCTTTTTAATAGGTGATGCCCAACATGTGAAATATTTAATTTAAATGGAGGGTAAATGGTAGAGTCAAGGTCCAAACTCAGGACCTTTAGCTTTGATACCATGTTAAACCACCACTTGTTCCAAAAGCTTTAGTTGATAGAAATAGGTAAATTTAATCATTTAATCAACACTTTAATCCTAATGGTGTCTAAAGCCTAAAAAGTGAACAAGATCTAAAAGATTTGTAGAGAAATTAGGAACAAAAGCTATAACCCATCTAAGAGAAACCTCAAGGAGGATTTTAAACAAAGGACATTAGACTTGAAATCCTTAAATAGGCGCCGATTTATCTCTCCAAATGCTTCACATTAATAGTGCAAGAATGACTTTCCAGATGGCTTCATTGGAATGTCCCCGTCCTTGAGTCTTCCAACAATATAGCAGCTATAGAATATTGCGAGGCATGACCCACGAGATTTCAAATAAATTTAGAGTAAGGTGCCAAAGATTGGAAGTAAACTCACAATGGAGGAGAAGATGATTTACAGTCTCCTTGTTCTTTTTGCAAATGCAACACCAATTAACTAGAGTGAGACCCCCCGTCTTCACAAATTATCAATCGCAAGGATCTTACCCCAAGCTGTCATCCAAGTGAAGAAAGCAATACGAGGTGAGGACTTAACCTTCCGAATGTTTTTCCATGGGAATAGACAAGTCTCTCCTGGCAATAAAAAATTATAGTAGCTCTTTACTTCAAAACCGTGATTGCATGTTGGGGTCCACAATATTTTGTTCGGCTCCCCCGAATGCATTTTCGAAGAGTACAATAGGTTGAGGAACAAGTCAAGGGACTCCAACTCCATATTCTGGACAGACCTAATGAAACTCAGATTCCAATGAATATAATTGCCAAAGGAGTACAAGTAGTCTGACACTAAGGCATCTTTGTCACGAGCTATGGAATAGAGTTTAGGGAATGACAACTTGAGAGCCATTTCTCCACACCAAACATCTTGCCAAAAACAAATGCGAGATCCGTTTCCAACCTTGTAGGATAAAAAGTTGGAAAGTTCCCCCAACCATGCCTTATACTCCTCCAAAGGCCCACCTGGAGGGCCCTCTAGTTTCCTCAAAACACCAACCCCCTCTTTAAATCCCATACTTCTCAACAATCACCTGTCTCCATAGAAAATTATCCTCTTGTGCAAAACTCCATAGCCATTTACCCAGTAAAACTTTCTTAAACAGCATGAGGTTTTTAACACTCAATCCACCTCTAGGAACTGAAGAGCAAACAATCCTCCAATTTACTAGATGAAACTTGGGCTCACCACCTATTTCGTCCCAAAGGAAGTCCCTTTGAAGATGCTTCAATCTTCTAGCTATGCCAGTCGGTAAATAAAAGGAATTGAGACAAAGAAATACATGGGTAAACTGGATAACATGCTCTTGATTAGGGTTAGACAACCACCCCGAGACAAGTACATCTTCTTCCAACTAGCTAATTTTCTTTCCATTTTCTCAATCACCCCATCCCAAATAGCCTTTGGCTTGAAAGAAACACCTAGAGGGAGTCCCAAATATTTCAATGGCAGAGGATATACTACAATTGAGAATATTGGCTAGCTCTTCTTGATGTGGTACCTCCCCCACTAAAACCAATTCAGATTTCGAAGATTCACCTTCAAGCCTGAAATAACTTCAAAACACAAAAGAATGTGACCCAGATTATAGATATGATCCTGATCTGCATCACACGTAATAAAAGTGCAATATGCAAAAGATAAGGGCCGAGAGGGGGTCCCCTTCGCGGAGGCCCTTAAAGCTACCAAAATCCATGCGGATTGCCATAATCAAAATAGAGAATCGAGATGTGGAGATACATGCAAACATCCATTGCCTCCGTTGCCAGGAAAGGAACTCCCAGTTGACATGGTCGTAGGCCTTTTCCAAGTCCAACTTGCACTTAACTCTAGGAATTCCCGATTTTAACCTGCTCTCCAAACACTAGTTTGTTATAAGAACTAAGTCTAGAATTTGTCTCCCCACTATAAAGGCATTATGAGTGTTTGATATGAGCAAACACAACATATGTTTCATTCAAGTAGCAAGGACCTTAGCCAAAATCTTATAGACACTCCGCATTAGGCTTATAGGTCTGAAATCCCTTACTTCTAACTACCCAGTCTTTATAGGGATAAAGGCAATGAATGTAGCATTGAGGCTTTTCTCGAACAACCCATGCTCGTCAAAATTGTGGAAGATGCACATGAGATCGCCCTTCACTATAGCTCAACACAACTAAAAGAAAGCAACAATGAAGCCATCCAAGCCTGATACTTTATCACCAACCATGCTAAGCACCGCCTGAAGGACTTCCTCTTGAAATGGTCTCTCCAACTAATCCGCTTCTACAAAGTCTAGCAAGGGAAACTCCAAACCATCTAATTTAGGGCGCCAATGAACAGTTTTCGTGAAGAGATTCTTGTAAAACTGAATGATTGTATCATCAATCGCCTCTAAATCTGTGGTGGTTGTACCATCAATGCCAAGACTGGAGATATAGTTGTTTCTCCAATGAGAATTGGCGAGACGACAAAAAAATCTCGTTTTTTGATCCCTTTGTTTTAACCATGTTGCCCTAAATTTCTACCTCCAGCTAACTTCTTGCACAAGGGATACATTTTCAAATCTGATTTCATCTTAGCCCTCGCTCTCTCCTCTTCTATCAGAGGCCTCTCCTCTTCTAAATAAATTGAGAGACTGGATCTCTTCCAATTAGGAATGTTTTTTTTCCCTCTCTTCCACGTTTCCTAAACCTCCTTGTTCCATCTTTTTAAATCAAGCTTCATCCTTGTATGCTTGTTGGCAAAAACAAAATAGGGAGTATCGAGGCAATGATAAGAATCTCACCATTGTTTCACCAGGTCTACAAAACCTTCTACTTTCAGCCACATGTTCTCAAAATTTAAATGAGCGTGATCCTCTAACCAAACCCCCACTGTCAAGCAAAATGGGAAAATAATTTGATAAAGGACGAGGAAGACGGCGCTGAATCAGGTCTGGAAAGTTCTCTTCCCAGTCCGGAAAAACTAGGAATCTATCTATCCTGGTCATGGAGGGTGGGGATTGGTTGTTAGACCAAGTGAAAGAACCTTCTACCAACGGAATATCTATCAACCCTTGTTCTGAAAATTCCTCCATGGCAGCGGTTAACAGAGTCACCCCAAATTTTTCGTTCAGGAAGCAAGTTACATTAAAGTTGCCCCTGATGCACCAAAGAATTTATCACCAACTAAAAACCTTTGAAAGCTCCTCCCACAATAATTTCAGAGTCTGCACTGGGACCATAAACCCCCAAAATGGCCCAAACAAGCTGATCCAATACCCATATGAATTTGCAAGAGATAGAGAAAGTGCCCATCACCTCTTCAATGCAATCCACGACACATTTATCCTACATTAAAAGAATATCCCTGAAGCTGCTATGGATGGCAGAATAGACCCCCTCGTAAAAGATCCACCCCACATACTCTGGACCATACCAACTGAAATCTGTTCCATTTTAGTTTCTTGGAGGCACACCATGTCAGGCTTCCAACTTTTCAACAAGTTTCTAATGCTGAATCGTTTCCCTGCATCATTAATTCCTTGAACATTCCGCTAATAATTTTCAAATTCGTAGCGGGTTAGAAGCCTCGCCATGAGACTGAGGATGGGGTTTGGATGGATGACTCTTAGAATTGTAATTCACTGAGCAAGACAACCTGAGAAGTTTCTAAATCCTTTACCCCCCACTCCCTGTTTGCTTTTTACTAGAGCCCGTCGATACTTTGACACTTTTTGGTTGGATTCAAATGCAGAGAACAGCTCTGGTGCCTCCTTTTCAAAGCCTTTGTAAGAAATCCCCAAAAACTTTTCAAGCCCATACATACGTCTCTTGACCCATCCTGCGCGCTCAAACTTTCGCGCCTGTGGGGCTGAAGAATTGATAGAAGAAAACTTGAGTTCTACAAGAGGCATCCTCTTTGCAAGAGGGGGGCCACAGAAGCAGGGCTGTAGGGCACAAAGTTAGATAAGTCAGTCCCTCGGAGAGCTTGAAAAGCCTATCAAAACCATTTTCAAGGCCTACTAGAATCTCAGAAAGAGGCAAACATTCATTCTTCACAGAACCCTAGGGTCCCCTCTAGGGAGAACAGCCACTGGGAGAAAATTACGCACAACACTGGGAGGAGCAACCACGTCTAGGCTACATGAAGGGGTGAGGAAACTCCGAAGGGAACAAACCTTGGAATCCATTGCAAAGACCCATCCAGCCGAAATGTTCTGATCCTCTAATGTAGCCCTTGCCCCAAGTATTGTCAATGCTTCGACCACCATCACGATGTCATGCAATGATAAGAAATATGAGAGAGACAATCTCGACCCACACAAGGTCCGAATGGACCATTCACCTGAACTTGATGGATGACCCAAAAGGCGACCCGATACTCACAGAGCAGGTCACGTGCCTGTTACCGAGCGTAGGCTAAAGCCCATTACTAAACGGTCCTTCAAGTAGCACAGATCTGAAGTCCATTCATAACAATACTTCTCTACTAAAGCCCCTAGTAACTTGTTGATTGGGGTATGCTAAGAGAGTCTGGGGCTTTAGAAGCCCGATAGATGCATATGTGCTAAGAGAGCTGAGAGAACCTGAACAGGGGCCCGCTATAACCGAGACATCTTTAACAATCTGCTGTTTGTAAGTGCAATCTGCTGTTTGTAAGTGCACTGGATTAGGCTGTGAGAACATGAATAAAGGCCTGTTACTACACCGAGTTCTTTAGTATCAGGGGACCTTATGCTACATAGACTTGTCTTGTTAACTGGGCTTGGAGCACCAACTAATCAGACAGAACAACTCGCGTTATTCCCCCAAACTCAACCTGCTCTGGGGGCCCAATTGAATCATCTTGAGCTTATCCCCCAAGCCCAGCCTGTTGTGGGACTTATTCCCAGCCGGTAACCAAATGGAAGCCACCCAAGTTTTAACTTTCACCCAAATGACGTGGCATTTCCCTCTGTCATCCATGTGTATACTCAAATGTGATAAATTGCCATTGCCAGAAGAATACTAAAATGGTACTTTTCTGTCATTTAGTATCTTCCACGAAGGAAAATACACTGCTCCCCACCTTCCTGATTCTAACTACCTATTTTGGCGATGGACGATGCAGCAACGTTGGCATCACTGTATGGCTATGGTGTTACTCTCAGCACTTGCCTGTAATGTCGTACTGCGTGATGTGCCAGAACCCATCCCCTTCTGGCAACCTTACCGTGAACAGTGGTCGAGTTACTCGGTTCTGCCACCACCTGTGCGTACGAATGCTTCATCGGAACATACAAATTCCTTTGTAAGGGTGGAATAACGGGCAAAGAAGCAGGCTTCATAAGTGAGTTTGGGTACACCAGAAATCGCAATAAGATCAATTAACATGATCATAGGCCTTTTCTAGATCCAGTTTGCAAAGCACACAAGACATTCATTAGCAATAAGAACTGAGTCTAAAATCTAACTCCCCTTGATAAAAGCATTTTGAGACCTAGAAATGACTTTTTCCAACACTGCTTTAAACATGTTAGCGAGAACTTTAGAGATAATTTTGTAAACGCTGCTTGCAGAACTGATAATGCAAAAATATTTGATATCCACCGCCCTAGCTTTCTTTGAAATAAGGGCAATAAACGAGGCATTAAGGCTCCTTTCAAACTTGACTTGAGCATGCAACTCATGAAAGACATTCATGACATCTTCTCTAAGAATCCCCCAACAACATTGGATGAAAGCCGAAGAAAAACCATCAAGGGGCCTTATCATCATTTAGAGCTTTCAGCACCTCAACGACCTCACTCACATCAAAGGCTTTTTTCAACCAAGAAGCCTCCTCCGCATCAAAAGGGTTAAGGGAGAGACCATCAAGTTTAGGGCACCAATTGAACTGTTCTAAGTAAAGACGATGTAAAACTGCAATATGTGCTCACTAATTTCTGTAGAATCTGGAGAAACAGACCGTTAACCACAAGGGAATCCACGATGTGATTACTAGCAGTAATGCAGATGGTAGTAAGGCCTTAAAGGCTGATCTCAATAGACATTTTCCACACGGACTTAAGACACTTAGGATCCTTTCTCAGATGAATTACCTTCCCCACCTTCAGTCTTTGCAGGAAAGGGATATTGCTGGGAATTCCAACAGCCAACCCTCTGGGTGTTCAGAGGTGGTCGTGTTTGAAGAGGGAGATAGGACTATTGAAGCGGCAGGAAGTGGGGAGGCAGTGTGTGGTATGGCTGAAATGAAAGGAGATGCAGGTAGGGTTTCACCCCTCAATTCCTATTCTACAAATTTGGGGGTTTTTTCAGGTTACTCCGACTGGGTCATTCAGTCAAATGCCATTTATCTTATCGTAGGGGTATCGTATGAGGGTCATAAGCTACAATTTTTGGCTCTTTTGACTCATATTGAAGCAGAACGTCGTAATGGTGCGGTGGGAGCCATGTCGGGCTGTGGAACGAAGGGCAAAAGGGAGGTTAATAATTTGAAGTGTTCTACCAATTACGATGCGAGAGGTTCTTGCTCTAGCCGCGGGAGTAGGAAGATGAGGGGGCATCAAGTAGTGTCATGAAGCCTAGGATCCTTTCCTGGAATGTGAGGGGGCCGAACGAGCAGAGCAAACATCTAAGCATAAGTAACTTGCTCAGGGATTGGAAGGTGGATATTATTTGCTTCCAAGAAACCAAGGTTCAGGGTTTGTCAAGAAGTTTTGTGCGAAGCTTATGGGCCTGCAACCATGTAGATTGGTGCTAATTAGATTCTTGTGGGGCCTCAAGGGGCATCTTGATCATGTGGGATAAAAGGGTAGTGGAGAAGATTGATGTTTGTGTGGGGAATTTCACTCTTGCAATTTCCTTCAGGAATGTAGTGGATCATTTCGTCTGGGCTTTTGCAGGTGTTTATGGTTTGAATTCTGATTCTGATAGGAGACTTCTTTGGGATGAGCTGGCTGGGATTCTCAGTTGGTGGAGCTTGCCTTGGTGTATAGGGGGCGATTTTAATGTTACTCGGTTCCCTAGTGAAAGATTTGGAGAGGGTAATTTGTTTGCTATGAGAGATTTCTCTGATTTCATCTTTGATCAGGGTCTCTTGGACCTTCCTCTCGCTGGGGGCACTTGTACATGGTCGCTCAGGCTTGATCCTCTCGTTTGGTCTAGGATTAATCGCTTTCTAATCTCCCCAGAATGGGAAGCTTGGTTCCCTGTGGTTTCTCAGAAGAGGCTTCCCCGCCTCTATTCAGACCACTTTCCGATTCTTCTTGATTGCGTCGACGTCTCTAGGGGGAAAAGGCCTTTCAAATTTGAGAACATGTGGCTTAAAGCGGATGGTTTTGTGGAGAGGGTGAAACAGTGGTGGAATTCTTATTCGTTCGAAGGCACTCCTAGTTATATCCTTGCATGTAAACTCAAGGCTTTGAAGCAGGATTTGAAGATATGGAATGAAGAGGTATTTGGTAGTGTAGAGAGGAACAAGAGGAAGCTATTCGATGAACTTCAGGTGCTTGATTCTATTGAAAGTAGTAGGGCTCTTGTTGAGGAGGAGAATCTAAAGAAGACAGAGATTGTCAACGAGATAGAAAGGATTTCTCTTTTAGAGGAAGTTAGTTGGAGGCAGAAATCGACGGTGATGTGGCTAAAGGAGGGGGATAAATGTACTAAATTCTTCCATTCCATAGCCAACTCTAATAGAAGGTACAACACTATAGACTCTTTATTGATTGGAGATTATCTTTCTTCTAACTAGACAGAAATAGGTGAGCACGTGGTCCAATATTATCAAAAGCTTTTTTCTGAGTCGTTGCAGTGGAGGCCTATGGTGGATGGTTTATCCTTTTATTCTATTTTGGAGTCTGAAGCCAGCTGGTTGGAGAGAGCTTTCGAGGAAGAAGAGGTTAGGAAAGTAGTGTCAGCTTTGAATGGTGACAAGGCTCCAGGTCTTGATGGGTTTTCTATGGCTCTTTTCCAAGCATGCTGGGAGGTTTTGAGCCCGGACATTATGGCGGTTTTTCATGACTTTCATGCGAGAGGTTGGTTCGAGAAAAGCCTGAATGCATCATTCATTTTGCTTATTCCAAAGGCTCCCGGTGCAATTTCCCTCAAGGATTTTCGGCCTATAAATCTTGTGGGAGGTGTTTACAAGATAATTGCTAAAGTTCAAGCAAACAAACTGAAGTCAGTGTTGGAGAAGGTTATTTTCAAATCTTAGAGTGCATTCATTAAAGGGAGGCAGATCCTCGATCCGATCCTTATTGCAAACGAATGTCTTGATAGTTGAATTAGATTGGGGGAACCAGGTGTCATGTGTAAAATGGATTTGGAGAAAGCTTATGATCACGTGAATTGAGACTTTCTATTGTAAATGCTGAAACGGTGTGGTTTCGAGGATAAATGGTGTTCCTGGATTGCTCATTGCATTTCTTCTGTGCGGTTTTCGGTGTTAGTCAATGGATCTCCTTATGGGTTCTTCAGCAGCTTTCGAGGATTAAGACAAGGGGACCCTCTGTCTCCCCTTTTGTTTGTGCTTGTGATGGAGGCTTTGAGCTGTATGATTTCTGCTGCGGTTAATGGGGGTTTGTTGGAAGGCTTCAAAGTTTGTAATGCCGATTTTTCGCATCTTCTGTTTGCAGATGACACTCTGATCTTTTGTAGTGCTCATTCTTCACAGTTGCGTCATTTACGGAGTTTCTTCCTCCTGTTTGAAGCTGTTTCAAGTTTGAAGGTTAATTTGGCAAAGTCAAATTTAATTCCTGTGGGGAATGTTGATCAAGTGGAAAGGCTAGCCGACATTATGGGTTGTGGGATTGCTTCTTTGCCGGCAAAGTATCTTGATCTTCCTTTGGGGGCTTCCTATAAGTCCTCTCATATTTGGGACGGGGTTATCGAGAAGATAGAGCATCGCATGGCTAGTTGGCAAAGGTTATACCTCTACAAGGGTGGTAGAGTCACCCTTATTAAGAGTACTCTTGCCAATGTGCCTCTTATTTTTTGTATCTATTCCCTATCTCGGGAAGTGTTGCTTCTCGCATTGAGAAGTTACAACGGGATCTTCTTTGGGGTGGGATGGGTGAAGAGTTAAAATTTCACTTGGTAAACTGGTCGAAGGTTTGCATCCCAATCTCAGAAGGGGGGTTGGGTATTTGGAATTTGTTGATGTTCAACCGTGCTTTGTTAGGCAAATGGTTGTGGCGATATAGAATTGAAAGAGATGCTTGGTGGAGAGTTGCGGTGGATTCCAAGTACGGCAGTTTGTGGGGTGGGTGGTACTCTCGCGAGCCTGTAGGTCCCTTTGGGGTGGGGTTGTGGAAGAATATCAAGAAAGGGTGGGAGATTTTCTCCGGTTTTACTAGATTTGAGGTGGGGGATGGGACTAGGACAAGATTTTGGCATAATCTGTGGTGCGGGGATACGGTGTTGAAGGAAGCTTTTCCTGTTCTTTTTGGTATTGCTCGAGAGAAGGATGCTTCCGTTGCGGGTAATATGGAGATTTTGGGCAGCTCTATTCAATGGGACGTGAGCTTTGTTAGAGAAGCGCATGATTGGTAAGTGGATGTCTTTGCCTCATTCTTTTAGGTGCTACAATCAGCCACGGTGAGTCGAGATCATGTAGATAGGCTCTGTTGGGTCCCTTCCAAGAAAGGTGTGTTCAAGGTCAAGTCCTACTTCAGCTCCTTGGTCGGCTCTATAGGTAGACGCTTCCCTTAGAAGAGTGTGTGGCGGACTCAGGATCCTCCGAGGGTGGCGTTTTTTGCGTGGACGGCAGCCCTAGGCAAGATTCTAACAGTGGATAATCTCAGGAAACGAAATATCATCATTGTGGATAGATGCTACTTGTGCAAGAGAGATGGGGAATCTGTGGACCACCTTCTTCTTCACTGTGATGTGGCTTCCACTTTGTGGAATCTTGTTTTTTCTCGGTTTGGTATGTCTTGGGTTATGCCTAGTAGAGTTATCGACTTATTTGCCTGTTGATGGAAGGCTGGAAGGTCAAGGAGTGCTGCGGTTTGGAAGATGGTGCCCATTTGTATTTTTTGGTGTGTTTGGAAGGAGAGAAACCTTAGATGTTTCGAAGACATGGAGAATTCCTTGGAGGATATTGTTGCCTCGTTCTTTCGTATGCTGTATCTTTGGACGGTGGCCTTTTTGTCACTCTTGTCGATTAGCTTTTCTGATTTTTTTGTTCGTTTTGCTCTGCCTTCTTAGGCATTTTATTGTGTATACTTCCAGTGTACTTAGGGGCGCCTTACACTTTCAATAAAACTTTATTTACTAATAAAAAAAAAATTAATGTAGCAAGGTCCAAGATAAAGGATACCTTCATGTGTACTAGGATTGCACCCTGTGCGTTTTCTAATGAGATTGAATTACTTATAAAAAAATATATTCTAAGTAGAAATATTTGGATATACACCAAAAGCAATTTGTATGTGCTTGTATGAACTCTTGTTAGATAAGGTAAGAGTCGTAAAAAATTTGAAATTTTCTCCGTTCTCTCTCATCTTTTCTTCCCGCTCCTTCCTTTCGGTCCTGCTAGTGGTGGCGCGTGTAGGCGCGTCACGCTAGTTCCTGCTTCTGATTTGTCTCGCTAGGTGCGACTGAAGGGTTCGTCTCGTTTCACTGGAGTTGGCCCTCAGTCAAGATGGATAGACGACTTTTTCTAGGGCTCTGAGGCGCGTCACGCTTGGGCTGTGAGGGATGGATAGACGATTTCTAGTGGAGGCAAAAGCGTTTGTCTTCTCGGTTATTGAAGGGGCGTCAGTGCTAAAGGTGGAAGAAAATCGAAAATTTTATTCCGGTGCGGTACTCCTTAGCAACCAGTGCATCGATTGGCTGGTTTCGACTATGGAGGTGCTGAGGGGTGGTAATGGTATGCCCGATTCTGTCAAATCTTTCAGGGAGGGGGCGAAGGTGACGATAGTCCGCACTGGAGGTAACATTAATGGCAGGTTTATGGAGGTAGCGGTCTATGGGGTGGGCGTTCAGAGAGGGTTTCTTCGCATTCCTGAGGGGCGGGGTGGATGGGGTTGGCTCAAGTTTATCACTGAGCTGCGTAAGGCTTTAGAAGTGGTTGGTTCTGCGGTAGGGTGCGGGCTCGGTGGTTCCTCGCCGGAAGAGAAGTCAAGGGGGAAGGAGGTGGGGGTTTGGTTCGGAAAGGCTGCAGGACCTCTGTCTTTCGCGGAGGCGGTTCGCTCGACCCAACCATCTCTGCCTCTGGTGGCCGGAATTTGGTCGCGCAGGAGGAGGCGGCCTGGTGCGAGGAGCAGTTCCCGTTAAAGGACCGGTCTTGCGCGATTGTTCGGCAGGCGGTGGACTGTTACGCCTGGGAGAAAAGCCTTTTGGTTCCGGCGGGGAAAGACCTCTGTGGCGATGGCTTCAACGTTCGAAAAGTCAGAAAGTGCAGTATAAGGGACAGCGATGTCAGAGTCTGCAGAAAGATTCTTGAACAGGTTGGAGTTTGGCTGGATTGGGTGAGTGGGTCTAACGTGGGCTGGAGTAGGAGCTCTTCTGTTGGGCTGAAAATGGGCCGGTGCAGGATCTCCTCAGCTGTGCTTGGTAGGCCACGCTGTAAGGATGGTTCTAAGAAGTTGGGCTCTAAGCCCAACCCCAAGAAGGCTAAGAGGGTTTTCCCGGATCAGGTTTGTGGTCTCGACGAAGCGAGGTTGGACTATGGAATTTCAGGATTGGGCTCTTCAGCGCCGGAAGCCGTGGACGGGTCGAGTTCTACCGTTCGGGGGTTCAAGTTAGGCTCATCGTTGATGGGGGGTTCTTCCCCGGTGGAGACTCCAGCTTTATCCGCTCATCCGGTTTTGGCCCGGCAAGATGGGTCTAGGTCAGAGAAGATGACGATTGGCATGGATGGAGGGTTGTCGGATATTGGAGAGCTTCCTAGCGTGTGCACGGCGGTGATTGAAGATATCTCAGTGTGTGCGGCGAAGCCCAACATGCGTTTAGAAGGGTCTGTGTGTGGCTTAACCCCGGGTCTGCGTGGGGGACTGGAGTCGGGCCCTAAAGGATTTGAGTTTCCCTCTTTGGGGGCGGATGCGTTAGGAGAGAGAATTCGTTTGTCTCTTCCAGTGATGGCGGACAGTGGGGCTCCCATTTACCCGTCCGAAACAAAATCGGTCATGAGGTATCAGCGGAAATCGAAGGCCAAAGCGAGTAAGCTGGATATTTCCCTGATTGATGAGGCAGTGACAGCTTTGAGTTCGCCGATGACACAGTGTTCGGGTACTTCCCAGGCTTTGGACGGGTCTGTGGTTCAGAATCTGCCGATGCCAAGTGGGGGAGTGGGTCTTCGGCGCGGGTTCCTTCTCCCGAGAGTTCCCTCCCCTTTGAGCGATTGCAAATCGAAGACCGGTGACAAGGGCGAGAATCCTAACTCGAATGGATTGATCCAATCTCAGGAGTGGCCGGTAGGGTTTAGCCCATCTGGGGAGATTGTTTTGTGGGATCAGGGAGAGAAAGGTGACTCTCCTCACCCCTTGGGCGTAATTCCTCCAGACTTACTCTTGGAGTGGGAGTCCGATGGTGCTGAGGATGAAGATTCGGCCCTGGCTTTGTTGGATGCCATTGAGGAAGATTTTCATCGGGATAGTATGGGGAAGCGGCATAAGATCAAAGGGAATTCTTCGCGGGGAAGTGGTGTTGAGGCGATTGGTGATTCTCCTGGGGCTGCGATTGATCTTAGCTTCTGTGTTAACACTCTAGGAATATCCCACGAGGGGAATGTGGAGGGCTTTTTAGATTTCATGACTAGTATTGATGCGGAGCATCGCATTGAGGCTTCAGTTTCCTCTTCTAAGTTTAAAGGGAGTCGTGAAGTGAAAAACTTAGAGTGCTCGATTAATTATGATGCTAGAGGGTTAGGTTCTAGTAGGGGCAAGGCTAAGCGGACTATTGCGATGTATTAGTATCGGGGTTTTGTGGGCTGTTTTGTAGGGGTCTTTCGGGTTTTTTCTTTTGGGTTTTTCGGGTGTTTTTTCCCTTTCCCCTCTTTTGCTTTTTGGTGTCCTTTTGTATACTTCCTGTATGCTTAGGGGCGCCTTTACGCTTTTAATAAAATTCTCTACTTACTTATCAAAAAAAAAAAAAAGGATACCTTCTCTCTTACAAAGTTTGTGATTGACCTTCCTTGTTGAGTCAGATTTTGATGGGTGCCAAGCAGGGGATACTCCAATGGATCCAAACTCTAAGTGATAAATTATCACTCATCTCAAAAGCGAAAGTTGATGATAAGAGAGAAATTTTAATCATTTAATCAATATTTTGAAATTCTCCTTCCCCCTCATTGATTGGGCCCAACAAACAGAAGTTTTAACTCAAATGAAAGGTATAGAAGACAAAGTCCAAACTAAGACCACCTTTTATAATACCGTGATAAATTATCATTTGTCTCAGAAGCTTAAGTTCATAATTAATAATAAAGTTTAATCAATATTCTTTTTCTTTTTTTTTTTGATAAGGGAGTTTCCTCAGTACTAAGCCAGGGTTAAGAATATTGATGAAAGTTTAATCAATATTCTTAACCCTGGCTTAGTACTGAGGGTGACATATTTGAGGATCAAGATATAGAAGGCTTGCCGAGAAGCTGCTTTACTTGATCATGAGTCTCCATAACATCAACTCTGGTTATGGAGTGATTAACCAATTCATGCAAGTTGCAAAGCAATGACATTGATTATTGTCTTTTCTATTCTAACGTATACAATGAAAGCTTCTGGCAAGTATTTAGGGTTTGAACACCTCCAATAATGATGTTGTTGGTTGCACAAATGTACAATGGACAGGAGATCGTCTTGATAAGAGGTCTGCTTGAGGTTTTTGCACTTTTGTAGGAAATAATCTTATTACTAGGAGGAGCAAGCAACAAAATTTGGTAACAAGATCTAGTGCAGGAGTACTGGAATATGACCCATACAACAGGTGATATCTTTCTTGGAGGAGGCTTTTCTAATAACAAGCCCGTGAAGATGTTTTGTGATAATAAAACAGCAATAAATATAGTAACTTGATCTTAAGAGATGGAATGAACATGTGTTTGGCAATGTGGTGGTTCACAAAAATAAGCTTATGGAAGATTTATGTGCTCTTGATAGATTGGATGAACAACGTGGCTTAGCTCCCGAAGAGAAGATAAGGAAATATGAGGTCATCAGAGATTTGGAGAACTCCACTTTGCAGGAGGAGATTAGTTGGCAATAGAAGTCTAGAGTTCTTTGGCTTAAGGGGATGATAAATGCACAAATTTTTTTCATCGAATAGCTAATTCGAACAGGAGGTCCAATGCCATAGAGTCTCTCTCCGTCAATGGCTCTATTTCTTCCGTTCAGTAGGTTATTAGGGATCATGTTACTCATTATTATGAATCCCT
The DNA here is from genome assembly GCF_958979055.1 of Alnus glutinosa. NCBI lineage: Eukaryota > Viridiplantae > Streptophyta > Magnoliopsida > Fagales > Betulaceae > Alnus > Alnus glutinosa. The sequence continues at coordinate 8,656,184 of NC_084896.1, read as the reverse complement.
TTATACAGAACCTCACACTTGGAGGCCTAGGTTGGACAATCTTGATTTCGACTCTCTGGATGCGGTTGAGGCCTCTTCCTTGGAACTTCCTTTTGAGGAAAATGAAGTTTTAGAGGTGGTTAAAGCCATGAATCATGATAAGGCCCCAGATCCTTATGGATTCACTTTAGCGTTCTTCCAAGATTGTTGGGATGTGATTAAGTCAGACCTCATGGGAGTATTCTAGGACTTTTACACTCATATCAAGTTTGTCAAAAGCATTAACGCCACTTTCATTGCTCTAATACCGAAAAAGTATGGGGCTGTGGATCTTAAAGATTTTCGGCCTATTAGTCTTGTGAGTGGGGTTTACAAGATCATTGCACAAATTCTTGCTAATAGACTAAGAAAGGTTGTGGAAAAGATAATCTCGTATTCTCAAAATGCCTTCGTAAAAGGTAGGCAAATTCTTGATTCTGTTCTTATTGCTAATGAGTATTTGGATAGTCGTATTAAATCAGGTGAACCAAGGTTGATTTGCAAGCTGGATATTGAGAAGGCTTATGATCATGTCAACTGGAACTTCTTACTGTATATGATGAAAAGATGTGGTTTTGGAGATAGATGGTGCTCGTGGATAGCGCATTGTATTTCCTCGGCATGTTTCTCTGTTTTGGTGAATAGCACCCCTTCTGGGTTTTTCAGCAATTCTCGCGGACTTAGACAGGGTGATCCTCTGTCACCTCTCTTATTTGTCATTGTGATGGAAGCCCTTAGCAAGATGTTCGCTGTTTCTATTAGCAGAGGCTTTCTATCAAGGTTCTCAGTGGGTTCTAGTAGCAACGGGGTGTTTGATATTTTCCATCTGTTGTTTGCAGACGATACTTTAGTCTTTTGCGAGGCTAATCCTGATCATTTCCGTTTTCTTCGGGTTTTATTTTTGTCTTTTAAAGCTGTTTCGGGTTTAAAGATCAATCTGGCCAAGTCAAAACTAGTTCATGTGGGTGATGTGGACAATATGGATGAATTGGCTGGCATCATGGGTTGTAGTGTCTCCTCTCTACCTTTAAAGTATCTCGGTCTTCTGTTGGGGGCCCCTTTTAAGGCAAAATCCATTTGGGATGATGTAGTTAGTAAGATTGAAAGACGGCTAGCTAGTTGGAAGCGTATGTATCTGTCTAAGGGCGGTAGAGTTACCCTTATAAAGAGTACTTTATCTAACCTACCCACATACTTCCTTTCTTTGTTCCCGATTCCATCCAGTGTTGCCAGTCGTATAGAGAAGTTGCATCGAGATTTCTTGTGGGGAGGTCTAGGTGAAGAATTCAAATATCACCTGGTTAGCTGGTCTATAGTTTGTTCCCCTATTTCAGAAGGTGGTTTGGGCATCAGGAATTTGAGGATCTTCAATCAGGCTTTGTTAGGGAAGTGGTTGTGGCGTTTTGCGCATGAGAGAGAGGCTCTGTGGAGATCAGTTGTGGATGCAAAGTATGGTTCTACGTGGGCTCGATGGTGTTCCTTAGACCCCCATAGGTCTCATGGAGTGGGGCAATGGAAGAACATTAGGAAGGATTGGAGTCTGTTTAGTAGCCATACCAGACTTATTTTGGACAATGGATCCAGGATCAGATTCTGGGATGATGTGTGATGCGGAGAGATGCCCCTCAAGGAAGCCTTCCCAGGCTTATATGACATAGCTTGCAACAAGAATTCATTCGTGGAAGCTCATTTGATTCTGGAGAGCGGATCTTTTCAGTGGGATGTCAGATTTATTCGAGCGGCACACGACTGGGAGGTGGACGTCTTGACTTATTTCTTTACCTTATTGTATTCCATCAGTCTAGATCATGATGGGGAAGATAAGCTTTGATGGCCTCCTTCTCGCAAAGGTAAGTTTGATGTTAGATCTTTCTGCAAGGCTCTTGCCTTTAAGGAGACAAGTTTTTTCAAGTATTTGGCGTACTAAAGTTCCCTTGAAAGTGGCCTTTTTCGCTTGGGCGGCAGCGCTAGGGAAGATCCTTACTTTGAACAATCTCAGAAAGAGGCGGGTCATTGTGACTGATAGATGTTGTATGTGCAAAAAGAATGGGGAGTCTGTGGATCATTTTCTTCTTCATTGTGATGCCGCTTGTGCTCTTTGGAATGCCATCTTTAGCCGTTTCAGTCTTTCTTGGGTTATGCCTCGTCGAGTGGTTGATCTTTTCGCTTGCTGATGGATAGGTGGTCGCACTCGGAGTGCAGTTGTGTGGAAGATGGTTCCTTGTTACCTTATATGGTGCCTATAGAGGGAACGCAACGATAGACAATTCGAGGACAAAGAAAGAACCATTGAGGAACTCATTTCTTTTTTCTTTTATTCTTTGTACTCTTGGACGGCTGCATTCCTTGCCCCCTTAGTGATTAGTTTTAATGATTTTCTTGTCTTGTTCTCTTCTTCTTCTTAGCGGCCGTTCTTGTATACTACCTATGTACTTGATCGCTTTTTGAGTTTTAATGAATTTCTCTTACTTAGCAAAAAATAAATATAGTAACCACGAGAGATCCAAACGTTGAAATTGATCATAATGAGGAAGTCATTTGATCAGCTGAGAGAGGTTCCACAAAAGCATTAAGCAAGAGCCATTTTTCAAATCTTTGCAACAAGCTGGGCATGATGGACATCTGCGCTCCAGTTTGAGAGGTGGTGTTAACAAAGTTAATTATTTTTTAGGGGTAATTTCTTAATGTGTATATATGCAAGCAACTTTCTGTGGAGACTCTCCTCATTCTCATTCTCTTTATCTTTCTCTCTTGTGGTACAATTTTATGACAGCCCCAACAACCTTTAAATGATATAGAAAAGGACGCAAATGCAGATAATTAAAAGTATCATCTCATGCCTATACCTCAGGGAACTGAGCCCAAATCAAGCCCAGTGGCTTGCAATCGAAGATTCCGCGAGCATCTGATTGTACTGTGATCATTGCTAAGTAGTCTAGAAGAGCTGTGATTTTGTAGTTAGGATTGCTGAGTACCCCAAGCTGTCCCATTTTTAATTCAACCCACTTGATGCTGTAGAAAAGATATATAGCAAAATTTCATCTATCCAATTGCCTCAGAAAATAACTCTAACACATTTAATTTCACGTATAATCATGACAATTTTAAAAAATGTAATAAAAAAGCCTCCTAGTCCTAAGCACTTTCAGCAGTAATACCTTTCTACATTAGGGCCAGAAAAAGAAAAAAGAAAAAAGACAGTTCCAGATAACAAATCCTTAAAGTAGAAAGAGATTGCAAAAATCAGTTATGAGAAAAATAAAAAAAGATTGATCTTTGCTCCTTCAATGGCATTATCTTAATACAAGAATTTGGGGGCCAGGGGGATGCCAAGTTAAAGTCTGACCTGGTTGCAGACCATATCATGATATCATACTCTGCATAAACAGCTGTAAGAAACTCATGCAGATCTGTACAGGAAAATGTCAGAATTAACTTTCAGTTAAACACACAAATAAAAATTAAAAACATGCAACAAACAGACCACTTACAAGGCCGCATAAGTTCAAGCGGGTTCTCTGCTGTTGATCGGTGATCAAATAGAGTATAATCAATATCTAGAACGAGCAGTTTTTTTCCTTCGCGACATGCATTCTTTAGTTCAATCTACAATAGAATACATGAGCAAGTAATATCATCAACAAGGTTTGCCAAAGAAGCGTCAAGCAGGGCGGTCTGCTCTACATGTCTTTTACTATGTTTAAATATGCATGCAACATAGAGTATCAGCAATAGTCAGTTATAAACATGCCTCCCTACCTACCAACACAAAAAATGCATGTAGTCCATCACATGATACAGTATCCTCTGAGAGGACTACTACAGGTGGTAAAATATGGATATGAAAATTGCTTGGGAAAACGTTGTTAATGGCAATGCATAATAGTCAACAAAAGGAATCACATGTTTTCAATTTTTCATATGGAACCACTCAGAACAATATAGCAATTCACAATTACTCAGTATCATTCTTCTTTTATTCAATCTTACTTACGTATCTTGGCTGGGGCTTATGTTTTTTGTAATTAACCTATTTATAGAATAACTAAATGAGGAAGAGCAAGGCATCCTTAAACAACCCAAGATCATCCCTACCTTATAATGATCCAGAGATGCGTAAATGCTCTCATTCATCATGCAGCTTATTTCCCCAGTAATACCTTCAAAATACTGGATCTAAGATACTGATTTAAGAGGAGAATTTTGAGCCTCTTCCCAAGGGACCAATAAAGCCAAGCCATTTGCAACCTACTGTGGTTCCAGCTTGCTCTTGAATTGAATGAACCAAGTTCGAAAATAGAGTTCAGGTTCATTTGTTTACTAAGCTAAGCCAAATGTTTTAGCTCAAACCTAGAGTCCATCTCGTGATAACAGTCACCTTTAGTTTTTCTGATTTCCGCCTGACTTTTGAAAGTCCAAGAGAGCTTTTGACTTTTAGTGTGGAGTTCATGACCCAGGGTTAAGCTGGCTAATGAGCTTGTCAAGCAGCTGCAAGCCAAGCTGGAACAGTGATTCCTTGTTAAGTCATACTCAGGGCAAAGCTAGAGCACACCTCTACATCGTCGACCTGAGCTTAACTGCTTAAGTATCCTCATATTTGGCTAGGCCTGTTTGCAGCCCTATCTCCACCTTTGCATAACTCTCCTCTTTAATTATTTTTGCATTTTTTCCTCTTCAAAATTACATAAAGTAGCAAAATAAAATCTAACAATTTGTTATAATAGGTCATTCCCCAGAAGAGATTTACTGATGAAAATGATTAGTTTGATACATTGTTTGACAAGTAATTCAATCTCATTAGAAAAACGCAAAGGAGCGCAACCATAGTACACATGAAGTAGACAAGAGAAACCCCTATTAAGGAGAAAAAGAAGGACAAAAGTCTAAAAAATAATGAAAAGTAACAGAGTTCAGGTTCATAATGCAAGAACATTAATGAGCCCTTATCAATATGTTTTTACAATTGCATACAATGATAGCAAATGCATGCAAAGGAACTGGTTATATCCTCATATTTGCTAGAAGTCGATGATCAAATTCTACATTTCTACTCAAGCATTATGATACATCATATACAAAAGTATGTAAGCAAAGCAAATTGTTCAAAGTAGCACTTATTCCTTCGGTTCAAGGATTTTGTTGCATGTGGCCTGCAAGTTCAAATAGCTCAAAAATTTTCTAAAATTTCCACGGTTACATAAAAGACCAAAAAAAAAAAATAACTAACCTTGTATTGATTTATACGTCTCCTCAATTTTTGCTTATTCACTTCTTTATCTTTAATGTGAATGTTAACAGCTTCATCATTCCCAAGTTCAAAATCATCGACAACCTCAGAAGAGTCCATTTCCTCAACAATTAGATCGTCTTCAGCAGTACTGGAGATTCAGTTGAGCTCAATATCAATTCAAAGTAATAAGTTCAAAAATTCAAAAGACACGGTAAATCTCAGTATCCAGCACCTGACTGAACAGCTCATCAACAACAATTATACCTGTCCCATTTCAAATTTAGATGAACCTTAAATGTTATTTTGAAGTAATGTTCTGAAAATCAACAAGGAGAAATTTTGATTGATGAAAAAAAATGTCATCTTCTAATTAGTGTCGGGAAAAAAAATAAAATATATAAAATTATGCACCAATCACGCATCGCAGCCCCACCACGACGTTTGTGAAGTCTACCAAATTCATGTGCACGTGACATGAGTAGAAGAGTAGTACCAGAGGCAGAAGATTTAGCACCCTTGGATTAGTAGCTCTAGCATAAAAACTTGAACTGGTGTTATATTCACAACCATTAAACATTAAAATACCTAGGGAAAAAAAAAATGTTTTATGACACATCCATTATTTTAAACTCCGACATCTACCATGATCAGAGCCTGATCTTACACACAAACATCCGAAACCCCAATTAGGAAGGGGTTTGGCATTTGGTTGGGAATTAGTGCAGAAGCTTTTAGTCAAAGTCCTTGAGTTTTTGTTTTTTTTTTTTGGTAAGTAATTGGGGGCAGGGGGGGTGAAGGGGAGATTCAGAGTCCTTAAGTCCTTGAACGTAGATTCAGTTTTACAGCAGACAATTTTAAGTATGTGTGTGTGAATATGGTCGGCTTAAATCTTCCTTCAGAAACATGCTTCAACTTTCATTTTTTAGGAAGTGTTACAAAAACGGTGAAATTCCTCAGCCTAATGAAAGAAGAACCTAAATCAAGGTGTGATGACCATAATCATATGCCGAATACGATAACAAAGTAGAACTTTTAGCAACCCATATAACGGTCATCCACTTCCCCTTAACATAAAACTTTAAGTTGCTCAATTCTAAATGAAACCCAGTTACAAAAAAACAGAACCATCAAAACACTTTTGTCTTTTTTCATTTTTTGTTCAATACCAACAAAATTTCGACTTCAAATTTAACAACAACAACAAAATAGAGTTAAAAAAAACAAAATTAACAAGAACACAACCAAAACGCGCACACAGAGAGATTGTAATACCCAATCATTGTCATCTTGAGGGAGGCCTTGAACGGGAGTTCAGAGAGCAAGACGGAGTCATCGGCGAGTTTGGATCCAAGGACTTTGGGGTAGAGAAGCTTCTGCCGCTTCGGCAACACGGTGGTGACCTCGCAGATTCGGCGCTTCAACTCGGCCACCGAGTCGTCCCCGCACACTCGCACCGTGTACTCCTTCCCGCTCCACTTCACTATCAGCGTCAGCTCCTCCTCTGACAGTGACGATGTTGTGGAAGCCGACGCAGCCATTGCTAGAGTCTAAAACCTCCCCCTCTGTCTCCCTCTCACTTCTCTCTCCGGCCAAAGCTCCTTCTAGCTCCGCTTTTGTTTCTGTTGGGAATATTTTATTGACAAAATATATTTCTTTCTTTTCTTGTTTTCTAATTTGATTTTGAGGATTTTTTAATTTTTATTACTTCTTTTTAAATAATAGATTATACTGTGATACAGAGAATACATACTATATAATCACTAATTGGTTAAGAGCCCTCATAGTGGTTTTGATGGAGCCGCAGGGATGCTAAATGAGCCAAGTCATTCGTGAATAGGTTCGGCTCGACTTGTTTAAACTCAATTTAATTTTTGTTTGAATAATAATTGAGTTGTTTGGAAATACAAAAATTTACTCGAATATTAAATGATACATACTCGTATAAAATCGATTTGACTCGAATAATACTTGTGAGTCGTATAAGTTCAACTCAGCTCGAATCATTGTCGCTTATGCCTGTGTGTATAAATATAACTATCTATATTAATTATTAAGTAATAAGTATGCGCACCTGCACACCCACACACACTTATCTATATTTGTTTATATATATATGACATTTGTTTAGTTGTTAATTAACATATTTAATAATAAAATGTCATTAATGCCCTCTCTCTAGGGTTTTTTTTTTTTTTTGCGAGAAAACACTAGGGGTGAGGGTGTGGTCTCCAATTGGTTTTCAATCGTGGAGGATTGTGTGTTTAGTTTTGAAATGTGGAGGTAAAAGTTATGGAGGAGAGCTTGGCGGTTTTGTGTGGACGAATCTCATTAACAGAAGGGAAGAATGCAAGTATCACCATTAATGAAGGTGAGATCGCAGATCTTAAGAAGAAGGGTGCAAGATGCTTAGTGTAGAGTAATGCGATAGAGAAGAAAATTACCATGGAAGCCTTCAAGGACCTATTGTCTAAACTATGGAAGACAGTGTGGAGAATGGTTTTCAAGGAACTAAAGGAGAATCTATGGCGTTTTGAATTCTCTAAAGGTGGCGATAAGAAGAGGGTGATGGAGGGGCGATCATGGCTGTTTGACCAATATCTCTTGTGTTTAATAAATTTGATGGAACTACTCCTTTGTCACATATGAAATTTGGTACTTTACATGTTTTGGTTCAGGTTCATGATATGCCATTGATATGCATGAATAGTGAGGTGGGTTCCAAGATTAGGGCACTAAAGAGATGAATTTTCAGCTTCTTAAAGAATTCACAGCGGAAGAAAATTAATATGGCGATATCCTAGATGCAACCCCTAAAAGCCCCTGGACCAGACAAATTTTAGGCGTGTTTCTACTAAAAATACTAGACGACATTGGGGAGAGTGGTACACAAAGTTGTATTAGGTTTTCTTAACTTTGGTATGCTTGATGCTAATATAAATTCCACTTATATTTCCCTTATCCCAAAACCTAATCCTTCCACAAAAGTTACTAAATTTAGACTTATTAGCCTATGCAATGTCTTGTACAAGATTATTGCAAAAGTATTAGCCAACAAGCTGAAGAAGGTACTGCATCACATTATCTCCTAGAACCAAAGCACATTCATCCCATGAAGATTTATTTCAGATAATATTATGGTGGCTTATAAGGCTCTCTACACCGTGGATGAAGGGAAAGGTGGGTTACATGGCGATAAAGTTGGACATGAATAAGGCCTAAGACAAAGTGGAGTGGGATTTTCTAGAAGTAATCATGAGAAAAATGGATTATGCAAAAAGGTGGATTCAATTGATCATGGTTTGCGTCAGGTCAGTTACTTGCTCGGTCTTAATTAATGGAGCAGCTTCAGAGCATATTACTCTGACATAAGGAATTAGACAGTGAGACTCCATTTTCCCCTTATTTTTTTATTTTGTATGCAGAAGGCTTAAGATCTCCCATTAAGAAGGCAGAATGAGATAAGAAAATAAAAAAAGCTCCTATCACAAGGGGCAAGTTACATTTCAGTCATTTATTTTGTAGTGGTGCTTTCCATAAACAATTATGAGAAGAACTTGGGTTTATTGGCGCTAGTGGGTAGAGAAAAAAAACACAACATTAATTGACATAAAACAAAACTTTGGAGATGTTATAACACAACTTTGAAGGAGCTTAGGATTCATGGTTTCTAAGAATGGAATAAAGGCCACTCCCTAGAAGGTTAGACTAGTGCTAGAGATGCAATCCCCTCAAAACACAAAGCAATTGCAGCAGCTCACAGGGCGCATCGCCGCCCTTAATAGATCCATATCTCGCTCTTTTGATAAGTGCTTGATGTGGTCTTTAGTGTATCAATAATAAAATTATCACTCACAATAGAACGAATCTTTGTAAGAGGTATATGTGAGGGTGTTAAACCTTAATGACTATGGTTTTGGTTGTTAAATTACTAAGATTAACTCTAATTTAATTCAGAAAAGATGTTTGATTTTTAATTTGCAATTAAAACTAAATAAAAACGTAAAAGTAGATGTAAAATAAGTTGGAGAAAATATTGGGGATTGATTTCACCACTAACCTCATAATAATGGTAAATTGCATTTAACATGAGAATTTCACTTACATGAATTATAGGACTCATGTGTAGGGTTGTAAATAAATCAGTATGTTCGACAACCTGCTCGATATCCGCTCGACAAAACCAGATCCGAACTCGAGCTCGGTATTGTACAAACCCGCTTATTACTATAAAAACCCACTCAATTAGTAAGTGATACATACCTGACTCGCTTGACAAAACTCGATAGGGACTTGGGAGCCTAGCTCATTTAATGCTCAACCCAACCTGCGGGCCCAACTCGTTTAGGGCTCGCGAGCTTAGCTTCTATAAAGCTCAACCTGAACCGACTCACTCGTTTGACTCATTAGCTTAGTATTGTACAAACCCGCTTATTACTATAAAAACCCACTCAATTAGTAAGTGATGCATACCCGACTCACTCGATAAAACTCAATAGGGGCTTTGGAGCCTAGCTCGTTTAATGCTCAACCCAACCTGCGGGCCTGACTCGTTTAGGGCTCGCGAGCTTAGTTTCTATAAAGCTCAACCTGACCCGACTCACTCGCTTGACATTTACATATATATATATATATATATATATATATATATATAAGTTTTATATAGATATAAGTATGTATATTAGTAATTAAGTAATATATATTATATTTATATAGGTTACTCGATATTTGTATTTATAGTACCCCATTTAATCATTATATAATTATTATATGAATATGACCATATGATTTAAGTATTATTATTAGATATTTATGAATTATTAGGTCACATGATCTAAGATCTAAAACCATATGAATTATTTGATCATATGATAGTACTTAGCTCATATGATCTCATTTAAGTATTTTCATTAGATACTTATGAGTTGTGATAAAGCTCGACTCAACTCGTTAAATAATTCATATATCTTTGTATATATATACAAATATATGTTAATCAAAATTATTTATATACATTTAAGTATGTATATTAGTAATTGAGTAATATATGTTATAAACGTTACTTTAACATAACATACTAACTAGTTAATTAATAAACTAACATATTATTTAGTTAATTAATATATACTAACTAAATAAGTGACTTAATAGATATAGTTAGAATGCTCAATATTTTGTGTTAATATATCTATATATATGTATGTGTATTATATATTAGTATTAAGTATTAACATACTAATTAGTGACGAGTTAGTTAATATGTTTGTAGTTAACTATAGGTTATTTCGATATATATATATATATAGTTGTTTGTGCGTGTATATATATTTGTATTAACGTACTATCTAGTTAGTTAATAAACTAACATATTAACTAGTTAGTTAATATATACTAACTTAATATTACTAAGTAACTAGTTAAGTTAAATAACATAAGTTATAAGTAGTTAGAAAGTTAGTTAATTGGTAATATGTTAATATGTTACTATGTTTGTGCATGTCAATTATAATTATAAATGTATTAATTAAGTGTATATACTAACTTATATTACTTAAGTGTATATCATTATATCTTAATATAACTAGTTCGTTAATAATTAATACATTAAATATGTTAGATTGTTAGTCTATATTAAGTATTAAGTATTCATGTGTGTGTGTTATTTATTAATGGTTCGTTTTGGATTTGCGATTTCAAAAAGTGTAATTTTAAAATGTGAGATTTGAAAAAATTATTTTTAAAAACGTAGTTAGGGCGAATGGCAAAATCGTATTTTGGCCTTTAAAATCGCATGTTAGTCTTTAAAATTATGCGTTTATAGAAAGACACTCAATAGCCTTCGATTTTAAGAAACAAGTTTTCTGCGTTTTCAAATTGCATTTTTTTAAAAACATAATTTTCAAACAATTTATTTTTTCGATTTGATTTTAAATTACACTTTTTATCTATGAAATCTCAATCACAAACGCACCATGAATCATTATACATTTATTCTTAAACTTATATGTTATTTATTATGCTTATACACTATACATTATAATATATTAATATACTTCAAGTTTCATTTGTTATTTTGGCAAAATAATTGTTTATCTCTTGTTTAGTTTGTTTTCCATGTATTATTTCTACTCCTAGTCTTCTATAGCCAATACTTGTTAGTTTGATTGAAATACAATTGCCGCTTTTGCCTTCATCCAAGACTGTAGATGACTTACGGATGACATAAGCCTTGCAAAGTCACATGATTCCACCGCCACATCCAACAAAGCAGTGACTGCATCCATCTATTATTATTTCACATATTGAGTATTTCATTTTCAATGGCCACGATCATTTCTTGGAAAAGCAAGAAAATCCAAATGAATTACATTTTTTGCAGTTTTCAAATCAAAGCTCTCTTTCTTTCTGACACAAATCACTCATAAAGACACATCAACTCAAAACAAACCTCACACGTTAAACACAAAACACATTATTTCTTTTACAGTTTCTCTTCCCAAAATTCAACTTTCACTCGTTTCTCTCTTCCCAATACCAGCTCTCACATTCAAATGATCGCGTTCCTCATATAAAAGCCAAGATTAGTTTGTTTTCGTTTCTTTCAGCCAAATTCCCTTCACATTTAAATGCACGTCTTCCCCATATTGATGCCTATATCAGCTTGTTCTCGTTTCTTTTAGGCTTTGAGCCAAACATCCTTCACCTTCTTTATATCTCACATTCTCCACCAAGACCCACATGGGCACTAAACCCATAATCATGCATGCTCCACAGCTCCATCTCGAGCTTTGACTCTCGCTCTCCTCCTAGAGAGACTCACATGACCAACCTAGATTAGCTCTCAAACTCCCACGTAGGGGTTGTAGCTCCTGCAGCAAACTAGAGAGGTGCGGCTGTTGCGATTGACAACGAGCCCAAGGCGAACCGAGCTACAGATAATGGCTCAAACGGGTTTTTTTACCGAACTCGGTCTCGAGTTGTGCTCAGCTTAATACTTTAGCCCAAGTCAAGTCAAGCCGGTCAATTACCTGGCTCAACTCAAATAGCATTTTCAACGAGCTCTAGCTTGAGTTAGGATAAGTCTTTAGTGAGCCAAGCTTAGACAAGCATTTCTTAGCCCAGCTCAAGCTTGACCTCGGATCAATTAAGGGTCCTCATAAACAAGCCAGTCTCGAAATTTCAAAGCTCGACTCAGCTTGGCTCGATTACAGCCTTACTTGTGTGTGTTTGTCAAGCACCCAACGATGTCATCAAGAAAATTCTTTTATTAAGAAATAAGAATAGCCCATCTTCGGTTAGTACGGATTGTCCACCTAACCATTAAGATGTAATACGATCCGTCTTCCCTAAGTATGGGCTATCAAATCTCTTAATTAGCATACATGTAATCAAGTGATAAGTATAACTCATCTTTCGACAAGCATGAATTGTTTTACTTAAATTAAACTAACTAGAGTGTAGAGCATTTTATTCTTCCTAGGCATGGCGTATCAAACCCTCTTGATTTTGTGTCAATTAAAACCGTTGTAAAACCATCCTCCGTATAATCACAGAAAATACGAAGGTTGAGTTCAATAAATAGAAACAGCTTTCTAAGACAAATTAAGAGGTTTATCAAAATTAAATATAATCATTAGAGTATAATCTCAAGATTAAATAATCATCTTTTATGTTCATAAATTTCTCAAAGAAAAACACAATTACACTATTATTACTTGAAAATGGCTACATCAATATCCTATGGATGATTTAGCCGCTCATATAGGTGCTGAAAATCGTCTTTGTTGATGAGAAATCCATTCCAAGAAGCTAATGGAATATTTGCTCTTTTCATCAAAAACCTAGCCACTAATCATATTGATTTCTATTATGTAATGTGGCATTTTTATAATGCATGAATACAAGGTGTATTTATAGAATAGAATAGCAACCCTAGTTCAATCTGTGGTCTTTTAGAACTTCTAGTCCAAATAGAAGAAGAAAAAGTTCTTTCATTTTCTAGTTTCTGCATTGCTGTCAGTTCTATCTCATGAATATGCTTGAGCTCTATCAAGTGTGCGCTCGAGCCTTTATGCTGGTAGTTTTCTATACTCGAGCCTTTCTGTGATGTGCTTGAGCTCCTATGCGATCGAGCCCTTTGAGGTGTGCTTGAGCGTTTTGCCTTGCAAATTGCTGGATTTGAAGCTTTAAAACCGAAGGATTACATGTGTTTTTCCTTTAGACTTATGAGAATGCTTAAAACATAAAAATAATACAAAACGTTATATCACATGAAACTAAGAGGTTAACATATGCAAGTTAAGAGGCTTGAATGTGCATCATTCGACGCTTATCAATGCTTGCCCTTCTTTGAGATTTTGATAAAGGCATTTGAGTGGAATGATGAATGTGAGGTGGCTTTCAAGCAATTAAAGCAATACCTTGTGAATCCCCCACTCCTTAGCAGGGCTATTGAAGGGAAACCACTTTACTTATATTTGGCAATCTCCCATTCGGCGGTCAACTCGGCATTGATGCCAGAAGATCAAAGGATCTATAAACTGGTTTATTTCACCAATAAGGCCCTCTGAGGGACTGAAGAGAGATTCTCCCTAATTGAGAAATTAGCATTTGCACTGATAATATCAGTGAGAAGGATAAGGCCTTACTTCCTAAATCACACCATTTGGGTTCTAACAGAATATCCCCCAAAGAAAACCTTGTACAAGCTCGACATGTCTAGAAGGTTAGTAAATTGGGTTGTAGAGTTCGGAGAATTCGACATCGAATATCTCTCGAGAACGTCCATCAAGGATAGGCAATGTGTAAAAGGGTCAACTACTTGCTCACAAAACAATCAGAGCCGGTTATTATTGGCCTCAAATGAACAAAGATTCCCCCGAGATAGTAAAGAATTGCGAGAAATGTCAAAGATTTGCCAACATTTCGAAAACTCTCCAAAAGAGTTATGCCCAATTTCTTCACCATGGTGCTTCACTCAATGGGGGATCAATATCGTTGGCCCACTGCCGAGAAATGGGGTGTAAAGTTCGTAGTGATAGTAGTAGATTATTTCACAAAATAGGTAAAAGTCGAGGCCCTAGCCACTATTACCATGAGCAACATCAAGAAATTCCTTTAGAAATTAGTAATATTTTGTTATGAAATTCCATATGCTCTAGTCACGAAGAACGAAAATCAGTTTGATTGTAAACCATTTCAAGATTGGTGTTCAAAGCTACAAATATGAAAATACTATTCCTCCCCCGAACATCCCCAAGCAAATGGGCAGGTAGAAACCACCAACAAGACCATCTTCAAGAGCTTGAAGAAGACGTTACGAGATTGAAAAGAAGCTTGGGCTGAAAAGCTCTCCGAGGTGTTATAGGCATACAAAATAGCCAAGAGAATCCCAATTGAAGACACTCCTTTTGCACTCGCATTTGGAACGGATGCAATAATCCGTGGGGAAATCAAACCAACAAGCTTCCAAGTGCAACATTACAATTTGGGACTCAATGACAAAGGCATGAGACTATCCCTAGACCTTTTGCAGGAAATGAGGGAACAAGCTGAAGTAATCATGGCAACCTACAATCAAAAAGCAACCCAATACTTCAATAAAAGAGTGCACCTGAGAAGATTCAAGCTCGGGGACTGGGTACTGCAAACAGTAACATTAGCAACCCACCATCATGCCAAAAGAAAGCTAGCTCCAACTTGGGAGGGCCCATACAGGGTGATCGGGTGTTACCAAATGGGAGCATAACATTTGGAAACTTCGGAAGGAAAGAGGCTCCCACATCCTTGGAATACCAAGCATCTAAAAAAATTTGAACAGTAAGTGAAAGTTGTTGCTTTATATATACAACGGTTACTTACCAAAAAATCTTATATGCCTTTTAGATGTTTCTATCATCACTCTTCCGACACAAATGGAAATTGGTAGTTTTTGATTGACTGCATTCTGTTGACATAAATCACTATCATGCATTGTTGATACTCTCACATGGATACCATATTTTCCAGAATTTTCAGTTTATCAGAGTTTATTTCTCTAAAGATGGAAAGAGCCTTATTATGACAAGTTCAGTGTCACAAGCATGAAGAAGGCTATTTCAGAAGTTCCAGGAAGATTCTATGCAGATTCCAAATCAGAGATGTCAGATCCCAATTTTCCGTTCGGATGGCCTTGTCTAGAGTCTGGATGCTCATCAGTCAGCAACATCTGTCTGGACGACGTGGCAATACCGTCCAGACTTCCATCAGTGTTGAAAAGCTTCAAATAGTTCAAGGTTGCATCCATCCTGACGCTCTTCAGAGTTTGAGAAGTTTCCAACGTTCCAGTGCATCCGTCCATATGACATGGCAATACCGTCCAGACGCCAGTCAGAGTTCGAGGAGAATTAAGTTTTCCTTCCCAGACACATATATGAGAAGACAGCTGCAATTGTCCAGACGTCAGGCCTACACCGTCTGAATGCTATCCTTGATAAGGCAAGATGTGGAGAATAATTGCAACCGTCTAGACGTCAGGGCAACAGCGTTCGAACATCAGTCCTTATTATGGAAATTGCATGCATATGAAGTGCAACCGTTTGGACGCTAGGGCAACACCATCCGGACGCGGCCTTATTCAAGAAAGAAAATCAACGCTTTTTGGAAAGCCGGTTGCACAATTCAATGTTCAGACGGCCTTAGCTTGTGTCTGGATGCCGCCTAGAGAAAACTGAATTAGAGTCGATTTAGGTCTTCTATAGCCTATAAATAGAGGCCTCTAGCAAGTATTATTTATAAAATTCGATATGGAATTCTTTAGAGCTTAGAGAGTATATTTTAGGAGATATTGTGTTGATCTGTTAGCGCTCAAGCCGTTGCCGTTGTGTTGTTGCTGTGCTTGTCTATTGAAGTCTATCTTAGGGAGGAGCCCTAAGGTAAAAGGAATCCATAGAAGACCCCTTCAAGTAGGAGACTTGGTTGTCAGGCATTCACGTTGGGTCACATATCAGAGTGCTAGATACGATTTCTGTATCTGGTATGTGAGTGTTACTGTCTATGTACTAGCTTTGTCTTCTGATAGTGGATTTCCTAGGTTTGGTTGTCCCATAGTGGTTTTTCTCTCAAATGAGTTTCCACTTCATTAACAAATTAATTGTGTTATTTAAATTCTGCATTTACATTATTTTGTTACACGTTGCACACGCACACGGTTAAATTAGAAGTCATCTATTTTTCAGAAATAAAAATTAACAATACCTTTCGACATGAGAGCACCTTTAGCCCTTGTCAAATGTTAATTATCTACATTTGATGATGTTAATTATCAACATATTTGGGATGAATATGTTGATTGGGATGACGATGAATAGTCATTTATGTCTTTGTCATTTAACCCAGTGATGAGCATTTAATGTTGCACATTCAAGCCATTTAGCTCGCATATATTAGCATCTTAGTTTTATTGTGATATGATGTTTTACATTATTCTTATGTTAACAGCACTCTTAGGAACCAAGGAAAAAAAACGAGTAATCTTCCGGACTTACCTGGGCTCACCAAGACAAGTGAGCTCGAGCGAATATTACCTAGGCTCAACCACATCAGGCATATCAGGAGGTCAAGTGCAGCCGGAAGACTCGTGCGTCTAGGACACCAGCACATTGAGCTCAAGTGCATAAAGAACAAGGCTTGAGCGCCACCTGAGCTCGACTGCAAAAATACTTATGCTCAAGCACAGTCGCAAACCGCAGAGTTGACAATAAGCCACCAAATTCACTTAAGAGTTGTTTTACGATTTCTGTTTGGATTAGATGTTCTTATTTGTAAAAATCTGTGAAGATTTCACTTGTCCTCTAAATAAATACCCTAGACTCATCCAGATTAAAGGAGATCGGATTAGATTACAATAGAGAATATAGATTAATAGAATTAAAGGGTAGGGTTTTAAAGAAAAAGTGAAGAATTTCCAACAATGATTTGAGATGGATTTCTCTCCGAAAAAAATGATTTCCAATGTCTCCATGAGCGGCTAAATCTTTCGTAGGGTATTGATGTAGCCATTTCCAAGTCGTAATGGGGTAATTGTGTTTTCTATTGGGAATTTTATGAACATGAGTATTGGTTGTTTAATCTTGAGATTGTTTGTAATGTCTATATTCGATTTTGACAAATCTTTTATCTTGTCTTAGAAAATTATTTAACTTGATTGAACTCAACATTTATATTTTTTGTGATTATGTGAACGATAGTTTTACAACGATTTTAATTGACACAAAATCAAAAGGGTTTGATAAGCTATGCCTAGGAAGAATAAATTCCTTTACACCTTAGTTTAATTTAGGTAAATCTATTTATCCTTGCCGAAAGATGAGTTATGCTTAGCCCTTGATTATGTGAAAGCTAATTTGGATATTTGATAGCCCATGCCTAGGAAGAATGAACTGTTCTACACCCTAGTTTAGGTTGAGTATTCATATCTTGCCGAAAGATGAACTATTCTTATTTCTTAATAAAAGAATTTTCTTGACGACATCGTTAGGTGCTTGACACACATACATGCGTCATATTATTCATGTACCTAAAATTCCCATGTTAAATACAATTTACCAGTATGATGAGGTCAGATGTGAGATCAATCCCCTATATTTCTCCTTACTACGTTACACTTTCATTTAGGTTTTACTTTAATAATAATTGCTACAAACCAATCAACTCTTTTTTCTGGACTATATTACAATTAATCTTCGTAAATTTAACGATACAAAACCAACAATCCTTGAGGTTCGACACCCTTACATAGACATTATCTTACAAGGATTCATTCTGTTACGAGTGGTTTTTATTATTGGTACACTCCACATCTCATTAATTTTTGGCGCAGTTGCTGTGGATTGTTTACGGTTACGTCGTTAAAGTTGTTAGGATTAATTTTAATATTGATTCATAACTTAGGAAAATTGTACTGTTTAATTTTTATTTTTTTACGTGTATATTTTAGTTTCTGTTTT
This sequence comes from Alnus glutinosa, assembly GCF_958979055.1. Lineage (NCBI taxonomy): Eukaryota > Viridiplantae > Streptophyta > Magnoliopsida > Fagales > Betulaceae > Alnus > Alnus glutinosa. The sequence continues at coordinate 8,637,953 of NC_084896.1, read as the reverse complement.
TAGGTTTAGCACTGCCAGAAAGAGCTCGAGCGTAATTCCAATTAAGCTTAAGCGCATCACTGCTGCACAGAAGGGCTCAAGCGCATACCCTTTGAGATTGAGTGCAATTGAGAGCAGACCAGTGACAACCGAGTAGTAATGCAACTACTGCATGCCCCATGAAAAGCTATAACCTCTAGATTTTCGTTTTTATTTTGTATATATTGGTATTTGTTTTTGCTTAAAGTATGATTGGTCGCCATTCTTTGTCACTTTCATTAATTTGTGTGACCTTGACCTTACACCATGGCTATGGATCTATGTGAAGGTTATCGAATTCACTTTGAATTTGATCACTTTGATTTAGAGCTAGTGGCTTTCTCCGAACCGGCGAAAGATCCTTACTCCGATTGTTTTGACCTGGGATGGAGAAACCATCACAATTTCTCTGGGTAAGCTCAAGTCATGGCAAATTCAGATCCACCATTCGACTTCCATCCTCCCCACCAGCAATGGCATTCATCTCCATATAATGCTGGCTTTAAGGATAAAATGTTGGCAGCCCTTGGAAAACTTGAGGCAGACACTAAATTGCAGCATAAGTTGGAATTCTAAGTGAACCAGCTTGTTAATGCACTCAATGAGACAGAGGAAGAAGAGCTTTGGAGTCAATCAGAAGACAATTCTCCAAACTACATGATTGATGAAAATGCTTCAAGTAGTTCTTATTATGAACTGATTGAGGCCAACATCCACCCAGTGTGAGGATAATTGACAACGAAATCGAGGATAGGAAGAATGAGCATTTTGAACCCCCAAAAGATCCAATTTTATACCCAGTTCATTTTGAGATGGAATATGAGCCAAGTGCTCATTTTCCTCACTATCTCAAAGAGCCTATTGAGAAAGTGAGACTAAAGCGCAACATCTTCAGTGCCGCCCAGAAACCACCGTCTAAGAATGAGCATTTCTTCCTAAACATACAGAAAAAATTTGTTGAAGACTCACTTCCTGGCATTCTGAATAAGGGTTGTTTTTCACCCCCATTCATTGATCAACCCATAGGATGTCAGTTTTGATGGGTCTGGCTGAAGACGTTAAACTTAGCGCTTATGGGAGGCAACCCACTACATTCCTGTCTTTTTCTTTTTGTTTATTTTTATTTTGTTCTCTTACTGACACTTCTCCTGTTATTTTTCATGATGCCTATTTTTATTATATGGCTGGAGTAGTGCCTTGCTTTTCAAGACATGCGATTTTGCGTCGAAGTTTTGGGGAGTACTTTCACCCTACCATTTCATTTCCACCCGATATTGTATCTCTATCTATACATTGAGGATAATGTATCATTTAAGTTTAGGGGTAAGGAAAGACATTTTGTTGCCATATTATACATGTTGTGGATGGCCTGATCATGTTATTTCTGAGAATTTTTTTTGGGTTAAACTTTAATTGTGATTTGCATTTTATTGGCGAGTTTAATATTTTGAACACATGATCATTTCATTAGGGAATCTAAGTCTTGGCACTTACCTTTGACACATGAGATTGCATATGTTTTACTTTGAATCTGCTACAAGCACATTGGCACGCAGCTGTGAGGTATGACATGCAAGTTTGATTGTGTCTGTTTTTAATGTCTTGAAATGAGTTGGGTGACTTGTTATATATATAAAAAACAATTGAATTTTTCAACTGAGTAACTGGACTTCTTGCCTTATTAAGCATTGAGTATTCAAGTCAAAATGTGAGAAGTTTGGATTGATTGATAGTATGACTAAGTTTAACTTCATAGCCTTTTGACTCGAGTTAGTAAGCTCATATGGGTTTTTAACACCTAGTGCCCTAAAACCGTTTTGTTTGGGAGTCATTGGCCTAACACTCGATACATGGGTCCACTAGAAAGCTTAAGGGAGCTAAACATTGCACATCCTGATAAAAAGAAAGAAAGAAAAAATTGAATAATATCATCATGTCTTGGTTGTTTCATCTAATGGGGATCCCATTGAATTTTTAAGTATTGAATCATGCACATTAGAATTAATTTGAAGTTTCATAATTGTGTGTTAGTTCACTTTACACCAATTTGCACTTGTGTTGCCTCAACCAACCATTGGTAAATGTTTAAACTTCGGAATTCTTAAAAGTTTTGAAGATTTAGCTTATCTTGTTAAGCTCGCTAATGAATAAGAAACATTGTTTTGTGATACTTCTATCTTATGGATAATATGACTGGCATAATGTTCGTGGGTAGCATTTTAGGCAAACCCTCACGAGACTTCATTTGTCCACTAGGGAGGCCTAGGGGTTTAAAATACTTTGCATATGCTAAATGCAATCTTGTTTCCCACGAAAGAGGAAGTATTGTAGTTTGCATTCTATTTCTTTAAGTTTTGTTTTGTATTGCTAAGAGACTAGCAATATGTAAGTTTAAGGGTGTGATGAGCATTGAATGTTGCACATTCAAGCCCCTAGCTCACATATATTAGCCTCTTAGTTTCATTGTGATATGATGTTTTGTATTGTTTTTATGTTAACAACACTCTTAGGAACCCAAGGGAAAAGCGCATCAGGAGCTCGAGCACAGTAAAAAGACTCGTGCGCACAGGACATCAATACATTGGGCTAGAGGGAAAAAAGAATTAGGCTCGAGTGCCACTTTAGCTCGAGCGCAAAAACACTTGGGCTCAAGCGCAATTGCAAACCCCAGAGTTGACAGCAAGACACCGAATTCACTTAGGAGTTGTTTTACGATTTCTATTTGGATTAGATGTTCTGATTTGTACAAATTCGTAAAGATTTCACTTGTCCTCTATATAAATACCCTAGACTCGTCCAAATTAAAGGAGGTCGGATTAGATTACATTAAAGAATAGAAATCAACAGGATTAAAGGCTAGGGCCTTAGAGAAAAAGTGAAGAATTTCTAACAGCGATTTGGGATAGATTTCTCACCAACAAAGATGATTTCCAACGTCTACATGTGCGGCTAAATCTTCTGTAGGATATTAATGTAGCCCTTTTCAAGTCGTAATGGTGTAATTGTGTTTTCTCTAGGGAGTTTTATGAACATGAGTCTTGGTTATTTAATCTTGAGATTTTTTTTTTAATTTTTAATTTTTATAAGTAATATAGGTTTTATTAAAAAAACGTAAGTCGCCCCTAAGTACGCAAGAAGTATATATAGGAACAACCAAAGCAGCCTACAATAAGAAAGAAAACCCAACCCTCAAAAACCCAATTTCACAAACCCAAAACCTTCGGGAGAACCCAAACCTACACCATGTGCGCCTTGCCTTTCCAAAGCTAGGATGACATGCTAGAATCATCGTAGTTGATGGAGCTTACCAGATTCAGAACTTCCCTCCTACCTTTGGTCCCAGGACGTGTTGCCTCAACTCCTTGATGGTAGTCCTCTTCAATGGCTTCCAAAATCGCCAAGGACAGATCCAAATCCTCAACACTATCCAACTTCCAATCCAAGACCAAATCGGGAGGTAAAACACCCAGAGGGTAAGGGGAGTCGCCATCCTCCCCATCCCATACCTCGTCGCTTTGCTCTCACGCAACCATCTCCCAATACGGACCAAAACCTAATGGCCACTTTTGGGATTGGGTCAAACCATTCACCCTGAAATCCGATCCCTTAATGGTGGTATGAGAACCCGGAGACAACACACCTTCCCTAACAATCGAAGTAATTTGCACAACCGAGCTTGGATTGAGAAATCCCCGTCGAAGGAAACCCCTCATCAGAGAGGAAGACTTACCCATATCCTTCACAGGAACTGTTACTTTCTCAGCTGGATCACTGATAGGCGGAAGGGGAGAGAGAGGCCCTGGCACTTGAGCAACTGGCCTCAAAGCTTCCATAGAATCGGAAAAAAACTTCTCCTCCATTTGAACTTTTCTGGCTTCCCCGCCTTCTGGTAAAAAACTTCTACTTCTGGAACAACTTAGAGTTCGGCAACGCAAGAGAAGAGGAACGCAACCTCTTACCCAACTCAACCACCCCATAAACAAATTGAGAGGAGGTGATGCAAGACTGACGAGAAGAGGAGACTTGCAGAGGCCACTTGTCGAACAAGGACTGAAGAATCGAACAAGTAGTGACCAAAGAAGAGGTATCCAAAGATAAAGACCCAACAACATTACTTACCTTAGACCAGGTAGAAGCAACTAGAGTCGCCGAAGACAAAAATCTAGTGACTTGTGGGGGGGGAGGGGAGGGGAGGGGAGAGAACCTAGAGATAATGTCCTCGAAGACGGACATGCAAGTAACCAACAACGTCTCGGGCTGACCAAGAATGGAATCGGGTTCCAAATCAGCAGACAAACCCAGAAAACCAGTATCAGAGACCACTGAAGCTAACCCAAGGCCTGCAAAAAATTTCTACACCAAGGCCTTAGTCCCAGCCCACTTGAACATAGAAGCTGAAACCTGATCCAAAGCAGCCCAAAGCCACTTTAGAAGCTTCTTCCACGAACAAGAAAGCCCTAGCTTCTTCTTCCTAGCCTCATTGCCACCATGGAAGCAGATGGGATTCCTCTTCTTCTTCGTTGATCCGTGCGGTTTCTCGTCCAAAGCATAGCAATTCACCGCCATTCTCCCATCTTCTACCACCTTACACCACGCCTCTGAAAGCCAGATCCAACCCACGCAGCTCTGACTTTGAAGTCCGTAGCCCAGGATGCTTGACATGAGAAACAACTTCCCCTTGAACCACTTTCGTAAAAGATGGAGACGCCTTAGAAACCAGCGACCGAGCATTTGATCCAAGAAAAGTAAGCATCTTCCGTAACTCACCCATAAATCGAGACTAGCCCCAACCTTCACAGCCTTCAGGGAGCCAAATAACCCTTTTACGACCACCCTCAGCGTATGCAGCCACCTCAAGGTAACGATCGGCCTTATTACCACCTCTACTAACCATCAAGGCTTTCACATCTTCGCGATAGAACTTTACAAAGTCCTTCACTGGTTCCTTCCGCGCCTCCTCTGCAGTGGTCAACAACCACTCAGAACATTAGAGACCCATAAAGATATACCTACAAAACCCCTTCCTCCTTTCCTCCAAGCGAATCTCAGACACCTTAGTCTTCACTGAAAAGTAGAAAGCTTTGGCTTCCACGGAGAATCGATGCTCCATCTCTGGTTTACTAAAAGGCCTATAAAAGAAACACCACGAAGACATGCCAGTGAAATATCCCGTCGGAGAAGACTAAAGAAAACTGACCCAGAAAAGCTCCGTTGAAAGCTTTAACCCGTTGGTAAAGACAAAGAAAACTAACCCTAGAATAGCTCCAATGGAAGCACCGCTGGACGTCAATCGCAGAAAAGGCTGAAAGAAGCAAAGCCTTAGCGTGACACACCTCCACGCGCCACCGCTAGAGTGAAGAGAGAGAAAGAGAAGCGAGGAGTGAGGGGAGAGAGAGTCTTTGGAGTGGAGCATTTAATATGAGTTTTTTTCCATCATCTTGAGATTGTTTCTAATGTTTATATTTGATTTTGAGAAATTGTTTATCTTGTCTTAGAAAACTATTTATCTTGATTGAACTCAACGTTCATATTTTCTGTGAATATGTGAACGATGAATTTACAACTGTTTTAATGGACACAAATCAAGAAGGTTTGATAGGCCATGACTAGGAAGAATAAATTGCTTTACACCTTAGTTTAATTTCGGTAAATCTATATATCATTGCCGAAAGATGAGTTATGCTTAGACTTTGATTATGTGTAAGCTAATTTGAATATTTGATATGGCCCATCCTTAGGAAGAATGAATTGTTCTACACCTTAGTTTAGGTAGATCATTCATACATTGCTGAAAGATGAACTATGTTTATTTCTTAATGAAAGAATTTTCTTGACGATATTGTTGGGTGCTTGACACACACACACACGAGTCATACTATTCATGTACGTGAAATTCTCATGTTAAATGCAATTTACCATTATGATGAGGTTAGAGGTGAGATCAATCATCTATATTTCTCCATACCACATTACATTTTCATTTACTTTTTACTTTAGTAATAATTGCTACAAACCAATCAACCTTTTTTTTTTTTTTTTTTTGTATTATATTACAATTAATCTTGGTAAACTCAACTATACAAAACCAACAAATCTTGAGGTTTGACACCCTCATATAGACCATATCTTAAAAGGATTTGTTATATTGCGAGTGGTTTTTATTATTGGTATACTCCACACCACATCACCTAGCACCATCGCTAGGAGGAGGAGCAACCAGGCAGATGACAGGGGTACAGGCAAGAGTGATCATGAGGTTGAAGGCCTTGCTCGAGAGCTTGAGGTTCGAACAGGCCTCCAACCAATTCAAGTGGAATGGGCTCCATCAACTTCCGCCACATAAGGACAAGCTGATGGCACAAACACCACCATCGCCACCCCCAACAGCTTGGTTAGTCAGTCGCATCAGGTTCTGGATCACGAGGTTGGAGTCCTCCATGTGCTACTATTGTGTCGCCTCCAGCTCCTTTGTCGACCGTGATTGTGCTTACGACTTCACCTCCACCCGACTGCGCCCACTCTTCCGTCTCCATCTCCTGCTGTAAGGTGTGCAAACTATTTTTATAGAGAAAGAACTGTTTTTAGCAAAAAGAAAGATCTTTTAGCTCTGTATTTGAGAAAACCCAAGTTCTTCATGAACATTATACTATATATGTAGAGTTCTAAAAGCTCTAAAAAGATCTTGTTTAAACTCTATAAGCAGGGCATCCCTTAGCTTCAATGACTGAGTGAGAGTGCTTATTTCAACTATAGCATCCAATAATTAACATGCCAGCTTGTGCGTTAAAAAATCCCATAGATTATTAACTCCTACATTGGAGAGAGAGAGAGAGAGAGAGAGAGAGAGAGAGAGAGAGAGAGAGAGAGAGAGAGAGAGCAGGCAACAAAAGCTAATGTCACAATCCATGTTTACTTTAGACTTGATTCCAATATCAGAGTGTTGGGAACTTCTACGTAATATAAACTTACTATTAACTATTGACAATATTCCAAAAAAAAAAAAAAAAAGACAATTTCAATCGGAATTTTGCTATTTTCTTTATATGCTTGGAATACAAAATGGGTAATTAAGCCCATCGACAATTCAAACAATAACAGATATATAGAAAGAGAAAAAGAAGGTGAAAAGATAGGTTACATTCAGAGTACCATGATTAAGATCTAGTCTTCAAACTCTGTTTCTTCATCATCGTCCTCATTGTTTTCCCCATACCTCCAACCATCCTCAACGTTGTCACGATCCTCCTCAGTTTCTTCACTATCTTCTTCCTCATAAGCTTCTTCTTTGACTGGCCATGATTTTTTCGTTACATTCACAGGGATAGAAGACTGAGTCAAGCCTTTACGCTGCGCAACTTTTGGAGGAGGCAATTTCAAGTTTGGTTTGGACCTGCTTTGTTTCTGATTTTTGCCGTTTGCACGTTTTCCACCGTAGGCATCTTGGTCACTGGCTTCATCCATCTCATTATCAGCATTAGCAGCGGCATTCTCTGCATTCTCATCAGAGATGTGGCCACGATGCCTATCCCTCAAATGGAGTTTAAGCTTGTATTCATGGATGTAGGCCTTTTCGCACCCTTCATAAGGACAAGCGTAAGGGCGGTCAGATGATGCAGAGCCATAAGCCCCAGAAGAAGGCTTGGGAGTTTTACTCTGCTTATCTGGAGGGGGGGTGTATTTGGTCACCTCCACGGTCACACTCTGCAAATTAATGGTGAAATGAGCAAAATCAAGTCTCAGTTTTTTAGGTGAGAAAATAGTATGGGAAGATGCTTGTTCTCCAAAATATGTCATCTATAAAATGGTATTGTCCATATGAAATGCAGAAGATGGTCCTTCCCTTTGGCCTCCTATAAAGTTCAAAACTTTTTCAAATGTTCTATGGAAAGTCAAATAACTCTGTTAAGTTTTACATAGGAATTGAAGGAACAAGAATCCAACTGCCTTTTGTATCACATTCATCATGAGTCAAATTCTGCACTACAGTTGAGATGCGACTGTCATAGACTATGTATCATATTGTCTTCACGATTCAAGAATTGACAAGATTTACATCTATTTATCACGACTTCTGGTGATAAAACCAACCTTTGGTGGTAGTGCCTTTCAAGATGGAACAGCTTTGTTACAACGACTTTGAAGAGTTATAACTAACAAAATGAATGATTCCCACACCACAACCAAAAAAACAAAAAAAAAAACCCAAGGAAAAACACACAAGAAGGATTGATATTATTTCAGTCAACAGACTTATAAGTACCCTTCATTGAACAAGCATTTATGTTGTCTTGTGAAAGAAAACAGCAGAAAACCCACGTGATTGATAAGTAATTCGAAACAAAATAATATGAAAAAAAGCCATGCAGATAGTATTATTCATGCCAGTCAGTATTTATAATTGTAGAATACCTATTAAGTTGGGAGGATCTGTAGGACAAACGTAAGACCAGCTATTGTCCATAGTACAAAATGTTAGTTGTTTCAAAAGCACGTGCCCAAAACGAGCATAGAGGAAATGAGAAAATTAAGATGGATAATTTGGTATACTTGAAAAGATAAGTAAAGAATGAAGTCGTCCATTTAGAAGTAGGAGTGGTTTCTATAGAGGAGAAGATGAGAAAGTGATTTAATTCAATTTGTAGAATGTAAAGCGGGAAAAGAAAGGGTAAAAATGACACAGGTAGATATATTAAAGAACAAAACATTTTAATAAGGGAGGTGACAGAGTGCAATTTTAGATAGGGGAAAATTACATTTGGTTGGCCCAAATTAGTTAGAGGATCCATAAAGTGGACTTAATTGAATTTTTTTTTTTTGAAATTAAAGCTTGGTTGAATTGAATTGAGATAGTATTCAAGTCGATAAAAAATATAGAAGATTATTAGCAATGAAAACTTGACCTTTATTTCAAGAGAAAAAAAATTGGATGCCCTAAAAACCAAATATGCTTTATGTTTTTTTGTATGAGGGGGGTTACTTTGTATCTTGGGTTTTATTGTATCATGGAGGGTTCTTTTGTATCTTGGGTGTTTGATGGGGGGTTTCTTTTGAATCTTGGGTTTTATTGTTTTATGGGGGATTACTTTGTATCTTGGGTGTTGGATGGGGGGTTCTATTGGGTTTTATTTTATTATGGGGGTTACTTTGTATCTTGGGTGTTTGTTGGAGGGTTTCTATTGTATCTTGGGTTTCATGTGGGTTTTGGGTGTTGTGGGTATGTAGTTTCTTATGGGTTTTTCATGTGGGCTAGCTGGGTTGCTCCTGTTTATACTTCCTGTGTACTTAGGGGCGCCTTACGCTTTTTTAATGAAATTTTCTTACTTATAAAAAAAAATAAAGCAATTGCAAAGCAAGAGAGCACAAAAATTATTTCAGAAACAGCAATAGTGAAGAAGTAGAACCAACCTTTTCATGGTGAGATGCAATGTGGTTCTTTAGCTTGTACTCATGAGCATATCTCTTTCCACAATCTGTGTAAGGGCATATATGATAGTTTTCTTGTGAATGCGTTTTCATGTGCGACCTTAGGTTGAAATCCAGAGAAAATGCCTGTATTTCATAGTTGAAATTTTTTTTAGAATAAACATATGACACGGGAGCACACTCGCAAACGCAATTGCACACAAACACACACAGAAAGCTTTTTCTTTTTTTTTTTTCTTTTTTTTTATTATTATTTTTTTTTATGATAAGTGCATAAAGGAAGCTTTCTGAAGTAGAAATGTAGCTATGACTATAATCTGAGCTGGTCTCACAATACGAAAAGGTACAGAGCATTCATAACAAATTCATAATCTTCCTTGATGAAGAGGCTAAAAATAATACAGGAGATGCTTGGTTGACTGTGGCCCTCGAATAATATTGTTGACCAACCAAAGAATCATATCTGGTCCTAGTTTTCACACACAACGTGAACCAGACATTGATTTATGCAGGTGCGACAACTGCAGTTTTCTTTGAAAGTACTCATAAATCCGTGCACTGCCACATGCACAACAGACACACTAGAGAGGAAGAAACAAACTCCAATATACAATAGATGGTCTTACATCAACTTAACTCCTGAATCTTGATATATAATCCAGAATTCAGTTAATTTTTTTTTTAAACAAATCTGGTTGTGGAAAATGAATTTCAACAAAACCACCAATAAAAAGTGAGAATATTTTTCAAATTGCCTCCTAAAATCGAAATGCCACAAAGCTGTGACAGATTTTGGCCATAACATGAAACAATCAATGCACAATATAGCACTTCAAATATTTGTGTCTATATATAGAAAGACCCAACAAGAAACATGTAAAATATACAGCCAATCCTGACATACAAACTCAACTATAGACACCAAGAAATAAAAGAAAAAAGAGCCTATCAATAGTACAAGAAGAATCTCAGTGGACAGATTAATCACCTTACCACAGCCTTCATGAGGACATACAAAATCTCTTTCTCCAGTATGAATGAGAAAGTGTCTTTTCAATTTCGAACTATCCAAAAATTTCTGGAACATAGACAAATTCTTTAAGATTGTTAAACGATCATGATGGAATGGGAAAAGATACAATGAAATCTAATGAAGGACAAAAAAAAAACATCAAGTGATGAAGCATGAGGGTGAACAGTCAGACTACATGAAATCAGAACAAAATTTATTCTAAGAAAAAAAAATTCAATGTTAACCAGACTCAATCACATCCCAACAACCCAACCATATCTACATTGGTTTGCAATTTCAGCCTACAAGATTAAATCAGAAAGTGATATCTCCAAACTTACCATGCCTGTGTTTTCTTTGAGTAATTTGAGTTCACTTTATTCATCTGTGCCTCTACCATCTCAGGAAATTCCCATGATTTTACGCCTCAAAAGATTAACTAATTTTCATTGCATTATTAATAATTACCTCTTTCCAATGAGCTTAATGTTTTCTTTGTGAAGAAAACAAAAAAAAAAAAAAAAAAAAAAAAAAATGAAAGAAAGAAAGAAAAGAAAAAGAAAGTGATTACCTCTTCAATGACTGTCTACCTACAGGTTCGCAAATCAAAATAGTGGAAGTTCATCACATAATTACATCGTAGAAGATAAATGGGCATTTTGGGATCAGGCATCTTTTCTTTCCTCTCCCTATGGCTGTTGCTGACTGTATTGAAAAGCTTTAGCGTGATTTCTAATGGAGTGGGCTAGGCGAAGACCTCAAATATCACTTGGTAAGTTGGTCCAAGGTCTGTTTACCGATCTCTGAGGGAGGATTGGGAGTTCGGAACCTGATGATGTTCAATCTTGCTCTCTCAGGTTAATAGCTTTGGTGTCATGGGCTTGGTGGAGAGTGGCGTTGGGACTCTAAATTTGGCAGTTCATGGAGTGGGTGGTGCTCTAATGAGCCTCTTGTGGTGTATGGAGTGGGATAATGGAAGAATATTAGGAGGGGTTGAGGGAAGTTCTCAAGTCATACCAAATTTAAAGTGGGAGATGTCTCCAATGTTAGATTCTAGCATAATCTGTGGTGTGGGGATATAGTCCTTAAGAAAACCTTTCCATAATTATATAGCATTGCTTGCGCAAAAGATACTTTTGTTGTTGCTCACTTGGAGCTTTCTAGTGATTCCATTTAATGGAATGTGAGCTTTGATAAAGAGGCTAATGATCGAAAGGTGGATGTCTTTGCCTCATTTTTTAGAGTGTTGTATGTAGTTGAAGTGAGACTAAAAAGTAAAGACAGTTGTGGTAGGTCTCTTCCAAAAGAGTATTGTTTGATGTTAAATCTTTCTACAGTGTCATGGGTTGTAATGATGGCTTTCGTTTCCCTTGGAAGAGTGTCTGACAGACTATAATTCCACTAAGGGTGGCCTTTTTTGATTGGTCAGCAGCCCTAGGAAACATCCTTATCATGAACAATCTAAGGAAGCGGCACACTATTGTGGTTGATAGCCCGATAGGTGTTGCATGTGTAAAAGGAATGAGGAATTTGTAGACTATCTTCTTCTCCATTGTGAGGTTGCCTGTGCCATATAGAATGTTTTCTTCACTCGGTTTGGGCCATCTTGGGTTATGCCTCGATGAGTAGTTGACTTGTATGCTTGTTGGTGGATTATCGGCAGCACTAGGAGTGTTGTTGTGTAAAAGATGGTGCCTTTATGCCTTTTGTGGTGTCTATGAAGGGAAATGAACGACATAAGTTTTAAGAATCATGAGAGAACTTTGGAAAAGATTTAAGTTTTTATTTTTTAATACTCTGTATCTTTGGACAACTACTCTTGTTTCTCCTTTGGCGATTAGTTATCGTGATTTTTCCTTCCTTCTTTATTTATTTTCTTTTTTTGCTCCTACTAGCTTGGTGGGTTTTTCTTGTACACTTCATGTGTACCTGGAGGCGCCTTATGCACCAATTTCATTAAAAAAGCGTAAAGCGCCCTTTAGTACACTGCGAGTATACAAAGAAAACACCTAAGTAGAAAGAGAAAAACGGGAGAGAAAGTCAGCAAAATTAAAAGACAAAGGGTGGACATAAGCCGTACTCCAAAAGATGTAAAGATAGAATGAGGAAAGAATCTCTTCCAAAGTACTTTCCAAATCCTCAAAGCTCCTATTCTTTCGCTCGCTCCATAAGCATCAAATAGGCGCCATTTTCCAAACCGCAGTGCTCCTTGGCCTTCCAGATGAACGCTTTTAATGATATCGTGATTACTTATAAAGGGAAGAAAAAAAAAAAACACTACCCTTGCTCAAGATGAAACCTAGCGTTAGTTGCACTTTGCAAATTTGTTCTATGCATCAAAAGACAATTTATATGGAAAGCACATAAGTTGCACCAGCCGTGTCTACAGCATATTGAATCAAAAACATCCTCTTTGGAAGCCTAAGACCAAGGCAAAACCGCTCAAGAAGCATTTTGTGGTCCAAGGACAAGTGTCCATCATAATTAATTAGGTCAATACTGTTTTGTTTTATTTTATATATAGTTCTTCTAGTATAACGACTCAGGGAAAAACGCTAGACACATCTACGCTATCACCCCAAAAAGACTAGTTAGTTTGGAGCTTCCCTAAATTCTCTTATAAAGCCCATTTCACCTAATAACTAAGCAATATGGGTCTTAATACCTATGAGTATCTTTATAAACCACCATTTATGTAGGCTACTCATCTCTTTCAAATGTGGGATAAAGGTCTTACAAATTCCCTCCTTAAACCTCTGACGTTTTTGTCAGGGCCACGTCATGTAGTGCTCTAGTAACATATGGCCTAGCATTACTAAATGGCTCTGATACCATTTGTACGACCTAGGAAAAAGCGCTAGACACATATGCGCTTTCACCCGAAAAGGAAGAGTAAATTTGGAGCTTTCCTATAATCCCTTATAAAGCTCAGTTTCACTTAGTAACTAAGCAATGTGGACTTATTCTATGTGGGCGATTCATTTCTTCCAATGTGGGACAGTGGTGTTACATCTAAAGTCAAGGGTATTTTGTAATCTGTAATTGCTGGTTATGGGCCATAGTTATGAGCCTTGGTTTTTATTTTATAAGAGGATAGTCTTATTTAGTTTATAGGTTTGTTAAATATGGGCTTTGGTTCAGTCTAATTAAGGTTTGTTTAGAAACCAAAGTAGGAGTTTTAATCCTATTAGAAGAAATTAAGATGTATAGTCTATACAAGGGGGCCCTTGTACTAAAACAAATTAAGATCGATTAATAAAATTTGAGTGGTTTGGTCTGTGAAAGGCTTCTGCGTCAAACAACCTATCAAAAGCAATCAAAACAACCTATCTCTTTAGATTCTATACATGTGAGCACCTGACATCTATGATGGCTCACCCACCCCAGTGCCTCTTAATCTTCTTCTTCATTCATGAGTACTGTTCAAGTTACTGTTCACAGTCTCTGGAAAGATTTAATATGAACCATCTTCTCGCCTCTTTACAACCCCCAAATCAAACCCCTTTCCCTTCCCCTATCAAAACCACAAAAGGCCTACATATTTCCCTAGCTATTAGCTGCCAAACAACCTACCAAAACCAATCCAAACTCTATCATTGCTGCAGAAATTTCCAGCAACCTATGGTCCTCCGTTTCAGCCCCTTTTCACTACGCAAATCCATTATTTTCAAATACAAACTACAAAACCTAAGCACATCGGTCTATAATTCCTAACCCTAGAACCACAAGTTACAAATGGAAGTCCACCACATAAATTCACATAGAGGTTTTAATCAACCTTTTCTTTTCTTTTCTTTTTTTGATAAAAATTAAAATAAATAAATAAAAATTGATAAAACCTGTACTACGTCAACAATGATAAAACCCACTTTGCAGTTGCTTTATTCCTAATGCAACTTATCATAGTGTACACAGAATCTGAATTCTCTGCTCCATTCATTTCAATTCAAAACAGTAAACTGATGTCCACTTCCCACACTTTTGCTGAATTACACTGAACAAATATTGACAAAAAACAAAGGAAAAAAAAGGAAAAAAAAAGTACAAAGGAAAGTAATTGGACACAATACCTTTCCACACCCTTCATAGTGACACACATATTGTCTCTCTCCATGGATGTGAGAATGCTTTCTCAAGGCACCAGCATCAATAAAGGTCTTGCCACAGCTTTCATAGCTGCAAAGGAAAAGTACTTCAGTTGTTGGTTCTGGTTCTGGCTCTGGTGCCTCTGGCTCTTTTGCCTTCTCTTTCAAGGAGTTCAAGGTTTCCTCTGAGAAGGATAACAAAGAGAAAAATGAGGCCAAACTCACATGACAAAGTCATCCTATAATAATCCAATAAGGCTCCCCAAACTCATTTGCTGATCAAAAAAGTTACAAACCCTCAGATAAATATTTCACAAGAAAATGAGAATGCAAAAGAAGACTACAGTGGACAAAGTATTCCAGAATTCCTATGTACGCTAACACAACAACATTGTTTTTAGGTTAGACACCAGCCACCATTCATATTCAGTACATGTCAACACAGGGAACGAAAGAATTAGGAACTCTGCATAATCTTTTGCAGCGCATACACACATACCAACACAAGAGTTGTGTGTGACGACTACATGAAGATACAATGACGAACAACAACTATGAAAGAAACTTTTTACCTATTCTATGCTAATTTAAGACCATATGACTAGGTAGATAAACACCCAACATGCAGAATACCAGAACTACCTCATCAGGATATTTCATGGCATATGCTGTGACCAACAAGGAACATCCTGATAAGAACCCTTGTGCAACTCAAATCCACAAGCATAAAGTACCCTTCTCCCATCAAAAAGCAGAATCAACGACCAACAACTAACTGAATTCAAATACGTGGCATGAATAAAAGGCAATGACCAAAATGGCAAGTCACTTTGAATAGTAATGAGGTTAGCAAGTCAAATCATATGGTTGAAAACTTGCAGAAATTTATTGAACCGGTGACTTTATTCTTCTCTTTTCACTTTTGATTTTTTTTTTTTTTTGATAAGTAATAAGCCAATCTCTTTTCACTTTGATAAGCATTAATAACTCATATGAACCCAGATCAGCCCCAACATCCTCGCTTGGATTAAAATCTTTCTTCCAACTTAAGTTTCTAACTTATCTCTATGTCTGACTTTTATCGAATGCTTGCTTTAACTCGAAAAAGATGGACATAGTTTTTTGCACTTTCACTTTGGATTAGGTCAATAACTTTCACGTGAACTGAATTCTCAGAAGCTTATTGTAGTGTTGAACCATATATGGATATGGGTAGAATTTTTTTTTTTTTTTTTTTTTTTTTTTAGGGGAGGGTGGGGGGGGGGGGGGGGGGGGAATTAGTAAAAGAAAAAAAATAGATAATAAAAAAAAAAAAAAAAAACCATTAAATATGAACTTCATCTTTGGATTAAAACATGTACACTTGTGCTTGATCTTCAGACTCATTTAAATTCATATGATGGCATCAGAACCATTTCTTTGTTTTCCTTTCTAATAAATTATCACTTACCCAAAAAAAGGTTCATCCCATTCAAAAGTTGTGAACGTTTATCCTGAAATTAAATGTTGAAGCATCTACACCAGAAGTGGCAATTGAAATCCAAATTGCAATGCTGCTTCACTCTTTCAATTTGAACTTATTTAGTTTAAAACAACATGAAAGAAAAAAGAAGTGTCCACAACTAGAAGTGCATGAAAAATCCTCTGCCAGAAGATAAATTGCAAAATAACTTTAAAAAAGGCAGACAAGGTAAAAAGAAAGTAAGACACACCTGTGACCCATTTCAAGAGAGAGCACTTCCCACCAGTTGCTACAACATCTTGGGGAACCCTAAAAAGAAAACCAGACATATCATTAGCACGCATCACATAAGAAAACAGCAGATGGCACAAACCAATCATGTAAATCTCGAAGATATAATAAAATATTCTATTCTTAAGTATCCCATTGGTTCTCACATATATTCGGAAAGCAGAAATGTGAATACCTTCTTCAAATCACCCCTTTGCCAAATACCCCTCCACCTACCCATTTTGTGGCTTAGGAAATATGAGGATAATTTAAAAAAGAAAAAAAATGGAAATTTTGTATCTTCAAATTCACAAAAATCAAATATATTTCCTGAGCCAATTTTAGGCTAGTGAATTTACTTCCCTCAAACCCAAATCACATATTAAAAACAACCAAAAACAAATTAATAAATACTAATCTATCTCTAGAATGTGAAATCTTTCATTGTTTCAAAATTGGCAAAAGGGAAGCAAAAAAAAAAAAAGCACAAAATCAACAATTCAGACAACTATTAGGCTTTTTTATTCAAGATTTTACTTTATTTTATCTCCCTCATTCCTACCAACCAATCAACCCACAATTGAACCCCATGAACTGCTATTTTGTATTACTGGGACAACAGAAAAACAAAAACCTCTAGCCAACTTTACCAATAAATTTGGCGTTAACATCCAATACTTTTCCTTCATAACACCTGGAATATTCTCCCTTTCTAAGAAACCAAACAAGAAAACAATAAACCTACTATACTTTCCTCAAATTTCATGAAAAAAATAATAATAATAACAACAATAATTAAAGCAAAGAAACATTATTCTCACTATTTTAAGCCTAAAAAAATCCACACGACTGACACGACTAAGGCTAGCACCTACTTGGGATGGCACTTTTCCATTATCATCAAAATCAAAAACAACAAAGGGCCATACTATCCAACAAATTCTTTTCCTTCTTGTATGAACATAAATTTTCTCAGAAACCATACAATGACAGTAATTTAACCGTAGAAACCGATACAATGGAACTGAGATTTATTTAAACAGAAAATAAACTGAGATTTATTTTACCACTCTTTGAACCATTTAACGGCGGGGGTCTTGGACTTGACAATGGGGCGCCTTTCGAATAGATTGTGATTGTACTGCATCTCCATCACTTTGTCCTTTTGCTCTCCCTATGCATTCAATGCGAGCGCTGTGAATCGACGAGGCCCTTAGGGTTAAGAGTTTTGGGTTTGGATTTCGACCTCGGAAAAATGAAAAAGGGCGAGATATTAGGAGAGGGAGCCAAGGAAAGCTTGGGGTGACTTGCCCATGTCCGGTAGGATTAACCTGTTGGCTACTTATTACGGACTGAGAGGGGCATTCGATTTCGACCGTATCTCCCCCACGGACCACCCGGAGAGTCAGCGGTCTAACTATTGCTTTATTTATGTAACTCGTTTATATATATATATATATATATACAGGCAGAAATTTTCAACAAATTAAATTAGCTTCTAAAAGTAAGCAGGTAAAAATGATATACTTTCTTATTAAGAGTAATGATTCACTACCACCTAAATATACAACTTTTCACCACCTTGTCTATGTGGCAAGGTGGTCCCCTACTAACTTTAGAATTTTTTTATTTTTAAAAAATAAAATAAAGTAGGGGACCACCTTGCCACATAGACAAGGTGGTGAAAAGTTGTATATTTAGGTGGTAAAGAATCATTTCTCTTCTTATTAATGTAATAAAAAAAAAGAAAAAAAGAAAGAAAGAAAGGTTACATTAAAGGATTTTGAATGGTGATTTTTATATAAAATTTCATGATTTGTCCAATCTCTCTACAAAGATAAAAGAGTCCTAAAATGAATCTCTTCATTGCAATATCAAAATTTAGGATTAAATATAATTCACCCCCCTAAAGTTGTCACCTATTTTTAATTTGGATACTAAAGTTTAAAAATTTGCAATGTGCCCTCACAAGTTTCCTGATTTTTCAATTTAGCCATTTAGTTTGCCTTTTCCTTCAAACCAGATAGAATTTTGAACGTGTGCGTGTCATGTGATTTTTCTATGCAAATTTGTCTGTTTTACATTCATTCTAAAACGACGTCGTTTTGTCCTTTAGGGAGTAAATTGAAAATTCTAAAACCTTTGTGGGGGCAAATTACAAATTTTTAAAAATATTTGTTTTTAATTTTTTTTTTAAAAAAAATATAATAAAATATTGAATCGGCAGCCACCCCCAGAGGTGGCCAAGGGTGGCCTTCGAGCCATCCCTAAATGCCTTTGGAGGTGGCCGAAGGCCACCCCCGGCCACCTCTGGGGGTGGCGCGTGGCCGAGTGGGGGTGGCCAAGCCAACTGGCAGCCATCCCTTCAGTATTTTCTTTCCTTTTTTTAATTTTTTTTTTTTAAAAAAAAAAAAACCAATATTTTGTTTTATTTATTTATATTTTTAGTAGATTTTCTAATTTTTTATTTTAATAGACATGTGTCGGTTTCTTATTGGGTGTGACGTGGTTGACTATAGGGCAAAATGACGTTTTGGAATGAGGGTAAAACGGACAAATTTGTATAAAAAAAGTCACGTGACACGCACGCGTTCAAAATTCCAACTAGTTTGACGGATAAGCCAGACAAAATGGCAAAATTGACAATTTTGGAACTTGGGCGACATATTGCAAATTTTTAAACTTTGGAAATCAAATTGAAAATGGGTGGCAATTTTGAGAGGGAGAATTGTATTTAGCCCCAAAATTTACTTTCATAACCAATGAAGAAGTCCAAGAAGTGTGAGAGATCAGAAAGAAGAATTTCCAGGTTACTCACTCTAAGCTATAGAAATTATGTCTATACTTTTTTTTCATTCTTACAAACTGGGGAAAAAAAATAAAGAAAAGGTAAAAAATAGTATGGAGAACACAAATATTTGTGGACCACCGACCCAAAGGCAACCTCAACCAAAGTCTAAGGCCTGGGTTGACAAAGTGACACAAACGTAGAAACACTAAAACCTTCCACCTCGCATATGCCCCAAACGGTAAAAATTCTATAAGAAACGTTATGCACCTATTTACTGCTTTCCTATTTCAAACTTGCTTGATAAGGAGAAGAGTCGTTAGGGCACTCTCTCAAAGGAAAGTACGTTATGATACTAGTTGTCTTGCTTGTTTCGAACCTACTCAATAAGGAAATGAGTTGTTGGAGATGTCACCCAAAGGGAATTAAATTATGAAGACGCACCACCTTCCATATTGGCCCCCTTGACCTCTGATACTTGCCTTATTGAGCCTATTTGCCAACTAGAGACGGAAAACCTTTATAATGGTAAAGGTTTGTGTTCCCCATTTCAGGTACGCAAGCTCTCTCACCCTTCTTGCTTACATTATGTCCAAACGTCCTTTCAATCTCACTCTTGCTAACTTAAGCATCAAAGGTGGTTCTGCTGTCACCCCTAACGTACTGCTCTGACCCTTAGTTATTTTGCAAATCTTCTACACAAGTAAGGGTGTAAAGTCGGCCAATAACCGGGTACCAATCGGTAACCAGGTAACAACTAGTAACCGACCCTACTAGAACGATTATATATATATATATAAGATTTTACAATTATACCACCCTCAAACAAGCAAGAGGCTGGTGGAATTGTTAGTGTCTGCACATATCCATAAGCATGCCACTACAAGTTCAAAATTAATTATTAATGCACCACTATTAATATTGTCCAATGACAATTTTACTTTCTAGCAAAAAAGTGTACAATATGGTTATCCCACGGTGACAAAGTCAGAATTAATGGCATCACCTGGTCGTAATGATGTGACAATAGGCATATATAGATGGATCCAAGGAAATTTGATATCTTCTATATATGCTAGTTGAAACTTGATCATGATGATGAAGTGAAGACACATTTTTATATTTATAAATAGGGAGGAGATAGCATATATAAAACGCCACTCCTCAACAATCACATAAAATGATTTACCATCATGATACATATCCATATATACACGTACGGATTGAACCTAGTAGCAATAATAGGCCCATTGCTTGCTGCAATGTTCTTTATTAAAGCATAACCAAGATTATTACAAATTGTTTGTTGCCTGTTTTGAAGGATTTGGTTAGTGTGAACCAATTGGCCTTCATTCCCTCTAGAAGCATCTCTGAAAACATTTTGCTTGCCAAGGAGGTTGTTGAAGATTATCATAAGAAGGAGGGCAAACCGAGATGTACCATTAAGGTTGATCTCATGAATGTATATGACTTGGTTAACTGGGATTTTATGATGCATCATTTGCTCTGTTTTGGCTTTCCAGCTAAGTTCATTAGATGGATTAAAGAATGTGCACCTCCCCAAGGTTCTCCATTACTCTTAATGGCAGTTTGGTAGGGTATCCTGAAAGACAGAAAGGTCTAAGGCAGGGGGACCCTTTATCTCCTTGTTTGTTCTAGTCATGGAGGTTTTCTCTAATCTCATAGAAGATTATGCGAGAATGAACACAGATTTCCAATTTCATCATCGCTGTGCCAAATTGAGATTATCCCACTTATGTTTTGCGGATGATTTACTCATCTTCTCAGAGGATAGTCCCAAATCAGTGAATGTTATCCAACAGGTCTTGAAGGAGTTTGAATGCTTGTTGGAGTTAAAAGCTAATCCTTCTAAGAAGGTGTCTCAGAGAGAATAAAGCATATTTTGTTGTCTGCTATGCAAATGCAAGAAGGTGTTCTACCTGTTAGGTACCTTGGGGTTCCTCTAATCTCCTCCAGACTCACGGTAGCGAATTTCCAAGCTTTGATTATGAAAATCACGAGTCGTATTGACTCTTGGATTTCTAAAAGGCTTACTTTTGCGGGTAGATTGCAATTGATATCCTCCATTCTCTATAGTATTCAAGTGTATTGGTCATGTATTTTCATCCTGCTCAAAAAGATTATAAAGGTTATTGAGCAAAAGTTTAATCGGTTCCTATGGAATGGTCACAGTTCTAGTTATGCAAAAGCAAAAGTTGCTTGGACTAATTTATGTTATCCTAAAAAAGAAGGGACCTTGGAGCTGAAGGATTTGGAGGTTTGGAATCGTGCCTCCATGTTGCGGCATGTTGGAATCTATTTGCTAGATCAGGTTCCATATGGGTTGCTTGGATTAAAGAGAACATACTGAAAAATAAGATTTTTTGGAATATTGGTATCCCTAAAAAACAGCTCTTGGTGTTGGAGGAAGTTGCTGAAATTGTGTGACTTAGCCAAACACTTCCTCAAATTTGATGTGGGGGATGGGGAAAACATTCACTTATGGCTAGACCATTGGCACCCTTGTGGAATATTGTTCGATACTTATGGTTTCCGAGTTGTCTACGATGCTCAAAGTAGACTGGAAGCTAAACTTTCTTCTGTGATAAAAAATCAAGTTTGGTGCTGGAAAGCTGCTCGTTCTTATGCTCTTGTAGATATCCAAAGTAGGCTCCCTAAGATCAAGATAGGTGCTTGTGACACTCCAATTTGGTCTATCTCTAAGAAGGATTCCTATGTATGTTGATGAGATCTTTTTAAAGAAAAAATATATCAATAATAAATTACCACTCGCAATAGTACGAATCCATGTAAGATAAAGCTATAAAAAGAGTGTCAAACCTCAAAGACTGCAGGGGTGTTATTATCGAGTTTATGAAGATTAAAACTAAATTAAGAAAAGATGGTTGATTTTGTTGTTAACAAAAGTGCATAAAATAAATGCAAAAGAAAATTGAAATATAAAAGAGAGAGAGAGAGAGAGAGAGAGAGTAGTGAAAATTATATGACTTCTATTTTAACTGTGTGTGTGCACAATGTGTAACAAAATAATGTAAAAGCAGAATTTAAATGACAAAATTATTTTGTTAACGAAGTGAAAACTCAATTAAGAAAAAAACCACTCCGGGGCAGCCAAACCCAGAAAATTCACTATCAAAAGACAAAGCTAGTACATAGACAGTAACATTCACATACCCGATGCAGCGATCGTATCTAGCACTAGGACACATAACTCAACATGAACGCCTCCCAACCAAGTCTCCTACTTGAAGGGGTCTTCTATGGATTCCTTTACCTTAGGGCACCTCCCTAAGATAGACTTCAATTGACGAGCACAACAACAACACACAACGACAACGACTTGAGAGCAAGCAGATCAGCACAATATCTCCTAAAATATACTCTCTAAGCTCTAAAGAGTTCAATACCGAATTCTGTAAATAATACATGCCTAGAGGCCTCTATATATAGGCTACAGAAGACCAAAATCCACTCTGATTCAGTTTTCTCTAGGCGGCATCCGGACGCAAGCTAAGGCCGTCCGGACGATGAACTGTGCAACCGGCTTTCCATAAGGCGCTGAAAATCTTTCTTAAATAAGGCCACGTCCGGACAGTGTTCCCCTAGCATCCGGACGGTTGCACTTCTGCCGCACGCAATTTCCATAATAAGGACTGGCGTCTGGACGATGTTACCCTGACGTCTGGATGGTTGCAATTCTTCTCCACGTCTTACCTTATTAAGGATAGCGTACGGACGGTGCAGACCTGATGTCCGAACAATTGCAGTTGTCTTCCCATATCTGTGTCTGCGAAGGAATTCTTTTTACTTGTCGAACACTGATTGACGTCCGGACGATATTGCCACATCGTCCGGACAGATGCACTTGAATGCTAGATTCTTCTCGAACTCTGAAGAGCATCCGGACATATTGCTGAAACGTCCGGACAAATGCAAGCTTGAACAGTAGACATTGATGCGTGTCCGGACACATAACTGAGCCGTCTAGACGGAATCTTGGGATTCGATTTCTCTGACATGAAAACTGCACAGAATCTTCTTTGTTTTTTGAGAAGCACATTTCTGAAATGAAGACTTTGAAATAAACGGTATCCCGGAATATGTAGCAACATTACATAAAAGTAATTTTATCAAACAGAATGCAGCCAATCACAAACTAATAAGTAGAGTATTGTCTTCACCGCTATCTGCACATCAATGGTTTATCATATTTAATCATATAAATTCATTTATGCATGTTATAAATAAACAAGAAAATACCTTATTAAATAATAAGTATAATCCATCTTCGGTTGGCAGAGACCGTCCGCCTAATCACTAAGATACAATACGACCCATCTTCCCTAGGTATGAATTATCTAATTCTTTAATAGGATACATACAATCAATGGAATAGTATAACCCATCTTTGGTTGGCATGAACCTTCTACCTAAATTACATCAAACTAAGTTGCAGTACGATCTATCTTCCCTAGGTATGGCCTATCTCACCCTCTTGGTTATATGTAAATTAAAACTGTTCTTCCACTTCGATGGCTTGAACTTGCTGGTGATGTGAAGTACCTTCTTCTATCATGTAGTGTCCCTTCAAATAGGTCACCAGCTGACTTGGAAGTTTCCCATCTTCCCTCATGTTAAGGGTATTAGCCATCTGTCCTATCTGCATCTCTATCTTAGCAATGGCTTGAAAGTGAGAGTTCACTGTCTAATTCATCTCGCTCATAAGTTTCAACATCTGATATTGAAAGTCAGAATCTGGCCTAGGAGATGGTGCAGCTTGAAACTACTGCGGTGGAGGCCGGTATGTGGAAGAAGGTTGGTAAGGCTGCCTATTAGATTGAGCTTGATTGTGCATCCTTGGGGCCGAGTTGCTTGAAGTTTTAGCCTTCCATGAGAAGTTTGGATGATTTCTCCACCCAAAGTTAAAAGTATTGGAGTACGAATCATTACCCAGACGTGAAAATGCTGCATTGACTTACTCAGTTGAAACATCAAAAAAATTTCCAGCAGTAGGCCAATCATTTATGTGATGCATAGGACTAGAACACAATGAACATGGTTCGTGCTATGTGTGCATGTGGGCGAAATTAGGAGCAAAACCAGCAACCATCAATTGATCTAACTTCCTAGTGATAACATCAACTACTTGAGTAGCTACATTCGAAGAATGTCCTATTTCAAAAAGACCTTCCGTCTTTGGTGCTTTAGGTGCAAGTGCCCTACGTCTAGTGGATGCATGTTGAATATAATTATTACTCAAGTTTTCAAATAAGGTCCATGCTTCATCCTCACTATAATGCCTAAGAAAATAATTATTTAAGGTAATAAAATAGTCTTAGAAGTATCAAGGAAATTGAAATGTTTTATGAGAAATAATAAAGAATATTATTTCTTTTATTACTCAAACACTAGACTAAAAAATTAGGATTTAATTTTGAAGAGATTTTTATAAAAAAAAAATTTATTATCACTACAAATTAAAAGTGTGGAGAACACATAGTGGAAATTTGGAATCGATTGGAGCACATTTAAGGCTCCAATTTGATGGAAAAGTGTAATAAAACTTAAACTTTAGAATGACGAAAAAAGTCAAACGAACTCTGATTTAATTGATTCAAAAGCTAAAATACTCTTCTCAGAGTCCTCTATCTACCCTCCAAATTTCATGATTTTTTAACGTTGATAAGGATGTGAAAACGCCCCCGAAGCACACTGCCCCTAGGTTGGACGGAAATGCCAGGTGGCAGTCCCCTAGGACTGCCACGGCAGCACCCACATCTAGCAGTTGTTGGATTGATTCTTTGGATATTTTCTACTTAACTTATCCCACGTATGACTAGCTTTTAGTTGTGAGTTCAGGACTAGTTTTAGGCTTAGTTAAGATGAAATTATCCTGAGTTATAGATAAGAGATATTTTGGCAAAAATCATGATTACTTGCTACATTCACTCCCCATCATTTAGCCAGCCACGTGAGTAAGTTTTCCCTAACCATTGATCTAAATAAAACAAACCAATCGTAGCCCCACAAATCCTTATAAAAAACCAACTTCTTAAGTCTCTTTCACTTCCTTTTTAAAACAAAAAGAAATAACTCTCACTATCACTCTCAACCAGCTGAGTTTGGAACTCTTTTTCGTAGTATCTCAGCTTCTTTTAAGAGCATCTTGGTGAGTTCTCAAAAGCACATTTCTTTAATTTTTGTAACTTTAAGGTTATAATGTTGTTTTAAGTTTAATAAAGGCTTAAAAGCGTTTTTTTTTTAATGTTCAAAAGTGGTATATTTGTTTACCAAAAACGCTATTATAATGCCCAAATTTATTTGAGTATTCCATAAATGCGTTGCTACGTTGTCCAAAGTTTTAAAATATTTTTAAGCATTAGTTACACTAATGCTATTATTCAGCCAAATTTTACAAATGGTATAATAGGAACTATCCATAATTATGTCATCCATGTATTTTTAAATATTGTACCCATTATTTATATTAATGGGGTTACTATGTCCATTTTTAAACAAAAGTATTAAGCTTTTAGCATACTAATGCTGTTATGATGCATGTTTTAGTTTAAAAGGTATTTTAGGCATTAACTATATAAATGTCATAATGATGCCCATATGAAAACGTGTGATAATGCTACCTACCTATTTTTTATACATCAATATAATGTCTAAATAATATTAGGAGCTATAGTAATTTATTTAAAATTTAAAAGTGGCAAAAGTGATAAAATAATCTTTTTAGCAATTTATATTAATTTACTATCACATGTACAAAACTGTGTTGCAGTAATCACTTGTGTAGATATTCTCTGAAAGCTATGAAGAGTAAGTATAAATTACTTACTGAGATATGATATGATACTGGTTTCCTTAACATAATGATTGCAGATTTGTTTAAATGTATCTGTGTGAATTGAATATTGCATATTGTATATACTATTGTGACTAAAGAATATGCTAATAATAAAGCTAGTAAGTAGTAGGGGGTGAGATGGTTACCAGTGGGACCTTAGGCTCCTGTGAGAGATTTAAAAATAACAACATTGGGACTATAGGCTTTCCGTCGGTTGGAACCATAGGCTTCCAGCAGCAAACAAATAAGCTTTATATTGTGGGAGTGTCGGCTCCAAAAATATCTGTTAACCGAGTGTCGGCTTTAAATGAGTAGAGTGAAAGAAAATAAATAAGATTTTGCATACAAAACTGTCATTACATCATATCATTGCTTTATATATATATCAGGACGGTCAGGGTTCTTATGACGATCCTAATATATATGTATGAGGCTATCTATTGCCCCTTTATTTCGATAAACTACCTTGTTTAGTGTATCTCTTATATAAATTAGACTTATCTCCTACGTATGCATTTTCCTTTAATATGTAATATTTTTCTTTGTAGTTTGTATTATTGTAATACTATAGTTGTAACGCCCCCAGTACGTTAGGGCTAGGTTTGTACTTATACTTACTTGGTGACGCAAAATCATAAGGTCTGTCAAGCACTTAATTAACATGCAGAGTTTCTAAAATGAAAGGAAATGGTTTAATTCAAAAACTACAATGCATGCGGAAACGATTATCAAAATGACATTTAAGTTTGACAACATAGATAAAAGCCCAAAAGGCATAAGTTTGTACTAGTGCACTTGATAACAAAAGTCATGCAAGGAAAAACCTCATTCCGGCTGCCTAGGTCTCATTACTCAAAACCTGAAAACAAAAACAAAGTAAAGATGAGGGAGAAAGGCTCAGTAAGGAAAAACCTCAACCATAAAACGGTTGAGTTAAATTCATTTCCTTTAAAATTGCACTTATAAAATTCTTACTTTCAAATCTCAGAAGATATAAAATATAAATCCACTATTTTTCATAAATCATATGGGTATAGGCTTATAAATAAGATTCTTCTTTTAGGGCCCATGTACACTATTACGCCATGTGTACTAGGGTTGCGCGGTCTTTGCTGTGACCATGGCAGGGAACTATGGCCGCAGACAATTAATCAAAGTGCACTTAGCATGACCTAGAGATGGATTCCGCCTTCTCAACGTACTTCAGCGGTTGCTCTTCCATCTCAAGCAACGGTACCGAGCTTAAACCTCTGTGATTCTCTGTGAATACCTATGAGGCCAAAATAATAATCTCATCTACACACGTGTCCTTATTTCTTAAAACTTTTCTCATTCACATAAAACCTTTCTTATACTTCTTGAGGCCACGTGTAGGAGGGTTTTATATTTATACATTTCTCATTTCATCACTTTATAAAAGTAGTGATTTTCCCCATTTCGGGAACTTTAGAAACAAACTAATGTACTATAGTTAAAAGTCTTTCATAACTAAAGCTTTTCTAAATAAATTTCTGATTTCAAGGATATCCCTTCCACAAACAAACCTTCATTTCAAAAAAATACTCTTAAGAAATCTTTCATGCAAGCAATGTCAATTTGCAATACATAAATAAAACAATTTATTAACGAGTACGCTAAAATAATAATTGGAATAACATGGCATGAAACAATCTTAGAAGGGGCAGAGGATCTCCTTACATCTTTGAACGCAGCTACTGAAATTTTCTGGCAGCTAGCTAGTCACCTGAGTACAGGTTCAAACAATTATTACCACGTACTCATCACTAGACAACATACTAACATCTCTACCATTCGGTCTGCTAGTCTAATGAGAATGGATTCCAAGATAAAGTTAAATTGATTCAACATACATAAATTTATCAATGCCAGACCTTTTACAATTTGTGTACACGTTTTAACATATTTTAAAAGAAAGTATTAACATGTGCTAACAACTAAAATTCTCAGAAACTTAGGTATCACAGAATTATACATATTCTTAAAATAATTTATTAAAAGCTCTGTAATTTTTTTTTAAACAATTAATAGAAAGGTTTGAAACACTTAGATTAAAACTATTTTTGTTTCTCTGTGGAATAGATTTAAAACAAACAAAAATTAATACAAGCATGTCATGGAAAGACTTGTTACAGGCTGTCGTTTGGATAGACAGCAGAGACAATAAAAACAACTCATAATTTGCACATAGAAAGAAAAGAAGAGAAAGAAACAAAACACAATATCGGTAATTTTTCTAAATAGTATTCGGCTATGTTGACTAAAAGGGAGAGAGGGAAAAAAAAATACACTGCAAGTCTGAACTTGCTACAGCTGAAAGGGAAAAATTAAATAAAGAAACAAAACCAATGGGGTACAGTGCATGAAACGGCCGAAGCAAGGAAAAGAAAAAAAAAATAGCCAATGGACAAAAGACCTACTCCGATACAGAACAAGGAAAAAGAACTCAAAATAAATAAGAAAGACTACCCAAACTAGGCTACGGAAATCATACAAGAAATAGAATAAATAAATAAAATAAAAATGGTGAAGGGACAAGTCATGACGGCTTGTACTGAGAAAAGAGGAAGGCAAGGAAAATAAACAAACAAAAAGGAAATGACTCAGGCTGGGTTGTTGACCAATGGAAATAAATGAGAAAAGATAAGGAACATAAAAAGGCCTACATGCAAGGCTACAATTGTGCAGCATCCAAGGCAAGAAACCAAAGTAAAAAGAAACAAAAGAAAGAGAAGGGGAAAGGACACAATTATTCAACATCCAAGGCAAGAAACCAAAAAAAAATAAAAGAAACAAAAGAAATGAAGGTGAAGGACACGGTACAAGAACCTAAAAAAAAAAATGAATAAAAGGTGAAAGGTCAAGTTGTAGGTTTGATACTTGAAGAAAGAAGACAAACAAAATAATAAAGGAGAAGGCAACACAAGTTATACCACCAAGAAGGTCATGGTCAGCTTAGAAAAGAACAAAATAATAATAGGAAAGTACAACCCATAACCTATACAAGGAAATAAAATAAAGGAGAACATGGGCAGTAACAGGTGCTACAGACCGAATAAAGAAGGTAGAAAGCTGCAGTGGTCCACAATGAGGCTTTAAAAAAAAAAAATATAACAACAAGACTAATAAATATGTTATCACATCTACTAGCTACCCTTGTACCAACCCAAAAGGAAAAAAAAAAACAAGAAATATGGAAGAAAATGAAATATGCAGGTGGTTGCTGTACTGTCAATGAAGCAAATAAGGAAAGAAAAGAGACAAGGGGATTACCTTGTTTGCAGAAGTTGAAAGTTCTTGCAAGAGGTAGTGTGGGTGCGGCTGGTAAGGAGAGGAAAAGACGGTGATGACTTAAACACAAATTTATAGAGCTAGGGTTTATAGACCAAAACAATTGCTAGAGTTTATAGACCAAAAGCAGCTGCTAGGGTTTATAAATAAATGGATATTTTTAATAGAATCATTAATTTAAAATCAGGTATCTATTATTTTAAAAATATTAAATCATTTTTTTTTTCAAAAGAAAATTTACCATCTTATCCTCAAAAGAGGGTCCGGGTTATTACAATCTCCCCTCTTTATAAGAATTCCATCCTCGAAATTCAATAAACAACTATACTAGTAACCAAGGAAGTTACCTGAGGTGTCTGAGTCGTACTCAGGCCTGTTCACAATTCTCACCACATTTGCTGGTTTGTAAACGACTCTATCTTCCTCCGGGTCATAGTAGATGTTCAGGTCCTTCTCCAGATCAGATTCTTCTCCCGATGCCCATGTTGGGCCTTCTTCCAAGCTGAAGTTGGAGTAGTACGTACTTGCTTTGTCGGTGTCATCGTCGCCTAAGATTTTTATTTGTCTCTCCTAGCACGAGATCTTAGTTTCACCCCTACAGGTAAGCGGGGAATAAAGAGGCACGCCTGGAGTTTGATACTTCTGTTTTAGTAAGTTCTTTAACTCCTTCATTAATCTATCCCACGCTGGACGCACTCGAGAACTAAGGCCGCATGCTTTGGTCCGTCTCACATACGCCCTGGAGCCGTCATCGCACGTGTTAACTGAAATAGTTAAGTAATAAGTATGCTTGATTCCAACAACACACATAATTCATATAATTCACAACTCAACGAAATTTAGGGCATACAAGACAAATTTTTAATCGCCTCAAATTTGTTATTCGGTTATCAAGCAAATAAATGTGGGTATTTGTCACACATGGTCTCTTCTAATTCCCACGAAGCTTCTTCTGGTGACAGGTGATTACTCCACATTACTTTGACCATTGGAATTCGTCTTCGGCGTAATTCGTTCTCTTTCCTGTCAATGATTCTTACGGGTACCTCATTGTATGACAAATTTTCACGCAATGGGATCGTTTCAACTTCCAACACGTGTGATGGGTCTGCGACATACTTTCGTAATGCTGACACATGGAAGATATTGTGAACTCTGGATAGATGTGGCGGTAGTGCCAAACAATATGCTAATGAACCAACACGTTCCAAGATTTTGTAAGGCCCAATGTATCGAGGGTTCAATTTACCTCTTTTCTCGAGACGAGTCACTCCCTTCATCGATGCAACTTTCAGAAATACTTTATCTCATTTGCAAACTCCAAGTCTCTACTCCTGTGATCTGCGTAGCCCTTCTGTTGATTCTGAGCCTCCGTGAATCTAGGCCGGATTAGCATGATGTTCTCCAAAGTTTCTTGAATTATTTTTGGTCCTACCAGTTGTTTCTCTCCAACCTCATCTCAATAGAGTGGTGATCGGCACTTCCTTCCATACAGGCCTTCGTACGGTGCCATCTTGATGCTTGCTTGGTAACTATTGTTGTAGGCAAATTCTATTAAAGGAATATACTAAATCCAAATACCCTTAAAATCCAGGATGCATGCCCTCATCATGTCTTCTAATGTTTGGATTGTCCTTTTCGATTACCCCTATGTTTGAGGGTGGAATGCCGTACTAAAGTTTAACTTCGTCCCCTCACAATCCAAGATGACCGACCTTGGTACTCCGTGCAGCCGTACAATCCCATCCACGTAATTCTTTGCAAAACAACTCATATCATAAGTTGTTTTAATAGGTATAAAGTGTGCCAATTTTGTTAGACAATCCACTACCACCCAAACTGCATCCAACCCGGTCATTATCCTTGGAAACCCGTGACAAAATCCATGGCTATGTGTTCCCACTTCCATTCCGGAATAGTTAACGGCTGAAGCATCCCTGTTGGTTTCTGATGTTTTACTTTGACCCGCTGGCAGGTAAGGCAGCGTTCCACAAACTGGGCTACCTCCTTCTTCATACCGTTCCACCAAGATTACCTTTCTCAGGTTGTCCTCCTTAGGTACACATAAACAGTTTCAGTACTTCAACATTCCATCTTCAGAAATGCTAAAATCCTCCCATCCACCTTCGTCAACTTCCCCCCTTGGATCTTAATTAATTCATCGTCTGCTAGCTGGGTAACTCTAATCTGCTCTAGTAGAGTTGGTTCCAAGCTCAACTTACCAAGGAAGGATTGTACTCCTTCTATTGCCAATTCAATGCCCACTCAATCCATGTCCCGAAGTAACTCTTTCTGAGTAGTGAACATAGCTGCCACTCCACCTGTTGCCGCCTTTCTGCTGAGAGCATCAGCTACCACATTTGCTTTCCCTAGGTGATAATTAATTGAGTAGTCATAATCATTAAGAAGTTCTAACCATTGTCTTTGGCGCATGTTGAGTTCCTTTTGAGTGAAGAAGTACTTTAGGCTCTTGTGATCCATGTAAATTTCGCAATGCTCCTCGTAAAGATAGTGTTGCTAGATTTTCAAGGCAAAGACCATTGTAGCGAGCTCTAGGTCATGGGTTGGATAGTTACGTTCATGCACTTTCAGTTGTCTTGAGGCGTAAGCGATCACCTTCCCATGTTGCATCAAAACACAGCCTAGTCCTTTGTAGGAAGCGTTGATGTAAATTACAAATTCACCAGTTTCGAATGGAAGCATAAGGACAGACTATGACTAAATAGTGCTTCAATTCTTTGAAAACTTCTTTCACAATCCTCCTACCAGAGGAATACCTCATTCTTTTTAGTGAGTTTAGTTAAAGGTGCAACTAGCTTGAAAAACCCTTCAACGAATCTTCTGTAATAGCCCGCGAGACCCAAGAAACTTCTTATCTCATGGGCATTCATAGGCCTTGCCCAATTTACCATAACCTCTAGCTTACTGGGATCCACTGAAACTCCTTTCTTTGATATGACGTGTCCCAAAAATTCTACTTCCTCCAGCCAGAACTCACACTTCTTAAATTTTGCAAAAAGCTTCTGCCTCCTCAAGATACTCAATATTGTAGACAAATGCTCCTCGTGTTCTTCTTAGCTCTTTGAATAAATTAGTATGTCGTCAATGAATACCACCACACACCGATCGACGAATTCTCGAAAGGTTCGATTCATCATGTCCATGAATGCGGCCGAGGCATTGGTTAATCCAAATGGCATTACCGAAAACACATAGTGCTCGTAACGCGTCTCTTCCTCCTTAATCTTGAGTTGGTGGTAACCAAACCTTAGATCAATCTTGGAGAATACTTGAGAGTCGAGTAGTTGATCAAAAAGGTCCTTGACTCTTGGTAGCGGGTACTTATTCTTGATGGTCGCCTTATTCAGTTCTCTATAGTTGATACATAACCTCATCGATCCATCATTTTTCTTCTCAAATAAAACTGGCACTCCCCAAAGGGATACACTCGGGCAGATAAATCCTCTATCTAGGAGTCCTTGCAGTTGCTTCAATTCTCTGAGTTCAAGTGGCGCCATCCGGTAGGGTGCTTTGGATATAGGTCTCGTGCCTAGCAATAGGTCTATGGTAAATTCGATCTCTCTGTCAGGAGGTAATCCGGGTAGCTCCTCTGGAAACACATCTAGAAAATCTTGCACGATAGGTATCTCCTCAATTTTTGCCTTCGCTGCTTCTTTCGTCACACAAGCCAAAAATCCTTAACACGCTTGCTTCAAAAGCCGAGTCGCCTGCATTGCTAACACCAACTTGGGTAGATTGGTAACACATTTCCCCTGGAATTTGAATTCTGCTGCTCCCGATGGTCTGAACACCACTTCCTTGCAGAAACAATCAACATAAGCATGATACATGGACAACCAATCCGTACCCAGGATCACGTCAAACCTGCTCATCTCAAAAATAACAAGATCAACTGGCCCTGCACATAGATAGGGCAATTCCTAACTACTAAGGTACATACTACTGTTTTCCCTACAGGAGTAGCTACTGCTAGGTCCACATCCAACCATTTAGACATCAAACCACATTTCCTAGTAAAAGAGGACGACACAAATGAATGTGTGACCCCTGAGTCAAAAAGTATAGTAGCCTGGCAATTTGCAATAAAAAATGTACTTGACACCCCTTTCGTTCGATGCTACAGTACCACTTGGCATCAAGGCATCCACACGTGCGGGCACAGTATTTTGTTGTCCCCCTGGGCAATTCTGATTGGTTAGGTTGTTGACAGGGGCTCGACAATCCTTAGAGAAATGCCCTGGTTCGCCGCATCAGTAACAAACAGATTGTCCGACACAACATCTCCCAAATGCATCTTTCCATAAGTTTGACTCATGGGACGTTGACCGCCCCCTCCCTGTTGATTGGGCTATTAAGGAGCTGTGTTTCTTCTAGCGGTTGGGTTGAATCTTCTCTTGTTGGAGTTGTGAGGGTGTCCCCCAAACCAACTTCCTTGTGGGGCACTTCTCTTCTTTAGGTTAAAGTACTATGCATTGATCTTCAATGTTCGCTGAATCACTGCCGCTTTGCTGACTAGGCCTGTTAGGTTCCCAATCTCGAAGCTAACCACTTGATTCATGATTCTTGGTTGCAAACCCCTATCAAAGTTTCTTGCCTTCAGGTCTTTCGTGGGCACTAAGTATGGAGCGAACCGCGAGAGTTCTATAAACTTAGCAGTGTATTGTTTCACTGTCAATAGTCCCTGCACCAGGTCGATAAACTCATGTGCTTTAGCTTGTCGAACTGACTGGGGAAAGAAGTGCTCCAGAAATACATCCTTCAAATTCTTCCAAGTGATGGGTACGCCTTCGCCTAGTTACGATTGCAGGTGGCCCTTCTTAGATACCCACTAGCGTTCTGCTTCAGCGGTCATCTTGAAAGTAGCATAGCAAACCATCTGCTCGTTCGTACAACACATGACTTCCATCAGCTTCTCCACCTATAAGACCCAATTTTCTGCAGCCACCGTGTCTGGCAATCCTTCAAAGATAGGGGGTGTTGCTTGTTGAATTGATCGAAGGTGCAGCCCCGTTGCTCTTCACCAATGGGGTACAGTGTATGAAACGACTGAATCAAGGAAAAAAAAAAAGCCAATGGACAAAGGACCTGCTCTGGTACAGAACAAGGAAAAAGAACTCAAAATAAATGAGAAAGATTACCCAAGTTAGGCTACGGAAATCATACAAGAAATAGAAAAAAATAATAATAATAAAAGAAAAAGGGTGAAGGACATGGTACAAGAACCCAAAAAAAAAAAAGGAATAAAAGGTGAAAGGTCAAGTTGTAAGTCTGATACTTGAAGAAAGAAGACAAACAAAATAATAAAGAAGGCGGCAACGCAAGTTATGCCACCAAGAAGGTCACGGTCAACTTAGAAAAGAACAAAATAATAATAATAGGAAAGTACAACCCATAACATGTACAAGGAAATAAAATAAAGGAGAACATGGGAAATAATCGGTGCTATAGACCGAATAAAGAAGGGAGAAAGTTGTAGTGGTCCACAATGAGGCTTTAAAAAAAATTATATAACAGCAAGACTAATAAATATGTTATCACGTCTGCTAGCTACCCTTGTACCAACACAAAAGGAAAAAAAAATAAATAAATAAGAAATATGGAAGAAAGAAATATGCAAGTGGTTGTTGTACTATCAACTAAGCAAATAAGGAAAGAAAAGAGACAAGGGGATTACCATGTCTTAAGAAGTTGAAAGTTCTTGCAAGAGGGAGTGTGGGTGCGATTGGTAAGGAGAGAAAAAGACGGTAATGACTTAAACACAAATTTATAGAGTTAGGGTTTATAGGCCAATTTATAGAGATTAGGAGAACCCTAGAAGCCCTAGAAAACCTAGGAAAATAGTAAGTTAGTCTCCTAGTCCAAGTAGGAGACTGAAAACTCAACCTAAGGTGGAAAGGGATTGCTACCGTGTACTGTATGCCTGGGTGTGCTCGTTTATAGGGAAGTGCGCTCGAGCGTATGTGCGCTCGAGCCAAGCTGGTGAGGTGCTTGATCCCATGGCTGCCAGCATGCTTCCAAAGTGTCCTTTAAGCCCTTCCACTGGAATTCTTGCATATGTCATATAAAACCCGAAAACACAAAAACAAAACAAAATTAAACAAACAACAATGCTAAGAAATTAACATATGCAAGTTAAGGGGCTTAAATGTGCAACATTCGACGTTTATCATATGCTCTGATACTTGAGAATATCTTCGAAAGAAAAACGAGGTGGTTGATTGGTGGCAGCTTGTCTGGTTTTCATACGCTATCCCTAAACATGCCTTTGTCTTATGGTTAGCTATGCAAAATAGGCTATCTACTAGGGACCGTTTGGCTAGTTGGGGTTTCAATGGCATGGAGAGCCGTGAGCATCTATTCTTTGAGTGCAGTTTCAATGATTGCATTTGGAAAGCTGAAATGCATCGTTGCACTGTGGATAATCCCCATTCTTGTTAGGAAGAGGTAATGAGTTTGGGTAGGAGGAATTGTAAGGACAATTCACTGTATGCTATCCTGTGTAAGCTGGTGTTGAGCTCCTCGGTGTATAATCTATAGAGTTCTAGGAATGAGATCAAGCATAATGGTCATCCCAAAACAGAGGAACAACTCTTAAAGGTGATTTTTTGGGAAGTTAGATCTAGAATTCTGGGAAAAGGGAAGTTTCCAAAGTCTCGGGCCAATGTTTTCCTCTGTGAGGCTTGGAACATTCCTGTAGATTTACTGATTCAATAGTCTTGTAGTTTTGGCCCTTTTCTGGTTATTAGTTGGGGTTCAGTGTGTTGTGTTAGGCTCTGTGTCTGGGGCTTGTGTGTAGGAGTTTTTGTTTGCTCATTCTTTTATTTTCAGCTGGTTTGCTGATTGTTTGTTTTCTCGTTTGTTGAATGAAAGTTTTGCTTATTTATCAAAAAAGAAACCAAGTAGCAATAATCTATGTCATTCTGCAATATGGGTTGGGGAACACCCTCCAACAAGCAGAGACTAGTGGAATTGTTAGCGTCTACAAATTTCCATAAGCATTCCAACAGAATGGGTCTAACACAATTAAATTTATTTTTTCTATTTTTGCTTGTTATATTAATCTTTGGTACCCGGTCCGGATAATCGGGTACTAACCAGTAACCGCCAATTATTAAATAACCGGTTACCAGGTTTCTGGAGTCAATTGGAGATTTTGACCAATCGGTTACTTCGGTTAAGCTAAAATCGGTAACTGTAATGGGGTTTCACCCTCATACACGAGATGTTCGATGTGCATGGTCATTGTATCAACAGTTGACTCCATTTGTAGTGACGACAGTTCTAATCAAGTTGTTGTTCTTTGAGATAAAAGATTAACTATGACAGACACACGGTTTAGGAGCACGCATAAGGCTCTTGCTAGTACCTCTGATCCACCAAGCCCCCCACAAAGTGAATTATTAGTTAAATCCTCAACAACATCCTCCACCAAACCTCCGAAAAAACCTTAGATGAACCATTCGTCGAATCCTAAATGGCATCATTCGCCAAACCCTCAAGAACACTGCCTTTTGGCAATGGAAGCGTATCTCAATCAGATCTCCAAAACCATGAACCTTTTTCTTCAGAAATACTTTGAGTTGATGCAATACTGGTAGCCCAACCAAAACCAAGGCCCCGAGGTAGCCCTGAACGACCAATCAAAACCAAACTCGGAAGTTGATGAAGAAGACACTAAGAGCATCACGAGGAACAATGCTAAAAGAACCTGCCAGCCATTACCCCAATGAGAAGCCAACTGAAAGGTGAATGTTCATCTCAACTAGCTGCAAGCCAAATTCCACGAAGTTGTCAAGAAGGTCGATGACATGCACTCTTCAGCCATCAATAATATCCTCTAAGGAACCAAACATACCTGCCTTTCACAAGTAAGGTCGTAGAGTTGGCCCTCCCTTAGAAGTTCAGGATTCCTGGTCAAATCGACATGTATGATGGGTACACAGACCCATGGGATCATATGGAAACATACACTTGCAAGGGGCCCCATAGACCATGTGGTAGGCCTTCCCCCTTATATTGAAGGGACCCACATGCAGGTGGTTTGGTAGCCTCCCCCAAGATCAATTGGGTTGTTCGTTGAGCTAGATTTCACGGCTCGCTTCAAATTGAAGAAGTTCTCAATGGATGATCCATATGATAAGGTATTCCTACATGCTCTCATCGGTAGAATATGGTCGCCAACCCTTATACGGCAAAGTTAGCTTGAAAGCCCAAGCAACCATTTAGGTGTTCATCAATAAAGCTAAAGAATTTATAAATGCTAAGGAGACGATTATGGCACTCACAAAACAGGCTGAATGAAGAATCCATATAAGAAATGGAAGGACCCCCACGAATGGAGAGGCAAGGGGTGAAAACCATCCTCAGAGAGTCGAAGACCACTTTAGACTATTTTAGTAGAGGCCCGAGTCTCCCTTTTGGCAACTTCTAGGGTTTACATCGTTCAATACTCCAGCTGCAAAAGTACTAATGTTGATCCAAGGTAATACATATTTTAGATGGCTATAGCAAATGAATTCAAACCCCGATCGTTGCCATAAGTTATAACTGATGATGATATTGCATATTAATGTCTGGAAAGCTAAATGACCTTTTTACTTAAACTAAGTTCACATATAAAATAACTTGTAGTCGTGGATTTACGTTTGTATCTTTTCTACTTGTAAAATATGTGTTGTTTTATAGTTGGCCTATCTATAGATGTTGGATTCGAGAATGACCTTGAGGCAGTTGAGATTGTCTGGCGTGTTGATAACAATTTAATTAACACTTGAAGACTTATTGCAAGATTATGTTGGCTGCTCATGGTAATTAGTATTTTTTCGAGTGATACTGTAGACTTTGAGTCTTGAAGCATGTTTATGTATTAAGATTTAGTTTGGATATTCTTTATTGTTGATGTGTATAGTGTAAGGATTTAAGTTATTGTGATGATTATTAGTAGATGCTTTGGTTATATTTATTAATGCCAGTAGAATGTTAGAAAGTCATGTGTTTCCACTGCTTAGTATTCCATTCTTTAGGATTAGATATCCATTGGTCTTATTCCTTCTGGAATTTGACTGAGAGGTGAACCGTGAAGTTAATCACCAGTTAATTAATTTATTGGAGCATTACAAATACTCTTAATAAACTTAGTGATAGGAGGGGGAGTTACTAACTAGTAAACCCAGTGTTAAGTGACGGAACACGCTTAACAAACCCAGTACTAAAAAGGGGCAATACAATCTACAAATTATAAAATCAAATGATTATGATTATGATTCTATGTACGCAATTATGAATATATGTTGCATGTTGTGATTTGAATATTGTTTTCCACTATTATTTGATAGCAACCACTGATAAGCGCTAAATGTTGCACATTCAAGCCCTTTAACTTGCATATATTAATTCTTTAGAGTTGTTATTTGTTTCATTTTGTTTTGTTTTCATGTTTATGGGCTTTATATGATAGATGTAAGAATTCCATGGAAATTGGGCTTAAAAGGACACTTTGGAAGCATGCTGAAGGCCCTTGGATTGAGCACACCAGTAGAAGGGCTCGAGTGCCCAACCAGCAAGGCTTGAGCGCACATACACTCAAGTGTACTTCCCTTGGGCTCGAGTGCATGTGGGTGCACAGTACACGGCATGAGTCCTTTTTCACCTAGGATTGGGAATTTAGAAAAGGAAAAGAGTTGTTCTTATTCTACTTGGACTAGGAGACTAAAATATGATTTTTCTAGGATTCCTATGGCTTCTAAGCCTCCCCTAATCCCTATAAATAGACCTCTAAACATTTAAGAAAGACACACTGCTACTTAGATCAAATTTAATAAAATACCTCTTGAAGGCTTGAAGAGTTGGAAGAGGGGTAACTATGGCAGGAGGCCATCTCAGCAGCATCATGAGTGGCTAAAACCCTTTGTAGGGTATTGATGTAGGCCTATCCAAGTACAATGGTTTGATTGTATCTTAATTTAGAGAATTCTAATTTATGCATGTTGGTTGTATATGATGAGTGCCGAATATTATATAATTGGACCTCTTAATTTACATGTGCTAAACCTTTAGCTTTGTTATTTTCTAATATTTTTGGTTAGTTTTGGTGTCTTAGTGTTTTGCAGGTCATTGAGAGAAAATGACGTTCTTTATGTGAAATTTGCAAAGAAGCGGAATTATCTTTCACAGTGTGGTCAAATTGTTCCTAGAATTTGGAAGCTTTAGAGCAAATTTTAAGAGAATAATATTTTTGTCTAGTTGAAGAGCGCGTGGTGCGGCGCCCTAAAGTTCAATATATTTTTAACCAAAAACACTTTATTTCCTTAACAAGGAGCAGCACCAAACCTATGTGTGAGAACCAAGGCTCATGTTTCTTTCCATAACTGACAGACTGAGAGACATGCATGTTTTTCTTAAGGACGTAGCGGAGGGATGTGTACGACTGTGCGGCTCAAAGGGACTTAAATTAGAAAAGAAAAGTGCAAAGAAAAACAAAATAAAAAAGAAGGGAGAGGCGCCGAAACCTAAGGGTTGGATATTTATATCTTCTCTTCTTTTCTCTTAAGAAACACGTACGTGAGAGAGAGGCAAAATTCAGACTTCGTTTTTTACACGTTTTCTTTAAGTCATCAGCCCTTTACGTGTACACACGTTTTCTTTTTACTGTTTTAGGAAAGTGCATCACCGACACACACATCTTTCTCAAGACCTAGCAGCCATGCGATTCTTTCCAAGACAAGTTATTTTCTTTCCAGTTTAGGACTAAAACAAGCACAAGTCTTCTTTAGATTGGCAGTGCCAAAAACCCTATAAAGGAGATATAAATATATATATATATATATATATATATATATATATATATATATATATATATATATATATATATATATATATATATATATATATATATTTCTTTTCCTCTTGTAAAGGAGAATGTGGGAAGCGGCAATGGATTTTTTTTTTTTTTTTTCTTTTCGATCCAGTAGCACTGAGACTTAGCTAGAGCCATTCTTTGGCTGTTTGCCTATTTTGCACATTTTCTTTTGTAAGTCCCTCATTTTTTTAAGTTTCTAATTTAAGTAAGATGTTATTTTCAGTAATGAGAGGCTAAAATCTTCAACTAAGGTTGACTGTGAAATCTCGCCATTGATTAACACATACATTCTTGTTATTTTATTATATACAATTCTGATGTTTATCAAATTATTGTTCAAGTCCAATTCAATTAATTGATTTATGTCTTTTGATTAAATGTTGTGATAGTTATTTGTTAACAGTTGGATATTCAATGTGTTTCAACCGATGGATACATCGAATCATTTGATTGAAAGAGGATATCCATTGTGATTTGTTTATCAAACGGATACAGTGGATGATTTGATTTCAATTGAGTATTCGTTGTGATTTGTTTAATGGTTGGATTCATTGAATTATTTAATATGCATTTTTACGGAATCTTGAACAATGTTTAAGGCTTATATGTTTGTCAGTTGTATGAGTAAAATACAAGAATGTGATGTTTGATTTGGCGAGGTGAATTCTGAAAACCTTAGCGCTTTTGATCAATTATTCTTAATCAGTTTAATTTAGTTTATTATTTTGCACAAAAAAATCTCAAAAATTTGGAACTAGGTCCAAATAGGATTAGTTTAAATAGAAATTGGTTTTCCCAATGCAATTCCCCGTGAATTCGACCTCGCACTTGCACACACATTATATTGCATACGATTCGTGCGCTTAAGAGTACTTTAAACTCACAACAATATAATTATAGGAATTGCTACAATTTGATATTGTTCTTCATATTTTAATGCAATTGTTCTTAAATTCAAAATCAATATTGGTAAAATTATTCTCTTGTCTTAGAAAGCTTTTTACCTTTATTGAACTCAAATCATTCTTATTTTCTGTGATTATGAGAATGATTATTATACAACGGTTTTAATTGACATATGATCAAGAAAGAGGATTAGATAAGCCATGCCTAGAGAAGACAAATCGTACTACACCTTAGTTTAGTGTAATTTAAGTAGACAGTCTGTACCAACTGAAGATGAGTTATACTATTCCATTGATTATATGTATCCTATTAAAGAATTAGATAATCCATACTGATAAGTCTTGAAATATTCTATTCAAGACCCCTTTATTCACATTTGTTAACCTTAGTTTATATTGTAAATATAACGCTTTATTATGTTTTAGTGTTATCTCTAATTTTTAGGTCCTAATTGGAAACAAGAACAAAATCATCAAAATTAGGCCTAAGATGTATCAAGGATGATAAAGATCAACTGAAGAAGCTCAAAATCATCACTGCCAAGAGAAAATCGGACAGAAACTACACCAGCAGAGAATCGCTCGAGCGACACAAGACTTCGCTCGAGCGACCCTTCAAAGAATGTCGATCGATCCACTTGCGAAGTCGATCGATGAACCCCTAATATTTTTGAAAAAATCTGAAATGTCGACATGATTTTGTGTGATCCAAATTCATCCAATTTGTGCGGTTGATAGAGGATGTCGACACCCTTTGATTGTGCGGCCATCATCAATTTTCCTAGATATTTTGTAGATTAATTTCTCTATATATATGAGATGCACCCTTAGGTTTATTTTATGCAATTTCTTGGGTTTTGATTTTCCAAGTGCATCTCTAGCTTAATTTTCGTGCTTTAGATTCCTTTGATGCAACCTCTTTGGGCCAAAAATCCAGAGAGCAATTTTCTTGCTTTTCTTCTCTGTCTTTCAATTTTTAGCCTAGGGTTTGTATTTCCTTTTAATTTCTTTTTGTAATCCGAATTTTCTAAGCTTAATATAGTGTTTGTAGTTGCTTTTAATCTTTCTTTTTCTACTGTTTTTCATAGATTTCCATACCAGGATTCATTTTATAATGAGTAGCTAAATCCGTTCTTAGGGTTTTGATAGATTCCTTTCCAAATATCATGGTTTGTTCTTGATGTTCTTGGGATTTTCTAAGTATGTATGATGATTGTATAGTCTTGAGGATTGCAAAACTATTTTGTTAATCGCTTTCCACGTTATAGTTATTCATGAAAAAACAGTTCTTCTTGTCTATGAGAGTTCTTGGATTTTTTTAGTAAAACCAACGTTTCTGATTTTTGTGATTGAGGGAACGATGGCTATGCAATGGTACTGTTTGACATGATTCATGTTTGCTTATTAGCGCCATTTTATAAGGCATGCCAGGGAACACTAATCACTTCATACCTTTCGTAGTTTAAAACGTTTTTCCATTGTAGTTTAACCTTTATGTGGAAGTGATTAGTGCGGAACTGAGATGTCTTATCATTATTTCCTAACTAAGGTATTCATATATTGTGTATGCTTATTAGGAGGTTTTATAGTCCATGCTAGGAAGCTTGAATCACTTCACAAGTAGATGATAGGTGGGTGGTTTGTGTGTAATTAGATGGCTTATTATTATTTCTTAACTAAAGTATCTTTATGTCGAGGTCGTCGTATAGTTGACATCCATTACGCGCTCATATTATGCATATTATGAAGATCCATGTAAGATACTAAGCTTTCCATTGGTATGCGGTTTGGAGACATCATTTCCCTAAGCTTTACTTTTTCTTATTTCCCTTTCCTTTACTTTGTTTGTTTTAATTTCAAAACTAAATCCGTTTTTCAAGTTAAGTTAGATAACGTCTTAGTATTCCATCTCACAAAACAACCCTCAATTCTTGTGGTTCGACACCCTCACTATAGTGCAAAGATTCGTACTATTGTGAGTGGTTTATAAATTTAAAATCCATGTAGTAATCATAACCGAACAAGTTTTAGAACAAAATCAATATTTAAGTATCGATTGGATTCACTACCACATACCTAGGGAAGACTGGTTATACCGCATCATGGTGGTTAAGTGGACGGTTCGTGCCAACCGAAGATGAATTATACTTATTCTTTAATAAGGTAATTTTTTGTTTATTTATAATAGGCATAGAATGAATTTCTTTGATTAAATATAATTAACCATTGATGTGTGGATAGTGGTGAAGTCAATACTCTCTCTCTCTCTCTCTCTCTCTCTCTCTCTCTCTCTCTCTCTCTTATATTTCAATTATCTTTTACGTTTATTTTATGCACTTTATTCAAAAACAAAATCAACAAATCTTTCCTTAATTATTTTTAATCTTCATAAACTTGATAACAACACCCTTGCAGTCCTTGAGGTTCGACACCCTCTCTATAGCCTTGTCCTACAAGATTCGTTCTATTACGAGTGATTTAATTTATTATTTATATATTTTTGCTTTAAAAATTCCACATCAACCACGTTAACCTATATATGTATATTGATACTCTAATACAATTATGGAAGAGAAAATATTAAGAGAATTAGTGATTTGGAACATATTATGAAAGAAATGTCTCTCTCTAATTTAAAATGTTTTCTATTATCATTTCTGTTAAAATGCATTTCTAAGTGGGTTTGTAAAAAATTTGCATATGATTTTAAGTAAAATTTGTTTCGATTTTGAGAACCAGTTGTTGAATAAACAAAAGAGAGGAATTTTTAATTAAGGGCCCACGCCACAAACATGATCAGTTGGATTTCTTTACTGACTTGGTCGTTTACTCATCATTTTCACTTGTAAAATTATTGAATTTTATAGACATAGTCGTATATATGTAGAGGATGAGGAGAAGTTCTATAAGCACTTAGACTATTATCCTTAAGGTCAACTAATAGTTGGCTGAGTTTTGTGGAAGTCAATCCTAGTAGTGAATGCCATATGTGTCACTTTATGTAAATGTCACTAACAATATTTGGTTTTGATATGTAAGATGGCTTTATATATATAATGGTTTTCAATTTACATTTTATGCAATGGTGAGTTTGTGGTTTCAAAGAAAATAAAATACAAGGCATTTTTTCACTGCATAATTGAAGCTATGTATAGTAGCGCCATATGGAATATGCGAATATTCCATCGACCGTTTTTTCAGTCGGGGTGCTACATCGTACCCTTAGATTTCAAGGCAAAAGTTTAAGAAAAGAGAGAAAAACGTTTTGGGCATATGAAAGACAATTTCTTTTAAATATGTTTTAACCTAAGAAATTAAGATAGAAGCACAGTACCGAATTAGGATGGAGTGCAATACTCAAGGGTAGTCCATCAGCTAGTTGCCAAACTGAGTGCACCTAATACTTAATCGGCTTACATAAGGCATGTCTGCAGTCAAAGAAGATGCTATGATCCAAAGAATATTGCACAATCCTAACATACATGGCTTAATGTTTTACTCAACTAATTTAAAATTAG
This sequence comes from Alnus glutinosa, assembly GCF_958979055.1. NCBI lineage: Eukaryota > Viridiplantae > Streptophyta > Magnoliopsida > Fagales > Betulaceae > Alnus > Alnus glutinosa. Next base: position 8,593,407 of record NC_084896.1, on the reverse strand, counting down.
TTGAGCAATATTGCTTGTTGAGTTTTTGCTTATTAGTTTTGTTTTCATGTTTTCTGGTTATGATGACATTCATAGGAGGCTGAAAAGGCAAAGTTAAATGGGAATAGAGTAAGTAATTAAATGTCTATAGTTTATTTGTTTCACCAATTTTAAAATAAGTGCCTTGGGCACGTAAGAGAAAGAAAATTAATTTATTTTTCTCAACTCCTTATCCATTTATGTTTCCAACATTTGGTTTACATATTAATTATCAATAAAGTTTTTCAGACATTTTTATTATGCTTATCGTGTCTTCTTTATGACCTTTGCGCTTACGAGACTTCTTACTTAACAAATCTAACATCTATGGGTTGGTTGGATTGGTTTATAAAAATGTTATATGTTTCTTTACGTGTAAGAAATATTTTTTTTTTTTAGTTGTAAAGACAAATTTAAAAGAAATTTTATTATAAAAGTACGTACTTTTCACGTGTAAATAGATACACGACATTTTTATAGAATAGGTCGCGCGATTCAATAAAATTCCTCCACCCAATTTGGTAGAAAACTCTTTCTAATGGGAGTGTTTTCATTTGTACTTCTTTGCTTTTTGTGAATGAGTTTTGAAGGTAGAAAACAAGGAAAAGGATTGTGACAATTTTGGGTCGATCGGTTTTGAAATTTGGATATGGCTTAGGTGCGGTAAAAACAACTACAACATAGGTGTTGTAATTTTTTCAATGGTCAAGGTCTAATTTTAAGTGTTTTGTAAGAAAGAAAAAAAATATGAAGTTTGATCTTGACTATTGAAAAAATTACAGCATTTATACTGTAGTTGTTTTTACAGCACCCCAGCCTAATCTTCGAAATTTAGGTTGTTTATGGTGAAATTTGTTTCTTAAGAGTTTTTTATATTTTTTTATTTTTGTAACATAATGTTTTTTAAGAGTTTGTAACCACAAAATATGGCCTTTTCCAACTAATTTCAAGTATTTTTTTTTTCCTTTTTATCAGGGAATATGATGGTTTCAGTTGGCGTTTCTAATATATAAGTTTTCAGTTTTTTTTTTTTTTTTTTTTTTTTTTTTGGTAATGAAAGGTTTTCAGTTTTAGGCTATTTCTGATGCAATATAATAGGAAATTATTATTATTATTATTTTAAGTAAATAGGCAATTATTTTTTAGTTCTAAAGCATGATGACAATTTAGGACGGTCATGAGAGTTGTGATGTAAAATATACTTGTGGGACCAAATAAAGCAATCGGGGGCAACCAACACATGCAATTATAGGTAATTATTCTCAGCCCACCCACTCTTCGGAATCTTGTGTTTAGACTTCATGCGCTGCAGTTGCAGCCTTCAACCCTCCTTACTATAATAGTATAATCACTAAGGGTGGGAGGAAGTTTCACTAATCTTTTTTTTAAAAAAAAAAAATTAAAAATTGTAATTTATCTTTTTACACATGAGAAATACATATTTTTTTTTTCAAATAATAAAGATAAAATTAGAATAAATTTTATTAAAAATGTATTTGCTCTGTAAAAATTTAAAAGTCTTACTCATTCTCAAAAGACGCTTTGAGAGATAAAGAGTGTCCATAACTTATAAAGTTTTCAGTTCATGTATCTCTTGGCGATGCAAAACACTTTAACACACTCCTTTACTTATGACAACTTTGGCCAAATATGTACAATATCGGAAGGGAAAGATTTTTTATTGTCCAAGAAACCTACTATGATACCATGTAAAAAAGTCGGTAAGCCTTACTTATACATGCTCTTTCAACTTTGTCCTTTTATATATATATATATATATATATATATACTTCTCACATGCAAAAGAACACGTGACATTTTTATAAATTAAATCGAAAGACTTTCATCCAATTTAATTTAGAGAAAACTCTCTCAAAAAATAATTCAAAAACTGAAATAATAATTTAATTCATGCACTCAAAATTTATTAAAACACTTGATGAAGTCTGTTATTAATGTATCATGTCAACACCGACAGACCAATAAGACTTGTCACCCCCCATTAGAGGAGGGCCGTTTTTAATTTAGTCCAACCTAATTAATGACTGATTTTTGCATTTAATTTATCTCGTAATAATATACAACTTTTGACCGAGTTCACCGATTCTACTCAGACAAATCTCCCAAAACCTCCTTTAATAATAGCCCACCACTTGAAACACGAGAAGGAAAGTCACCTTGATCTGCGGCACATCTCGTCTGCTGCCACCGGCTCGCCAACTTCCGCGGCCTCCTCAGGAGGATTACGGTCCGCAAAAGGCTCGTCCAGATGGGAAATCTAAGCCGCTGGACGACAAGATTTTCCACGATTTCTCCGATTGAAGGACGAACCTCTTCGTTCGACGACACGCAGCGCGCTGCTATACATAGCATCTGTAGTATCGTGGCCTCCATGTAAGAACTGGGAAACGAGATCCTCGCGTCGAGAATTTCTGACACGCGTTGCTCTTCGATCAATGGTGTTGCCCACTCCACGATGGAAGCCGGAGCCCTGCAAATATCGATGGCTTTCCTCCCGCTGATAAGCTCCAACAACACGACTCCGAAGCTGAACACGTCGTTTCTGGTGCTGAGTTTGTCGGGCGTGGTGTAACAAGGATCCAAGTACCCGATAGTGCCGGCGGGTTGACTAGGCAGTCTAGGCGAGTCGAATCGGAGAAGAACAGCGAGTCCGAAATCTGCCAGCTTCGCATTCCAGTTTGAATCGAACAAAATGTTTGCGGACTTGATATCCCTGTGGATGACCGAAGGCTTCCCCTCGTGAAGAAACTGGACCGCCCGGGCGATTTGCATGGCGATTTGCATGCGTTTGGGCCACGTCGGCGGTGCGGCGGAAACGTGAAGCAAGTCGTGGAGAGAGCCGTTGGGCATGAGTTCCATGACGAGGAGTTTAACGTCGTTGTTGGTCGAGGAGTCGTGACTCGTTCCGAGACGGCGGATGACGTGTGGGTTTTCTCGCAGAGACGATAATACGAGTATTTCGTTGTCGAGTTTTGACTTGTCGTGAGACGGCTTCTTTATGGCGACGAGTTTGCTGTCTTTGAGAGTGGCTTTGTAGACTGATCCGTCGCTTCCTCTGCCGATGAGTCTCGCGGCGGAGAAGCTCTCCGTCGCCTTTACAAGCTCTTCATAGTCATATCCTTTCATTTTTCTACTGGTTTTTCTTGTAGGATGAGGGGGAAAAGCTAGCTTTTTGTAGAACCCAGAGAGAATAAAGAAAGAAGATACGGTCTGGGAACCATCAAAAGGAAAAATAAAATAAATTATATAATAGTAAAAAGAATTTGTTGAGAAAAGAAAAAGTTAGAGGAAGGGAGGGAATAGGCAACGATGTCCTAGTTGAAAGGGAAAGGTTCTGACGACTGACGAGAGATGAGATGCCCATTAGCTGCTTGTCGGGCCGGCCACCGCTACTTTTCTTTCATTTCCTTCCAATGAAATTTTGATTTTGATTTTCTTTTTCTTTTTTATAAATCTATTGTTATTATTATTATATATATTCATATGTTAGCTAGGAGGCAAAATTTACTGAATAATTTGGTTTGTGGAACCTGTCATAATAAAGAGATGATGTTTTCTGATGTCACATATTCTTCTACTAACTCCAATATAACACGGCATTCACGTTGGGTTATATAAAACCCACTTTTAGCTAAAATAGGTAACAAAGACGTCAAAACACTTCTACATTGGCTTATGAAAACCAATGCTACAATAGATATTGGGAGCATTTGTGAACAGTGTCACGCAACTAATACTGTTCACATACATATCTCATATTTTATTAATTTTTCTCATTTTCTCTCACTCTCTCAAAACTTCTTTCTTGTTCTTCTCCTACCTTTTCTCTCTCACACAATCTTCCCCTCCATCATGGTCGAGCTGAGCGCCGGCATGAAGATCTCCCGGATCTTCTTCTGGATTCGCATGGCACCCCAGAACGTGGAGGCAGGGGCTCTTGTGGAGGGCCAGGGTGGAGGGCACGAAGGAGGAGGTGCCAAGAAGAAGATCAGATCTACACTTATCACTCAAAAGAAAGCCAAATTCATCAGCCTCTACTTGGTTGATCGAAATTCCCCTATTTCTCTGTGTCGATCTCAAGGATCTTCTTCCTTTTTTCTTGGGTCAAATTTGTTTGGGGTTTTTCTTCTTCAGATTTGGTTGAGGTTTCAGAGATAATTGATGGGATTGTACAGTGAGAAGGTAGTTTGGTTGAGGTTTCTAAGTTGGGGCTTTTCAGTTTTGGTTAATTTATTGAGTTTTTGTTAATTGTTGAGCAAATTTTTGGTGATTTGGTGTTCCAGTTTGTTTGGGTGCAATCTCTTCATGTTCCTGGCAGATGGAGGGTTTTCTTTGGTATTTTTGGTGAAGATGTGTTTTTAATTAAAATAAATAAAAATAAAAATTGATTATTTTAATAAAATAGAGAAAAAGTTTAGATAAGCCGATGGATGAAGTTGTTGAAAAGTAGTTAACTACACTAGTGAAAGTGAGTTTCTGTTAGCTATTTTGAGAAAAAAAAAAATTACACAAGCCGCTGTGAGTGCTCTAATATAGACTATATAGTTATAATTTATAACCCTATATTTGGTCCGATCTCAATATAATGGCCATTGACATTGTTTTTGAGGTAAACGAATGTTTAGACTCGGCCCTTAACTGGGAATGGAATGTACACCGACCAGTGTATTACATCATGCTCATCATATCTCAAGGCGAAATTATAAGCAAAACTATAGTTTGGGTAGGACTAACTATGGTAGGACTCGTAGGGGTGGAAATGTGAACAGATAATAGCCGACTGCATCCAATATTCGCTATCCGCATATACGGATGTGGTTAGCAAAAACCATCATCCGCATATGTAGATGCATATAGCGGTTTTATAGTATGCGGATGCAGTTATTTAGGGTAAACCTAACTTTAACCGCATTCGCATTCCCTATATATATAATTAAATTCACTGAAACGACGTCGTTTTGAATTCGGTAAGTTTATGACTTTTAAGTTATGTTAGGTTTTTTTCACTATAATTTCAAAATTATACCTCACTACATATATTTTTTTTCTTTTTTTTTTTTCTTTAGATAATCCAAATCTCGATTACGCTTTGAGATAATGATCATCTATGGCTAATAATCATGAATTGTGTAGCAAATGAAATCTTAATTTATTTAAGCTTGCATATAGTAATAACTGCATTATTTAATTTTGCATATAGATTTAGATAATAATATAAAACGTCCATTACTTCATATGCGGATAGCAAATAATAACTGCATTTAATAACCGCAATAATTGCGTGAATGTGGACAGTAATCGCATGATGCGGATAAGTAAAAGTGATAACCACATTATAAGGATGTAGATATTACTAATAATCGCATCTACATCCACATTTTCACCCTAGGTAGGGGTGTTTAGCTGGTCGTACCACTTATCTATCTCTTCGCATGGATTATGGGTACATATGCAAACGGATGGCAAAATATGAATAGGTGGACTCGATCTATATATATAATCTTATAAAATAGCACCGTTTCAAGATTTAATACCAAAATTATGTCATTTCGTGTAGGGAAATAAGTAGAAAATAAAACTCTAATGCCTCATTTTCTTTCTCCTTTTCTCCATAGGCGCAACTTCCCTATCTCAAGCAACGCCCACAGAACACCGCCCACCGTACGCCGCCACTAGAGAGCACCATGTAAGCAAAAAGCCATTGAGAAAAATGCAAGAAAGAAGAAGAAAACCATGTAGAGGATGGACTGAACGGTGGGTTGTTTTTTTTTTTTTTTTTCTCTCTCTTTCTCTTTGCTTCAGATATGGGTTTGTTTTTTTTTAAATATAATGAACAAAACAGTTTTTCTTTTTTTCTTTCTTTCTTTCTCTTTCTCTTTGCTTCAGATATGGGTTTGTTTTTTAAATATAATAAATTGAACAGTGGATTTTTGTGGTTTGTAGAGGATTGATCAGTATCAGAGGGTGGAGGACGTAGACGCCCTAGCCATCATCGATTGAAGCTGCTCGTTCCTCCGGGTAAACTTTTCTTTCTCTCTTTTTTATTCCACTTTCGATTTCTTCGACTGTGAAAAATCTTGGTTTTGGGCAGACCTGTGAAATGAGTTTTCTTTTTTTTTTCTTTTTTTTTTTTTCCATATGAATTAGAGGTCACTTTAGTTATTTTTCTGTTGTGGAATAGTTTTGGAAACTTGTGGCAAAAAAAGTAGTGAGCAATTGAAATGCCTTTTAAATATATGTATATTTCTTTAACAAGCTTGAAAGGCTTATTAACAAAGTTAGTTTAGTGAATTGCTAAAAAAATTATTTGTTGGCAACCAATTATCTTTTATCACTTATTTTGCACTTGACTAGATATAATCTGCTTGTCTTGTATAAAATTAATTATTTGATTTTTTATTTTTTTGTGATTGATGATTTTTTTTTTCTTTCTACAAGGCAATTGATGATTTTTTTTTAGGTTCCCTTTGACTTTCTACATTGAGTGAATCCAAATCCTTGCACCCATTTTGATTAAAAGCTGCTCTATCTTTTGTGTTTTCAGTTACTCATTGTGGCCACCTCCTCCTAAATGGACTTTTCAAGTTCACACTTCGAGAATGAGGGTGAAAATGAATCTCTGTTTACACAGATTCCAAATGATGTTGCTTTGACCCACCAAGATGGTCCTCAAATTGGTTAGGCTATAAACTTTTGTTTGTTTTTTAATTTTGCTTCGACTGGGTGATTGTATGATTTATTGTTTCATTGTTGTTCCTATATTGATTGTTTCCTCTAAACTTTGTATTCTTTTTTTCTTTTTCTTTTTTTTTTTTCTTTTTTATATAGATGGAAATCCAAATGTATGGATTTAGAGTTGGATGATAAGGAGGACAATGATTCACAATACAAGATTATAGATGGGGATGAAAAAGTTCAAGAACCCAAGGAATTAATGGTGTTTAGTTCAAAAGAAGAAGTTTGCTTATATTATAGGACATATGCTAAGCAAGCGGGTTTTGGTGTCCTAAAAAGAGGCAAGAAAAAGAACAAAGATGGTTCTACAAAGTACATCATCCTTGCATGTGTTCGTCAAGGCACGACAGAAAGCAACACATCATCAAATGCTACAAAACCAAATCCAACAATTAAAACGGGGTGTAAGGCAAAGATCAATGTGCGGTGGGCCGTTGATGGAAAGTGGTTTTTGACTATAGTTGTGGTTAAGCATAATCTTTTAAGCCCAGGGAAAGTAAGGTTTTTTAGATGCAATAAGAAATTAAATTCTGCTGAAAAAGAATGCTTAAGCTAAATAATAGAGATGGAATACGTCTGTGTAAGAATTTTAACTTGTTGGTTGTTGAAATGGGGGGGGGGGGGGGGGGGGGGGGTATGAGAATCTTGTCTTTGGAGAGAAAGATTGCCGGAATTTTATTGAAAATGTAAGAAATCTTCAACTTGGCAAAAGAGGTGCCGAAGCACTTCGTGATTATTTCAATAAAATGCAAAAGCAAAATGATGGCTTCTTTATGTGATGAACATGGATGATGAATGTAGGTTGCGAAATGTATTTTGGGTTGATGTACGCAGTAGGACAGCGTATGAAGATTTTGGGAATGTCATTACGTTTGACACGATGTACTTGACTTATAGATATGGCATGTCATTTGCTCCTTTTGTAAGAGTGAATCATTATGGTCAATCATTTGTTTGGTTGTTTGATACTTGGTTTGGGTACATGAACGGCTGAGCTCTAAGTGCAATTATAACATATCAAGATAAGGCTATGAAAAGTGCAATTGCAAAAGTTTTTCCAAACACTCGACATAGATTTTGTCTATGGCACGCTATGAGAAAACTCCCAAAAAGGTTTGGAGCACATGCTGAATATAGTGACATTAAGAATGCCCTACAAACTTGTTTGTATGATTCTCAAACATGTGATGAATTCGAGGAAAACTAGCAAAGTCTACTTGAGTGTTTTCAACTTCAATATAATGCATGGTTGCATGGGTTATATAGGGAGCGGACTTTTTGGGTGCCGATATATATCAAATATAGGTTTTGGGCAAGAATGACTACTATGCAGCGGAGTGAAAGTATGAATGTATTTTTTTTATAATTATGTGCACTTATGGATCACATTAAAAGAATTTACTGACCAATTTGATAAGGCTTTGAGAAAAATGGTTGAGAATGAGACACGTGCTGATTTTAAATCTTTTAATAGCACGATAAAATGTGTAAGCAAGTTTTCTTTAGAGAAGAAATTTCAAGATATTTATACCAATGCAAAGTTCAAAGAAGTGCAAGAGGAGTTTACGATAATCAAGTTTTGTAATAACTCTCATCTTAAAAAAGAATCTGCAATTTCTAACTATCAAGTGATTGAATTTGATGCCATTAGTGAAAATTAAATTAAAGATATAACATTTGTGTTTACTTCAATGAAGATGAAATTGAAGTGCAGTGCAGTTGTGTATTGTTTGAATTAAGAGGCATTTTGTGTAGGCATTCCACTTATGTGCTACTTACAAGGAAAGGTACAACACTGTCATCAAAATATTTTATTGACAGATGGAGGAAGGATATAAAGTGAAAATACACTTTACTTAAGAGTAGGTATGATAATGTTGGTGATAAGTCTAATGCCCAAAGATATGACACCATGTGCAAGAATTCTCATGAATTAGCATCTCTCACATTAAAAAACGTTGATCATAACATGGATCATTTACATGGATGTGATGAAAAATGTTGATATTTTAAAGGAGAAATACCGTGCATTAAGTCTTGAACCTAGTCAGGTTTCCCAAACCATCTTCTAGCAGTAATGAACTCAGTGAAAGTGATGATGGTTTGGCAATGCAAAGAATAAGCTGCTTAGTCCTTTTAAGTTTCAAAGTAAAGGGAGACCACTGATAGGAAGAAATGTGCCTATAGTAGAAAAAGAGACCAAGAAGTTACAATAAAAAAAGAAAGCACAAGCCAAAAAGAATCCACCGAGTGACAGCAATGCGAAACAGAATAGACGAAAATAGCAGGCCGGTTCACACATTTTTGTCCCTTCTTAAAAACATGTGCACTGCCCCCACATAGATATTTCTTGTGTTTTGTTGGAAATACACTTACACAACCATTTTTTAATTGTAGACCTATAAAGCAATGCAGGATCAAGCGAACACAAGTTAAATTCCATTGCCTTTGGTAACTAATGACAACACGGTCATATAATTTTTACTCAAGATAGTATAATTACTCAGGTATACAAAATAAAATAAAATCAGTGGACACAAATATGACTGGTTACTTGATTCCTAATTTTACAATTTTTTCTTTTTTCGTTATGTAGGATTTCGTATTTTCAGCATCGACAGTGGTTCAAACATTGGGTGGTCTCTATGACGTCTCCGTATTACAGTCTCATTTTATTTTCTTTGGAGCACAAAGTGCCAAAAATTGCTTGAGTGGAAAATGGACTTTTACCCCAATGTTTTTTGGTCGAAATGATTTAAACCATGAGGGTACTTGTTTGTTCATGATCATGGACTTTAATTGAATATTTAAAATTTGCTCTTCCAAGTGTATTGTGCCACTTTTTTCTTTGTCAACCACTTTTTTCAATTCTCATTTAAGTTGGTTGTTATAATTACAAGGGATATGTTCATTAGGTTGGGGTGCCGGTTGATCGAACATATGAGTTATCACAATTGCTATTTAAACACAAATATGAGGAGGTTGTCACTGCATCTCTACAAAGAAGCAATGTGTCCATTGTGTCTTGGGATCCGGATCCTCTCCAGCTCTAAAGAACCGGAGAAGAGCTGGTTGATGGCCTGGATCTCTTTAAAGGGATCCAGAGGCCATCAACCTGCCACGTCCTCAAGAAAAGAAAAAATCAAAATTAAACCATCCCCATTCCAACCTGTCGCTATGATCCACCCAAAACTTCTGCAAAAAAAACCAAAATACATTAAAAAATCCTCACCTCTCTCCAGACCGCCATCTCCCTGAAACCCATCTTCCTCGGCTCTCTCCAGCAGACCCACGAACACCGGGAGGTTCAGGAACCGATTGGGAATCACGAAACGCCTGCGTTCCTGGCTAGGTACACTGCGAGATGACCCGGCGAGGTGCGCCGGTTCGTACCGGAATCGAAGGAGCAGGATGGGTCAGTCCGGAACTAGAGGCTCATGTGTGAGACGAAGTAGTGGTGGTCAATGTGCGACGTGGTGGCTAGACAGATCACGACGTCGGCGACGAAAACCACTAGAAATGAGAGGATTTGGACCATTTTTTACAGACCCGTGTGCTTCTCTACGGTTTCTTCTCTGTCTCCGATCCTACTGCTAGTCCGACGCTTTTGGTAAGGTTTTTTTTTTTTTTTTTATTTATTTATAAGTAGTCAACAGAGGACTTCCAACTTTGATTTTGGCCTCCCATTTATTGGGTAAGTTCAAAATCTAGAATTCAGAATTTTTAATATCCAAATTTCAAATTTTGAAATTCCTCTGTTTCTTCTCTGTTTACAGATCTATTTGAATTCTAGCTTTTCTGGAAACCCAGCTTTTCCAGTATTAGTTTTCACCTTGAGAATTTTTTGTCAGGTTGAATGTTACGGTGGTCTACTTTAACTTGTCAAATGGCTTCTGATCAAGTGGCCAACATTCATAATGGGTTGAAGACCAATTCACATCGGCTTGCAATTGAATTTATGGCAATTTCTTGCCTAATAATTTTGCAATATCTACACTTGTGATGATAGTGACTGGGTGTGGAGCAATACTAGGATGTACATTAGTTAAAGCCATTTGTTTACAATGTAAATGATGCTTTAAACTATTTATTGATGGCATTTTTTTGTTTATCTTAAAATTTGAATGGTGTGTTTGTTGGAGGTAAAAAGGGAGATGTTATTGGTTGATAATTGCCTTATGGAGCATTATATTATTTACTTTTACTTTCACTTTCAATGCGGGTATCACATAGTTTTGTCTTCCAACTAATCCGCAAAGGTTGGCCTGCAAAGGTGGCCTCCTTGGAATCATAATAAAAATAAGATCCACCTAAAAGAATTTTCCTCTTAAATAATTTGAGAAAGCTTTGTACCATCCAATTAGAGCAAAACATCTACCCAAAACAATTCAAGGGAGGAAACCAACCACATACACATATCCAAAAATTCTTAAGAAATAAACCATCTTAACATAACAAATTGGTACAATATTCACCATCATCAAATAAAATCAACAACACATAACCACCAAGCTCCTAGACCTTCCACCATGTTCCTTCATTCATGAGACCACTAAGATCCTACAAGAATTTAAAAAACAAATTCAAAATATAGTATTCATGATTCAGTTTCTTTTTTAGTTGCATTCTTCTTAGTCAGAAAATAACATACCTGCAACTTTGTAATTAAAACATGTGTTTATGAATATATTACCTTAGATATTTAGGTAAAGTTAGGAACATGAGCATATGTGATATCACCGTTACTCTTTTGTGCCATGCAATCATGTGCTTCTATACCCTGTAAAAATATTATGCTTTTAGTAAGATAATAAAGTTGAACATGGAAAGTCAATAAGAATAATTTAGTAGACTACCTTTGACACTTTGATTTCCTTTGTTTGATTATTTGATGTGTCTTCTTTTGGTTTCTTCATATTTTCCATCCATGATTTGGGTCAACGTTTCTTATTACGATAAGTCTCTTTTTTCTTTATTCCTTTTGGTCCTACAATGACTGAAACACATTGATGTAATCTTTTGTTTACCAAAATATATCAATAATAAATAACCACTCGCAATAGGACGAATCCTTGTAGGATAAGGCTATAGAGAGGATGTTGAACCTCAAGGACTGCGTATGTGTTGTTATCAAGCTTTTTGAGATTAAAAATAACTTAATTTAAAATATGTTTGATTTGATTTTGTTTTCTAAAAATAAATGCACAAAAGTAAAAGACATAAATGTAAATAGAATAGGGATGAGATAAAGAATAGGGGATTGATTTTACCACTTACCGCATAACAATGATCAATCATAAATTAATAAGGAAAATTCATACTATGCATGATATAGGGCTCGTCTCACTTGAGTAGTCAAGAAATTACCTCTAAAGAATAAGTATAATCCATCTTCGGTTGGCACGGACCGTCTACCTAACCACTAAGATGCGGTATGACCCGTCTTCCCTAGGCATGGAAGAGCTACGTCTTTAATAGGATACACACAATCAATGAAATAGTATAACCCATCTTCGGTTGATACGAACTGTCTACCTAAATTACACTAAACTAGGGTGTAGTACAATCCGTCTTTCCTAGGCATGGCCTATCTAATCCTCTTGATTATATGTCAATTAAAACAGTTGAATAACAATCATTCACATAATCACAGAAAATATGAAGGATTGAGTTTAATCAATATAAAAGATTTTCTAAGACAAGATAAGAAATTCAAATTGATTGAATATAAAATTAAGATCAATTCTCACAGTTATACAACCATCATGCATATAGAAAATCTCAAATAAAAATACAATTAAATCATTGTTACTTGGAAAGGGCTATATCAATACCCTATTAGGAATTTAGCTGCTCATCATGGTGCTGGAATGGCCTCCTGCCATGTTCTTCTCCTCTTCAATTTGTCAGGCCTCAAAGAAGAATTTTCTGTCTAAATCTAATTAAGCACAAGCCCAAGTACAAGAACTAGCACACCTTCTCTTGAAGCTTAGGAGTCTATTTATAGGGACTATGAGAGGCCTAGAAGCTTTGGGAATTCTAGACAAATCGTCTCTTGAGTCTTCTTGTCCAAGTAGGAGATTGAAACTTCAATCCAAGTAGGAAAAGGATTCCAAATTCGTCCAGAATTGCGGTCTTTTATTTCAGGGAGATTTTGACATAGTAAACTTCCGAATTATGAAAAATCTAATTCTGACATATTTGTTTAATTTTTTATTATCTTTCCAACGCCACCAATTTCATTACAATCCGATATCTGACATAAAAGTTATGATCCAAACACTGAGGCATATACAGAATCCAAATTTGAATCCAATCCGATTTTGACTCTTAATGGAGAAATTTCGATTTAATCCTTCACTTGATTTGATTAAACTTAACCACATCATATAGGTCTTCTATTATGATTGGTTAAGATTAAACATATCTTCTAGGCCTTCTCAAAGTGTGCTTTAAGCCCAAAATTAATGGAATTAATTGTATCTTTATTTAAAACCTGAAAACAATAAAACAACACAAAATCAAACAAATAACAATGCTAAGGAATTAACATATATAAATTAAGGGGCTTGAATGTGCAACATTTAATGCTTATCACACATGATTGATCTTCTTTGTCCACAATATTAGCTGAAAGCCTAATATTATCTTCTTTTACATTACCTTGGCAATTCTTTGCATCACAAAGTCTTTTCTTCAAATCTACAACAATTGCGTTTAGAATATTAAAGCCTTCTTCAGTTTCACATGCATCATTCACCAATTGAATATATTTAGGACACAAAGCTCGATACCTATCTGCATATTCCAATCGAATATCTGACTCAATGTCCTTCTTTGTGAAATGTTTTGCATTCTCATCTTTTGCGTCTCTTCTCCATCTCTTTGTAATATATCTGTCAGGAATCAACTTGATATCCAATACATCAAGAATTTTTAGAGCATGTTGACACAAAATACCAAATGTCTCAAACTTTCTACAACTGCAAGACAAAGTTTGATCTAATGGATTCCACATAATTTTGTATTCTCCATGTCCATTGAAAACTCCAACAACATATGTGTGTGTCGCTTGACTTGCATTGTGGTTGATAATGGAGAGTGGTTGTACCTCTTCAACTTCATTTTGAAATAACGCAAACACCTTAGGCGTGTACAATTTTGCTACTTGATTCAAAATAGGTGAGCTTTTGAGATTCAACCTTGGTAATTTTTGTCTAGAGTTGTATTCTGCTTCTAACTCCTTATCACGTTTTTGATTGATAACTCTTTCAAAATGAGTGAAAAATTCTAGTATATTGAGATCAGTACGCAAGCAATCCTTCAAGTCACAAAAATTGAATCTCTCACTTAGTTGTGTAGTCCTCATTCCTGTCGTGAAGGTCCTCTTTACATATGCTTGGGCCCATTTCTCCTTCAATTTAAATATATCTAGTAGCCATTTATTTTCACGAGCATCGTATTTTTCCAACATGATATTCCAAGCAGATAGAAAGTCATTTTCATCATTATACTCATAGACACATGCTAAAAAGTCTTTATTAAATCGGGACCCACCTTTACGTAAATAGCCCAAGTGCCTATTAGCATTCTGCCACATGTGCCAACTACACAACGCATGATATGTTTCAGGCATCACTTCCTTGATGGCAGCTGACATTGCTGCATCTTGATCAGTGAAAATAGTAATTGGCTTCTTTCCGAACATTGCCTCTAGGAAGGTCTCAAATAACCATACAAAAGACTCAATTGTTTCATCAAATAATAGAGTAGCTCCAAATACAACAGTCTCTCTATGGTGATTGAGTCCCAAAAATACACTAAGTGGCCTTGCATCTCTATTTGTGCTATACGTTATATCAAACGTTATTGCATCACCAAAGTGGCCATAATCAATGATCATTCTTGCATCAACCCAGAAGATATTAGTAATCAACTCTTCAACATCCAATTGATAAGCATAATAATATGAAGGATTTTCTTTAAGTCGACCTCTGAAATATCTTTCCAAACTAGCAGCTTCCCTAAACTTCAAGGCTTTTTGTCGCTTATTGCGAAAATAGTTCTTATGATCTTGCTTGGTAAAACCAAGGTTATCACCTCCACCAACTTGCTTACTCATAAACTGATAAGAATCATTTAGTTTAAACCTGATTCATATGCCAAATCAATCTCAGCAGCTTGAGTTATAAACATTTTCCGTTGTGATGGCATCATGTGCACAGTTGTTGAGAGATGGAGATTATGATTATGCTCAGCAATGAAGTCAGTCACTATGTATTTTCCACTAGCTCGATTATATACAATACCTAAACGTGCATCGCATCCACATCTTGTTTCCACTCGAGGTTTCCTTGTTTTAGTATCTGAAAAATGGAATTTGACTTCTAAAATAAATAACAAGTGTGTGCAATAGTGTACAACAAAATATCACAATGCGAAAGTAAAAGAGACAGATATTTTGTTGACGAAGTGGAAACTCAATTAAGAGAAAAACCACTCTGAGGCAGCCAAACCCAGAATTTTCACTATGCAGAAGACAAAGCTAAATACAAAGTAGTAACACTCACATACCCCTGATGCAGTGGTCGTACATTGCTCTCTAACGTGTAACCCAACACGAACGCCTCCCAACCAAGTCTCCTACCTGAAGGGGTCTTCAATGGAATCATTTACCTTAGGGCCAACCCCTAAGATAGACTTCAGTTAAAGCCCACCAACAGCACACAACAACAACTTCAGAGAGAACAAATCAGCTCACTATCTTCACAAAATAACTCTCTGAGCTCTAGAGGAATTCAGTACCGAATTCTTGCAGTTCTCAAGCCCAGGGGCCTCTATGTATGAAATGGGCGAGTAGCTTGATAAATATGGGCGCCTTCTGGACGGTGATCATAGGCCGTCCGGATGGACAACTGTGCAACAGAAATTCCAAGATTTTCGCTGAAAATCTTTCATGTTTGAGAGCCGCGTCCGGACGGTGATGCACTGTCGTCCGGACGGTCGCACGTCCGCTGCAAGTAACTTCCATATAAGGCTTCGCGCGTCCGGACCATGGTAATGGGCGTCCGGACAGTTGATCTTCTACACGCAATTTCCATATCTGTTGTACGTGCGTCCGGACGGGAATCCACGTCGTCCGAATGGTTGAATCAATCTTCCCTTATTTGAACTTGGAAAGAAAATCTGAAGCTGGTCAAACATTGAGAGTCGTCCGGACGGGCTGTTGAAACGTCCGAATGGATGCAAGCTGGAGCAGTTCGAAGCTTCTTGATACAGAGGAGCATCCGGACGGAAATCCACGTCGTCCGGACGGATGATGCTTTAGTCTGATAGGCGTCCGGACGGTATGACACGTCATCCGGACGGCTGGAGCTTTGGACAGCTGGGCATCCGGACAAAAAGACACGTCGTCCGGACGGCTGACAAGGAACCACATTTTCTGTCTTGCAAACTGTGCAGAATCTTATGAAAATACTTCTAAATAGTGAAAACCTTGTTAAAAAGCATTTTTACATCAAGTGATTTTGTCCAATCAAAATGAGGCCGATTACAAACTAACAAACTCCGCTTTTGGCCATTCTGGGACAAAAATCACTTGACCGGTTTGGAAATACATTCCCGATCCAAATCAAAAATTACTCCCCCTTTTTGTCACAAAGGGACAAAGGGTAAACATAGTAAAAAAAAATCATCCACAACAAAAATTACTCCCCCTAACGGTCTCTGAAGGACCAGGGTAAACAGAGTAATGTAGTCCAAAATATCATAAAATATGCCAAAATATTTTAACAGAGGGAAAAGAAAAAACAACAACGAATACATAAAAAAAAAAATCTCAAACATCCTTTGTGATGAGTGCCAAAGATTGCATATGTGGACCCCTTAATTTGCATTTACTAAACCTTTAGTTTTGTTATTTTCTAATGTTTTTGGTTAGTTTTGGTATTTTAGTATTTTGCAGGTCATTGAGAGAAAACAATAGCTTTATCGTGAAAGAGAGCACACTTTGAGAAGACCTAGATGATGTGGTTATGTTCAACCAAATCAAGAAGAGGACTAAATCGGAATTTCTCTAATTGGAGTCAAAATCGGATTGAACTAAATTTTAGATTCTGCAGATGTCACAGTATTTTGAACATAACTTTCACCTCAAGTATCCAATTAAGTTAAATCAAGCGGTCTTAGAAATCTAACTCAATTTTATACAAATCCTTGTGAAATAGGATTTTCCTAATTCAGACTTCTGCTATGCCAAAATTTCTCCGCAATAAAAAACCACAAATCTAGACGGATTTGGAGTACTTTTCCTTCTTGGATTGTGTTTTGAGTTTCCTACTCAAACTAGAAGACTAACCTCCGATTTTACTAGAAATTCTAGGGCTTTTAGGATTTGTTTTCTCCCTATAAATAAACCTCTAAGGCTCAAGAAAAAGTGTGTGAAGCTAGAGCAAAATTTTGGTGTCTTCTTGCAACAATTTTTCTTGTAAGTTCTTTTAATTTTTAATGTTTTCAATTCTTGGATATCTTTTGTGATTTAAGGATACATTTGATGATTTATGATAGTTCCATAGAATTGATTGTGCTTGGTTTTCTTTGTTTAAAAAAAATTGGATATCCCTTGTGATTTATTTTACGGATACAATTGATGTTTTGATTTAAATTGGATATCTTGTTGTGATTTACGGATACACTTGATGATTTAATTTAAATTGGATTTTTTTTGTGATTTGTGTAAAGAATGGATACATGGGATGGTTTTGATTAATTATTTAAAGCAAAAGTAAAACATACTTAAGATTTTATTGTGAGAACTTTGGAAAATATTATTGATCATGGGAATATGTTGCTATGAGTTTGTGAGTGCGAATTCCGATACCCTAGTGCTTTGTTTGATTGATTACATTCACTCTAGTTAATTTTGTTTATGCTTGGGATTTTTATTCACAAAAACAATTTCTTAATTTTTGGAACTAGGTTAGGATTAAATTAATTTGGATTTAAATTTTGTTTGCGAAAACGCAATTCCCTGTGGATACGATCTCGCACTTGCACATACACTATATTGCAAACGATTCGTGCGCTTGCGAGTATTAAAATTTGCACATCATTCTGCCATAGGTGCAGCCCTAGGAGCATTATCATCATCATCACTGATGGAAGGATGATGGAACTTGAGGCACTCCCGGAGATCAAACTGGTTCTGCTCTACCCGAAGGTTGATGGAGTGAACCGCCTGCTGCATGGTAGATATGGACGCCTACATGGATGACATGGAGAGCTGCATAGTACTCATCCCTCCCTGGATAGCTGCCAGTGCCTCCATGATCTGAGAATAGCTAGCATCCTGCTGAGGTGGCGAAGTAGTCTGTGAGGAAGACGCCACATTAGGTATGCCTACAGGAAAGGGAGGAGGCGGGGGCACTTCATCGTCATCCGGATCATCTCTCCGCAGCTGAGCATTTGACTTCATCAACATCTGCTTGTTCAGAGGATCCTGTATCTTCATCTTTGGCTCACCAGCAATACTAATACCGGACTGGAGTATGATCTGTGTGAGCAAGAAGCCGAAAGGAAGGTCGGTATTGCTCTCATCACGAGCCTCCAACATAACTCCCAAAATGTGCTTGCACAGGCAGAAAGGCAAGCGAAGGTTGATGGCATAAACAAACTGAGCCCTCTTCAAGATCAGGTCACTGCGCCTGATGACTGGCCATAGGTTATGCTGAACTATTTTGGCCAGCAAGCGATGAGAAGGAGATAATGCGTCGATCCTGATGGTGGTGGCGCACTCATCTCCCTGTGGGACTGCATGGAAGAACTCTCGAAGATCTTCCATAGAAGGAGGAACTCTCGGTGTTGTGGATTGCTTGCAGACATGATTCTACAAAAGAAACCAACAAGTTTGCCAAAAATAATCCAAAAATATTCTTATTAGGTCACAACAAAAATTTGGCAGAATAACAGCAGTAAACATGACTTTTCCAAAAAGATAAAAAAAATCACATGGGAGTCCTAAAATATTACCACCAACAGTCTCAACAAGGCAAATATAATCCATATGCATTGCATAATTTCAAAATCATTCCTAAAGAAACCAACATTCTAACAATTTAAAAATAAACTGAAGAGAATAAGGCTAAACAATACCTGGAATGTGAGAGAATGCACAAAAAGACAAGGAGAAGCAAGATAAATCCAAAAGCTTGCAAAATTTTACTCACAAGATGCCAAAAAAAGAGATTTTGGTGGGGTAGGGAGGATATGCGGCGACCAGGGGTATAAATAGCACCTGTGGGGTCCCCGTCCGGACAGTGTATTAATGTCGTCCGGACGCGCACTGCCTTGGAAACATGCGAACAAGTCGCGCGCGTCCGGACAAGTAACCTTACCGTCCGGCCGTTGGTTGCCGCGTGCGTCCGGACGAAATCTAAACCGTCCGAACACTTCACACTGAAAAACAGAAAACTGAAGAAAAATTTACAGAAATTTATTTTTCTGAAGTCAATTTCAGAACACGCATGTATAATCCACTGATAACACAATCAGAGAGCATCTCAAAACTAAGCAGAGATATAAAGGAGAGTTGAGATTTCAATCAGCACAAACATTTTCCTGGTCATAGAAAATTCAAATAGACAACTCAACTCATGCAATGCGTGTGTGTGTGTGTGAAGACAAAACCCACAAGGTATGACTTTCAAAAACATGACAGATAGCAACCAGATTTTCTAGACAAGAGAGAAAATCAGTGACAGATTAGTCAAAAGTCAAACCTTATAACTTACTAGGGCCTAGCCATCCTCATCTGATACACTCCCCCTAAGATGCAGCACCTAATTGTTTTACTTGTACCATGAAGGACAAGGTATATTTTACTTGCACGTAGAGGGCAAGACATATTGCAAATTTAGCACATAAGCAGTGATTATACAATTTAAAGCGCATAATTTATATGTTTACTGCTTAATTCTTATGGTGCTGCAATCTAAAGGGAATGCCAGAGTTTTTAGGTTCTAGGTTCAACTAACTTGTGGTCAATTTGGTCATCTTATCAAAGACCTCTTCTCTTATCCAAAGTTTCTAGAAACAAAAAGTCAGAGAAGGAAATACATACCTTTAAGGGAGTCTTGAATAGTGCACATTTTCATCGCATGAAGAAAGAAGCTATCCTACTTTTGTATAAACAGGAAAACACTTGGCAAATATAGTCATAAACTCTCAATTATATCTAAGCAGAGTAGATCAATGCACAAAGAATTGAGATATCAGGTGAAAACACATACAATATCTAATAACCGAAGAGAAAAAAAAAAATATCCTGCAAATTCTCCCCAATTTTTTTTTTATTAAAAAAAATGCAATATGGAAATGACATCATATGCAAGGCAAGATCAAACCTGTGTACGCTCGATGATGCCAATACAGAAAAACAGTCGCTCGACCTGTTTTTTCTGTCTTCTCCAACAAGTACCTGCAAAGTTCTCTCAAGAGAAATAGGGGGCATAACAACCAACTGGTTCCTAGATTGCATACAAAGTATAGCAAGTAAGATACGCAATCAAACCTGATGCCGTAGGATTAAGAACCAAATCCTAGGCATGAACACCTGAACCTGCTAGGTGCGTCTATTCCCCCTCATAGGGTAACTGTCATTCTTGACCCAAGCCTGCCTTCCTATGGGTGGTTGCTGGCAGGACTTCATCATCCACTCCATCATGCTTTGCATCCAAATAGGTGGCTCACTATGGTATTGATCTTTTAACACCTTCTGAGGCCTCCTAGACTGCTTGGATCTGTTCTTGGAGTTGCCATTATGATTGGCAGGTACAAATCGCTGCTGAGGCCGCTGATGCTGAGATGCTTGGTATCATGGTGCATGAGACCAAGGAGCTTGATATCTTGGTGCTTGATGATAAAGTGCCTGATACCATGGAGTCTGAAACTGAGCTGCATGATTAGCCTGTTGGGGCACTTCTTTCTTGGCCTTGGCTTTTTGAACCTTCAAGAGGGAGCACTGAGGATGAACATGCCCATTTAGACCGCAGTGAAGGCATTTGAGAGCTCTTCTGATGGAATGAGGCTTCTGAGTGCTTGGAACATCATCATTGAGCTTGTCCTTCCCTTTGTCTTCAGCAGTGGGAGGAGGCTCTGGGACTGCATGTTTCACAAATACAGTCTTTGAAGTAGAGGGAGCCTCTGAAGAGGGAGCTACGTACCCGAGACCGGTCTTGTCAGTTGGGCTCTTCTGAATCGACAGCATACGAGTCAACTTCTCATCAGTGAGTCTTTCTAGCTGGAGCTGCGTCTCTAGTAGCTTTTCCTCGAGCTCTTGTATTCTGAGCAGCAATGAACTCTTCTCAGTCTGCAAACTGTTCAGATCATAAAGGTGTTGCTTATGGCCTTCCCTCAGCTTCTCCTACTCTATGTAGAGTGTCTTGTAAGCCTCTTTGAGCTCTTCCCCATTATCACTATGCTCCGAGTAATAAGAGTCATCTTCCTCAACGAGCGGAGACACAAAGGCTAGAAATTTCTCGGACTCTGGAGCTGCTTCTTCTGGCTCATCACTAAGAGTCACATTGTAAGCTTTCCCCTTGCCCTTCTTAAGATTCCTGCAATCGGCTCGGATATGCCCAAAACCTGAGCATTCAAAACATCTGGGCCTTCTGGGATCCTTCTTTTCTTCTTCCTCAGGTTCAGCCTCTCTGGGAGCTTTCTTTAGTTTTTTAGAAAACTTATTTTTGAACCGATCATCTTTCATCAGTCTTCTGAAATTTTTGGCTAACATAGCCACAGTTTTTTCTTCCTCCTCAGAGTCATCTTCAGATGAAGCTTCTGCCTTCTTCTTGGAAGCCTTCAGGGCAATGGTCTTTAGCTTCTTGACCGGGGGCAGAGACAACTCATAAGTTTGAAGAGATCCCACCAGCTCTTCAATCTTTATCTGTTCTAGATCGTTGCTCTCTTCTATTGTGATCACCTTGATCCTGAAACGCTCAGGCAAAGATCTTAGAATTTTTCGGATGAGTTTTACATTCGAGATAGGCTTCCCAAGACTCACCATGGAGTTCCTCAGGTCACTCATTTTGGAGTAAAATTCTCCAAAGGTCTCTTCTTCCAATATCTTAATTTTTTCAAATCTCGAAATCAACATTTGAAGTTTGGCAGATTTAACAAGTTTTGTGCCTTCATATATTGTTTCCAAGATTTGCCATGCTTCTTGGGCTGATTCGCAATTTGAAATTTGTGCGAATTCAGATGGTGAAAGTGCTTGGCACAGAGCATGGAGGGCTTTATCACTTGAAAGACGAGCGGTTTTCTGAGGGACTAGTTCGAGTGCTGCATCCGCTGGTTTAGTCCAACCAGTTTAACAATACTCCAACAGTCAATAGATTTTAAAAAGAACCGCATACGTGCCTTCCAATAGCCATAGTTCGTATCGTCAAAGGTAGGAACAGTATTAAGAGTTTGAGACATAGTAGCAGATAGAAGTCAAAATAAATAACACTCAATAATTGAATCTAAACAGAGTGTACCAAGCTTTGATACCAATTGAAAAATGGAATTTGACTTCTAATTAAATAATAAGTGTGTGCAATAGTGTACAACAAAATATCACAATGCGAAAGTAAAAGAGACAGATATTTTGTTGACGAAGTGGAAACTCAATTAAGAGAAAAATCACTCCGGGGCAGCCAAACCCAGGATTTCCACTATTCAGAAGACAAAGCTAAATACAAAGTAGTAACACTCACATACCCCTGATGCAATGGTCGTACCTTGCTCTCTAACGTGTAACCCAACACGAATACCTCCCAACCAAGTCTCCTACCTGAAGGGGTCTTCTATTGAATCCTTTACCTTAGGGCCAACCTCTAAGATAGACTTCAGTTAAAGCGCAGTAACAGCACACATCAACAACTTCAGAGAGAACAAATCAGCTCACTATCTTCACAAAATAACTCTCTGAGCTCTAGAAGAATTCAGTACCGAATTCTTGCAGTTCTCAAGCCCAGAGGCCTCTATTTATAGGCTAGGGGTTCAAATGGGCGAGTAGCTTGATAAATATAGGCACTGTCCGAACGGTGATCATAAGCCATCCGGACAGACAACTGTGCAACAGAAATTCTGAGATTTTTGCTGAAAATCTTTCCTGTTTGAGAGCCGCGTACGGACGGTGATGCACAGTCGTTCGGACGGTCACACGTCCGCTGCAAGTAACTTCCATATAAGGCTTCGTGCGTCCAGACCATGGTGATGGGCGTCCGGACGGTTGATCTTCTACACGCAATTTCCATATCTGTTGTACGCGCGTCCGGACGGGAATCCACGTCGTCCGGATGGTTCAATTTGAATTGCGATTGCCTTATGTATGAGCGCGTCTGAACTGTTGAATCAATCTTCCCTTATTTGAACTTGGAAAAAAAATCTGAAGCTGGTCGAACACTAAGAGTCGTCCGGACAAGCTGCTGAAACGTCCGGACGGATGTAAGCTGGACCAGTTCGAAGCTTCTTGATACAGAGGAGCGTCCGGACGGAAATCCACGTCGTCCGAACGGATGATGCTTTAGTCTGATAGGCGTCCGGACAGTATGACATGTCGTCCAGACGGCTGGACCTTTGGACAGCTGGGCGTCCAGATAGAAAGACACGTCGTCCGGACGGCTGACAGGGAACCGCATTTTCTGTCTTGCAAAATGTGCAGAATCTTCTGAAAATACTTCTGAATAGCGGAAACCCTGTTAAAAAGCATCTTTACATATAAGTGATTTTGTCCAATCAGAATGAGGCCAATTACAAACTAACAGTATCTCGCTTGTTTATGCCTCGAATTCCCTCCTTCTCGAACACAAATCTCCTTGAAGTAACAATTCTGGTCTTTTTACATTTGTTCACATACTCTTTTTTTATACTAAAACCTATCATTCTCCCATACTCATTATAAAAATTATATGCAATCTCATCTGATTCAAACTCTATGCCTTTTGATGGGTGTAAGTTCCATAGGCATATTTGGGGACACAAAATCTTTCATTGAGACATCCATATATTGTAATCCCTAAAAGAAATTACATTACCAACCAAAAACATTAATTCAGATTATTGTTCTTAAATAATAATATTCACTGATATTTATTTAAACAATATCCTACATCAAAATCAATTTAAAGGTTTTAAATTTCAACCATGATGTGCCACACCCCACTAAAAGCCAAAATTTAGCTTTATGACTAAAAAATCGTATTGTACCTTCCTTTAAGAATTTAGCTTGCCTATTTTTTTTTTAGCACATATATTGAGTTGGTCACACTATTACATAATAAAAATTAATATAAGCAAACTAAATACCAAAAAAAAAAAATGCCATATTTTTTTATTTTTGCACTCGGAAGATTAAGACTACAAAAACCAAGCCATTTTTTCTTTTTGCATTCAGAAGATCAAAACTACAAAAACCAAGCCTTAAAATATGAAACATCATATAATAACCATACCTTGAATCTTGATCCAGCGAGCTTGATGAGGAGTTGATAACTGTAGGAAGAGAAATGAGTTAGGAAGAGGAACTGAGTTACGAAAAAAAATCAGGAAGACCACATATTTTGCATTTCTCTTTTCTGTCTTTTCTCTTCTCCTTTGTAAAGAGTCTTTGTCTTTTCTCTTCTTCTTTGTAAAGTGGACATTCACGTTGAGTTGGATCCCTTGTTTCACACGTTGCCACCTATTTTTTTTCGGAAAAGAAAGCTTCAGTCCACAAGCGCGCCAAATTATGTTTTTAGAAAAGATGAACTAGTGAGTCAGTGACAAGACAGGTGCTTTCTCTAAAGTTATTTTTCCTGTCATTTTAAGTTATTTTTTTCTTAACAACGTGGCCGGTTGATGGCCCTGAATCTCTTTAAAGATATACAGGATCCTATTCTTGTGTCTTGGCTATGCTCCTAGATAAATTTGTAGTTATTTTACTTCTCAATGTTATTGTTCATTGTTTTACACGATATATGAGCAACTAGATGATCATGTGCTATTTAGAAGGTGCATAAATGTGATATGATCGTTTAGATGTGCTTTACTTTCCCTAACAACTGTTGTGGATAAGAATTTTGGTTGAAACAAGTCGAGGGTTTTGAACTTGTGTGGTATTTCTTGTTATTTTCAGGTTAATCTATGGTAGTTATTGTTAATGGTTCATCTCCCTTTGAACCAAGAAGTACTGCTATATCTTTTGCAACAATTAACCTGTAATATCAGTAACGACCCTGTTTGAAAATTTTCTGGTATGACAAATTTAGCTAATGCCATAATCTCAATAGACCCAATGATTGCAGTACATGGGCGGCTCATATTTGATCAAGTTTGTAATATACTTAACCGTATGAGGTGTTTGCCTTCTATGTGTGGTCTGTCCTTTCATACAATACGGAGTGTTTTCTTTTCTTTGCTTGCATTCATCATGGTTGGAGAAAACTTGATGTCAGTCGATCACGTGGTGGCAGGCAATTCATGTTGAGATTTTAGATGACTTTTCAAATCAAATGTCATAAAAATGAAATCTATATTTTTTTTTTTCTTTTCTAAGTTATATTTGTTTATTTTAATTATCATTATATTTGCAATGTTTTTAATATTTTAATTTTTATAATATCTTTTAAATTATTATTAGTTGTAAAGTCTGCCTTTTGCTATTCAAAATGACAAAATTATATTGCATAAAATAAAATAAAATCAAAATCAAAAACAAACAAAAAAAAAGTTTTTTTTTTTTTTTTTATCGGCATAAATCAAATCAAAATCAAATCTTTAAGACAAAATAGAAAGTCATGTCTTTTCAGACACTCTTGTCAGTCAGAGGTATCCAGCAAGTCTTGAAAAATCCTAGGCATATCTTCGTTGCTGGTTCATTCAACAATATATAAAACTATTTTTTCTGTTCATAAACGCATATCTTCTGTGATTTTAGTTGAAAAAAGAAGGAAGAAGAAGAAGAAGCATTCTGGGGCAAATTTGTGTGGTGAGTTATGGATGGGATAAATTCTGTTGAGAGCAGTGGTTGTAAAAATGGCGGGGAAGAGGAAAACGATAGGATTACTGAAATGCCAGACTGCATCCTTGCTCACATCCTTTCGTTTCTGCCAACAGAGGATGTTGTGAAGATGGTTCTTGTGCCAAGATTTAGACATTGCTGGACTTTGATTCGCAGTCTCTCTTTTTCTTGTCCCCAAGATGAGGAGTATTATTATGATTATGATGGTATTTTTCCTGCTTTTGACGAGAGAGTCTTGAATCTGATTGAAAATGTCTTGATTCGTCACGAGAGTTCCACCATTGATGACTTCAGTGTCAGGTTCAAGTACAATAACGGATTGTCTGATGAAGACCCTGATAGAGCGAGTAAAAAAAAGACCATGGCAAAGAGAATTCGGACCTGGGTTCGTTTTGCAGTTACCAAAAAAGTGAAGGTTCTTGATCTTGATTTAGTGGGAGGTTCTTGTACTCTTGGAGGTTGTTCTACAGAGCTGGAAGTGAATTACAAGTTACCTGATTTTGTTCTTAGCAGTGATCATCTAACAGAGCTCAAGTTGGTTGCCTGTGCCATCAGACCAAGAGGGCATATTCAGTTAAAATCACTGAAAAAGTTATCGCTTAGGGAAATAATTTTGAGTGAGAAGATAATGGATGAAGTCATGAATGGCTGCCCCTTGCTTGAGGAATTGTCTCTTACAGATTGTTCTGGTCTTCGTAAATTGAATGTTACTAACCCCAATGTCAAGAGGTTGGTCCTTCTCTTTTATAAAAAGCCACATGAGAGGCTAGAGATATCCTGTCCTAATGTTGTATCATTGGATATTGATGGGTCATTAGAAAATGCTCATTTGGAAGATGTATCTTCTTCTCTTGTTGATGCATCCCTTTCCTTCAATTACTCTTTGAAAGGTGCGCTTATGAAGTATGACGGGGTCAGAATGCTTCTCAAGAAGCTTGGGAACACCCAGAGTTTTGCACCATGCCGTTTTTGTATTCTGGTACGATTTTCTTCCTCATTGTAAATTGTCCTCTTTTGTTGTATTCTTCACTAACATGATGTGTAATATCTTGGAGTGATCTCTTAAAATGTATGTTTATCTATTCATCATATATCTGGAGTTGAAGTCCTACAAAGGCTTGAGTGACATTTTTTTTTTTTTTTTGATAAGGAAGAGAAATATCATTAAACAGCGCAAAGCGCAATCAAGTACACAGGAAGTATACAAGAAAGGCATATAAGTAGAAGAAGAAAACAATACAAGGAAATCATTAAAGCTAAACGATAAGGGTGCGAGAAACGCAGCCGACCAAGAGTACAAAGAATGAAAGAAAAAGGAAATGAGATCCTCAGTAGTTCTTTCTTTGTCCTCAAACTGCCTATCATTGCGTTCCCTCCATAAGCACCACATTAGGCAACAAGGGACCATCTTCCACACGACTGCACTCCGAGAGCGGCCACCCGTCCACCAACCAGCGAATAAATCTACCACCCGAAGAGGCATAACCCAAGACAAACTGAAGCGACTAAAGATGGCGTTCCACAAAGCGCGAGCAACCTCACAATGGAGAAGAAGATGATCCACTGACTCCCCATTCATTTTGCACATGCAACATCTATCAATTACTATGACCCGCTTCTTCCTGAGATTGTCCAAAGTAAGGATCTTCCCATGCGCTGCCGTCCAAGCGAAGAAAGCCACTTTCAGAGGAACCTTGGTCCGCCAGATACTTTTCCAAGGAAAATGAATAGCCTCTTTGTTAGCAAGAGTCTTATAGAAAGATCTAACATCAAATTTCCCTTTGTGAGAAGGAGACCACCATAGCTTATCCTCCCCATCGTAATTCACTCTGGAAGAGTACAACAAAGAGAAAAAAGAGGCCAAAACATCCACCTCCCAGTCATGGGCCGCTCGGAAAAAGCTAACATCCCACTGATAAGACCCACTCACCACAACCAAATGGTCTGCTACAAGAGCGTCCTTGTCACGTGCAATATCATACAAAACTGGGAAAGCTTCCTTGAGAGGCGCCTCACCACACCACACATCATCCCAAAAACGGATCCTAGATCCATTTCCCAACATGAGTCTGATATGGTTGCGAAACGAACTCCAACCCTTCCTAATATTCTTCCAAAGCCCCACTCCGTGAGACCCAGGGGGGTTCTAAAGAACACCAACCATCCCGAGTAGGTCCAAACTTTGCATCCACAACTGATTTCCACCAAGCATCTCTCTCATGGACATAGCGCCACAGCCACTTCCCTAATAGAGCCTTATTGAAGAGCCTCAAATTCCTGATGCCCAAGCCACCACTTGAAATAGGGGAACAAACCTTGGACCAATTAACTAGATACTGGAAGGAAGATGCAGATACTAGTTGGTTTTCTTTCTTCTTTTCTATTTTTTTGTTTTAAATTTATTTTCTCTGTTTTGGGATTATTGAATGCAATCTGTTTTTGGATTTAAAGATATTGATGGTTGAGGTATACTCTTATGAATTATGATACTAGAATGAATGGTTGAGAGTTAACAGCAGCTAGAGCTTAGAGTGAAAGGGTAAGATTTTGGAACTTTTACTCTATCTGAGTGACTGAATGAATGAGTCAGAACCTGAGTTCTTTTTAGTGTTTTTGGTTACTGTTCAGATCACAAAATAGTAATCCCGAAACTGGAGTTCTTTTCCTTGTTTTTCCTCTAAACCAAACTCATTTCCTTACCCCATTATAAACCTTAAGTTCCCCAGTATTTCCAGCATTTTCCACTGTAAACCTAGCCATAGCTATCCCAAAACCCTAAAACACGCCTACTGTACAGAAAAACGTGCAACTCTACTACCTTTCCCCAACCTTTTTAAGCCTTCAAATTAAATCTTTCCTTACACAATTTGAACCATAAAGACTTTACTCTTTTTTCCCACTCTTTAGAAGTATAGAATCACAATTTTCTTTAACTTTTTCCCATATTTATTGTTAGGGCGGTAAATAAACCAGTTCGTTCGACAACTCGCTCGGTTTAGCCCGATCCAGATTTGAGCTCGATATTGTAGAAACTCGCGCAATTAGTTAGTGATACATATCTGACTCACTCGACAAAGCTCGATAGGGGCTCGGAAGCTTAGCTAGTTTAAAGCTTGACCGAATCGCTCACCCGGCTCATTAGTTCGACTTGTTAGCTTGTTCATATCTCTTTTATATATATATTACTAAAAATGAGTTATATAAATTTAAGCAGGTATATTAGTAATTAAGTAATATATGTTATATATGGTAATTACCATTTATATGTGTGTGTATTAGTTAACATACTAACTAGTTAATTCATAAACTAACATATTATCTAGTTATTTCTATATATATATATATATATATATATATATATATATAGTAGTTAACTATAGTCTATAAGTCATTTTTTGATAAAATATACATATATACTAAATAAGCATATAATATACTAGTTAAGTAAATATAGTATTATTACATATTAATTATAATACTTTGATAATAGTATTTTTTTTTTTTTTTATGACGGGGAACCCCTCCAAGGCAGGGTCACTTCGTGTACCCACCCCTGTCAGGTAAACTTCGAATTCATGTAAAGCACCATTTTCAGACGGATCAGGTAATACTCTGGCTTCACTGGCGGGCTGGCCCCAAAGAATTGTTTACATCCAAAATGATTCAAACCTTAAACTTCATGGGACTACCACAATGACCAAGGCCCTTACCACTTGAGCCAACCCCTTGGGTATTTAGTATGTTAAACTAACATATTAAGTTATTAATAGTTAGTATATAACAATATAACTATATTGAATAGTTAGTATATATATATATATATATATATATATATATATATATATATATATATATATATATATATATATATATATATAAACACACATATATCACATCACACATGGTTAACAATTGTTATATATTATACTTATGTTATAGTTACTTAGTTATATAGAATATATTAGACTTACTACTTGCTCACATTATACATATACAATAGTTTATACTTTCTAGTTATATATAATAACATATTGTTAATTTGTTACTTATAGACTATAGTTATGTACTATATTTTATAATATACCTTATGTAGTTACATATTTTATATTTATGTTTTTAATAAATTTATAGAGGTAGTTCACAAACTCGGGCTTAAACTCCGCTTTGATCATACATTGAAAAATTTAATAGCCTAACTCGAGCTCTAGTTAAGCTGAACTTGTCGAGTAACCCGGCTCGACTCGAATGGCATTCTCATCGAGCTCGAGCTTGAGCGCGAGTTTCTCAAGTTTTAAACGAGCCGAGCTTGAACACACATTTCATAGCTCGGCTCGAGTTTAAGCTCAACTCATAAATGAGCCAATCTTGAAATCTTAAAGTTCGGCTCGGCTTGGCTCGATTACAGCCCTAAATTATTTTATAAAAGCATCCTTATGCTGCTGTCCTACATTAGATTTCGTATCAGAGCCTCTTGCCTACATCAATTTTGGTACAAGAGGGGTTAAGCCATTTTGTTTTCACATTGTAAAAGATCCAACACACGTAGAATGATGCATTGAGAGGAATTGGGATTGTGTCTTAGAGTTAAGCTGTTCTAGGACAAACTTCAAGAGAGCCCTTTATGGTGAGATCAGTACTTTATTAACAAGGTAAATTGTCAATGATTGGTTATGCCATGATGAGCTAACTATCAAATGTTGAGTAGTTGAATGCAAACAAATGACAATTGTTGAGTCAAGGGCGGGCAGAGATTTTAAATTGAAAAGAAGATGTGTACTGTGCACATTTCCAAGAAACTATTAATACAGCTATTATGTTGGAAATAATCATGAGTTCTAAAATCTGACATTAAAGTGGAGGAAGCCGTAATTTGTAAGCCTAAACAAAAAGTTTTACTTTCACGGGAGCAAGCTAAAAGGCTTAAAATAGCCTGCAGTAAATTCTAGAATAGCAGCAAAAGTGAGCTAAAAAGCTTAAACAGGATGTTCTAATACCCAAGCAGCATTCAAGTGAACGAAAATATCAAGCTGTAAAGTTAACTACGGAAGCTTTTGTTATAAAGAATGTTCCCAAATTGCTTGACAAAAGAGAAGTTTCAAGATGATGACAAAGAAGAGGAGGTTAAAAGTTCTACTGTAGCAACCGAAGCTACCAAATCAGCTATTGATCAGCCTACAGAAGTGTGTCGAGTACCATATAAGCTGTCAAATGATCTTCAATATAAGTTGCTAATATATGTTGATATTCATTTGTTAGACTAACGCATGCTGTTTGGGTCTTCCTCTCATCCTTGTAGCTTCTTCAACTTCAATCGAATGAGTTTTGCTTTTGAATTAACAGTGTTCATTGCATATAGCTGAAGTACAACAGATTATTTTCAACAACTATATTGTCAATGATCATCGCCCTTAGCTTCTGACATATGCACTGTTTGTTGTTTCTTGGGTTGCCTCATCCATTATTTCGACAAAGTTTTACGAACATGTTATCTCTTGTCTACCAAGCATTTGGTGGCAAAGGCATGAGTGAAATTATAGCTGCATTTCAGAACGATTGCTACAAGTTGTTGATTACTCCTTCAATTTGACAGGTTCTTTCACTTTAATACTCCTTATGTGTCCTATTGGTGAAACTTCTGCAGCCCCATATATCTTTTGGTTTCACTTGCCTATTGCATTTGCATGTGCTCTTTGGGTTTATATGTACAAAAAATAGGTAAATATGAACTATTTTACTCCTGTAGCAGATTATTGATAAATTCAATGTAATAATTTCATTGATCTGCTTGGTCATGCCTACTTTGTGTTGAAATTTTTAACCACTGTTGATAGTTGCAATTTAATTTAACAAATAACATAGTACCACTCATACCACTCACAGACACCACCAAGTTAGGGCACGACTGTAACCATCTGCGCTCAAAGGCACGTCTAAGAGTATTCTGGTTACCTTCCCAAACATGGGTCTTCTTTGACCATCCATTGTTTCTAATTCCTTCCTAAGTGGTCTTTAATCCTACAACTCTACACGTGTCAGCAAGTTGTAAAAGAGTTGCAGGTTTAGCATAACCTTTTTTCATTTTAGTTGGCAATGGATATAAAATTCTTTGGACCAAATTTTGCTCCTTGATATCGAGAATGATTTTTAATTTCTCTTGAAGTGATGAATGGTTTCCAGGTCATGCAACTTTCTTTCATGGCAATGATTTTTTTTTTTTTTTTATGTGCTTAGGTGTTGACGATATGGAAGTTGACAAATCAGCCATGTCCATCCTTCAGCTGGAAGTTTCTAGTACTCAAAATTTGTCTGTCAAAGTGGCACCTCCCTGGGATTTTTACCTTATTGAGAAATTCTCATTGCTTGGAAACTCTGACTATTTATGTCTTCCGTGGATCAACTGATATGTACCTGCTCCAGGTATGAAAAGATATGGTAAATATGTTTTGTTTTCTCATTTAGATCTGATACCAATAACTTCTGCTTTGATCTATTAGAACCGTGAAGCACGATGGGTTCACGCGTATGATTTTGATGGTGGAAACTACTGGAATTTGGAGGAGGCCAGTTTCCATTGTCTGAAACACCACCTCAGAACTATAAGTATATATGGATACGTAACAGAGCCGTACATGATTGAACTAGTAGAGTTTCTGCTTAAAAATGCAATGGTCTTAGAGACGATGGTGATTTCAACCAAGAAATCACCTTTTCATGGAGATGAAATCCGCCCTGGTTATATTCCTCCGCCCATGGATCGCTTCACTTCAGAGGAACTACTTGAATTTTCTCAGAAGTTGTTAACCTTCCCCAGAGCCTCTACTCGTGCAGTTATTCATTTTTCATGATGAATGTTACCATGATTCTACTGCAGTCTGCATAAGTGCAATTTTATTTTTTTTTCCTTTTGTTCCAGCCTTTGCTTTTATTGACTTGTTTAGTATATATATGTTTGTGATACAAAATGTGTTTCCCCTTTTCAGTCAGGTAATTGCTTTTACATTTTGCAACACTGATGATAGGTTTGTAAGTATTTGATCTCGTTTCCCTTTTTGCATCTGCTGCAATTCTCAGCTGTTTAATACTTTCTCTGAATTGCTGGGTAATTTAATTTAAATTGGAGTACTGTTTAGAGGTTATTTGGGAATTTCGACAGATAGGAAATTGAAATCAGTTCAAGAAGTTACTGCAGATTTATTAATATCAATTGGTTGTAATCAAGGAATTTGGAGGGTTAATGTGTTTGTAACATTAAAATATCAATGAGATATATTATATTTACATGTGTGTATGTATATATCAATATCATTTGAATTGTTATCACCGACTGTAAATCCTTGTTACAACTAGGGGAACCCGCTTATTATCAAGCTCGGACTCGGGCAAGGTGCCTCCCACACGGATCGTAAGACTCGGCTTTGTTGCGGGCTTAGCCTCAAAGAATTGTTTGCACCCAAAGGAAATTCGAACCTTAGACCTGATGAAGATGTCACCAAGTCTAAGGCCTTCACCACTTGAGCTAATCATTTGGGGTTAATAAGTGAAGTCTCTCTCTGACCGTTTGATTCACTTAAAAGTAATCAGCTTGAGTCCTGTCATAGTTGAATCTGGATTCGTTGAAATTGAAACACGTTTCTTGTGTTCTATTATGAGACACATGTCACAATCTCAACGATTTATTATATTCCTATAATTTCGTATATTTGTGTGTATTTTTTTTTATTTTTTTTTTTTTTTTGGAAGGGCCTTAATCATTTTATTACAAACAGTGGCCTCTAGATCTAAGTTTTGGGCCAAACACACAAATGGGCTTTGAACCTAATCATCAAACTAGAGAGCCTTTGGATCTCATCCCAAGTCCACCATTTCAATGTCCTAAAAGTGTTCTCTGCCATTTTCATACGAATTCGGCTCGGGTGCCGTAAAAAAACTACAAAATAATGTGTTATAGTTTTTTTAACGGTTTAGATTTAATATCAATTTTTCATGAGAAATAGGGAGAGAAAAATTAAATACGATCCTTTTTTTTTTTTTTAATATTTTTACAGCATCTAAGCCAAATCTTTCAAACAGGGAGCCGACAGTCAAACAAACAGAACCAACTTGTAGTTAAAAACGTTTTTTTCTTGTGTAAAAGTTGATCCACTCAATTAAGAAAGAAAAAAAAAGACACTTAAGCTTCTAATAGAATTTTCATACAAATTAATGTGACAATTTATAATTTGTGAAATAATTAAGAGTGTAGGGTTGACAATGCAACCACTAATTAACTAAATTGATCGATTATATTTTTTTTGCTTAATTATTTTACCAATTACAGATTGTCATATCAATTTATAAAAGAACTTAAAGGAAAAGTTGAAATACCCCTAACATCGCTGTCTGCCAACAATCTAAAGTCATATAAATTGCTTAGAAAAAAACAAAAATCTAAATCAATTTACCGTTATAATTTATTGAATGAGATGAATTGATTAGAGTACATGAAGCTTTGTGAGAGCATAAGCAAGATTTTCAACCTCAAAACAAAAGAAACAAAACTCAATGATTGCCTAGACCTAGACATAACTTAGAACACACGTTTCTATTTAGGGAATTATTTGCCTACACACAAAATACTGAACACAAAAAATAAAAAATAAATAAAATAAATAAATGGAACAAAATAAATAAGATATGGCCAAAAAGGTAAACATCAGGGTGGGGGCAAAACATTAAATACAAGAAAAGAGAAGTCTCACTCCGGGACCCTTTTTGTTATTTCATTGACAATTGTAAACTCCTGTTCAAATTGACATTTATTAATTTTTTTTTTTTTTATCAATCTTGTTTCTGCCATGACATTTGCACATTTAAATGTTTCTCCTATGATTAATGTTACTTTTTCCACTTATTTATTACACTTATTTAGTTATTATACACCGACTGACATGACACAGTACTAAGTAGTGGTATTTCTTTTATTTATTTTAAGTAAATAACATGAAAAGTTACTTAAAACATGTTATGTCAACCGTTATAAAATGAGTGTGGTAAATTATGTGAATTAATAGGGTTGTAAGCGAATAGAGCTACTCGTGAACATGCTCAAACTCAGCTTGGATTAGTTCAGCTTTGGATTGATTCATTTATTGAATGAACAAAACTTGAACAAAAAATTCAGGCTTGTATAAATTTAGGCTCGACTCGTATAAGCTCGTATAATTTTATTTTTATTATTATTCTAATATTATTTTTAACTTTGTATGAGAACATGTTAAGTATTTTTAAATATAAATAAATAATTGTTCTTCGTAATGTAATAGATATAAGTTGAATTATTGTAATTGTGAGTCTAGATATAAATATAAATGCATTTGTGTGTGTGTGTGTGTAAGATAAACATATAAAATTGATATTAAATTATTTAAGATTTGAGTTAATTTCTCTAATTACTCAAACAATAAAACTTCATCATTATTAAGTAACTAATAATTAGTATAAATTTAAAATAAATAAATAAAACTAAACAATCGCAACATTTACTTTATATATGAAATGACTAAATTAATTAAGTAGCTCATGAACAAGTTTGAATTAGTTCAAAAATAAAAATAAAAAAATAAAAAATAACAGAATTTGAACAAATTATCTGGTTCGATGATAACTTCGAGCTTGGCTTGTATTCGAAAAAAAAATTAAACGAATCGAATTTGAACATTCAATATTCGACTTGACTCAGTTCGATTACAGCTAATAAATAGTAGCATTGCTCTAGTCGTATACTAATAAAAAAAAAAAAAAAAAAAAAAAAAAAAAAAAAAAGGATTTATGGACATTGTAAGTTGAGTTCAATACAAATTAAATAAGGTAAAAATATGATATAAAAAGTTGGATTATAACGATTTTTTGGTTTTTGGGCCACAATTGGGCTTCAATTTAGAAAAGGCCCAAACAAATGCAAATTAATAGAGACACTCAGACGTGTCAATGTGGTGGGAATCAAGAAAAAACAGAGACATGTCAGGTGGTGGGCCCACGTGACGTAGAAAAGATTGGACCCCACCAAAAAAAAGAACACGTTTCCTCAGGAGTCCTCCACACGCGCATCAAACGCGCGTGATGCAGTTCAACCACCGTCAAATAAAAAAAACAAAACACAATTTATTTATTTTAAATTTTAATAATAATTACCGCCGTAATTCAAAAGTTTCACGACGCCGCAGTGGACTGGTAGTCAATCGAAAAGAGAAAGAGAGCACGTGAGATGCATGTGCGGTCAAAAGCCATTAATTACAGCGAAATCCGTATAATCATCATGATTGCCCCACCACCCGCACCACCATCTTCCAGTGCTGACGTCAGCTCCTCCCCCTCTCTCTCTTTTTAGTGTATATAGGGTTTCTACTTTCTACTTTTGTAGGGTGTATACGTGTATGTGTACGTGTACGTTTGTGTGTGGCTGTGACTGTTTTACTCTGCACCAAATTTCCCGCCATCAAGTACCAGTTAAAACGCTGCCACTCAATAATTCCCCCACACGTACACTGATTTTCATAATTGTAGTCAATGGTCCCTTTTCTTTTGCATTATTTTGTTTCTGCCCACATCTTTTTCTGCCTTCTATAAATTGACCCTCTGCATTTTTGTAGATTAATCATATCTTCTTGTCAATGTATTGCACTTTGATATGGTTTTGGGAAGTATTGGAGAATAATTACTTTAATACGCAATTTAGAAAAAATTAGGATCTTTTGCTCCGTTTGCTTATATTTTTGTTCTTTATTGTCGAGACAAAAATATTAATAAACAAATCAAATATAAAATGCTTCAAGGAAAAAAAAAGAAGGTTTTCGCTTTTGAAATGACCGAAACCCAACCCGCAACACACAAAGACACAATAATGCAGCAAAGTGTAAAGTGAAAATGCTACACAAAGTAAAATAAAAGCAATCCACACATCCAAGTTCACAATAATCAAGCAACCAATAAATTTTGGTGACGAAGTAAAAAACCTTTGAGGATGTAAAGGTAAAATCACTAAGTGACAGCCAAACCCAAGAAGTTAAACACTAAATAAAACTCAAAGAACAAGCACAATAAACTATATACTTCGTTA
The DNA here is from genome assembly GCF_958979055.1 of Alnus glutinosa. NCBI lineage: Eukaryota > Viridiplantae > Streptophyta > Magnoliopsida > Fagales > Betulaceae > Alnus > Alnus glutinosa. The sequence continues at coordinate 8,556,499 of NC_084896.1, read as the reverse complement.
TAAAATACTAAGACTATTTGTAACCAGACAAGCTCTTCACTTGCCTAGCTCCATGCTTCCTTAGAGACTCCAACTTCTCACCGGCAAATTTTCTTTATATGACTTCCTTATTAACCCACCTGTAAACTTAAAGCGGTTGAAGGTTTAATGAAAGCTTGTAGCTTGTATTGAAATACAAAGTCCAAGAGAGGGAGAGTAGTGGAGCTCTACACCTCCCCATGAGTACTTTAACATGAAGCAAATTAAGTAAAATGGTAATTAGCTCTTCTTTAACCATCTTGACTCCCCTAGTTGTCAATTTACTAATAAACGTATTTAACGTGGTTTGGCAAGACGGTCTACGTCCACAAGCAGCAACAATGATATTTCTTCTTCACTATTATCAAGAGAAAAATACAATGTGGATTCAATATGGTGTACCTACTATGTAAGCCTATTGGTTTGGGCTTTATTTTATAACCAACAATAATCATTTCTTAAGAAAACTAAGATTCACAAATAGAGAAAGAATATGACTCATAATCCTAAGAAAATATACGTACAACAATAATCCTAACCAAAAAAGCATTAGAATTTCCAATTCTAAAACTACTAGGATTCCAATAGAGCACATACAATACTGAAACATGTAATCTTTTAAACTCTAAATTTGCTACGATCTTAGGTATCTTACATAGTTTTTATGTATAAATAATATGATATAAATTTCAAGTAAATTTTATCTTTAAAAATTGACTTGCAAGAAGAAAACGTTAAAGTTATGTATGATTAAGATTGCGCTAAAGCTATCTAGGATCGTAATAATATTATATATTGTTATTGAACAATCAAAAGGCCCTTTTAAGATAGGTTTGTCTTAATTTGTGTCCATTTACCTTCTGTAATCACATGTGCGACCTCTGGAGAGGATTGGATCATTTGTCTGACCTATTTTTTATTATTTATAATTATTTCAACATTATTTTAATTTATTTTAAATATATTATTGGAGAGTCCACTATTTTTCATTTAAATGATCTACTCTCATGTAACCCACTTCTTTTTCAATAAAAAAAAATATTAAAATAGAAAAAGTAGAAGAAGAGAAGAGAAGAGAACTAGAGAAGAGAAGAGATGAGAAGAAAAGGTCCCTTTAAGATTATGCTTGGCATTCAATGCAGTAAAATTTAGATGGAGAGAAGGACAAGAAAAATCAAATTTGAGACACAGCTACCCTCTTCCTAATCGAAGACCGTACATGTACTGCAGGTTTACCTGTTGTGCACACGTGGAGCCGCATCAATGCTTGACAATGACACATGAAGGTATGAAACTTTCTACATTTGGGCCAACGTACAAATGTACCAAAATTCAAGGGCTGATGCCGAAAACCTTCCTTCATAAAAAAAAATAATAATAATAATAATTTACTTTTACCGTCCGCCTCCTTAAGGGGACTGAAATTCAGGAAAAGTCGCAGCTTTTTTGGGTATCCTGGGTAATTGTTCATTTTAGCTGCAGCTTTTTACTGCTTGCTTATTATATTTATATATATTATTACCATTTTACATTACTGTCCATGAAAGAGAAAGCAAAGATTGGCTGGGACGAAAGTTGAAAGGGCAAATGGGTAAAATTAAGGGGGACTGTGAACTGAAAGAAATGAGAATCACTTCTGAAATATTATTAATTTCACAGGTCTCCACACTTATGGAAACACAAAGGATTGATTGAATGGTCTATATGTTTGAAGTAGCCCAATGGGGCTGAGTGTTTTTTTGACAGGCCTGTGACACCATCATCTCGGAATGTGATGTAATTTTAATTAATTTGTTGGTTGGGAAAAAGATTTAGGAGAGAGAGAGAGAGAAAGATTCAGGAAAATAAATAAATAAAAATAAATAAAAGGTCACTTTCGGGAATCCCTTTTTTATATATATGGAGAACCAAACAAAGAGGGTATGATGAATGAACAGTAATTCCCACTGTCACTACTGTCATAGCCTAGCAGGCACTAGAGTGAAATTAATATGGCAATTACACTTTTGTATGACACATACGTACACCCATCAACATTTATACCCAAACCAATTAAATATGCCCAGCATAATCATATATTTATTAATTAATGGCTGTCATATAATAAAAATTAATATTTAATAATTTTTTTTTAAAAAAAAAAAGGTTAAACCGATATATAATTATCATATGATGAGATGACGTAATAATAAAAATTAATATTTTATTTTATTTTAAAAAAAGATTAATTTTAATAGGAAATAGCATTGATTCATTGGCTTTCTTTAGTTGTTCAATTCTTGTGGAAGATTATGTTAATGGATCCGCGAAATGAAATAATGTTAATATCAAAGAGATAAAGATGTGGGTTGGGTTTGTGTGGCTATTAGAATTAATAATATAAGATGATTACATGTTCATATTAAATTAGTTTATAAAAAGAGAAAGTGGGCCCAGGTGGAACATCCTGGCTGATTTGTGTTTTCAAATTAATTAATTAAATTACTATATATATACTGTTGGCTTGAAATAGAAGAAAAGTGAAAATGATATGGGCAGCCCTTCAGAATGAATTAAAATTTGGCTGCCCTAATGATGAGAGGACCAATGGTTAATGCTTTCTTCAGGCTAAATAATAATAACCCGATTACTTACATAAAAATAAATAAAATAAAATAATAACAGGATTAAACGGTAAGTTTTTCCAGCCAAACAGTATAAAGGATCATAAGTGTGTGTATATATATATTAACTGCCCGTATCTGTTATTTGTACTTATTTGTTATTCGTTATCCGCACAAGTAAATAGCTAGTAAAAACTACTATCTGCAATTGCAAGTACTGAAACAGATAGTAGTTTTAAAGGATGCGTATGCAAATAATAACCGCATCTGCGTACCTTTTATATCTAATATATATTTATTTTATTTTATTTTTATATATATTCCATTTGTAAATTTATAGTATTTAGACAATTTTTGTTTTTTATGTTATGAATTTGAATTTATTTATTTATTTTTCGTTGGATTTGTATTTTTTTTTTCATGTTTGCTAACTAGATTGTTATGCTCATTGAAACATAGATAAAAAAAAAAAAAAAACATAAAGATGTTTATTGTGAGCATTGCTTACCATGAATATTTTGAAGTCGTATTCATCATTATCTTTTTTTTTCTTCTTCTTTTTTTCCAATTCTACATATTTTTAGTATTGCATTATATTTTTAAAACAAGCTCAAAAGACTAAAAATTGGTCAAATTTATTTTTAAAAGCGTTTAAAATATGCTCATTACCTATTTGTGGATAACGAATAATAATCATATTTAATAACCACGTAGTTACGAATAGTAAAAACTAATGTGTATGCATAAATCTAAAAGTGATGTTTGCATTTTGTGAATGCGGATGCGAATATCGCAAATAACTGCCCAGATATCCACATGTACACCCTTATCACCAATCATTATGCTAAGAACACTATTTAGGACTAATTCAACTCTCAATACACTAAGTTTTTTTTTTTTTTTTTTTTTTAAAAAAAAATACTTTTAAAAATTAATGCTATAAATTAAATTTTTATTTTATCATTATCTTATAATATATTGAAGTGGGAGTCTCAGCTAGACCCTTTTTTTTCTTTTTTTTGTTAATATATATTGATTTAATGACTGATCAGTACTACCACATGAATGATGGTGAAATACAAATGTAGTTTGTAGAATTAATCTACTTTTAATGGCTTCATAATAAATCTTCATATCCATTTATTTAGTCAAATGGTATCTTTCATTTTTTTTCTTCTTTTGCCCAAAAATAAAAAATAGTTCTAAATTTAATCTATTATGGCTATAATAAGAATTTATGATATTTCAAATCGATCTGATGCATGTAGAAAAACATAATTTACCAAAAAAGAAAAGGGTGGAACATATATAACACAGTATTATATACATATATGTATCTTGTTAAAAAATTTCAATCCATCTAAAATTATCTCAGTTTATTGAATTGTTTTGGCTTAAACTCACTACCCTTTTCATTTGGACAACTACACTTGAAGCATTTTTTTTTTTAATTGTGAATTTTTGTTATTTAAAAAAAAAAAAAACAAAGAGTAATGCTACACATTATCCCCTTGTCCTCCTTTTGTCCTCACAAAATTGATGTGGCTCTTAAAATTACCGTTGGATCAAAATCCAATAGTCATATATCAAAAATTCAATGGTAATTTTAAAAGCCATATCAATTTTGGGGGGACAAAGGGATGATGTGTAACATTACTCATTTTTTAATGGACATAAATTTCCTACAAACCAGTTTGTAGAAAATTTTCTACAACCCACATATAAGATTGACATGTGTTCCTTGGCATGTGAGAAACATATGTTATTTAAATAGCTTGTACTTCTTATATGCTTTTTTAATAGCATTAATAAAAAAAACATGTGATTATCATATGTTTAAATGATACATATTATTTTTATACGTGGGTTGCAGAAAATTTCCTACAAACCAATTTGTAGGAAATTTATATTCTTTTTTAATTAAGAATATAATTTCTCTTTCTCTTCTCAATAGTCAATATGTGATGACATTTATCGGATATATATATATATATATATATATATATATATATATATATATATATATATATATATAGAGAGAGAGAGAGAGAGAGAGAGAGAGAGAGAGAGAGTCTTTTTTCTTTTTCTTTTTTATAACTTAATTTGGAAAATACTCTCTCCAAGGATATTATATACATTATTTATCCAGTTGCCTTATTTGTTTTGATGAGATTATTTATCAGAAAGAGTACCCTTATATAAATGGGAACATTAAATGTATGACGAGTAATGCTATATTTTACACTCATTTATCATACCGGCTAACATTGTGTGTTTAAAGTGATTTTTCATGTTAGCCACTTAAAATAAAATAAAATAATAATAATAATAGTAATAACTATTTAAAACAGGTCACGTTAATCCTTGTGAAATTTATTCTGAAGAGTAACATTACTCAATGACCGACTTCGATTGTTTTGATGGAACTTTTTTATTTGCCTATCCATATTTATAATATAAAAAAAATTAAATTAGGAGGGAGTTTGAAATTATATTTTCTTTTGTAACACAAATTTTCAAAAAATAAACAAGATCTTGGAGTTGCATTTGGACATATTATTAAAGGGCAGTGTAAAAATATAGGAGTTGAATTTCTTTGAGAGAAGAAATTAATTAAAGCAAGATTTATTAATATTAAGACATTTAATACAACTTGCTATCTTTTTTGAATTAAGATCTTTTTGACTTTCCAGATGAATTCCATGGTAAAATTTTTAAATCCTAATAATTATTTTTAATTAAAAGCTTAACTAAAATTAATAGTTAAAATTTAATAAACCTAATATATATATATCTTAAAACTATGACATCAAATTATAAAATAATTACGAGATAAAAATATAATTTCTACTATTCTCAAAGTACAAATTCATTCACCTCCTAGACAAAGACACAAGCCTATTCTTTTATTATTATTATTATGATATTGGTGAAGCCAATTCATTTTTTTTTGTATAGATAATTTGTTGGAGTTTGTATTAAAAAAATAGAATAATTAAAATAATAATAAAAAAAGGTTGGTTTTGGTAGTTAAAATAATCACTATTATTAAAAATGCTTTTAAAACATGTTAAGTTAATAAATAGATATGAAAAATTATATTACACATCACATGACATATATTTTGTCTCACTAGTCAAGTTGATAAACTGTGAGCATTGTGAATAATTGATTCAATTAGCAAATCAGTAAGCGAGGGCAATACAGTCATATAAAAAAGCAGGGGTGCCCAAGTTGACTAAAACTCAAAAGAAAAAAAGAAAAAGAGAAACAACAAAACAGAGTGTGGGGTTGGGTTGGGATGAGCTGTCCTACTGCATGAGATGCTTTAATCTGATGCTTACCTGCGCTGTCTAGCTGCTTGCTGCCCTGGACTCATATATTTACCAAAATACCACTGCCCCAGCATAAACACCAATTCCTTCTTACCTAATCGCATCTCTCTGTCTTTTTTTCTTTAATTTAATATATAGAATAAAATTAGAGCTTGTAATTGTGTTTAGTGAGTGTTCAAGGTTAACCACCATGCATATGGATTAAGGCTACCAAAGTGGATGAACAAAGAAAGTCCCATTATCTGCCAAATATTCTGAATCCCACTGCATGAGAGAGGAGAGAGGAGAGAGGAGAGAGGAGAGAGAGAGCAGTTGGGTAAATTTTGAAATGTTCTTGACCGTTTCTTTGAGCATGGAGACCGATATATGATATATAGATTAATCTATCTAAAATTTAATAAGAAGGAAGTATTTGAAAGTACATATCGAATTTCTCTTGTTTATTATTCGGGGCACTTTAACTAATTATTAATAAGATTTCAATTGATTTTTAGATGATAAATGATATTTGACGTTGCGGTAAAAATTAACGTTAGTATAAAATATAAAGTGGAAGATAATTTTTACTGTGAGGTAAAAAGAATAATCAGTTAAAAGTAGTAGTAACATTTCTATTTTTGTGAGGGTAGCTTATATATTAACCCTTTACGAGACCCCACGAGTGGGCTTCTGCTACTTTTTTCCCCCAAAGGTCCCAACTGCTTTTCTCTCCTATCAAACCCTCTAAACCTACTCTCTCTCTCTCTCTCTCTCTCTCTCTCTCTCTCTCTCTCTCTTGCAGCTCAGGGAAGGACAACAGTCAATCACGAACCAAGAAAGAACCCCACAAACTCTTAGTCCCACTAAGCTCCAAACCTGCAAAATTTAAGACACTCTCTCTCATCTTTCTCTTTCTCTCTCTCTCTCTCTAAACGCAATAGGATGATGATCAGTTAGAGAGGAGCAAAGAGATGGGGTTGATGAATCACCTTTGAACCCAGTAAAGAAGACCGACCCCCCCACCCCCCACCAAATGGAACTAACAGATTTGCAAACCAACAAGCAAACCAACACCGCCACTCACCGCCACCACCACCAACAACAGCAGCAACAGCAACAGCAACAGCAACAGCAGCAGCAACAACAACAACAACATCATCATCACCATCACCAACACCAACAGCAGAATCAGTCTTCGTCTTCCCACCAGCTTGTGGTCCCTTTTGATGGCAGATCAGGAGGAGGACCCTTCATGGGCTCCATATCCATCCAAGCTGGCCTCACCACTTCTTCGTCTCCATCTTCTTTGTCCTCTTCCACCTCCTCTTCATCCTCCTCCGCCTCTACCTCCGCTGCCCCGCCTCACCTCGTCGACGCCTCCCTCGCCATCGCCACCAGATCCGACCGATCCACTCCCCGCCTCGACTCCATAAAAAAAAACCCACATCAACAATTGTCTGTCGTACCCACTACAACTGCGGTAACAACGACAGCCGCCACGACAACAACGGCCCTCACAGTCAAGCGATCCACGAAGGACCGCCACACGAAGGTCGACGGCCGGGGCCGCCGTATCCGAATGCCGGCCACCTGCGCCGCCAGGGTCTTTCAATTGACCAGAGAATTGGGGAACAAGTCCGACGGCGAGACCATCGAGTGGCTGCTACAACAGGCCGAACCGGCAATTATCGCGGCCACGGGGACCGGCACAATCCCGGCCAATTTTTCCACTCTCAACGTCTCGCTTCGCAGCAGCGGCTCCACGCTCTCGGCTCAGCCTACAAAATCCGCTCCTCATTCGTTTCCCGGCACTTTGGCTCTCGCTCACCATCCTTTCCACGAAGAAGCGTTCCCTCACCCGGCTTTCTTAGGCTTCCATCAACAGCAGCACCTTATGACAGCAGATCAAATAGCAGAAGCGCTTCCAAGTGGTGGCGGCGGTGGTGAGAGCGGTGGGGGTGGAGATTCCACCGAGAATTACATGAGAAAACGCTTCAGAGAAGATCTATTCAAGGAAGATAGTCATAGTCATAGTCAACAGCCACAGAGCGAGAGCGGTGGTGGTGGCGGAGAAGGTTCGCCTTCAGGGAATAAGGCTTTCAAGAGCAGCGGCTTACAATTACCAAAATCGCAAGTACAAGAGGCAGGATCTTCGGGGCTGCTTAGGCCCTCCAATATCCTGCCCGCAACTGCCATGTGGGCAGTGGCGCCGGCCCCCAGTACCGGCACGGGCAGCGCATTCTGGATGCTGCCGGTTAGCGCCGGTGCCGGAGGCAGCACCACTTCTGGGGCTGGCCCGTCAGAATCCCACATGTGGACTTTTCCGACAGCGCCAACGGCGAGTGGGAACACATTGCAAGCGCCGCTGCATTTCATGCCGAGGTTCAATCTTAATCCGGCAAGTCTTGAATTCCAAGGGAGTAGAGCGAGTCCTCTTCAATTGGGTTCCATGTTAATGCAGCAGCAACAGCAGCAGCAGCAGCAGCCGTCTCAGCATCTCGGGCTGGGAGTTTCGGAATCCAATCTGGGAATGTTGGCCGCTCTGAATGCTTATTCTAGAGGCGGTCTGAACATGAATTCCGATCACCAGCAAAACCATCCGTTGGATCAGCACCATCAACACCAGCCTCAAGGTACTGATAGTGGAGATGAAGGCCCAGATAGTTCTCAGTGAGCTAGAGAGTCATCAGAAGAATATACGATCGACTCGGTTAGTTGCTCTTATACACTATATATTATATATATAGATATGTATAAAAACAGCTTGATTTCTTCAACTTTTTTCACATTTCGTTGTATGCATGGGAGCAGGAGCTAGCTAGCTAGCTAGAGATTGCATGTTGGCTTTGTTTTGCAGATTTGGAAGTTGTTGGAATTTCATGTGACATCGTCTGAGAAGAGAGGCTCCTAGTTCTCATGATCATTTAGTGTTCTTTTGAGGTTTTTTTTTTTTTTTTTTTTTTTTTTTCTTTCTTTCTTAAAAACTGTTTTTTTGGGATTTGTCTAGATTGTTTATGTGGGAGTTTGAGAGATGTATTTGTTAGTTTTGGTCCAAAGGGACTGAAAGGAATAGGCAGAGAGAGATAGAGCTTGTATAGGAGGATATTTGTTGGTGTTTAGTATTGTTATTTGCTTTGTTTGTATGAGAAAAATGGAAAACAACCAAAAGGAATTAAGAGTAAAATTTGGAATTTTATATATATATATATATATATATATATATATATAAAGAACATGTATAATAATTTTATAAAGCATTTCTTTTCTGTGTCATAACTTTCAAGATAGAGTGAGGAAAATGAGCAAAAAAAATCTTTTTGAATTCTCCTTTCTTTCTTTTTTTTAAGTCTTTATGAGATTGATGGGAGAAGTTGCCAGATAAGTAAACCTCAATGCGTGTGATTTCTCATAGAAATGGCAAAAAGAGAAGATAAGGACAAAGAGAAAGGAATGCTGCAAGCAGCAGCCAACTAAAATCCTTTTTATGTATGTGAGAGAGAGAGTGAGAGCTGCAATAATGGAGTGGAGAGAAAAAAAAAAAACACAGAGCAGAGCGTTTATTTACCAACATTTTCTCTGTGGACTGTGGCTGTAAAGACGGATCCAAAGGCCTTGTCAGGCGGGTTTCACCTCCCACTTGTCCTTTCCACCCCCATTTACTATATATATGAAAAATTACATATACTCTTCCTCAAATTACTATTTTATTATTATGAAAAATGTTAGAGCTTCTTCTAGTGTTCATATATATAGAATATTTTTATGCCGACACGACACCTTATTTTTAATAATAAAAAAAAACTACAACTTAATTTCTTTTTTTTGTTATTATTAAAAAAAAATAGGGTGTCATGTCAGGATAGAAGGACACCAAAAGATACTAGAAGGAGCTCAGCATTACTCCATTGTTAATTGATTCTCTGCTCTTAAACTATCGAAAAATGTCAATGTCCTCCCAAATGACAAAAAATACTATTCATAAAAAATTTTATTTTTTATTTTTTTTAAAAAAAAAACTAAAAACTAAAAAATATAAAATATAATAAAAAAGTAAAAAAAAAAAAACGGTTTTTCTTTTTCTTTTTTGTTTTTTTTTTTAAATATTTTTTTATATAATTTTTCGTTATTTTTTTAATTTTTCGTTATTTTTCATTTTTTTTCGTTTTCATTTTAATTTTTTTTTAAAAGTTATTTTTTTAGTTTTAGTTTTTTTTTTTTTTCAAATTTATGAGGACATTTTTGTCTTATAAAAAAAATTAAGGTCATTTTTGTCTTAAGGAGATATTGATATTTTTTTTGATAATTTATCGAGAAATATTGATACAATTAATAATTTAATAGGACATTAACAGTTAAATAGTAATTTTAGAGGAATATACGTACTTTCCTCGTTAGTATTTTCTTGGGCGTGCATGTCTTTTTTTTCAAGCAAGCCACACCTACCTACCGGTATCTCCCTGATTTTCAGCCTTCAGAAATACTATTTTACTTGAATGGTGGATCGTTTAGTACTAATTAATATATCATCAATTTTAATACTTGACTTTATTAAACTATAAAGATATGATAATATTTTTTACTTTTTTTTTTTTTTTTTTTTGGATTTTGTAAACAATTATATCAGAAGAAAAATGAACTTACGCAACGACCGAATTTGAATTTCTTACGATTTTCTATCCAAAAAAAATAAAGATCAGAGGTTGTGAGAGGCGCCTTTGTCCAAGCAATTTTTTCGAGCGGGTAAATCATTTGCTCAGATAGAAAGCCCATCTTCCCGCCCTGATCCAATAACAAAAGTAGAAATAACAATAGGTCGAATTTGAATTTCTTACAATTCTCTCCAAAAAAAAATAAAGATCAAAAGTCGTGAGAGGCGCTTTTGTCCAAGCAATTTTTCCGAGCGGGTGAGTCCAAGCAATTTCTCGTGAGAGGCACCTTTGTCCAAGCAATTTCTCCGAGCGGGTGAGTCCTTTGCTAAGACAAAAAGCCCCTCTTACCGCCCCGATCCAATAACAAAAAAGCATAAATGTTAAGGGATAATAACAAAAATTCCAAAGTATAGAGAAAATGAGACATGTCCCTTCTAAGAGAAGTACTTGTTTGAATTCAATTCACTCCCTAATTCGTTGGTCCCCCTTTTTCATTTTCTTTACCGTTGGAAAAGCATGCATCACATCGGTGATCTACGTAGACAAGAAGCATACATTATATGGGATTGGGACCCATTGATCATGTTTTTCAATTCTTGAGCATTTGATTTGGCAACCTAAAAATAGACAGGATTTTTACATGGTACTCATGCTACATAAAAAGTTTAGGTGAAGTCTCGTTTTATAGCCAAATTTGGATACTAATTTGGTCCTAAATCTTACAACAAACCAAGCGTCGCTCCTTTTAAGTGTGTGTCAAATCTAATCTAAATTATAATCTGTTGGGGATCAAAATTATTGGTGGAAGCATTCAAACAACCCGCTACTTATAACGTTTTTTGTTTTTCATAATTAAAAAGGGCAGCAGGGGACACCGTTCAAGCCCGAGTAAATCATAGTCTGACCGAACCCTGTCAATGCATTAATAGGAACTGATGTGATTTACACTAATCAAACATGAAGATTTATATTGCGGGATTCAAATCCATATCTTAGTGTGTACCTAATCACTTTGGAGATTTCCTTGGGCCATTGAACCGCTATCCTAGATGGTCACTACTTAAAATGTAAGTGCACAAGTTCATTGCATGGAGAATAACTCCTACTACATGGCAAATAAATGTACTATTGATCAGACAATTGCAGTCCGTCACGTGGTAAGCATCTAGAAGCCATATTCAAGAGCCTCTTATATTAAAATGGGGACCTCAAATCAAAGATTAAAAAAAAAAAATCACGCTTAGATACACTCTCTCTAACTCTAAACTTCTCCATTTAGTTTTCGCTCAAAGAATACACTGATTTAAGTATTTGAGCGTTCCCGATCTTTTAGGGAACGGCAAATTTCTAATAATAAATTTTTTATTTTGCAAGTAACACGTCGTCAATCCCGCGGTCGGAAAAAAATTGCCACATGATTCATATGCTTTTGGATTTGGATCGATCATTGCCACAACCAAGTTCAAAGCAGCTATATTCTTTACTACTTTTTCATGCTTGGAGCAAAGAGGTTCTGATCATATTCCTTTTGGGGATCAAAGATAAGATAAGTATCATAGTAGTAAGTTTCTACTTTATAAAACCACCGTATCAAAAGCTCCACATGGATAAATCAGCAAAATTGCAATGAGGCCCAAATTCTTTCTTTTTATTCTATTATACTATGTTTTTGGTAGTATAGGGCTTAGGGTTCGTTGGCAATTTTTGACACGACCCGCAAATTCGATAAGAACTCAACACTAAATCAACGGGTTGTAATTGAGGAATCTGACACGTTCAATTAAATGGTTTGGTTTAAGGTTAACCTATATAATCTTGTACCCATGTCTCGACATGACCCGAACCCGTCATGCGGCATAATTGTTAAAATTTTTCTTACACAACTCGTAAATCTGATACAAACGCAACATAAAATTAGTGGTTTAAAGTTGATAGACTGACTAGTTTAATTAAATAAGTCAGATTATGGTTGACCTATGTAATTTTATATTCATATTTCAATACGGCCTGAACCCGAGTCGCTGAACAGTAATTAACACCCAGGCCAAAATTATGTACTCTTTGCTTTTTTTTTTTTTTTTTTGGTAGAAGAGTTTATCACATGAACTTGGACAGACTCAAAGCTCGAGTCAACCTACCTTGTTCCACCATGCCCTGGTTTTGTGTAGTAATGGACAAAACTCAACTTTCACTCTGTACTGAAGAAACCTTTTTTTTTTAAAAAAATATATATATATATATATATATATATATATTATGCTAAGCATATTCACTTAATTATATAATCTTTCCCGCCTTCCTATGTTTTGGACATTGGCAGCTGTTCCTGTAATCGGTAATTTCCGCAACAACAAGCTACAATTGGGATTTTATTATTATTATTTTAATTATCTTTCTAATTAAAGAATCTCTAATTCAATGGAAGTACAAATTTTGACCTCTATAATTAAAAATAATGACATCGAATTAATAAAACAAAAACAAAAAAGTTTGCTCGGATTACTGTTTAAGGAAATGACACAGAAGCGCTTATCACGAGTGATCTGTAAAGTGCATGGACAGCCAGGATGACTCCGTCTTGGGTATGCTCACCTGTTCACGAGGCTATAGTATAGTATGGATCATCCAGTTGATTTTGGGAATAAATTAAAGTTCTACGCGTTTCACGTGCTCCAATCATAGAGATCATAAGTGTGGCTTTCCTCAAAGTGGAGGGCGATATAGCGCGTGGAACATTCTTTTTTCCCTTTTTTTTTTTTAATCCCTTTTTCTAGATTCTTTTTTTCTTTTCTTTTTTTTTTATAACTTTTTATTGTACTAAATTTATTTTGACCAATAAATATTACCATAGGTGAAAAGTTAGAAAAGAAGAAGAAAAATTGCTGTAAATAATTTAATTTGCTATATTTATGGTGTTAGAAGAAATTTATACTCATATTTCATATATATGATTTTTTATTTTATTTTTAATATTACCATAGGTGAAAACTTAGAAATGAAAAAGAAAAATTGCTGTAAATAATTTAATTTGCTATATTTATGATGTTAGAAGAAATTTATGCTCATATTTCGCATATATGATTTTTTTTTCTTTTTTTACTACAGCTTTTTCTATAATTTTCTTACAAACTTATGTGATAGTTCACATTTTAGTGGTTGAAACGATAAGTGCCACATGAACTGCCGCTTTGTAAATGTGATAAATATCATGTGGAAATTCATATTTAATATTATAAATGTCACGTAAATTATTATGTTAATTTTGTAAAAGATTTATAATAAAAGGTACTAATATTTCTAAGAACACTCTTTCTTGATTAGTGGCTCGTTTGTAGATAATAAGTCAAATCAACAATTAGGAGTTTGCTACTTGGTACTAGTATAATTTATGTGAATGGAAGCCATCATGAGGATAGAAATTTATAGTTAAATATTTTATGTAACTTTTAAGATTATGTGATCACAATTATAGTTAATATATTCCATATTCGATTTTTTTTTTTTAAAAAAAAAATAGTTAATTGCCGAGAGGTGGTAGCAATGACTAATGAGTGGTATTTTTTTTTTTTTTTTTTTTTTTTTTAAAAAAAATATATTATTTTACACAAAAGGTATCCAATTAACTATATTATCTTCTTTTTGAGCATGTTGGATACCATTCAAGCTGTCAGGGGTTCATTATCTTGCCCATGTCCTTGGCAATTCTTCTCATAGTGACATCATTTCTTTTATTAAAATAAAAAATAGTAACTTATTATTATTATTATTATTATTATTATTATTATTATTTATTTTTAATTATTTTTCTGAGTGTTGTTGTTGTGAGTACTAGTACTACTGGTTTCCTAATCAACAGTGTCCTACCATTGCTGGGTGTGTAGGCTTTCTAGTGGCGACAGGGGTTGCACCTACCGAGTAGATTCTCTGAAGAAAGTTCCAAAAAGGGCATACAATGCGAAAAAAGCATTAAAACAAAAGAAAACCAAACAAAAGGACTAGGAGAAAAAGGCAGGGGAACCCAAGAGGCCAAAAGAGTGAATTAAAAATAAATCTATTTTTATATATATATATATATATTTTTTTTTATATTTTTGAATATTTGATGCAGAGTATAGTCAACTAGAAAATGTTTTTAGTTGGAATAATGCTATACATTATTTTATTATCCTCTCATCCTTCCAAAGCTTATGTAAAGTAGTTCTCCAGCTAAATAATAATAATAATAATAATTTTCATGCACCAGATTGTACAGGACATCACGCTACATCAGCTTTGAAGAGATGATAAAAAATAATGGAGTAATATATAACATTACTCTTTCAATTGATAAAAAAAAAATGACATTCACAAAGAGTAAAATAGTTTGCTCTTCTCATTTGCCTAAACTATTTTCCGCCGCTCTCCAACATCTTCGGGCAAACAATTGTGAGAGGGCCCCTTGTAGGACATACCTGCACAAACACCTACTTGGACAAGTGGAACCCACAAGGACTCTCATAATTGCATACCTAAATTGTAAGCAATATTAATAAACAACTACGCTAAATCTCAATCTCACTCCCGAAAGCCTTCTATCCTCACTCTCTTCCTCTGTAACTCATCTTTACTTTATATCCTGTCTTTATCTTCCATTCAACTCCTCATATTATACAAAAATGCAAAAAATATTTTGTGATTTTACATTACAAGCCAAACACGAAAAAAAATGTTTTTCACACTATTTTCAATTTAAAAATAAAAAATAAAAAAAAGTCACTTTTCTGCAAAAATGTTTACAGTTGAGAACATTTTCTGACACCAAAACAAACGGGAAGACAGTAATACCTTCCACCTCTAGGATCCATCTCATAATGTTAGCCCCTTATTATATCTTTAGATCAGAGTATTCTTTCTGAGATCAAGGTAAAAGACTAAAGTGATGTGAAATTAGGTCACCCTGGTTATCTGATCCTCGTAAAAGTTGAGACAAAAGAAAACAGTGTTCGGATTAGGTCGAATATTTATCTATTTATACAACCACATAGTCCTAACCAACCAGAAATGTAGATAGTGATAAGAATATTAGTTAAGCCTTTTGCCTAATTTTCAACCTGTAATTCTATTTAAGAAATTCTGATCAAACCAAAAATTTACACAATAAACATACTAAATAAAGGGATCTGTTATACCAACAAAACTATGCAAACAGTTCACACAACTATAATATGTTAAATCCATTTGCTTCCACTAGTTGTAAATACTTTTTTTTTTGCCAGCCAAACACAACTCATTGCATTTAGAAATGAACCCGTGACTTCATCCTCCTATTCCTCTATTAAATTATTTAAGCAATAAGCATAACAAACTTTATAGCCAGCACAATTACAGTTCATCTCTTAGAAATAACTAATGTTATTTTGTAGATTGCTATACGACTGACATACAATTGAAATTACGTGGTAGTGAAAATCATCATCGGATCAACAAGGCTTTGTAAAAAAGAAAAATCAATGGCTGATTTACATTGTCACGTTATTCTAGTTGTATGACAGTCGTATAACAGTCTACTAAATAGAATTTTTCCTAAAAAATTTCTCGCTATCTGACAAGCTCACAAAATCTGACCACCAATAGTTTGTAATGAACAAATTACTGTACATATGAACCCTTATGTACACTAGATACAGAACTAAAACTCTAGCCGGTTCTTATGCTTTATCTCCAACTATCGTGCTTAATGTACATACACATTGTGCAGAATTTCTTCGATAATCAGCTTGGACCACACCTTTATGTTGTCACATGACAAAATGAAATTAACAAATGAATTAGTATAGCATTTCAACGAAAACTGCAAGGCATAGGCATGCATTCTATCAACTGAAAACTTACTGTTGTCATAACTTCTTAATGTGCCTTATTGTCTTGCATTTGGTCATGACGTTCTAAGGGCAAGAGAGATAACACCCGCAGCCTGCGGAAGATGGTCCAATCAAGACATGCAGAGCATTAGTCTCATACTATAAAAGTTCAAACAGTACCAGTTTTCCTTCTTGAAGGATTATAGAATATGACACCAAGAAGAACCAATCTCTTTGCAGTACTAACAAGATGCTAGCATGAATTTAATTAAAAGTGATTTGCAGATATATGTTCTTTGAACACATCCTCAAAAGTCCAAGCCTAGCGTCTTCTGCAACTCGAAAATCATGTATTACCATATAATTCTATATAAGTTCTTAAATTGCATATGCCTATATCTAAAATGACTTTGTCGTAAGCTTCCAGGAATCTTCACCAATCTTAGCAAGTACAGAAGTTTGAATAATATGATAATAGCTACAGAAAAAGAATCGAGCTGCACTGTTATAAGTGCATATTTATATTTTTGTGTGCTTGCGCATGGGTGTGTGAGAGAGAGAGAGAGTCTCCATAAGATGGACTAAGCGGCTAAGCCCCTCAAACTTGCTTAAATCGGGCCAATCCACTAGATGATCACTTATCAAATCTAAGGGCGTTATCTTAGAGTTGACATGGTGGCTGAGGTAGGTGATTTAAAGGAAGGCATATGCAAGGCTTCAGCCAATTTCTAGGTGTGTTAGAGAGCTTTAAAATTTGGCATCAGGGCAGAAGAGAACACAGAGAAACCCAAAATAATTTATGCATTCTTCCTTGGAATGTTGTGCTGCTGGATTATTTCTTGATACCAGTGTCATACTAACGAATGAGTTGTGTGAAGAACAGTTAAAGAAGTCCACTCTATTCCAAGTATGGCAGCACAAATTGAAATGGGTATACTTCAGAAAGCCTTTAAAGCCCAAAGGATGTTAGAACAAATTGTCAAATAGTTTACCAGAGGGCAAGCCCATTGACAAGACAGACTTATCAAAATAGAAGTGGTTTCTTCCATCTACAGCACACAAGAGGGTGAACATTTAGTATAGAATTTGTAGTGTACTCATGCACCTCTTTCAGAAAGCAAATTATCTTTTGCTTCCTTGATGTAGGATCTTTGGCAGCTTTCAGAAAAATCATCCACCAAATTTCCTAAGAACCTAACAAAATAATTGTCTAATCTAGTTCCCCTGTTTAAATCATAGGTATATAAATTGTTAGTTTACATTTCCAAAACATAAAAAAGTTGCTAATGATCCACAAAATGGGTAGTGATGTTAAGGTGCCCAAATAATATCTGAAATGGTCCATTGTATTTTCTATTATATTTGCAAAGTCTTGTTTATAGCAATTCAACATGTAACTTCCTTTGAGCAAAGAGACAATGAGCAAATTGGATAGCTTACGACAAAGTGTCCGCTGCATAAAATATTGGAAGCCTTCCCAATCCAACACCTTTCCATTTTCTTCTTTGGAAAGAAATATCCTGTTCAGCCCCTGAGCTTGTTGCAGTTAGGACAAACTGAAAGACACAATGTCAACGGTCACTCACATCAATGAAGAAAATATAAAAGCAAAATTGAACTTGAGCAAAGAGGAAACTAATCCAAATCCAACAATAATCAACCAAAAAGAGAAACGTTAAATGTACCAGTGGAAAGAGTATAGCCATAACCCCATAGCTCACAAGAGGTGAGAAAAAGAATATGGCCAGAACACAAGGGCTTCCTGGAAAACCATTAAAGAAAATAAGCTGTTGCACAGGCCACCCAAATCATGAATATATGAGAGGAAAGCAAATAGAGAGTATGCGTAACCTCTAATGTCTATTCCTACAGTAATATTAGGCTGCAAATGATGAAATTTGAGACATCACAAAGACCATAGCTTGTATGCATAAATCTAATTTGTTTCGCATCCACAAAACATATTTTAAAACTCTTAACATTTTTATTCTTTCCCCAAAATTCAACTCCTTTAACAGAACTAGAAAAACCCTCTTCTTCAACCCCTGTTCCTCCAACTTATGAAGGAGAAATAAAATTATTCAAAAGAGGCGTCAACAGTTCAGATTCAAAATATAACTTCTCCTAAAACGTCACAACAACCAATCTAATGTCCTCATTGGTCCTCAGAACCCATAGGCAAAAGTTTTGAAAATAATTTAAAACCACATATCGAATTTAATATCGATGGTTAAATTCACAAACTCAGAATCCGCAGCATGGAGTGTGGACTTCACCAACAGATCAAGAGTAACATGCAACTGATGCCAATAAGATGCCATGGAGGAGAGGAAAATACCCCAAGAGAAGAAGAAAGGCTGATCCAAAAAAAAACATAGTATTTGGCAAGATGTTCAACTGTAACTTGCTAGAAGAATTGAAATGCTGCTGTCAAATTCTCATTTTTGAATAGTTTTATGTCAAATCATCCAGTTATCCCAAAAACTTAAGTTGATAGGAAATTAATGATTTAATGATTTAATTAATATTCTAACACTACCTCTCACATATGGGTTCAAACTCTCTCATTAATAAGTGAAGCCTAACATGTAAAATATTTAATTGAAATGGGAGTTGAATGACAAAGACAAAATTCAAACTCATGACCTTTATTCTGATACCATGTAGAAATTTATGATGAAATGAAAAATGAGAGAAAAGTAGAAGCAAGAGAGAAAAGAGAGAAGATTTTGGGGCGGTTCGGCCTTATAGGCCTACGTCCTCCACTGAGAATTGCCACTTATGGTTACATTCTGCTCTTATTGTCTTGAATAATTTACAATACGATATTACCCTAATTATAAGAAAAATGGGGTAGGTGAAAGGTAGGGGTGGACACGGGTTGGGTCGGGTATTGGCCATTTCGGCAAACAGACCCGCATACTGCGGGTTTTAAAAAAACCCTACTCGAGTCCCGGCTACAGTGAACAGTATCCGCCGGGTATCGGGTTTTGAGGGGGAGGGTTGAACATGGCGGGTATTTAGGGTTTGGCAGAGTGGGTCGGGTCGGGTCGGGTCGGGTATTATGTGCATGGCATTTTTGTAACCCCCTGTACCTGCCCCTTTATCACAACCCTCACCTGTAATTCAAAACACAAAACCCATATTGAAAACTCTAATTTGCACAAATAAAACTCATAATCAGGCCGTAACAGATAGATCAAGACAGACCCACTATCATAAATGACTGAATCAAAACCCCTTGTCATGAATTATCAAAAAATACACAGCAACCCATCACCCCCATATGATTGCAAAACCTAGTGAACTCCCACATTACACACCACGGATAACCCAGGAGAAACAGCCAATTAGCACAAATGACTGGAAATCCTAGAGAGACAACCAAAACAAATTATCATAAATGAATGGTAAAGCACGTACCATTTTGGTTGAAAGCTAGGCGGAGTCTTGAGCAGCGACCTTAGGAGTGGTCATGATGGGCAGAGAATGTCGAAAAATGAAGAGGACAAGGAAGAAGAAGACGAGAGCAAAGTGAAAGAAGAGAATGAGCAAGATGATGGTGTTAAGAGTGAGTGACATAGGAGGATTAGGTTAGGGTTTTTTTGAAAATCAATTTTTAGGGTAAAAATGAGGGGTAGGGCGGGTACTTGGGATTTTAAAAACTTCATATCTGTAACCCACCCCGTCCCGCACAGATAGTCCAATATCTTAGCTGGAACCGCGATTTTAATACTGAAATCTGGACTTCGCAGGGCAGGGAGGGGTGGATTTTGCCCACTCCTGGCGAAGGGAATACAATAAAGGTATAAAACATAAATGGTAAATATTCTAATAAGGAAAAATCTATCAACCTAATATGGATATCATATATTCTAGTATCTCCCTCAAACTCAAGATAGAAGCTTGAGTTTGAAAAAGAAAAACAACGGACTTTTTTTTTAAGATAGTTTTTTTGAGCTTTCTTTTTTTGCTGAAGTAGATCTAGTGCGGCAAGTACCAATTAATGAACACGAGCTCGGCCTTTAGATGCATCGATGAAGTAGATGAGATTCTTGTGTAGCAACAGCTAAAGCTGGACGTGAGCTCAGATGGACCAGAATCAAATGCGATGCGAAACAAAGGATGGGCATCAAACCAGGTTGAGATCTGGTGATGTTGGTGGAGGGCCACTGTATATGATGGCAGACCACGTAGGACCCCTCGTCCACCTCACCCTAATCCACATTACTTAGCCTTGGAAGGAACAAATGTACCTGTCATGGACCACCCGTGAGATCGTGTGGAGTAGCATTGCAGGGTGGCCACTCTGCAAGCACGTGGAGCAGCATCCTAGAGTAATGGGTAGTTGTTAAGCAGTATCTTAGTGGGTAGTTACATGCAGTATCTTAGTGGGTAGTTTACATTCAACATCCTAGAGTAATGGGTAGTTTACATGCAATATCTTAGTGGGTAGTTTACATTCAGCATCATGTAGTGGTCAGTTGTTCGTAACTCTAGTATAAGACAAAGGTCCAGAAATCAGATATGGTATTGATTATTGTATTGACATTTGTCATTGTGGTTTGTATGCAATCCTTAATTGGATTCATTATCTATCAAATATCTTTCATTTCTATTCAAATTACCGTGAGCTCCTATCAACTTGGTATCAGAGCATGGCTACCAACAAGGAAAGTATCGAGAAATTGGAATCAGAAATGCAGGAGCTAGAAGAAGGTATGCAGAAGATGAGTGCGGATTCACAGTCCAACTTTGCGGCGTCGCAATCCAACTTTAAGGAGCTTAATGGTGCATTTAGCAAAAGAATTTTCAAAAACAAATATGATTCTGATTTTGCTTTTTTCAAAAACAAATCATATTTTATTCAACTTTTTTAAAAAAGTCAAACTTCGAAATTTGCGCACCAAATAAGAATTGAATTCTGTTTTCAAAATCGAACACCCAAACGGACTATAAGGAATTATTCTCCAAGGGATTTGACCAGGGTGAATCATCTGCAGCCAAAGAAAAAGGATCATTTCAAGGGCATGGAAATCATTCTTCCGGGCATTCAAATGGTTCTAAGGGATCAAGTAATTTCACTAAGTTGGAATTTTCCCGTTACTTGGGAAACGATCCCAATGTATGGCTAAACCGGGTAGTCCAATACTTCGACTATAAACAAACACCGGAGGAGCAAAAGGTGTCCTTGACAACCTTTCATCTCGAAAGTGAAGCCAATCAATGGTGGCAATGGGTTCAAAATTTGTGTAAGGAAGAACCAGTACCCATCACATGGGAAGCCTTCGAACGAGAGTTGTTGATTCGATTTGGTCCTCTCGAAGTTGAGGACTATGGCAAAGCCCTCACCAAGATACAACAAGCCAAAACATTACGTGAATACCAACAAGAATTTGAAAGTCTAGCAAATCGAGTGGAAGGATGGCGTCAAAAAGCATTAGTAGAAGCATTCCTCGGAGGGCTGAAACCAGACATTGTTTCTGCCGTGCGTGTGTTCAAGCCCAAGACCCTCCGTGACGCCATTGAATTGGCACGCATGAGGGATGAAAACATCTCCAAATCACGGAAAAATCCACGAAGTGACGAGCCAAGACCGCAGTACACCAGCTTCATGCAGAAATCTACTGGGCAAGTGACATCAACCAATGGGCAGGCAGCAACGACGTCCGTTGTCCCTACCACAAGAACATATTCTTCTGGGGCTGCCAAGAAGTTGTCTTGGAAAGAAATGCAAAAACGTAAAGAGAAGGGATTGTGTTTTGGGTGCCAAGAGAAATTCACGCCCAGGCACCGGTGCCAAAAACCACAAGCCTTCTTCATTGAAGCCTACACCACTAAAGATGAACTGCTGGACTTTGCAAAAGCAACCAAAGGAAACAAATGTGCTGAGGAAGAAGAACCACTCATCTCATTTCATGCCATTGCTGGCAATAATGGGCCTAAAACCATGAGGATCAAAGCTGCCATTGGTAGGAGAAACTTGGTGATCATTTAATTAATATTCTAACATTTTCAAGATGAGGGCATTGTGGTCTTTTCATATTGTTCACACCAGCTGTTTACTAGAGCTTGATTATGTGCGATGCCTATGTAAGGCTTCATTAATGTTTTCAGAAGTGAATGCAAAATTGAATAGGTAGACACCGGAATAAGATCCTCTCCATTTTATAAACCTAATGCTGTATATGTTGCCACATGGTGAACGCGTTGTTACGTTATTTAAAAATTTTAAATGATGTGGCATCATGAGCATTGTTAGATATAACAAAATAAAATCTTAATTATAAAATGAACCCTCTTCGTTTCACTTGAAATGGAGAGGATCCTTGTCCATAAACACCTAAATAAGGCTTGTATTAATGTTTTCAAAAGCCAACGAGAAGTTGGGTAGGTAGAGGCGTATTAAAGCCATGTATTAGTAGGCAATTAATGAAGTAAAAAACACGTGTTTATTTCATCAGTGATCAGCTTTATCTTGGGTGTGATGCTCAAGAACCATAGTATGATGCTAGGTTGATCTCCCTCCCTCCCTCCCTCTCTCTTCTTTTCTATTAACTTGCTGTTTGCTGTGCTCCATCCCCTTTACACAGATTATTCCAGCCCTAAATACTAATATCCCAGCCCCAAACACGACTATGAACCTAATCCGTACAGACCTAAGCAGATCTGTTAGTTTCCCCTAAACCAGTACCAAAATCCTTAGATTTTCAGTCATTGGGTGCTGAAGATAAGATCCTCCAACAATGACTAAAAGAGGCACTCGTCCTTACAGATCTACATGTTTATTCTTTCTTTCTTTTCGCTTTCTTTTTTTTTCTTTTTTTTTTTTAAGCTTGAAACATCAGAAAGTTAATAAATGTTCAAATTAAGTCAGGGTACGCAGCAATTCTAGACACAATTCCCTGTTGAAAACAATAAAGTCTTGGGCTACCTCACACCCACAGCTTGATATTTATTTCATTAGACAGTATAGAATGGTTTTGATTAAAGCACACCATCATTATAAAAACTTGACTAAACTAGTTATGTCAAATACTAAACCTTCCTCTCAGCATTGTGGAAACTGGTGCCACAATTTATCAAGTCAGCTTCAATTCCTAACCATGAAGCCACATGACTAAGTACTCTCCAGCATTGCTACTTAAGATCAGTAATCATGGATTCTCTCATATGAGAAACTATAGAGCAAACAACTAAAGGGAAGCCAGGTGTATCTGAACAGCATATTTTGCCATGAGAAAAAACCAACAGATACACTTAAGCAAATCCAATTAAGCAATTGACTCCACTGAAAAGTATATTACCAAAACCAGCAAAATATGGCCAGTTAGATTCAAAGAAGTCCAGCCTTTTGTCCAGAGCCACTTCAGAAAAGTTCCATTTGTATCTAATAAGTTCAAAAGCTTAGTTAGTATTATCTGGCCAATTGTGAGTATAACATATAGAACAGCAGATTAGATGCACAACATACTCGAAACAGTAGTAGGCATACATCCAGGATAGTAGTAGGAAATTGAGCACTTTCCCTACATAAGGTACAAATCCTGTAGCAAAAACCTGCGCACAATTCTCAAAAAGTATCATGTCTGTCATCCATTAAGTAAAGAGATAACAAAGTGATGTTAAGTTTGTGCTACTCCTACTCCTAGGGCGGGAAGAAGATAAGAAAACACAAAGAATTGCAAACAAAAAATGCAGTAACAGCCTCATCAAAATATAATATACATATATACACAGACAAACACACACAGCAAAAATAATACAAAGATATATTTCACCTCTAAGAAGAAGAAGCTCAAAAGAAGAACTGAATACACCTGCTCTCCTATTCCAACCATGACCCTGTGTGAACAAGAATAAATGAACCCTAAAAATTTATTGTGGAACGTTTTAATTGTGAATAAGTGCCTGCAATCAGCAGTAAAGAATCCATTTTTAAACACCATCAGTGACCAATAGTAACTTTACCCTCCCAGGCCAGCAAGTCTTTCCGTATGAGCTGTACTTTTTGCACTTGGGCTTGAGGGTTCCACTCCAGAAGGCCCAGATCTCCCCATTGCAGCAAAACCAAACTTGGCAATGTCAGTGTACCTGAATGAAGACATTCTTTTAAAGCTACAGATCAGGTAAACAAATAATTAAGCTTCAGAGGTAATGTATGGGAAACATTGAATTTGTACCCAAAAAAAAAAAAGGAAAAATGCAAAATCAGTCTATGTAGTTTCACTAAGTTACAAATAGCTCCCTGGGGTTTAAAAAGTGACCGAAAACTCCCTAGAGTAAGCAAAAAACACAAATACGTTCCTAGACGCGTTTTCCGTAAGCAAATTGGACGGAATCCATTAATGTTACCGCTAATAATATTGTGGTAAGTCTCTTTTATAATAAAAAAATAAAAAAAAATAAAAAAAAAAAAAAAAAAAAAAAAAACCAAAACAAAAACTATAAAATATAAAAACAAAAGGCAAAAAATAGAGAAAAAAAAAAAAAGAAGAAGAAAAAAAACCACATTCTCCTTGAACTTCGCTTCCTCGAGAAATTGGAGAATCAGAATCACCAATTCTCTGCTCAAAGACGACATTTCGGCCCCACCGAAGGTGCCCAAGACTTCAAGTTCAAGGAAATGGGTTTTCTCTTAATGTTAAAAATTGGAGATTTTTTGAGAAGATAGGGTAAGATAGGGTTTAGAGAGAGAGAGAGAGTGTGTGTTGTTGCTTAGGAAAATTCAGAGCTTTGGCGTTTGAGTGAAGGCATTTTCTGGAGTTTGGTGGGTTTTATGGTGGGAATATGGTGATATTGGGAGTGGTAGCCTCTAGGGTTTGGGGTTCCATGCTCAGCCGTTCAACGAGACCAATTGTGGACAAAAAAGTTGCCTCAGTTTTGGCCAAAGGGGGTGACCAAACCACCACTTTTTTTTCTTTCTATTTTTTGCTTTTGCTTTTTCTTTTTATATATATATTGTTCCAAAGGACACGTGTCACAATATTATTAGTGCTGATATGACAAATTAACAGATTCCGTCCAATTTGCTAAAGGAAAATGCGTCCAGCTTATTTATGTTTTTCGCTTACTCTAGGGATTTTTCCATCACTTTTTAAACCCTAAGAAACTATTTGCAACTAAGTAAAATCACAACGATTGATTTTGTATTTTTCAAAAAAAAAAAAAAGGATTGCTTGCTCATATTATTTTTTTTATTAAAAAAAAAAAAAGAAAAAAAAAAGAGTATACCATCATCATAATTGTTTACAAGTCTCGTCTTCAAAAAAAATTGTTTACAAGTCTCACCCAAGTAATGACACTGGCCGATATTACATTCCAAGAAAACAATTAAAAGCATAAATTATCACAAATTTCCATCTAATTAGTATTTTTTTTTTTTTTTTGAAAATATAAATAATGCATATCATTAATAAGCGCAGAGAGGCGCAACCCTAATACACAGAATGTATGACATCCCAAAGTTTGTAGCAAAAACTTCAGCCTCTCCTCTATGTGATGTAACAAGTAATGTGCTTAGAAGTGAGTTGAACTCTTAAGTTATTTAGTTTGGCTCGTTTCAAAGATGCTTTCATGGCAAATCATTTACAGCTTACTAGTGACTCTCCTCAAAAGAATATTGATTTTATCAGAGCAGCACATGTCTGAGAGGTAGATTTTTTCACTACTTTTTTAATATGTTGTATTCCATCAAGCTAAGATGGGGCGGTGAAGACAAGTTATGTTGGGCTCCTTCCAAGATAGGGTTGTTTGATGTCAGATCGTTTTATAATATCCTTGCTCCCCATGACAATGACTCTTTCCCTAGAAAGAGTATTTGGCAGAGCCAATCTCCCCACGTATCTCCTGTTGTTGTTCCCTATTCCTTTGAGGGTGGCTAATCGTCTTGAAAAAATCCAGAGGGATTTCTTATGGGGTGGGGCATAGGGGATGAGGCCAAATTTCATTTAGTGAAATGGAACAGGATTTGTACTCCGTTGCATTCAGGTGGGTTGGGAGTTCACAACCTCACCCAGTTTAATCAAGCTCTTCTGGGTAAATGGTTGTGGAGATATGGTAGGGAGAGAGAGGCTTTATGGCGTTTGGTGATTGACGCCAAATTTGGGCGCCTAAAGGGTGGGTGGTGTTCTATTGAGGTGTTGGATTCCTATGGAGTGGGGGTTTGGAAATATATCAGGAAAGGATGGGAGAAGTTTTGCAATTATGTTTGGTTTGTGGTAGGGGATGGGTCACATATCAGTTTCTGGCATGATTGGTGGTGTGGGGAGAGATCTTTGAAGCACTGTTCTCCAGTTCTGTATAGTATTGTGAGGAACAAAGCTGCAATGGTGGTGGATAATTTGGTTGTTCATAATGGAAATATCCATTGGAATGTTCTCTTTACGCGGCAACTCTAGGACTGGGAGATGGAGATGGTGCTTTCCTTCTTCGAGTGGTTGTACACCACTTCGATTCGACAAGGAGGGGGTGACAAGTTAGTTTGGAACCTCTCTACAAGGGGCTATTTTGAAGTAAATGAAGTGCTTAGTAGGAAAGAAGGCCCATCATTCCCGTGGAAGAATATATGGTGTGCTAAGGCTCCGACAAAGGTGGCGTTCTTTGTATGGTCTGCAGCTTTAGAAAAAATATTGACCCATGACAATCTGCGAAAGAGGAATATTGTGGTTATTGAGTGGTGTTGTATGTGTAAAAAGAAAGGGGAGTCTATTGACCATCTGTTACTTCATTGCGACACCGCCCGTGAGCTTTGGAGCTTTATGTTTTCTTTATTTGGAGTTGAGTGGGTCATGCCACAAACGGTGCTGGAATTGTTGACTACATGGGGTGCGTTTTTTGGGCATGGCCTAGCTAAAAAAGTTTGGCGGTTAGTTCCTCATTGTGTTTTGTGGAACATTTGGCGGGAGCGGAATGCAAGGCTTTTTGAAGATGTCGAGACTGTAATGGTAGTGTTAAGGAAGCGTGTGCTTAACACGCTATATCTTTGGATAGCGTCCCGTCTTTGCCACCTAGGTGTTTCTACTTTTGTAGACTTTCTAAATTTATTAGCTGTTCCTCCCGTTTAGGAGTACTCTTGTATACTTCCCGTGTATTAGGGTTGCGCCCCTCTGCGCTTTTTTATTGAAGTTGAAATTACTTATCAAAAAAAAAAAGAGTATTTGGCAGAGTAAGGTTCCCTTGAAAGTAACGTTCTTTGCTTGGTCGGCCGCTTTAGGAAAGATCCCCACTTTGGATAATTTAAAGAAACGGCATCTCATAGTGGTAGATTGTTGTTGCATGTGCAAGAAGAGTGAGGAATCTGTAGATCACCTTCTACTCCATTGTGAGACTGCTTATGCCTTTATGGAGTTTTATTTTCAACCTTTATGAGTTAAAGTGGGTCATGCCTCCGGGGTTAGTGGATCTCTTCGCTTGTTGGATAGGGCAATATTGTTCTTCTCAAAGTATAACAATGTGGAAGATGATCCCATCTTGTTTAATGTGGTGTATGAGGAGAGAAAAAAAAATTATAGTTTTTAGGATTGTGAGAGATCGGTGGTGGAGCTTAAGGCCTTCTTCAAAACCATTTATCACTGGACAACAACCTTTGATTGTCTTCATTTTACTAGCTTTCAAGATTTTCTTAATCCTTTTTCTTTTTCTATTTAGGTGTCTCTCTTGGATACTTCCCGAGTACTTGGGTTGCGCTCTTTCACTTTTTATTAAAATTTTGATTGCTTATAAAAAAAAAAAATGACACTGCATGATTATAGTCATTCAAAGATGACAACATGTAGTACCCTAGTCCAACTCATAGCTATAGGCACCAAGCTGAAACAATCAAAGATATACATAAACCACAGAACATAGCCATCGGAAAGGAAGAACGGTACCATATATTGCTTAGAATTAAGCTGAACACATAGAGTGGGTAGAACCAAAAGACCTGCAAGTTATGATCAGATAAATGATTTGTATCAGCGAAAGTTAACAAAGGAACTGATGGAGAAATAAATTTTTTTTTTTTTTTTTTTCATATAGAACAAAAGCCACGAATAAACATGTTTCATCATCTGAGCCATGTCAACAAGTTATGTCCAATATGCCATTCTATTCTCACCTTGTTAGGAAAAACAAAAACATTATGCATTTTTGCTCAAAATAAGGAAAAGGGGTGGGGGACGTATAGCATCCTTGTAATCTTAAGTTACCACCTTGATCAGGAAGTCAATTGATATACTTTTAATCAAGAATTCCAGAGAATGGCATCTTTTTATAATTCTTTAACTATCACTAAGAAATTCTCCAGGTGAATAGCATAAGATATTTCTTTCTTAAAAACCGCCATCACTTGTCAACATAATCAGAAAACATGGATAGTTGACCATGAGGAAAAGGGAACCTGATTCTTCAGCCTCAACATAGTATGCAAATAAATTCTCAGAATTTTGAAACAACAAGAAATGCATGGTAACCATATGTAAGATTACATATAAGTTTGCGATGAGTAAGGTTCTTTAGTTTAAACTATATATATTAAAAGGCAGAGTATTATAAAGAGAGGAGAAGAAATCTCACAAGAGTAGAAAAAAGCATGACAGCAAAAGTTGTATTGGCACCAAAACCAATGGGAGGCTAAGATTATAGTTTATTTTATTAGTATTAATGATCCAGTCTAGATGGAGTCATCTTAATATGTTAGAAACTTGTTTGTGGGTCACAATGTAAAAATAGTTTCTGCATAACAATTAAAGCCAATTGGACTTTGTAGTAACCTTTAACCAAAACACCCGGATAGTTTGATGGTGACAGCTATGAAAATCAAAATGTAGTTTGGTGCTTTATAACATCAGAGAAAATATTGAGTTTCTGAGATTCATCTTGGGGAATATCTAGTTTCAGCAGGATGTCTTTGTAAAATTTTAATGAGAATCAAACCTATTTAGATTTCTCTTGCGAGACAAAAAGTTGTCATTCGCAGACAATTAGAACCTCAGCTTGGGGCTCTAGATAGACATGAGATCTGTTTTTCCATTGTACCTAAAGCTGAGAGAGCATCTTTACAGGAAAGCATTTGATCATGCTTACAATAGTGGGCTGTTAAAATTTGAGCTGGCTCTGGCAGCCCATATGTGTTTGTGCTTTTTGGTATCCTTTACATGAGTTTTTATGGGTAACATACGCATTTGATGTGAGTTTTCATCATATCCTTCTCTTTTGCACAAAATTATAGCTATGCTAACTTATTTACCCCATAAGGTCTTTTGAAAACAATGCAAATATCCAGTTTCCTGATATAAAAAGAACATATAAAAGGCATCTATGAAGCTGAACGATGAGACATTCCTGAAATGATTTTTAAGAAAGCTACATAAGTGAGGGTACAAAATGATAAACATGATACTGATACTTACATAAAAGAGTTGTATGAGTCCAAGACGTACGAAGGAATAAAATTTTAAAACGCCTCCAAATGAGCCTGCTATTTGAGAACTAAACTGTGAGCTCTGGTCAGGTAATATCCAGTGGAGCATTGGGATGACAACTGTGTTGAGGACAAACATACTGCAGAGGTATTGAAGATATTTAGATTATTAGAGCATGGCATGCATGATAAAAATACACTGCTTCACGACCAACAGAAGCATTAATACATCAACTAACACAGTAGGTTCAAATTGAGAAACAAAGGCCCAAATAACTGTAAAATATGTATGAAAAGCAAGCTAGAAAGCACTAGATAAATACATTTCCATTTTTTATAGTATTAAATAGAAAGATCTATTAGAGGTTGTGCCCCGCCGCCGCCCCCCCCCCCCCCCCCTTCCCCTTTTTCTAAAAGTGTTGAAAGCTATCTTTGCTTAGATTACTTATAAGAAAAAAACAAAACTTAATTAGCCAAATTGCCTACGGAGAAGAGTGAAATTCATAACATGCTAGGGTATTTAAGTCAATAGAATGAAATAACCACTGCATATAAGGTTTCATTTCCTGTAATTGACAATCGCTGCTGCTCATTCTTCTTCCTCTTCTTGTTTTCCCTTTCTGTGTGTATTTTGTTGCTCCCTTTAGAATTTTAAAAGCAGCTTCATTAAGCAACATTTTTATGATTTCTTAAAGGTCAGTCTCGTGTTTACCCATCATTGTACAAGAAAGATGTTCTCTGATGAATACATGGACCAAATATTGTTGTATGTCTGTCAAACAATCTTCAAACTGTTGAAATATCATATCCATAGTCTTAACCAACTAGGTGCTGCACAGGTCTGATTACATGTACCAAATTTTGGCCACTAAATGTTATTCTCATCAGCCAAACCCACCCAAGCAAGTTCTTTTTTTTCTTTTTTTCAAAGAAAGAAGAACAAACTTGTGGGCAGTGGACACCCGCTATACCATGGAGAAAGTTAAATAGTAAAGTCTGCAAGGTAGCAAATAACCTTGTAAGTGATGGGATCAAATCAACTACCATCTACCTCATGGGGTGGTATGACAGCAAAAGATAGGGCAGACCTTGTGCAGAGATCACAGTTATGGAATATTTAAATACTGCAAATTACCCAGTTGCTCAACTTTTAGTAAATACACATAGCATTACCTAATGGATCAAATATATTAAACACAACCGAAATTTCTAATCAACTACAATATTGGAATACCGAATAGACTACAAATGCTTTTAAATAAAACTGAGATCAAAACTGTTATCCAATTAAAGAATTTATAGAGAAATAAAAAGTGATTACCTTCCTAAGAAAATAAACCCATTCAGTAGAAAACATTGCCCCGTTCTGATCAAAAGCTTTCTCGACCTGCCACAATAATTTTTTTTTAAAAAAAATATCCAGAGACAGTAGCTAAAAGTATAAATTTGGAACCTAGTTTTCTTACAAAATCGAAGAACCCCTTAGTTTCTTCTATTTTCAAATATTTTCTCGTCAACCAAACGGAAAGCAAAGGTGATGAGAAATAGAGGCGTGCAAGGGAAGTTAATAATTTGAGAGAGTAATAGAGAGGGAAAGAACCTGCGGCAGAGAATGAAGACCCGGTGAAGACAACAGGCCTCTCTGAAACCCTCCAGCCATAGCAGCGTCGCTTGCTTTAATTTTGCGCTGTAAAGGTTCGTTAACGGTTTAGAGGCTTCCATTACAGAGAGAGAGAGAGAGAGTTTAGCTACGGAGACCAGGGCGTTGAGTACTCCACCAATAAATAAAAGTACCTTCGGAGTTCACCGGTTATAAAAATTTGTATTTTAATAATGGAAAAATTACAGTGTAACACTTAAACTACATGTCGTTTTGCAATAGTCTTACAAATTGCCAACATTTTGACTCTAGCCCTCCAAACTATCAAAATCTTTGAAAAAGACCCAATATAACAAAATATTCTCATATTACCTCTGCCATATGTCATTTATCAATTAAAAATAATAAAAAACTAAAAAACAAATTAAATTTTTTTAATTAAAAAAAAAAATTAGTGTTTGGCCAGTGGGGAGTGGCCTACCAGTGGCCCTAGGGCCGGGGATCAGTGGCAGCAGCGGCAGGCTCACTTTCGGAATCTGCCCGAACGATGAGACCGTCGATCCAGTGTGTTCCGGTGGATCTGAACAACATGGGTTCGTCGTAGGTTGGTGGTTTAGACGGCATGGAAGGCTTTCAGGAGTGGCCGGTTTCTCACCGGCTTCAATGCTGTGAGAAGAAGCCCTCGCTCAACCCCTACCCAACTATCCTCTAGTTCCCCGCAGTTCTGGTATATTTTCATCTGGGCAGACATAACTAATCCATGAGCAACAGAGAACAAGAAAACAATGAATGCATAAATGGTTCTATGAAGCTAGCAAGAAGAAAGGTTCACAGGATGGAGAGAATACCCATAGTTCCAGAAGCGTCGTTGCCACCATAGAAAGTAGTATGGGCGCTCTCCCACTGCCCACCGGTGTAAGCCCCTGGGATTCTAGCGTCAGCCACCGCAAAAAGCATGAGAAGGGAAGCAATGCTTAGAACACTCACCGTAGCCATTGTTGTGCGTTTGTGGGACAGAGAGAAAGAGCGAGAGAGAGATGTGGATTTCGGGGTGGCTGCGTGGCCACCCTTGACCCCTAGGCTGGCTGCGAGCCACCCCCAGAGGTGACGCCGGCCACCCCTCCCCAAGCATTTTCCTTAAAAAAAATAAAAATAAAAATAAAAATAAAAGTATTTTTTAGTTTACTTTTTTATTTATTTATTTTTTAGTTTTTTAGTTTTTTTAAATTGAAAAATGACACGTGGCAGTAGTAATATGTGGATATTTCGTCAAATTGGGCATTTTTCAAAGGTTTTGGACCTTTGGTAGTTTGGGAGCTAGAGTCGGAGTGTTGACAGTTTATGGAGTTAGTTGCAAAACGGCTGGTAGTTTAGAGGGCTAAACTGTAATTTTTCATTTAATCATTTATAGGTTAAAATATGTTTTTCTGCCCTTCAATTTATGAATCACATTTTAATTTTGACCTTAAATTATCTATTGTTTCAATTTAGAATACTACACAAATCTTTTCAAAAAAAGAGTACTACACAAATATTCTAATATCCTACAAAGTTAATTTGGAAAGGTCTAATAACCATTTGATCAAACTTTGTTAAAAAAATAAAATAAAGGGATAACCTCATTTAAGAGTACTGAACTTTCACAATTTTTTAAAGAAGATACCTAAACTTCAAACCGTCTCAATTTAGGGTATCAATTTTTCGGAAAGTCTTAATTAGGGGTCCTCCGTTATGATTTTTCGTTAAATTTTATCAAAATTTTCAAAATACCCCTGTGTTTTTAAAAAATTATAAAAAATTTCAAAGATTCAGGAATGTATATTTTTGCAAATTCCGTTAAATTCTAACCAACACATAAATCCTAGCAATTTTTTTCTTTTTTTTTTCCTAAAAAAAATGGGCATTTTGGGAATTTTGATATGATTTAACAGAAAATCCTAACGGAAGACCCCTATTTGAGACTTTCCAAAAAATTGATACCATAAATTAAGACAATTTGAAGTTCAGGTATCTTATTTAAAAAATGTGAAAGTTTGGTACCCTTAAGTTAAGTTCTCCTTGAAAAAAACAAGCGATAATTACACTTTACCCCCCTGATTTATCCACGGGGTGGCGATTTACCCTCCAATGTACCAAAATTGTTAGATGACCCTCCCGAACTTGCCAACGTGTAACAAAATCGACCATCCGTCCAGTCGCCCGTCTGTTTGGATGGAAAGTCAGTCATGTGCAAGTCACGTGACCGTTTAAGACAGATTCCCTCCCCAAAATACCCCCGCCTCATCCAGTGCCTGCCTGCCTTAGACATTGTGCGTGAGGTCCCCACTTCCATTTAGCACTTTCGAGGTCCCCACTTCCACTTAGCACTGTTACTTTCGAATGTTCTACACGAAGACTAACCCACCCATACCTAGTCGCCGAAATTCAAAGGAATCTGAACCTCTCAACTCTAAAAGGCGTTCATAATCGTTGTTAAAGAAAGGTTAGTGTTTTTTTAATGGAGAAAGTTTTTTTTTTGTGTGGGCGATTTGGGGGTTTTTGTTAATCTAGGGTTTTGAATTTGGGGGGTTTTGTTAATTTAGGGTTGTCGGCTTTGGGGTTTTTGTTGATGTTGTTTGTTTAGTCTCATTTTTAATATAGAAATTGACTGCAATTTGAGTATAAAAAAATCTTAGGGTTTGTCGGGATTTGGGGGTTTCGGTCCATGTGTT
Organism: Alnus glutinosa; assembly: GCF_958979055.1. Lineage (NCBI taxonomy): Eukaryota > Viridiplantae > Streptophyta > Magnoliopsida > Fagales > Betulaceae > Alnus > Alnus glutinosa. Next base: position 8,522,359 of record NC_084896.1, on the reverse strand, counting down.
TTATAATCATTCACAGTGGTCCTGATATTCCCCGTTTTTCAATATTTTGGTATGCTTGGACCGAGACAGTGATTGGAAGAAGTTTGCTTTGCACGTGGTCTCGATTTGTATCTTTTTTTGGCTTTGTTTGTGGTCTGCCGAAAACCTGATTGCTTTATTAAAGTGCATTGGGTTTGGTTTGTTAACTTTATATGCATTGGGTCAATGGGGTTTGTTTTGTTTACTACTTTATATGTAGTGGGTCCTAATTGCAATTGATTTTGGAGCATTATTGGGTCCTTATTTAATATGTATGTGCATTGGTTAATATGTCTGTGCATTGGGCCCTCATGCTTTTGAGTTGTGCTTTGTACATTAGTTGCAGTGCCTTATTATAGTGGTCCCCTTGTCCCATGCATAATATATTTTTTTGTTTGCATGTGTAGAATAAAGTCGGTGTTTGAAATAAACTATGAGGGTAGGTTTGACAGAAAATATGGATGTATTTATGTAGGGGGTCAAGTGGATGTCCATCCGGATAACGTTGATCGGGATAATGTGTCATTTGTCCTGATTGAGTTTATTGTGGGACAATATGGGTATAGTCCAGGTGATTTGATTTGCTTTAGGATCCCTACCAAAGATCTAATGGATGGTCTGCAACTAGTATCCTCAGATTATGATGTAGCTTATATGGTTGTCAAACATGTGGATACTCTTATTGTAATCTTTTATATTGTTTCTTTCCAAAATGATAGAGGTGGGGATGAGGAAGATTGGGAAAATGATGAAGAGGGAGATGATGGAGGTAGGGTTGATTTTAATGATCCATGGTGGGATGATAAAATCAATGATGATGACGATGTTTTTGAAAAAGATTATCTGGTGGATAGTGATGGCTCCTCAACAATGCCAGAAATTGATGAGGTCGTGGAGGGTGATGGGGATGGGGATGGGGATGGTGATGATGGTACTGAGGTTGAGGGTGGGAGTGAGAGTGGGGGTACTTTGGGTGATAGTGATGGTCAAAGTGGGTCATCTGGTGTAAAAATGACATCATTTAAAGATGTTGAGGTGGATGAAAATGACTTTGAGATTGGTAGAAGTGACATCCTATTGTCACCACTTGTAACGCCCCAAATTTGAACCAGCAAATTCGTAAGTAGAAACCTCCGGTTTCCACGTGACATTACTACATCAGAGATAAACTCTTGCAGCGGAATATATTTTTTTTTCTTCTAAAGCCTTAGGAATTGATAACACATTTAGAGCTGACTGAAATACCTCGATATGTTTATAAAAATTTACTTAGGTTTATCTTTACACGTCATTTGCACACTAGGTGCATTAAAAGATAGATGCCACAAACGGCACATAAACATACAACATAAGAATACACCAAATAAAACATCGTCATAATTATTACAAGCCTTGAAATAAAACACATATAAATATGCCTAGTAATTTCTAAGCTAGCACATATTACTATAGCAATGGTTTCAAAAACCATTAAAACTGGCATATGAGTCCATGCCTTCTTCGTCTAGATCTGCATCAGTAACTATGTAAATATGACGTCATCATATTTACATAGACAAACAAGTGAGTCATCTATTTTCATATCTAAGTTACCATCAGATCAATAACAGTTCATAAAGAATGCAAATGTATGGGTTGTATGAATATGCATCGTAGTAACCATTTAGTTTGATATTTTATGCTCATCTTTCTTCAGACTCTCGTGGTAGGTTATCTGAACCCGTTCATGTCCTTTGCCTCACATTTAAAGTCTTACCTGTTTTTACTGGAATCCTACTGGTCCCAGCATTAGTTATATATTAGGCCTTCGGACACCCCTGGGTCACTCTGAACCCCCTGGATCCACTGACTAGCCTTTCTTCCCCTTGCTACTACATCAGCTTGTTAATGGCTATCTCATCAGCCGTTATATTATTTTAGACACAACATGCAATGCATGATCAACCACATGCAATGAACGCACACCACACAGTCCTAATGAAACATAGAATCATTCCTTAGTAAGTACATCCATACTTACACTCTTTGGTATAGTTTATTTGCTCCTTTTTCTGCATATAAATCAATCCGTATATATATCAATTATCTATCAAACAAAACATTGTTTATAGACACTCATATTTTTATCCATTACTTTATTATTTGAGATGATTACTTATAACAATCTTAAATGATTTGGTGCCGAGGCTATATGACCAATACCACCAAATACGATTATGAAGGATTTAACATATATTATAAGAACATAAAGTAAATACTATTAAGATTCATTATGATGCAAGGGTTAGGTAAGCAGTTGGCTGAGCCTCCTTACTTAATGCAAATGCTAAGATAAATAGGTAAATATATATACTAACAAGAATATATTCACTATTAAGTCAACTAGATTCATTTCTTTGATTCATGGTTGAGCACTGAAACGGTTGACATAATGCTCAAACATGAATCTTAACATGAAAATACATCTTAGAAATCACTTATGAAATACTTGAACACATAGAAAACTTACCAAACAAATTCTGAAACAAAAGCCCCCCTTTAAGCCCTTAGTGACCGGTTTTGGAGTTGCTAGTGTTGTCTTGGTTTTGGATCTTGGTTCTATAAATCTAGGCCAAGAAATAGTAAGATAAGAGGTATATCTAGCTCCCCTAAGGTTGCTGGACAGAAAATCAAAAGAGAAATAGAAGGGTTTCTTCACCTAAGCCAAGTAATGAACAAAGGAAGACTAAATTGTATAAGTATGAACTTCTCACTTGTCTTAAGGTAGAATGGGAGGTAAGGCTTGTCCCATATTTATAGGAGTCTTAGAACATCAAGGAAATGAAAGGAAATTCGTGCTTGGAGTGCTAGAGGGCTGCTGGAAATTGGATAGACAAAGAGAACTTCTACCACCTTCCTTTCCATGCTTATCTTCCACCTTGCATTCCACCTCATCACTAGGTTTTGTTTCTTACTAAATCAAATCCCAGCACTTGCTGAATGATAATATTTTTAATATAAGGTGGCTAGGGATGGCTGCTAAGTGTATTACAAAACATTTCTGCTAATATTTCGACAGTCGGATTAATAAGGCACCGGTTTTGGCCAAAAAGTCAACTGTTACCAAATTGAATTCTGACTTCACCGGTTTCAAGTATAAACTATATATATACAATATTGAGTAATTAAAAGCCATAAAAACATATTTATCTAGCCTAAATTTGAAGGTCAAAGTTTAACCAAAAGTGCCACTTGGCACCTAAATAGTCAACTATAAACCAAAAAGTCAACCGGTGGACTTTTTACTAACTTTTACCATGTGATAGATCTTTCTTTTGTAAGCACAACGGTTTTCGAATCAACTAAATCTGAGTTCGTTTGACCTATTTTCGGATCAATCAAAGTTTAAAGCTTAAATGAAATTCTTAAGTTCTCAAGGGTTTTTAGGTTTGCTTATAAAAACATGTGGATATTGTTTCCTCAACAATATCAATGATTTCTTAGGAGCTTGAATTTCCCGGGCGTTACACCACTTGTCAGTGATGAAGAGAATGGTGGGATTTCATCTCACCTTGACTTGGAGTTCCACGAAGTTGACCTGGTCAATCCAAACTTGAAGCTTAAAATGAAGTTCGCTAGCATTCAACTATTTAAAAAAGCTGTTAACAATACAATGTGAGAAGGGGAAAGGACATAAGGTTTGAGAAAAATGAAAGAGCCAAGTGTGTAGCAGTGTGTAGAGATCCAGGTTGTGGTTATAGAGTGTATGGTAGACAGATGGCGACTGAGGCATCATTTGAAATAAGGTCCTTAAGACCCAAACATTCTTGTACTCGAGTATACAAGAGCTCAATTGTCAATTCGAGGTGGATAGCAGATAAACTTTATGATAAGTTTAAGGTTCAACCAGACATGCCACTGCGAGTGATACAAGATGAAGTCAAGAGGAAATAGAATGTTGAAGTCACCAGGAGTCAAATGTATAGGGGTAGGAAGAAGGTAGAACATAAGATATGCGATGGTCTGGGTGAACAGTATGGCAGGTTATGGGATTACTGTGAGACTTTAAGGCGTACTAACCTGGGTACCTGTGTAATGATGAAGGTTGAAAGACCAAACCCTAATTTGCTTGCTAAGTTTCACAGACTCTACTTATCCCTTGCAGCCATGAAGAAAGGGTTCTTGAAAGGTTGTAGGCCTGTCATAGGCCTAGACTGATGCTTTCTTAAAGGACCCTACAAGCAAATACTACTGGCTGCGATTGGTCGAGATGCCAACAACAACATGTACCTAATTGCAATTGCCTGTAGAATCCGAGATAAAAGACAGTTGGACCTGGTTCCTAGAGTGCCTTGTTTCAGATCTTGGTCATCATGAGAGGCACACTGCTCCTACATTCATTTCTTATCGACAAAAGATTAGTTATATTACTTGCATAATTTTACATATTACTTTTTACTATTTTTTTTTGTCTACATATAAACTTACCCTTTTGCACATTGGATTGATGCAGGGTCTTGTGCCAAGTCTTGATGTTGTTATGCCAATGGCGGATCACCGAATCTGTGCAGGGCATTTATATGCCAACTTTCGAGATAAAGGATTTCGGGGGGTGCCCTTGAAAGAATTGTTGTGGAAGGCAGCATTGTCTTATACTGAGCTCGACTTCAGATTTCAGATAGAAGAGATTAAGAAAGTCAGTCCTGATGCTTTTGACTACCTAGACAAGATTGACCTCAGGGGATGGTCAAGAGCATGGTTCAGCGACTATCCCAAATGTGACCTCCTTGTCAACAATATATGCGAGTGTTTCAACTCATACATCCTGAAGGCCTGTAACAAGCCAATTCTGACAATGCTTAAGATAATTAGGAAGTAGCTCATGAGAATGTACCAATTTAAAAGAGATGGCATCAACAAATTGCAGGGTAAGTTGTGCCCTAGAATTGTTGAGAAGCTTGAGGCCATTGGTGAGGCCGCATCGGACTGCCTATCTCGTTTTGCTGGTGATGGCATATTTGAAGTAGAGCAGGAAATTATGCAATATGTTGTGGATTTGAGGAGGAGGACATGTGGCTGCAGAAAGTGGGAGGTGACTAGGATCCCATGTGAACATGCACATTCTGCCATAACATGTCATGGGCATAAACCGGAGGATTATGTAGATCCATGTTATAGCATTGAGATGTACAAGAAGGCATATGCTCCCATCATATATCTAATGCCTAGTGAGGAACAGTGGGTAAAGACCGCGCATGATGTATTGGATCCGCCTAGATCGAGATTGATGTCAGGCGGACCTCGAAAGGCCAGAGTAAGATAGGGGTGGGCATGGGGCGGGGTGGGGCGGGTTTCCGCATTTTTTGGCCCCGCCCCACACCTTTGCGGGTTGGAAATTTCCAACCCTCAAACCACACTTATTAAAGAGTAACCGTGCGGGGCGGTTCATTGCGGGGAGGGTTCGCGCGGGGCGGGGATTGCGGGGCGGGGCGGGTATTTTGAGTGGCATTTACGTAATTTTGATTTTATTTTGTAAAAAATAAAAAGGGTTAAATATATTTTAGCCCCCCAAACTACCACCCTTTCTCCCGATGGCCCCCTAAACTACCAATGCTTAGATTCTGGCCCCCCAAACTACCACTTTCTGATTTTTTGGCCCCATCCGTCTATTTATGCCGTTAATTCTAACAAAAATTGGCCAAAAACCCGAAAATACCCCTCCCTTAACCGTAAGAATTTCAAAGTGTAGGAGGAGTATTTTCGGAATTATGTTTAGAATTGACGGCATAAATGGACGGATGGGGCCAAAAATTCAGAAAGTGGTAGTTTGGGGGGCCAGAATCTAAGCATTGGTAGTTTGGGGGGCCATCCGGAGAAAGGGTGGTAGTTTGGGGGGCTAAAATATATTTTTCCCAAATAAAAAATTCAAAAAAAATACTGGTTTTTTAAATAAAAAATTAAATTCATATTTTCATTCAAGAACATTTTTCATGGATTAGCCTTTTAAACTAAAAGTCCTATTAATTATAAGATAAAATTCTAAGAAACATGATTTATATTTTCTCCCATCAACAAAGCATAATGAATAAATGACAAGAATAAAAAGTTATAATATTTCACTATTCTATGTCATCAATTTTCTTGTCTTTTCCAAAAGTAATGAAAAGATTATTTCAAATAACAATACAATAAAAATGTATACACTTTAACATCCCATGAAATTGAACCATAAAAATTGTATTTCTCACACAATGAAATGAGTCCACTAGTTAGTAAACAACTAAACATGCAAAAATATAACAGTCCATTGGTTAGTAAACATGCAAAAATATAATAGTGAACCAAAACAATTTAAAACAAAAGGAAAAAATGAAGAAGATGAAGAGAAAGAGATAGAGAGATTCCCTCTTCTAGCCTTCTAGTTTTCTTTCTTTCCCTTTTTTTTTTTTTTTTTTTTTTTTTTTTTTTCTCCTCTTTTGTGCGGGGTGGGGCGGGGACCCGCGTTTTTTAAAAGTCTAAACCCGCAACCCGCCCCGCATAAATTTCTCAAATTAGGATCCTAACCCGCAAAAAATCTCGAAAATCCGGTCTTCTGCGGGGCGGGGTGGGGCGGGTGCTGCGGGTTTTGCACACCCCTAGAGTAAGAGGTCCTGATGAGTCTAGAGTTCCTCAGAATCCTTATAGAATGAGAAAGTTTGGATTGAAGGGTAGATGTAGGCTTTGCAAGCTGGTTGGACACAACTCCAAGACCTGCCTAAAGAAGAAGGAGCAAGCATCTAATTACAGGCAGCCCGCGACAGAAGTTGATTTGCCTACTCCACCCCCAACAAGTGTGAGTTTCACTAACCAATATAGTTGTATTATAGTTTATGTGCTATTTTATTTGGGTATTGTATTATTTGATGTGTTATTAATGTTGGCCTTCAGACCCAAAGCGTTGGATGTAGCAGTAGTATAAGGGGAGGTGCACAACCAGCCCTCAAAAAAGTAAGCAATTTATTACAAGCAAAAAAATCAAGTTAATTACTTACTTGGGGATGATACTAATTAATCACATGTCTGTTTTGGTTCTTAAAAGGGTTTAAGGACAATTACCGCTGCTACACAGCAACCCATTGCCCCGCCTATTGTAATAGTTGAGAGAAATTTGGTACTTATCTTACTTTAGTTTTGTCTTTAAAATGCATCCTATTGTTTATTTATCAATCTCTCATATTTAAAACTTATGGCAAGAAAATCATGTTGGACTTAGAGTGTCCAGCTGTAACAGGCACCCGCTAGCACCTAGATCACCTCCACCTACTGCAATAGTTGAGAGAGATTTGGTACTTATCTTACTTTAAGTTTAGTTTTTAAAATGCATCCTACTGTTTATTTATCAATCTCTCATATTTGAAACTTATGGCAGGAAAATCTTATTGGACTTAGAGTGCCCAACTGGAACAGGCAACCACCAGCACCCAAACCATGCATACTAGTTAGAAGAGTGTCTAATCGAATCAGGGCCATGGTGCGGAGTGTTCCAATTGAAAAGGCTCCACCTGTTTGGATTGACCTCACAGCTAGGACTAGTACTGATGGAGGAGGGAGAGTATTTGGGTTGACCCCAAGAACCCCACAAGTTGCAAAACATGGTGTGGGGACAACATTCTCAACACCGGCGAAAAAAAAAAGGATCGCCCATATCATTGAAAAAGGATTAAAGATTATGGAGTCAAAGCTGAAAAAGAAAAGACTAGAATAGAAGCATTGAAGTTTCTGATATTGGACGTGTTTTTGTTTTTTGGAATGTAATGGCATTTTGTATATAGGAAAGGGTTGGACATGTAGTTTATGTAAGTTTGAATTGCATGTTGATTTTTTTTGGACAGATTTTGACAAATTTTGGCATCTTTAAAAAATTGGACACTTTTGGTTTGGCTTATGAAAATTGGACAGGTTTGGTTTATGGTGTAGTAAATGCATGGTTTTGGTATGTTTGGACAGATTTGGTAAATGCATGGTTTTGATATGTTTGGACATATTTGGTTTATGGTGTGGTAAATGCATGGTTTTGGTAAATGGGTTTGGGGTGATTTTAGAGTGAATGCATGGTTTTGGTATGCAGGTTTTGGTAAATGGGTTTGGACAGGTTTGGTTTATGGTGTGTTAATTATGCTTGACACAAAATTATAGTGGACATGCTTGACTACAATATCATACAACCGGACTCAAATAAGTTTAGGTTCAACGCACATACATTCTTCATTTCCAAAACATCATCCATTACGTACCAATTATGGTCTACATAACGTAACATTCAACACCATAAACACATACAAAAAATGGATGATGTGTTCAAAACAAAATCACCATAAATAACATCACCATAGACACAAACAAAAAATGGATGATGTGTAGAAAACAAAATCACCATAAACATCACCATAAACACATCACCCTAAACTCTGCCCAAAACAATATCACCCTAAACCCTAAACAACATCACCCTAAATCTTAATGGTAACAACAGATGATCATGTCTGGAATCAAATACACCCTTCGATCCTGATCCAGCCATAAACAGATACACCATCATCAATATCCATGTACATACAATTATTGTCTTATAAATCTTCTTCATTGTTTGGTAATTGATCCACTGAATCTCGATTTCTTTACGAAGGGCAGCATTTTTAATCTTCATATTTGCCCTCGACTTTACAACTTCAGCTTCAACTATAAGTCGGCATCGTTCGGCTTCTTCTATCCTCATATTCGCCTTCAACTTTGCAACTTTAGTTTCAATCATTGTACAACATCGTTCAGTTTCTTGAATCAAACTTACATGCCATTCATGCAAACGACCTACTACCCTCTCTCCACGTGAACACATTTTAGGATCAACCCGTTGCCAAAAACCACAAGCTCCGTTTATCTGCAAAACAATAACAAAAAAAAAAAATAAAAAATAAACAAACAGAAACAAAGGTTATTTATCACTTATGTTATTCGAAAATTAATCTTCTTAGGTTATTTATGCACTTTTCCATATCATTTCAAAACTTATTAAAGTTCAGAAAATTATCAAAGGATAATACATGCTCCAAAAAAAAAAACTACAGTAGTTGCATGATGAATGGGATCATAAATAAATAAATAAAAACGTACATTATATCTCTTAAGCCACAACTTGACCTACATAGTACAGTAACATTTTCAACTAAAAATTTGAAATGTTATTGCTAAATAAAAATCAACCCAATCATTTATTTATTATTTTTTTATATAAGTACAGTAAAAGGTAGAATTGAATTAAGCAGCATTGCTCTTCTTAAAAATTGCTGTAGATTTTGGGTCTAATGGGCATACAACCATCACTCAAGGTAATTTCGGTTAACAGATATGCGACATACCCAGCTGAAAATATACACTTAAAAGTCTAAACCCTAAATTACCTTGTAATTCTGGCATTTTAGAAACTTTTTACCGAATTTTTTTTCGGTGTAGGAGGTTAACATACAAGCCGGACGCTCACAATAACAGATCGACTTTATTGCAGAAGTTGCCCAACTCCTTGTTGACTCCGACTTCATAGAAGTAGTGCCTGATGTTTGCATCTTCGGGAAATGGTGCGAAAATTGGTCAGAAATGTCAAAAACTGGAAGCTCACTTCAAAAACCCTAGTTCTTGTAGAGCCGTTGGTGAAGGAGATGAGAAAAATGTGCAAAAACTGGCCCCTCTCATTTTGAAAAATCTAAGGCACGCACGGGGTATAAAGGCTGGATGAGGCGGGAGTATTTTGGGGAGGAAATCTGTCTTAAATGGTCACGTGACTTGCACATAACCGACTTTCCGTCTAAACGGACGGGCGACTGGACGGAAGGTCGATTTTGTCACACATTGGCAAGTTCGGGAGGGTTATCTAACAATTTTGGTACATTGGGAGGTAAATCTCCACCCCGTGGATAAATCAGGGGGGTAAAGTGTAATTATCCCAATAAATAATGTCTACTAGATCTTACCACACAAACTTTATGAAATATATGTGAGATGTTTGAGTGATATGTACCATAATAAATTACATTTTTAGCCTATAACTATTTTATAATGTTGATGTGTCAGTTTCAACAACCCTGTGATCAATCATTATTAAAAAAATAAAACATTCTAAATGTTATTAATAACTGACACATCAATTATATGCTGTTTTGAGATAAGGGTACCGAACTAACAAATGTCTCAAACTGAGATATCCAAGTTTCCAAATGTCTTACTTAAGGGTACTCCGTTAGGATTTACTGTTAAATTTTGCAAAAATTTCCAAAATACCCCTGTATTTATTTTTTTTAAAAAAATTTATAAATTTTTTCAAAGATTCAGGCATGGGTATATTTGCAAATTTCGTTAAATTCTGACCAACATCTAGATCCTAACATTTTTTTTTTCCTAAAAAAATAAGGATATTTTGGGTACTCCATTAGGATTTAACAGCAAATCCGAACGGAGTACCCTTAAGTAAGACGTTTAGAAATTTGGATATCCCAGTTTGAAATGTTTACTAGCTCAGAACATTTATCTCAAAATTGCGTATAATTCGATACCCTTTTGTGAAGTTATCCCTTTAATTTTTCTCTAACCATATGAGCAAAATTTTATGGTAATCCTCCTATAAATTTGTTTTTCCAATAAGGGGCTCTATTATCAGTTCTATCTAAAACTCTTGAAAGAAAAATATCTTTATACCATATGAAATATCTTAAAGTAGGGCATTTTAAATGTTATAAACTATCATAAATATTTTATCTATATGTTGTTGGATCTCTTATGACATTTTTTGTAATAGCAAATGTTAAAGTGTTAACTACATCATCTATAGGTTGATTATGTTAATTTTTTATAAGATTTCCAGCGATATCATTTTTATAAGCTGTTTTTAAAAATGATCTTTGTTCTTCTGTTAAAGTATTATCCCATGATCATTTTAATTGTCCTGTAAAAACAATTATTAAACTATTTGCTACTTGATGATCTGTCTTATTTATTGCCTTATAAACATTTGCTACCATCATCATTTCATGTAAGACATTCAATACTTCATACTTTGATAAACTCTGCCTTTCTTTACATTCTGATGCCTTTATATAGACTTCCAAGAAACAAAAAATAATTCATGGATGAACCGTACATGAACAGTGACTTTTGAACAGTAATTATTCCGTGATCAATAATGCTTGCCGAATGTATTTTATCTGGTTGCGTCGGCTGAAAATAATTGACGTCGGCCAATGCATGCCGATTTGTCCTCTTGCGTCGGCTGAAAATGATTCTTGTTAGCCAATCCGTGTCGAAAATGATTCATGTCATTCTTGTCGAAAGTTGGTTTATGGAAAAAATACAATTGAGCCCCCCCAAATTACCACATTTTATTCAGATGGCCCCCCTAACTACCAAGGCTTGCACTCTGGCTCCCAAACTACCAAAACTTTTGAAAAATGCACATTTTGGCGAAATATTTCCATAATACTCCTACCACATGTCATTTTTCAATTAAAAAAATTAAAAAATTAAAAAAAAACTAAAATTTTATTTTTTATTTTTAAAAAAATATTGCGATCGATCAGAGGACGTATTGCTTCTTTCTAGCATTATCGTTGGGCACGATGCACGCCTGTAGCTTGGCGAACTCGCCTCCGCCTCTTCGAACGCGGATATGGCTAATTTTCTATCATTCGATGTCTATGATATTGATCTTTCGAAGGTTATGAATGATTCCAATCTGAATTTTGTTTTGTTACAAACAACAAGCAAGTTTATCATCATTGTTGAAGACCTCGATTGGTTTCTAACAGATAAATCAACGGTCGTGAGCTTGTTCGTTGATGTTCATATCCATTTTCATCTATGTGATTTTTTGGCATTCAAAACGTTGGCCAATATTTACCTGGGGCTTGAGGATCACAATATTTTCTCTCATGTGGATGATAATTTCTAGAGTGGGGCGAGCTTGAACTCGACCGAGATCAGTGGGTTGATGATTGGGAATTGGAACTCGCCAAGTCGGGCTATAAAATCTGTCATCACGGATTCACAGCGTTGCAAACGGACGGTGACAAAAGGGTGTCGGGAAGATCGGGTCGCGGTTGAGAAATAATGTCACCCTAAACACCCATCTTTTTTTAAAACAAAAAAATAAAAAAAAATAAAATTTTAGTTTATTTTATTTTTTATTTTTTTGAATTAATTAATTATTTTTTTAATTGAAAAATGACACGTGACAAGGGTATTATGGGGATATTTTGCAAAAAATGGCATTTTTCAAATGTTTTGGTAATTTGGAGGCTAAATTGTATTTTTCTTTTGGTTTATCTTTTTCTGATAATTCATGTTCATTTTGTCTTCTTGTGTTTATAATTCAATATCATCATATGAGTCTTGAGCATATCCTGGAAGCATTGATTTACCTTCGTCTTCATCATCCGATAATTGAGATAAATTTTCCAATAAATTCTTTAGATTCTAAAAGCATTTTTTAAACACAATGACACAACCTCAGACAAGCTATACATCAACCAACTACGTTTCTGAGCAACTTCTTTACAAAACTACAAAACAACAAAACAAATAACAAAGCTATAAAATTCAGCAATGTAAGCTTGTTTTTAATGGTCCTAATTCTTTTTCCTCTGTGTTTTGCGCAACCTAATTAAAGTTATGGCATGATTTAACTTTAGTGAACATTTTAGTTTGTCTATTATTGGAAGAACATATAAGAGTACCAAAGCTCGTACAAAAAGTTAATGACGACGGACAATAGCCAGTGATGTCTGACGACGGCAAAAAAAGGCTGTCGACTTTCGGTGGCAAATTTCGGGCAAACTTCGATGGCAATGACTGGACGAGGATTCCGGCAGACTCTGGTGACGAATTTAGGCAGCAGTTTCTGGCGAGCTCCTATTGCTGGAGGTGGAGAATAATGCACCGCAAGAGAGAGTGCATGCAATAAGTAAAAGTTCAAATTAGAAATTGGTTTACGATTTTAAAAAATGGAAATCATCTTACATAAATTAAATAGATTTTTCTGGTCAATTAAAAATGTTTTAGATTTAATCATGATTTTCGGTCGTCCAAAATATTGAGAATAGGGAAAAGAATTTCAAAAAATTTTTTTACGTCGAACATAAACGAATCTTAAAACCAAATTGATTAATTTGAATTAGAACAAGCAAAACAATGGCACAATTGAGCAAAATCTCTCGAGAAATGCTACACATATTATCAAGTGTTTACTCTTAAATGATTTCTCTCTGTAAAATGACAGTAAAAATTACAATTGGATGTTGTTGGGAAATCATATTCTGAGTCGAATTGGGTAGTAGTCTCAATCCGAGTCTAATAAAGATTCTTTGAAGAATCTGATTAACAGTCCAACTCCTAAATTTCTAGTTTAAGTAGGAGTAGTAAACCTAATTCAGACTTAATTCCATATCTTTGCGTCTAAATAGGCCCCCATACCCAGGTATAAACTACAAACTAAATATTTTATGCATATAACATATTTTTTTCTCAGAAGTTAATTTATGCATCAAAGTATGACCCTGGAAGGGTCTCTTAATTTTAGTCATGGGACCGTGAAGAAGATACTGTATTAGAAAACTCGTATTGGAAAACTGTACCAACAGATGTTAATGGTAATTTTTACTGCCACGTCAAGAAATGAATATTCAAGAATGAGTATTTGGGAATTGATCGAATATTATGTGCTGAGATTGTATTAAGAAATAGGGTTTTGAGAAAAAAAATTTTCTCAAAAATGCGTTTTTCATTTTTAAAGCAAAAAAAAAAAAAAAAAAAAAAAAAAGTTATAGAAGTACTTTTTAAATTTTGTACCAAACGGATATTTTTTTATTTTGCACAATTTTATATGTACGAAATATACATTTTAAGCTCCGCTTTACGTAGCAATCCTCAAATTCCAAACATGTGAAAGTCGAGATCCAAAGGACTAACAACGACGCACCAGGGGTAAAACCGCCAACTAAAACCAACAAAAAAACAAACCCACACTATTACTCTTCCACTAGCCAGTGTCTGTGTCAGGTCTGTGTTTAGGTGCTTTCCTCAACTCCTCCCTCCGACCAAAGATCCGAGCTGTTTGGGAAACCCTAACCCTAAAATCCCACATACGAACCGCAAAGTTTCGCCTCGTCAAGCTGTCACAATCGCTTTCAGGTGCTCTCTTTTCTTTCCTTCTCTGTTAAATTTGAGCTTTACACTGTTTAAAATTGGAACTTTCCTTTGTTCTCTTTGAGCTTTGCTTATACATTGCTTTTCATGGTGAGTAGATCGATAACATTGTTGGGCTTTGTTTGGTTTCCGAGAAAAGAATGAAGTGAACCCAAAAACTTAATTTGTTTTAAGAGCATGTGAGTTATAATTTTCTTTTTCTTTTCGTCTCATCTGTTTCTTCTCAATTTCTTACCGACCTAATATTATCTGAATCAATTGAAAAAAAGGTTTTTCTTTTCCTGCCTGTGTAATTACAGAATATAGAGAAAACCTGTTTCCTGAAAGCTAAGAGAAAGCTCTTAGTTTGGAAACAAAATTACATAACTGGCAGGGTGATTAAGCAACTTTACAGGTAGATAAGAAGCTAAGAGCTTGTCCATTTCTTGGAAGTTTTAGAATTCTGTTGGTTTGTAAGTGACATTGATGTTTATATATGAGGATTCCCTTCTGCATTTTGAAATAATTTCATTCTTCAGAAATTATGTGCAAGTAAAGCTTGTCTGTCCTCTAATCTCTCAGAGGCATCAGCACTGGCATTCCTGGTCTTCTTGTTGCTCTCTTTGAGGCTAAGGCTTTTATTTCTCACATTAGGCCGTGTTTTAGAGTGGTTGAATTGGACACCATCTACGTTAATCCGGCAAATGTGGGAGTTCTTCTTTTAAACTTTTAAATGATTGCTTCGTTGCACATTGCAGTCTTGCAATATTCTTTGCAACATCATTTATCTTTCAGTGTGCCCTGGCCTTATGCTTGTCTGGATGAGAATACAACATAGCATCACTCTTCTAAACTTGCTGGATGCAATCAATGATTTTACTATTTATTTATTTTTTGGGTGAAACTGCTGCTTAATGGTCATTGGAATGTTATCTTACAGGCTCCTAGTCTGAGTATTTCCGGTGTTTGTATCAAAGTCAAATGGACTACAGCTCTGAAGAGTCAGATATTAGTGAATCTGAGATCAATGACTACGTAGAGAAACCATATGAACAGCTGAGGGCTGGAAAGTACAAAGTTAAAGATCTCAACGGCACGCTCAGATGTCCCTTCTGTGCTGGAAAGAAGAAACAAGATTATAAGTACAAGGATTTGCTTCAACATGCTTCTGGAGTGGGTAAAGGTTCTGCTAACAGGAGTGCAAAACAAAAGGCAAACCACCTTGCCTTGGCAAAGTACTTGGAGAATGAACTAGCAAGTGAAGTGGATCAAACCCAATGTCCAATTTTACCAATACCTGTCACTCAGCCTCCAAAGCAAGATGATCTTTATGTGTGGCCTTGGATGGGCATCATTGTTAACATAGTGTGCAACCAAAGGGATAGAGAAACTTTTCATGGTTCTGAATATTGGTTGAAAAGGTTCAGTAAATTTAAACCATTGGAAGTTAATATTTTCTCTGATGAAAATGACCTAAATGCACAAGCTATAGTGAAATTTAATAATGATTGGAACGGTTTCATGAATGCAACTGAATTTGAGAAATCGTTCGAAACTGAGCATTGTAGCAAGAAGGATTGGAATGAACGTAAAACACATCTTGGCTCTAATACATATGGGTGGTGTGCACGTGCTGATGATTATGATGCAGAAGGTCCAATAGGGGATTTCCTTCGCAATAAAGGGCAGTTAAGAACTGTATCTGACATTGTCAAGGAAGCAGCTCAGACCAGAAACAATGTTGTGGCAAATCTAGCCAATGAAATCGATATTACGAATGAAAATCTCAATGAACTACAGTACAAGTACAATGAAAAGACCATGTCCTTAAGTAGGATGCTCTTGGAAAAAGACAAGCTACACTCTGTTTTTCTTGCAGGTTTATTCCTGGTGCTCTATGTTTTTTTATACGTGCTTCCTAATACAAGCACATGCTCATTTGCAGCGTCTCGTGTCTGGTGAAACTTGCCTTTTTGTTAGGTTAATGCTTAGCCAAACTTGTCTAAATATAGAAATGGTGGCACTGTAGGTCCAAAAGGTGTTATGCATGTTCAGTTCACTATCCTTGACAAAACAACAAAATTTTAGGCTTGTACTTACTCGTTACTATGCCTTATGAAAGGATTTTTTTTTTTTTTGAAGGTTACACTTTGAAATAAGTTTGTAGTGTTGAGACCCAGGAATTAGACAGTCACAAAAAATCATGCCATCATTTTAAATTATGTTAATGTCATCATCATTATGCATGACATGAAAATGATATTTAACTGTTTGATTTATCAGAAATAAGGAAGATGCAGCGGCTTTCACGTGATAATGTTCGAAGGATATTTGATGAACATGAAAAACTAAATCACGAATTGGAGACTAAGAAAAAGAAACTTGATTCCTGGAGCAAACAACTGAACAAGCGTGAAGCACTAACTGAGCGTGAGAGACAAAAGCTTGATGAGGATAAGCAAAAGGTGATATATGGGAATGTGGCATTTCCAAACAATCAATTTTTTTTTTTTCAATAAATAAGATTTTTTTATAATTCAATTTCACTTTCTTATGTGTTGGTTATAAATCTTAGTAGTTTTAGACATGTTGGTATGATTTGATCTAAGCTCGTTTGGGTGCTTGTCCCATGCTGGTCTACTTTCACTTTTATTGTAATGGTATATTTACTGTTATCCTTCATATCTACATCTTTATATATAAGCTTACTGCCCCAAGTATCTTTCAGTTTGAACTGAATAAAAACTACTAGTATTGGCTTATTTGAAATAAATAAATGACAGATTTAAGAGAAGCTCTTTGAAGTGCTACATGCAAAACATTTGCTTTGATGATGTACAACTACACTTCATGCTGGGTACTGATGTTTATTTTTGGTACTTCTAGCATGATGTGAGGAACAATTCACTTCAATTGGCATCCATGGAGCAGAAAAAGGCCGATGAGAATGTCTTAAGGCTGGTTGAAGAGCAAAAGGTGTGTGACTCAGGTTTTAACTAGAGTCTGTTTATGCTGCAAAAGAGTTGCTCTTCATTTTACACTTTCTGTAGCATTTATTAATCAAGAATTTTAATTTTTCAGAGGGAGAAAGAGGAGGCCATTAGTAAGATACTTCAGTTGGAAAAGCAGCTGGATGCTAAACAGAAATTGGAAATGGAAATTGAAGAAATCAAAGGGAAACTACAGGTGATGAAGCATCTTGAAAATGAAGATGATACATCAGTTCGGAAGAAGATGGAAGAAATGAACGAAACATTGCAAGAAAAAGTTGATGATCTAAACGACATGGAAGAAATGAATAATGTTCTTATTGCTAAAGAGCGATCTAGCAATGATGAGCTACAAGAAGCTCGCAAACAATTCATTGCAGTATGATTTCTTTTGCTATATATATGTTTGTCTATTTGCATGTGTCTATGTATTTGGGGACCTTATGCGTCTAATAGTCACTAGTTCAATAGTGTGCTAAAAAGTGGTTTAGCATCATTGTGTTGAAGATTGTATTAAATGTGTCTTAAAATATGTAGTTTCAAGTTACACATAGGAATCAGGAACCAACTGATTGAAATGTCCCACTTGAGAGATCTCAAAAATCAGAAGTAGCAAATGTCTTATTATCCAATTCACATTGTCGTTTCTGAAAGGAGATAGAAACGAGATGAAGTACCTTAATCATTGATGTGCTTGTGACTGGTCACTTTAAGAAACAAGCCAATGACATTCAATTGATAGCAATTGTGTGAGCTAATTCTTTTTAGTTTTCTTGAAACGACTGCAAGAGTTTGAGGATAAGAGAGGACTACCACCAATTGTGTTGTCCTACATGCCATAATGGCGTCTAATGGACCATAAAGTAAAAAGACATAGGCTCCTAGAGATGAATCTCCCCATAATCATGCCATATACTAAAATCAAAGGAAAAAAAATTGCATTAGTAACTTTTTCATGTTTACATGTGTAACTAATAAGTAATGGAAGCTGCTTTTCTTTTTTCCTTCTTTAGGGTTTGACGGAGATGATGCTGGGCGGTCGCACTAATATTGGAATAAAGAGAATGGGAGAAATTGATTCGAAGCCGTTTCAGAATACATGCAAGCAGCGATTTCCCCTTGAGGAAGCAAATGTGCAGGCCTCGACACTATGCTCCTTGTGGCAGGAGAATTTGAAGGATCCAAATTGGCATCCTTTTAGAATTGTTGATATCGATGGTAATACCCAGGTATATTCTTTTAAATACTGTTTAAGCCTCTTATTGCTGTATTCATGTATGCACTTGTTTAGGAGCTTGTGTGAATTTGCATTTGTCATTTATATCATATAGTTGTTTATGTTGTTATTATAAAAGCATGAATCAAAATTAGTTTGTAGATATTTGATTTTTGCTTACAAGTTATTCATGATGGGCTGAACTGTCTCCTAATTGATTGCACAAATTTTTTCTCATATGAAGTGTGTGCTTTAAAGCATTCAAACGATGACTGAAAAAGAAAGTTGTTTGTGTTGGTTTGTCTGATTTCATAAGCCCCAAGTATACATCCTGTGTACTTAGGGGCGCCTTACGCTTTTTTAATGAAAATCTCTTACTTATCAAAAAAAAAAATATTTTGACGCTCTTTGATGCAGGAAATAGTAAATGAAGAAGATGAGAAGCTACGAAGTCTCAAACAGGAGTGGGGGGAAGGGATATACATGACTGTCATTACAGCATTGAAAGAGATAAACGAGTATAATCCAAGTGGCCGTTACATTGTTTCTGAGCTCTGGAACTTCAAAGAAGAAAGGAAAGCCACATTAAAGGAGGTCATCAGTTACATCTTGAAGAATATCAACACACTTAAGCGCAAGAGACAGTGAGGCAGAGGTTAGTATTTTATTCATATATCTTAATTGAAGTTTTAATTAAGTGCAATGGATTTAAAATATTAAGCTCATTTGTAGGCCAATTGGCATATTGGGATTGCCTTGCCAAATAAGCTCCAAAGCTAATTGACATAAATATTGGTTATTAAAATCTTTCGTTTCCAAAGATACAATTATTTTTCAAAATGTAAGAGATAACTCCCATGACTGTCAAGAAATGTAGTTAACTATCACTACAAATGAGCTGATGAAGTTGTTTGGTAAGTAAATGGGAATTGGAATATTTATTTGAATAGTAGTATGAAATGATTGATGTGATATAAAATTTGAGAATGTTTTATAGAAAAGTGAAAAAGTTTTGTTTTGTAGTGAGTTTTTTTATTTGAATAGTAATAAAAAATTATTGATGTGATGTAAAAAGTGTAAAAAAGTTGGAATGTTTTTGATTTGATTTTTTTGGGAGAAGTGAAATGGGAATTGAAAATATTAGGATGGGTTACCAAACAGGCTCGATATATGTACATTGATGGGACTTCCAACTTTTGCAAATTCATGATGCAGTGAGTGAAATTATTTTTTATGAAACTTAAGTTCAATCTAAATTGTTATATAGAAAGGTGAGAATGAGTATAGATAAGCATGTTGGTTGAATATCTCCACCTAATTTTCTAATTGTGAACCATGCCCCCCCCTGCCCCCCCAAATCATGTTCATCTTCAGAAGGTTATGAATGACAACAGGAGTTTGTTCCAGAGGTATGGTTTTGTACCTCTTAGTGATTAGCGATGGGCTATCTAGGTTACTTCTATGTTGAAGTGAAATCTTTCAAAATTCTATATGAAAGTAGGAACAGAGGTATTCATCTAGTTGAGAGGAGCAAATGAGTTCACTGTGCGGTGATTTTGGGCAAGCCGAGTGTGGGTTGGCTGTTAAAAATGGTGGAGTTGATTAGAGGAGACGATCAACGGGACTTCTGTAAGACTTTCATAGTGGATAGTATAGCGCAAGTTGCTTAGAGGTGTGTGAATAGCCATGGTAGATTTTTGGATGTATTAGAATATGGTGCAAAAGGGTGGCAAAGTTTCATCATCATCCCAGAGAGCCAAGAAAGGAGTGTGTGGTCCACTATTTTGAGAAGAAAGATACTGTTGGGAGTAGTTATGGAAAAGAGCTTGGGGCTAGTCTGGTGATGTTGTGGCTAGAGGATCATGGATGATTGCCGTATGTGGAGGCTCTGGTAAGGAAGGGACATTCTTAGGAATTTGGGTCTTCGAGTAGGGGTATTGTGGGTAATTTGGGGACTCAAAAGGTAAGAGAAACGCCCCATACTCCCTCTCTTCGCGAGCGGTGGCGCTTGTAGGCGCGTCACGCAAGCTCTCAAACTCAATTCACTTTCATCTTCTTTCCTCTACTCTCTTTGTCAAGGAGTGTTAAGAAAAGAGAGGATCGGCAACCCTGAAGAGATCTATGTTTGCATCTCTTTGGTTTTCAGCCATGTGAGGCGCGGTTGTTGTGAACCCCTTTGGGGGTTGTCGTGTGCGGTAGGGTATGGAGAGTCGATTCTTTGTAGAGGCTAAATCCTTCATCTTCGTGGTGGTGAAAGGGTCTGTTGAGTTGAGGGTGGCAGAGAAGAGGAAAGGATTCTCAAGGTGGGTTCTATTGGGTGAGCGATGCATTGCTTTGCTATTGTCGATGGTGGAAGAGGTGTTGTGAAATCCTGGCTCCGAGGATTTCGTTAAATCTTTTTCAGGTAGGGTTCGAAGGTGACTATCGTTCGGAGAGGTGGGAATAGCTTCAGCCGGTTCTTGGAGTTGGTGGTGTATGCTGTGGGTGGCCGGAGAGGGATGGTTGTGTTTCCTAAAGGCCGTGATGGGCGGGATTGGGGTCGTGTTTCGGGGGAGTTGAGCAAAGCGTTGCTGTTTTTGGGGACCACGGTGGTGTCGTCTTCTTCTAGTGGTGTCCCAGTGAGGAAGAGTTTGGGCAAGGTCGCAAGTGTTTTGTCGTTCACTGAGGTGGTGCGCTCGCCAGTTGATGGCGGGCCTCTGGTTTAGACAGCGGCAGTGGTTTGGTGCGAGGTGGAGATGATCATTTCGTTGGGTCCGGAGCTGGAGTCTTTCTGGCAGGCGGTGGATTGTTACGCTTTGGAGAGGTCCTCTTCCGGTCCTCTGGGTAAGGACCTTCTGGCATGCTCCAAGAAAAGGGCTGCAGGTGACGCATCAGTGCAGGAGTTTGGGGTCTTCGGGAAGCTTGATATTTTTGAAGAGTGGTGGTTGCCGTCAGTTGCTCCTCAGTTGCCGTTCCGGCGCTCTTTCAGTCGCCAGTAGACGTGGGTTTCTCGATGGGGTGCTTGTCAGTAGGTTTGGCGTCGAATCCATTTGGCAAGGGGGGTGTTCCTTCCCCCTTTTAAGTGGGTTCTGTTTCCACCGAGGCCGTTCTCCTCAATGCATGGGTGTTCTCCCCAGTTTTTACCTGGGATGTCTTGGAGGGAACAACAGTCTTCTTGGGTCTGCGAGGTGGGTGAGTCTTCGAAGGGGGATGATCCTGGGGGAGGGGTTGTTTACCCCAGGGTAGTGCAAGATGTTAAGTCGTGTTTTTGCACGATGAGGATTTCTTTCCAGGTGTCTGAGAAGCGTTTTCTGGATTTCTTGACCTTTGTTGATAAAGGGCAGCTCTCTGACTCTGCTCCTAAGAAAAAAGGGAAAAGAGATGTCAAGAATCTAGAATGCTCGATCAATTTCAGTGCTAGGGGTGTGGGTTCTAGCCAGGTTAGGGGCAAGAAGTTGAGGGTTTAATGGAGCCTTTCTTCTGTTTTTGAGTTTTTTTGGGTGTTCTTCATTTGTTTTCTGTTTTTCTTTTGTTTTGTTGTATAGTCCATGTATGCTTAAGGGCGCCTTTACGTTTTTTTAAGGCTATTTCTTTTATTACCTATAAAAAGAAAAATGGTAGGAAGGAGTGATAGATTGAGTTTTCCTTTGAGGGCATGGAATCCCCTTAATTTTTGGTATGTAAAAGAGCTGTTGGTATCCTTTAAAAGGGAAGTGGAGAGGTGTATGACTCAAGGAATAGCGTTAACCACATCTGCGCTATCACCCCAAAAGGACTAATCAATTTTGAAGCTTTCTTAGAATCCCTTATAAAGTCCAGTTTTACTTAGTAACTAGGCAATGTAAGACTAACACCCATGAGTGTCTTTATAAACCACTTACTCTATATAAGCTATTCATCTCTTGCCAATATGGGACTAAGGTGTTACAAAGTTCCCCCCTTAAACCCATGACGTCCTTGTCAGGGTCATGTCATGCATTGCTCTAGTACCACATGACCTGACATTACTAGGTGGCTTTAATACCATTTGTATCGACCTAAGGAAAAGCGCTAGACACATCTGTGCTATCACCCCAAAAAGACTAGTCAATTTTGGAGCTTTGCTAAAATCCCTTTTAAAGCTCAATTTCACCTAGTAACTAGGCAATGTGAGACTTAGCACCTATGAGTATCTTTATAAACTACTCACTCTATATGAGTTATTCATTTCTTCCCAATATGGAATTGAGGTGTTACAAGAGGTATCTGGAGATGTTAGAAGTGGGCCAAACATATGGGCCTGGGAATGTAAATTCTATTTGTAAGCCCACTGAAGGAGAAAAGGCTCTGGTTACGGGGAATGAAGGATTGGGCTCGATATTTTCCAGGGCCAATGTGGCCATTAGGCTAAATAAGCCTATAGGGTCAGATGGGAAGAAGATTATGGGTGAGGTGATTGAAAGAATTGAAGTCCAAACCCTTTCGAAGACTCGTGATTTGGGGTTGTATATCATCGGCAGTCTCAACCAATAGTTAAGGTGAAATGGAGGGTGAAAGAAGAAGTGGGTTGTGTGGCGAGTTCGAGCAAGGCTAGTAAGACAGACGTTTCTCCAGCAGCAACTCGGCAAGAAGTTGTGAGTAATGTAGTCAAGAAGGGAGTTGATGTTGGGGCATCATCAAGCTCGGTGATTGGTTAGACAACGACAGAAGATGCCGGAGCATATGGGTTCTTACACAAACAAGACTGAAGGAGGGGGGGGGGGGGGGGGGGGGGGGGAGTTGATGCTGGGTTTCAAGCAAGCTTGGCGATTGTTCAGACCATTATGTAAAAAGTAGTTGGAACAACTGGGTTTTACTCAGATAAGACTGAAGGAAAATTTGATGCCATTGGGGAAGGAGTTCTACGGCAGGAGTGGGCTGGTGTTACAGGGAAGTTCATCGTGTGTTGTTTTTGGCGTTTGTTTAGGAGGTAACAATGAAGGGAAAGGTTTGGGGGTGAGTGGGTCCTTGGAAGTGGGTATGCCTTCAGAGAGCTCGTTAGTTCAAAGGGTAGACTATCATTTGGGTGATCAATATTTGCATTAGGTGGTAGATTGTGGACAAAAGAATAAAAGGCCCATATTGAATTTATGATCTGGGGCCCCTTTGGCGCTCTTGGAGAATGGGGTAGGGAAAGAAAGTTTTGAGGGCCAGGAGTAAGGGTAAACTATTTGAATGGAATTGAGTATGAGATTGGAAAAGGTTTATCGTGGGGATATGATTCATCCATCTATGGCTGTGGTGACTTACTCAGATGAGGAGTTTAAGTGAGCCGTTGAATGTTTATCCAGTTGTTGTAGTTGAGGAATAGAGAGTGTTGTATTCAGTGTCTTTAGATTGGGTGGTTGAGGGTAAAAAATTTGTCATGTAGTGGGGTATCATGTGAGGGTTTCAAGGACCAATTGTTGGCTTTGTTCACTACAATCAAAGCAAGTTGGCATCAGAATGGTGAGTAGTATTCTGGATTTAAGTGTTAAGTCAGCTAATATTGGAAATTGTGAGTTAAAGAGATTGGTGTGTTTAGTTAATTATGACATTAAGGGAGGTAACTCTAATAGTGTGAAAGGAAAGGGAAGGGGTGCTAATTGTTGCTTATGAAACCTAAGATTGTATCATGGAATGTGACAGGGTTGAATGAGAAGGAGAAAAGATTGAGGATTAGAGGTCTTTTTGCGGATTGGAAGGCATATATTGTTTGTTTACAAGAGACAAAAATGGAGTATATATCTAGGGAGGTAATTCATACTTTATAGGGTTGCAACATGTGGAGACTGGTCATATTTGGGATCGAGAGGGCGGCGTCAAAAGGGATTTGTTAATGTGAGATAGGTGGGTGGTGGAGAAGATTGAGGATTGGAAATTTTTTTGCAACCGTGCTCCTTTATAAGTGTTATTGAGAATTTTGAATAGCCGTTTGTGGGTGTGTATGGCCCTCATGATGATGTTGAAACAAAATGTCTTTGGGATGATTTGGTTGGCCTTATGAGTTTATGGGAGGTGTCGTGGTGTATTGAGGGTGATTTTAATGTTCGATTTCCTAGTGAAAGATCAGGTGATCCTAGACAGTCATTAGCGACGTTGGATTTTTTAGCATTCATTTTGTATCAGGGCCTCATGGACATCGTGCTTGGAGGGGAGAATTTTACTTGGTCTAATAATCGTGATTCTCAAGCATGGTTTAGAATTGATAGGTTCCTTCTATCTCTGGATTAGGAAGAACATTTTCCGAATGTTGCTCATAGATGTCTTCCTAGAATCCTGTCGGATAACTTTTCTTTGATGTTGGATAGTTGTGAGGCGGGTAGGGGT
Organism: Alnus glutinosa; assembly: GCF_958979055.1. Classification (NCBI taxonomy): domain Eukaryota; kingdom Viridiplantae; phylum Streptophyta; class Magnoliopsida; order Fagales; family Betulaceae; genus Alnus; species Alnus glutinosa. Next base: position 8,497,645 of record NC_084896.1, on the reverse strand, counting down.
AGTTGGTATTTTTAGTTTGAAAATGTGTGGCTGAAGTCAAAGGGTTTCGTGGAGCTGGTTGTCCTGTTATTATTAGGGTTCTCCTAGCTATGTTGGCACAAAAATTGAAAGCATTGAAATAATATTTGAAGAAATGGAATGCGGAGGTTTTTGGTAATGTAGGGAAGCGAAAAAAGGTTCTTTTGGATGGTATCCGTGAACTGGATATGATTGCAGAGGGAAGACCTTTAAATGAGGGTGAAAGGTAGAGGAAGAGAGATATTTCTAGAGAGTTGGAGAGGATCATCCTTCTTGAAGAAGTGAGTTGGAGGCAGAAGTCATTGAGAGAGTAAGATAAAAATACTAAATTCTTTCATCGAGTGGTGAATTCACATAGAAGCAATAACTTGGTGTAGTATTTAGTTGTTAACAAGGCTATGTCTACATAAATAAGGGAGCATATTGTATAGTTCTACAAACGGCAATGTTTCGAATAGTATAGTTGGCAACCAAAGTTGGATGGCCTTTCTTCCTTTCCATTGACAAGGAGGAGTGAAAAATTGGTTGGAAAGACATTTTGAAGAAAGTGAAGTGTTACAGGTGGTGAGAGACTTGAATGGTGATAAGGCCCTAGGACCTGACAGATTCTCTATGGCTTTGTTTTTTTAAAGTGTTGAGGTATTAAGAGAGGACATCATGAAAGTATTCAAGGAGTTTCATGGCCAAGGGAAGTTTGATAAAAGCTTTAATGCTACTTTTGTGTCCCTTTTCCCCAAGAAAGCCGATGTAGTGGACATTTAGGATTTCCATTCAATTAGTTTAGTGGGTGGTTTTGATAAAGTTATTTCTAAGGTCTTGGCGAACAAGCTGAAATCGGTATTGGGATCATTTGAAGTTAATAGAATGCGTTTATCAGAGGTAGACAAGTTCTGGATTCTATCATGGTAGTTAATGAATGTCTAGATAGTTGGATTAGATCTAGGGAACTTGGAGTGTTGTGTAAATTTGATTTGGAGAAGGCGTACGATCATGTTAATTTGGAGTTTTTGCTATATTTGTTGAAGAGATGTGGAGTTGGAGGGAGATGGAGACATTGGATAGCACATTGCATCTCTACGGTCTGGCTTTCCATTCTCATTAATGGTTCTTCTTCTGGTTTCTTTAGCAGTTTGCGTGGATTAAGATAGAGGGATCCGTTGTCTCCATTATTGTTTGTGGTTGTTATGGAAGCACCAAATATGATGATATATGCTACAATGGATAGGAGATTCTTATCAAGATTTTCAGTCGGATCGAGGAATAATGAAGATATTATAGTCACATTTATTGTTTGTAGATGATGCTTTGATTTTTGTGAGGCGGATTGTGAACAATTTTGTCATTTGCAGTGTCTTTTCTTATGTTTTGAAGTGGTTTCGGGGCTGAAAATTAATTTGACTAAAGCAGAGTTGGTTCTTTTAGGTGATATGGGTGATTTTGAGGCTTTGGCTCATATTCTTTGGGAGCTTCTTACAAGGCTACTACTATTTGGAATGACATTATTGAGAAAATGAAACATCGTTTGGTAGGATGAAAGAGGCTTTATCTGTCCAAGAGAGGCAAGTCGACTTTGTTAAAAATTCTTTCTTTCTAATTTGCCGACGTATTACGTCTCTCTTCTCTATTCCTGTACATGTGGCTAATAGGCTTGAAACACTTTTGAGGGATATTTATGGGGTGGACTTGGTGATGAGTTTAAATTCCATTTAGTGAATTGGTTGGAATTTTGTACTCCAATAAAATTAGGAGGATTGGTGGTGATAAAAAATCTGATTTAATTTCACCGAGCTCTTTTGAGAAAGTGGTCATGGCGGTATGCTACGGAGATGTAAGTTTTGTAGAGATTGGTGGTGGAAACTAAGTATGATAGTTTGAGGGGATGTTGGGTAAGGAGGTTGTGGGGCCCTTCGGAGTGGGGAGTGTGGAAGTATATAAAGAGGGGATGGGAAGCTATCTTTAGATTTGTTAGATATGAGGTAGAAGATGAGTCCAAGCTGAGGTTTTGGCGTGATTTATGGTGTGGGGAACAACCCTTGAAGATTTCTTATCTAGACTTATTTAGTATTGCATGTAGTAAGGGTGCGTAGGTGGCGGATTATGTGCAATTCCAAAATGAAAACCTTCAATGGAATAGATTCTTTACCAGACGAGTGCATGATTGGGAGGTGGAAGCGGTCTCTTATTTCTTTGAGTTGTATTTTCACATAGTAAGGCAAGGAAGAGATGATAGAATTTGTTGGATCCCTTCCAAAATGAGAAAGTTTGAAGTGAAGTCCTATTATCATGTGTTATCCATTCCTGCTCCAAATGGCAATGGACTCGCCGATCAATCAGTAATGAAACAGAGGGATTCGAACCCTCGATAGTTCATTTCTTCTTCTTTTTTTCTTTTATTGTTATTTATTATTATTATTATTATTAACTATGCTGGTTTTCAAGACCAGAGCTATCGACCACTTGGCCACCTCTCCTAGGAAGAGTATTTGAAAGAGTAAAGGCTCCTTCGAGTGACGTTCTTAGTGTGGATGGCGTATTTGTATCCAAACCATTCTCCTCAGCCGCTTGAATGGAATATTTGATGCATTGTACTTTGAAATTAGAGGTTAAATACTCAATTATACCTTAATTCCGACAGATTGTAGTTGATTCATGAATCATTTAGTTGAGGAAAGCCCTAAATTCGGATTTTGATAGGGTCTGTGTTCATAGTATTTCATTAAGTTTTACCTCAGCGTCAATCTACACAAATCACCAAGCAGACAGACTTGATATTTGGGGTAAAATGATGAGTCATTTCTACTATCTGTAACACCTACAATTACTTTCTAACATCATATTTGAAAAGCTCGTATGTTCCATACATCAAGCATCTAATTTGATGGTTATGAAGTTTTAACATGAATATATTCATAACTATATCATGTTGGAATCAATGATGGGCAAGTCATCAAATATGAATACACAATTCTTGTTGAAGTTTGATTTAACTGCTGTTTCATCATATGATTTTAATGCTAGGTGACGCAGGAAATTCCAAGAGGTAAATGGATGGGGAATCCATAAAGGATCTGGAAGGTGGTAGCATAAGTTCCTGGTCCATATCTTATCTCAGCTACTTGGCTCCATTTGTATGTATGGTATATACTATATATATAAGATGGGGGTCTTTTGGACTTGAATTCGACACTTGTCCAATGAACTTTATTGGTGGGAATTTCTTTAGTGACTGCAGTTTCATAGTACAATATTATGACAAAAACTTCTTCCAGGACCCTTTTTCTATTTTAATATTTGCAGCTCAAGATTTTGGCAGCTCCTGATCTGAGTTTGGCCAACTCAGCCCTAGTTTCAAAATAATATTGCATTGAGCTTATGGTGGTAATTAAATAACTTGGCCTTTTTTTTTTTTTGCCCTTTTGGCTAACACTTCGTTTGTTATGATGTGAAGTATTTTAAGTTGAAAAATATTTTCAGGTGAAAACATTTTTCGGCTTTTGGTTTGTATAGATAATCAGCAACTTCTGACGGCGACTGAAAACGGCTGACAACCTTTGGCAACCGATTTTTGGATACAAAACACCGAAAAATAAGAAAAATGTTTTTCAGAAAATATTTTATGCAAAACAAATAGAGCCTAAGGTTGTGGTAGTATTTTTTTTTCTTACTTTTGGATTAGGGATCTTTGAAAAGCTAACAGATATTTCTGACTTTCGAACTACCTTCACTTGCTACCCATTTATCAAGGGATTAAAAATTAAGATGTATTAATGAAAAAATATAGGCTTCGCCCCCAACTCTCTCTGCAACTCCCTCTATCAAACTTACCATGGGAGAGCAGCTCCAAGCTTTTGAAGCTTCTCTCCCCCCCTCTTTTCTTCCCCTCTTCTTCTCTTCATCCTGTTTGCCCTGCGCACGCCTCCTTTGAGGTCCTTATCTTCCTTTGTGATACTTTTCTTGCTAGATTTCTCACTAGCCTCTCCTCAGACTTGTTGCTATAGCATCGTTGGTGGGTTTTCCTCCACTTGATCGGATTGGTGTGCCTCCCATTAATGGCCGTGGATCCCTCGGTATTTTGAAGTTCTTAGATCTGAGGTTTTTCACCTTAGATCTACTAACTTCAGAAGGCCCATACGCCAAGCGACCCACTCTATCAGAACCATGGCTCTTCCCCCTTCAACCCACTATCAACCGTTTCATCGCCCGGCACTCCGGCGTTGGAGCGTGCAGCCCACACGCTAGATCTAGACACTGAGCGCGCTGATTCACACCGCTATCTGTTGCTAAGAACGATTTTCGGCAGATTTTCGTCACCTCCGATGCTTTGTGATAGGTTTATACTTTATGTTTTTACTTTTCTGTATTTTTCTTTGTTGGGTTATGGTCTCTTTTGGAGATCCGTTCACTAGAAGTTTTGTTTTGTTATTTGTGGTTTCAATCCTCTTCCATATCCAGATTAGTGGTCATCGAACCCTCTCAAAGGGTTTGTTTTGGACCGGGTTGAAGTCCTCTGCATGGGTCATGCCCTTGTTCACCACTTATTTGATATTTATCCGTCTTGTGCGAACCAAGCCTTGGCTTTGTTCAAGGTAAATAGGGTTGGAATATTTTCAGTTTCTCTAGGAACTGAAAACTCACAATTCCCTCCTTGGTTACCATGTTACTCTTCACGTTGGTACTACTTTTTTCAGATTTGGGTTTATTGTTGGGGAACCCACCCCTCTGCTTTAATGTTTGTACCCTTTCCGGTTGAACAAAAATTCATACTTACAAAAAAAAAAAAAAAAGATGTATTATCTGTGTTGAATAATGCTATGCAAATAAGCAAATCCTAGGAAGTAACATGCACCCACAAATGTTATTCTACGGGGAAAAGCCTATTGCACAATAATTGTGCACAACCACTCCTATTGGTGTGATCTATATGAGTAAGATACACATACATGGATCCTACTAATGTGAGTGATTGTGCACAACCTTATTGTCCAGGTACCAATCCCCTATTCTATGTAATTTTGGAAGGAAATGTTATATAGATTGTCAATGCGATCAAAGCAAAGGGCAAAAATTGGAGCAAATTTAGACATATTGTGGGCGGAATCAAAGACGGTATGCTTCACTTACAGTTGAGAAGAATTGATCATGTAAAGAGGGATACAAATTCTGTTGCTCATAGTTTAGCCAAAGAGACAGTAAAGGATGTCATGAATAAAATTTAGTTAGAAGAAATTTCAAATTGTGTCTATGGTATATAATCCGTGAGCAATTTACCCCCCCGTCTCATCATTGATTTTATGAATAAGGCATGAAATTTGTTAAAATAAAATAATACAGCTAGTTTTTATATGAAAAAATATGCCCCAAAAAAAAAAAACCCTTATAAATGCTTTAGTGATAAATACTGAATTATTAAAAATAATAAATATTAATACGATAACATTTTAATAATTATTTTTTTAAAAAAAAAAAAAAATCGAAACTATTACGTGGCATTTTGCGAAGGTCGGTTCCCAGTTAAGCTTACCATTTCTAGGCTTCGCTGAACTGAAACAGAATCCGGAGAGAGAGACAGAGAGAGAGAGAGAGAATGGCACAACCGAGCAAAGAGCCGTGCAAGAAAGAGGCATGCGACATCCAAGCCTGTCTCTCCAAGAACAACTTCCTCTCTCAGAAGTACGTTTTATGTTCATGTATTCGTGTTTATATATTTATATTCATGATTGTCTTCTGTTTGGTTGCCGATAATATGCAAGAAAACAAAAATAACGGAGAAATTTATTTAAGTTTTATCCTGTTTCGTTTTATTTAGAAATGAAAAATCAACTCTTTGATCCGAATAGCTCTGTGCTTTTCTCATTAGACGGACGGGGAATTGCTTTCTTTGTTATGTTTTCCTAGATTTTTCTCAGCATCCATCGAATACTTTTTGAATTGACGATTATCATGTTTCGATAATTAGGGTTCATGGTTGTCGTCTTTCCTAACTTGTAGCTGTCTTTTTTTGCTTTTTTTTTTTAATGATTAATTGGTTCATTACGATGATTTAGCCAATAACTATTCTGATTCACTTTCTTTGAAAGGTTTTGATGTTTTATATTGATTTGAATGATGAATCCTTCCTGTGTTTTTTTTTCCCGGTTTTATTATTATTTTTTAATTTGATTGATGTTACTACTTCCCAGAGACTAAAAATTATCAGCAAATTTATTGTTTATCGCGGATAAAGGTTAAATCAAATGTTGGTAGTCCCACTAAAATCGAGGAGGAAATTGATGTTTCGCTCTTGGTGCAAACTTTCACTTGTTTAGAATTATCAGCATCATCCAAATATGATGTTTTTGATACTCAAGGAATAATTTAAGACAAAAGTTGTTGAAGTAAGTGTAGCCAGGTAGAAGTAAAGTTGCTCCGATAGCCAAGGGGGTTATCCTGCTCGTCAGATGATCCCATCAGGGCTACAACATCCATTTAGCAGAAGTTTGCTATTGCCGGTACACATGCCCTGGCTAAACTAACAAGGCGGTGATGCTCTTATTAGCTTTTTCGTCCAGTTGGCCTCTTTAGTTTGTCTAAATGTTTGCTTGAGGATCGAGAAGATATTGGTGTTTTCTTGGTTGCAATCTTGCATTTGTTGTTAGCCAACCAAGGTCTCTCAAGTCAATATGACATTTATACGAGGCATTTACAAGAGAAGACATCATTTTTTCTTCTTGAGTGGGATCATAAAGAAGAATTTTTATCCAGCCAGTGGATATATTTCTCTTGGTATATTTCTGACTCATACCATCTTAATTTTGATGGAAGCAATTCAACATGAAGCTCATTTTTCATGACATTTTTCCTTGAAAGAATACTATACAATTAACAACAAAATTCATTTGTTTAAGACATTAAAAAAATTGAACATTTTTTCGTATCATTATAAGTGCTCTTAGAAACAGTAGCTTATGAACTCTATCATATTTGATATCTATCCTTTTTTCTTTTTCTTTCAAAATTTTTCCTACTTTCCAATTTACTTTTTTATTGTGTGTGTTTGTGGGTGGTTGGGTTTAGCTTCCATCTTCTAGTTAGTGGAAACCACATCTCAAGTTGCATATTGAAAAGAACAATTTTAAAGGCTTATTAGTTAGAAGATCATCATACAGCAGGTCCTAATTCAAAAAGGTCAATAAACGTTTTCTAACTAAGGCGCGTTTCAATGAACTTATCTGCTTTCCAACCTGTTGTCCATTTTTGGAAGGCACTCTGCTCAAGCGTTCAATTTGTAATGCAATTAGAGAGTTTCATATATGGTTTAGTTTAAGAGGGCTACCTTCATATCCTATATTTGGAGTTTTGGCCCAGAACAATGATATGCGGCCATCATGTCTTTAAAATTAGTGTTGTTTAGTGCTCATGCTTAGTGGGAGCTATTGCTCAGGTGATACTTTGGCCACCTGTTGTATGGGGTGAGTTCAGTTTGTAAACATGTGGTATGAAAAGTGACACATTACCCACCTGAGGTCCATTATGTTACTGTTTGTCAAAATCTTCCTACAAAACTGGTATCTGCAGATCATGCGCTTTAAGAAAAAGCAACCATCTATCAATTTATGATTTAGAAAAATGAAAGGTAGCACCTTACCTGCATGAATTTTTTGATTGTTGGTTTCACACTTTCACTGTAATATTTAATAGCATAATTTATGGATGATAATAGAGCTGATCTAGGTGAGTAATGTGCAACTTTCCAAACTACAAACTTGTCCTGTACCACCAGAGGGTAAAATGTAGTTTGCCCTAACTGATTTGGATCCTTATCCACATTTGAAGTCTTCTCATGGTATGTAATAATGCATGATGAGGTGAGGGTCAAACACATCCATTATTGATGGACTTTATTCAAAAATTCTCATGCAACCCTCCTATTGTCTTCTTTGACACTGCTTCTACTTAATAACCCGAGGTCATGCAATATCTGGGGTTTGCATTTCACAAACTTTGCAGTTGTTTTGGATTGATGACCTTATTACCTTTTCAACCTAAGCTATCAAGGACTAGTTAGGCACTTAGGCATATTTGGTCATTCTCAAACTTGAATTCTTGTCTAGCATTCTAGGGGGCATTTTTTGCTGCATGAAATAGTATGGCTAGCTTCGTTTTGGTAGTTTTTATAATTAAAGTAAACGTGAAAAAGATCGTTAGCAACCAATGCTTCATTAAACAGCTTCCGAAAAGGTAATAGATTCATGCTCTTTAACTTTACTTCCTCTCCTATTCCTTTGGGGGACAGCTTTCTCAATTTCCAACCGTTCAAGAGAGTTGCTACTTCCATTTTCTGAAGTGTTTGATCGAATGGTAGGACCAAGAATTACTTAAAAAAACAAAAAAGTGGCAGGGCGCAGGACCAAGAGCATTGGGTTAGTTGCAGTGATAATTATAACTTAAGTTTAGGGAGTACTTATTGGCGCTGTATTTGCGGCTTTGAATTTGATGGAACTTGATTTTCTCCCAGCTTTATTATCATCTGTACCACTTTTCCCTTTAGCCAATTTTTTTTTAACAGTTTTGAGTTACTTTTTTTTATTCTAACCCAATTTATGATGTTGGTCCTCTTAGTGTCACCTAAACCTGCATGCAGTAGATTTCCCAATGGGTTGTTTCATGTATTGAGATATTAAAGCATTAGTTAAAATCTCAATTTGTGTAATCTTGATGCCATTGTGTTAATGCTGTAGGTGCCTTAAAGTTATTGAATTGCTGCAGTCCTGCTGCGAGAAATGTGATTATAAGTCAACACACTGTGCATCTGTCTCTGACCTTTTGAAGCAAAAGCCCAAGTAAAAGGCATTATCTGAAAATTTTAGACTAAATATGGCTTGTGTAGATCTTTGTTTATGCCATCTTTTGGGCAAATGCTGCAGAGCCACGGCACTGGATGTGGTTAGTCAATTCTTGGAGTTTCTCTTTCTCAGACAGGCTTATGGTGAGGAACCGATTCCAAACTTATTGCAGTGCTTGGTAGAGAGGGGGAAAACACAATAACATGATTTCATCATCTCAAAAAATGCTAGAGAAATTTTGAGATGGGGATTAGTATTACTAACTGTTGAAAGGTACATCATTTTAGTGGGATACTTTTTACATGTCTGATTGGTGCTTATTTGTACATACGATCTGAATTTTAATTATTTTCATGTTCAAGAAAAGAGGCAACCAGTTATTTTCAACTCATTTTCTTTTTTTCTTTTTTTTTTTTTTTTGTCTGTCCAAGTGATTTTTTTGTAGTTTACTTGTATTACTCCCACTACTGCTGTTGTGCACAATTATGACGTAAATGTTAAATGTAAGACATTAATTTGTAGTTATGATGAGCATTAATCGAATAGACGCGTTTCCCTCAAAAATCTATGAATTATTAGAGGGTTCACTGTATTCTCTCTCCTATCATCTATTCTCAAATTATGAAACAAATTTTTGCGTAAATAAAATTACTTCATTTGCCATGATCTTTCTTAAATATGTCCATTTCAGAGAATTTATTCACTGATTAGTCACTAGTCAGAACTTAAAAAGAGCCCATGACCTCATGGAAGAAGTAATGCAATGTTACCAATTGCTGAGAGCAATGGCTAAAGTCTTGGTCATTTTACATTTATCTTTTAAATAACATGTCTTCTAACGCCAAAAAATTCAGATTTTAGGAACACATTATATGAGGGGGCATCCTCCTTTGATGAAACTTTTGTAAGACCAAATTAACAGAAGAATCAAGGGGAAGATTATTGCAGTTTTTTTTATGTCTCCTTCGTAATTCTTTTCAGACCCTAGCCTCTGAACAACTACCTCAAATAAACCGAATCTCTCAACGCAATTTCTGGCTACTTTTCTTGTTTCAGTTAAAATCCTCGTTCGTTGGAAGTTGCTTCCAGAGGAGATTGTGCTTCTTTTTTTTTTTCTTTTGGCGGTTTAACTTCTGAATAAATTGACAACCTTTTTTTTATTATCAAAGCATCCATAAGTTTATGTGAAAGGGACCGTGATACATGTACTACAAGTGCAAAACTAGTGCACAACTCCAAAACACATTAGGGGACCCACACTGTCTTGGAGTTGTACACTAATTGTATTTTTAGCATTTCCCTTGAGTGATAGATTGCTTGAATTTACTTTTATTGCTTTACTGCATGAGAGAGAGAGAGAGAGAGAGAGAGAGAGAGAGCTCAAATTTGGGAGGAAAAGCATGCATAGAACGTTGGAAAAATTAAAAACTAGGATACACTATATAACAAATGAGCACAAAGTTATGAAGGCCAATGCATTTCGTATGGAGTGGGGAGAATTGCGTATACAATGCAAGAGCTGAAAGCATGGTTGAGAAAGGAAAAGAAGAAAAATCAAAAATCTCACATTTCTCTCTTCTCTCTCTCTCTCTCTCTCTCTTTCTCTATCCAAGAATAACATGATCGTTTCATCAGCAAGATCCCTCCCCAGAAAAAGTACGCAAGTTTTTAAGAGTGGCAAAGCAAAGATACATACATCATGATCTCAAGGATTCCTGCCGCCTAAGAGGGATGCCTTCAGCTCCATTAACACCGTCCTCTTCTGAGTGCTTAGAAAGTCGCATCGACAGAGATGTTGACAAACCTGTGCACGATTTCACAAAATCACCCATTAATTCAAAGTCATGAACCACACCGAGTTCCTACGGGACCCTTGTAACCTATCATCATTTGATATGAAGGGTTGGTTCACAAAGTGCTATACATATATATATATATATATATATATATATATATATATATATATATATATATATATATAGAGAGAGAGAGAGAGAGAGAGAAGAGCATACCATCGGACATATCCTTCGTTTTGTGAAGAAGAAAAGTCCCCGCAAGGATTGTCACAAACCCACACATTTCTGTGACTACCTGGGTTGGACTCTGCCTATCCCAGTCCTGAAAGTAAATTAAAATTACTCAATCTCATCATTTTGTTATCATCACATGATAATTGCAAATGAGTCCCTAGATTCAATAATGTAAGCCCCAGGGGGAAAAAAAAAATCAGAAATTACTCTTTGTACATCAGCTAAAATCTAACATTACATAATTAAAAGCAAGATTACTGTTGTTCTCAGGAAGAATAGCAATTGAAACAAGGAAAAAATAAATGAGTAGTTTGTGCATGAGAGAGAGAGAGAGCGAGAGAGAGAGGGACATGGAGCAAAATTACATCTGATAAAGTACAATAAAGAGTCTGGAAAGACTCAGCTAGCTTTGGAGTATGACAAATCATGTTTACCACTTCGCATATGAAAGATTAAGGCCAAATGCAGCCTCACAACCATTTATGTGAATTTTCATTTTAGATTGATGTACATCAATCATATCATACATGGACTTCTTCACTTGCATTTCTTTCATTTTATGTTATTTTCAAAGTTCCTTTTTCCTTAAACAACCAGTCGAAGACAACAACAGCCAGGTTTTAGGCTATCTTCATACCATCAATCTTCTTTCTCCTACACCTACACTCTGATACAGACAGAATATTGGAAGGGCTACGTGGCGGTACCGTAGCCCTCGCGCCGGCAGTGAATAAGGAGTCGTATCTCTATATTTTCTTTCCCTAATTGTCATAGCTAACAAGGAATAGAATTCCTCTAGTATTGTTCTTTCCTAGTAGATTTCTTGCATGATGTAAACGACGGCTAGACCTAATGGTTATCTCTTATGATCTAACCGTCTTCTATTTAAGTATAACCCTAATGAATACAGAGGCATGCTGAATATTATCAAAACCTAAAATATCTTTTTGTGTCATGGAGGTCATGGCTCCCTCGAAGTAGCCCATGTCCTTTTACCTTTGTTCTTGTGCTATTTGATTGCATCAAGTGGTATCAAAGCTTACTCCCTGTGTACTAAGAGGCGCCTTACACTTTTTTAATGAAATTCCTGTTTCTTATCAAAAAAAAGAGCTAGGGTTTCTCTCTTTAACAAGAAATTGTTAAACCTAGAGGCCCGATTTCCCTCGAACAAAACCAAAAAAAAATTGAGAGAAAAGTGAAACAGTCATCATAGGCCGTTCCCGGAACAAAAGCAAGACCTACCAGGATTTTTCACTCGAGTTGAGGCCGGCGACACGCTCCCTCACGCAAAGAATTCAGCAACAACTCATGGAAGGACGGATGGGAAGCTTGGAGTAGTCAATGCACTCCCGAGACATCAGCAACTCATGGCTCGGATTACTGAAGTTTTCAAGAAGCTGTCCACCCAAGGTAGGAACCAATGTGAAGAAGGAGAGAATTCGCGGGGGAGAGCACGCATGGGAGACAGAGAGGATTTCCAGGCGGAAGAAAGGTCTCACACCTTCGGCCACCGCCATGTTAAGTTGGACTTTCCCGGTTCAATGGGGAAGAAGATCCGACCAATTGGGTCTGCAGGGCAGAACAATTTTTCATATTTCAAGGAACCGGCAAAGAAGACAAGGCTGCATTGGCTTCCTTCCACTTAGAAGGAGAAGCCCAACTTTGGTTTCAAATACTGTTATGGGAAGGGCAAGAAATAGGCTGGCCAGAATTCAAGGAGGGCGTATTTGCTCGTTTTGGGCCTACCCAATTCTATGATCCCTTTGGAGAATTAACCAAACTGCAGCAAGAAGGAAGTATAAGGGATTATCAGGCCAAGTTTGAATCCCCACTCTCAAAGATAGGGACTTTATCTCAGAGTCAGCAAGTAGTTGTTTTGTAAGCGGCCTAAAGGAGGTAATCAAAGCGGACTGCTAGACGACCCCTTATTCTCACTTCAGCCATCGGCCTAGCAAGGGTCTATGAAGCCCACAACATGGCTCTGAAAAAACACGTGCCTTCAGAGACCCGGAGACCACCCGGGTCAGCCACTTCTTCCCATCAAAAGGTTAACACCTAAAGAACTTAAGGAGAGGAAAGAGAAGGGTATATGTATCAAATGCAATGAGAAGTATGGTCCAGGGTATCGTTGCAAAAAGCTTTTCATGATTGAAGCTTACTTGAGGGAAGATGAAGACGAGGACGTGATGACACAAGATGAGGAGGATGACACCCCGAAGATTTCTTTTCATGCCATTATCGGAAGGACACACCCGAAACCATGAAGATTTATGAGAGGATTGGGCGATCAATTTTTCTAGTACTCATTGATTCGGGCAGCACTCATAATTTTATGAGTTTAGCCCTTGCCCGCTTGTTGAAGTTGCAACCTGCAGAGGAGGGAGGGATGGACATGATCATCGCCTCAGGAGAAAAGATACGCAGTCTAGGTCAATGCGTTCAAATTCCAGTAGAGTTGCAAGGCAGAATTTTCACAGTAGATTTTTATATTCTGCAATTGGAAGGTTATGGGGTTGTGTTAGGCACTCAATGACTACAGATTTTGGGACCCATTAATGCATTTATGTGGAATATGGAGCAAGTAGTATTATATGGAATCAAGAATAGGTCCGGCAGGTCAAGGGAGTTCCTGTCTCTCTATCCAAAAGAAGCCGAAAACAGCAAGGGGGTACTGAAACATAATGGGAAGGAGAAGGAAAAAGAGATGGAGCAAATGTTGGAAGAGTATGGCGTGATTTTTGCAAAACCCAAGAAGCGGCCCCCACCACGCAGCCACGATCATTGCATCATCCTGCAGAAGGGAGCTGGACCGGTTAGTGTCAAGGCATACCGGTATCCATTTTTCAGAAAACGGAGATTGAAGAACAAGTGAAGGAGATGCTGGAAAGGAGCATAATCCGCACTCCAACAGTCCCTATTCATCACCGGTACTCCTAGTCAAGAAAGGGGATGGAACATGGCAGATGTGTGTAGACTATTGGGAATTAAACAAGATCACGGTGAAGGACAAATTTCCGATACCCGTAACTATCAAACAAAAATCAGGAATTTAGCACTGATTTTAAAGTTGAATGGACTCATTCATAGGAAATAACAATGGTCTATGACATGCCTATTAGAAAATTGGTATGAACCAAAGCCCAATTGCATATCTTGAATAAAAGGCCATATGGAATACTTCCTCATTTGCAGACCTTTTCTTCTCTGGATTGTCGTTTTCATTAATCCTAAAAGTTATTAGAGGGCGAGTATGAGAGTGAACACAACATTCTAAACAGCCTATGTTCTCTCCCTTCACATATTCACTTAAACTTAATTTTTACAACTCAGCTCATGTATCTGATGACCAATGTTATGATTTTTCATAATATAAAAAAATAATAATAAAATAAAATAAAAACTGAAAGAAATATTTAAGGGACTAGTTTCAAATTTTAGGTTTTGAACAACGACCAATACCAATGGATGCCCACATAATACAGGGGCTTTCACATTAGACATTTTTAATAGGATGAACTGATCAGATCATTTAGATAAAGTGAAAAATAAAAGCAAGTGTTCAGATAACACTGATCAGAAGAAGAATATACCTTAAACATGATGACACTAGCCAAAATAGTAAGTGATGTGAACATAACATAGTATATGGGAGATACAACGGCCGTATTAAAAGTATCAAGAGCCTGCATCAAACAAAGAAGAAAAAAAATCAGATGAATGATTATAAAACAGTAACTATCAAACAACAGGGGACCAAAAGAGTAAATAAAATAACTTTTCAATGTCCATATGAAGAGAAATATATGGTAGCATTCAAGAATTTTAGTTACGAGTCTTTCTGGCTTCCGACCCACTCAACTGACTAATGATTTCTAACATTATTTTAGCCTAGACCCGCAAGAGATAAATTGGAAAATAATGACCTCAACAGAAGCTTCTGCACCCCATAAAATACTATAGGTTGTGTTTGTTAATGTATTTGCGTAAGTTTTTTTGTGTTTTTTATTTGAAAAAGTGTTTTAATATGACGCAAAGGTGAGAAGTGTTTTTAGAAGTGTATTCTGGCGAAGTCCACATTTGAGAAAATGTTTACACCTGCTTATTTTCAGAAAACCCAAACATATGTAGAGTCTTACTTATAAAAAAAAATTAAAAAGAAAAAAAGAGTAGCCATGTGGTCCCCTCAGTGAAGGGGGGTGGCTCTGATCTGACTGGCCCATCATACGCATATAGTTGTACACTAATAGACTCCACCAAACCAAATTCCAAAACCTGCAAGTTGCAATTTCATAAATGAGGACAAATATACCCTGAATACCAAACCTGCATACAATGTGCAGCCAAAGAGAAACCCCCTTGAGTTAATACAAACAAATGAGGAATCGTATCACACTAAAGATTCAACCAAAAATGCAAAGGTCGGCACATGTGCATGAGAAAGATATTATCACCCTCCATGACATCGTTATCAAAGAGATCCATGCGCCCAAAATCATCACAATCTATTCAATTCCAAATGTCCACGTTCTGCCAAATCACTTATAGTACCAGTTTAATCAAACTCAATAATCTATTTTGCTCTCCCCAAGTTTCCAAACTATATTATGCAAAGTAACCCTATCCATCACTAACAACTTACAAGTATCTAATTCTCCATACTTTACCTTGGCCTCGTCCAAACAATCCTCTTAAATCAAACTTCACCCGCACCCTTATTTTGCATCATGGCATCCTAAAATGACTGAAATCCCCTTTTGGATCTCTTACAATAATAAAAAATTCCTTTACCCAACCTGAACCTTTATTCTTTTTAACCCACATTTAGCAAGAAACTCCTAACAGTGAGTTGAGTGAGTATCATCCCTCCAGAATCAGTCAAGTTCTTGGAAAACCTCATGAAGCCCCCTGAAAGATAACATTAAGAAAGACATAGAGACACATTTCACCAACACCACCTCCATCCAATATTAAAATCCATTTTCCAAAGAATTCCCCAATCAAGGCCAATGGTCACCATCACCATCAGGCCAGTTGATGAATAAGATTACTTGGTTGACAGTCCAAATGTAGAAAATTGTGAGTTGCCGCAGGCATGTCCCTTGTGAGCATTGGAGATGACTGCTTATCTTTGACAAGGACCCAAAATTGCATGTTATGGGAATATAATTTGTGTTCTGATGTACTTATCAAAATAATAATAATAATAATAATAATTTGTGTTCCAATGTTTTATTACATCAAGTCTTTATGACTCAAGAAACATAGCCCCTCACGAGCTTCAAAATGAGATGGATTTTAACTTACCCATTTCACTTCATTTCCTTATTCCCGCAGCAACCAGATATTATAGGATACATGTTTGCCAGCTTTGAAAAAGGCATTAGTTTAATGGGAATATAGTAATATACTCCACTCATAAGCCCTAATGAAACGATAAGTTTAAATAAGCAATTTCCAAGTAAAATTTGGTACTAAAGAAGATGAAAATTGGGAAAACAAAAACTACTGAAATAAATGAATAAGAAAGAAGACAAAAGGCAAGGGCAGAAAAGAGATAATTATTACCTTATTTAAATAATTCATTTGGGTAAGAACACAAGTAACTACAACTAAAGTGAATGCCCAAGTTTGGGGATAAATCAGTTGATTCATTCCCGACAATGTCAACTTCAAAGCAATTCCAAGTGCTTTGACACTCATGACCTGTCAAAGAGCACCTTATGTTTAAAATACTTAGAAGATATGACTTGGGAAAAGCAAACTACATAAAGAGTTCACAGTTAAATATTGATACATACCGACAAAGAACCTACAATGGAACAAACTCCAATGTAAACCATTATATGGGTCTGCCCGTATTGTGGGATAAAGTAGTATATAAGTATAAATGCAGCTCCTATGACAAAAGCTGCATACATGAGGAAAGCTGGAAAAAAAAAAATCAGATTCAAATTTTACCAAAGGAAAGAGTCAAAGAATATATGAACATGAAAAGCCTAGAATGATTTAATCAATTAAAAATAATAAAAAAAAAATTTGATTACCTGGCTCCATAGCAAGATCCCAAACTTCTGTCACAGATTCAATCTCACGTTCTTGGGGAGCATGTAGAACAATTGTCGTAGAACCCACAACGCATAGAACACAACCAAGAATTCCAAAAATATGAAGCTTCTCCCGTAAAATAACATGTGCAAGTGCAGCACTGCAAGACAGCATGATAGTCAGCACTCAGCACTGAAGAATTAGACTATTTATAGAGAAAAAAAATTTATCATGCCTGATAATAATGCTGAGAGCTCCAAGAGGAGTGACCAGTATAGCTGGCGCAAATGCATAAGCCGCAAAATTAGCAATTTCGCCAACGATCACTGTTGTGGCAATTTCCCATGAGAAATTCTTAACTAAAATCATAAACTTCTTTCTTATAAGTAAACAATTTCATTAAAAACAAAGGGAACACCCAAGTACACATAAAGTATAAAAGAGAAACATCAAGCTATAAAAAAAGAAAAAAGGTCAAAAAAGTCATGAAAACTAGAAATATGAAAACAATCATATGATTGGAAAAGGAAATAGAAAAATAAGGCCTTTAGCTCAGCCACCATCCTCTCACTATCTTCAAAGCTCCAGTAATTTCTTTCTCTCCAAATACACCACATCATCTAGAGCGGAATTATCTTCCAAATAACTTTACTTTGAGAACTACCAAACTGCCCTTTTCAACAAGTGAGGAGATCACACACTCAACGAGGTATGACCCACACTAAACCGAAAATCAAGGTCCATTAGGCATTGGCTATCTCACAATGGAGTAGGAAGTGGCCAAAGGTCTTCCTACTCTTCCTACACATGCAGCACCAACCTACTACAATAATATTCCACTTTCTTATGTGTCCAAAGTGAAGATCTTACCCAAAGCGGCCGACCAAGTGAAGAAAGCCACTCTCATAGGGGCCTTACTCCGCCAAACACACCTCCACGGGAAGTACTAACATGGGGGATTAAGACATTATAGAACATTTTAACATCAAACAACCCTCTCTTAGAGAGGTTCCAACGAAGCTTGTCCATGCCATCCTGTTCCAATTTGATGGAATACAACTGATCAAAAAATGAGGAAAAGAATTCCAACTCCCAATCATGTGCCGCTCTAACAAAATTAATGTTCCACTGAACAGAGCCATTAGAGAACTAAAAGTGATTTGCCACAGAAGCATCCTTAAGGCAAGCATGTTATACAACTTCGAAAACCCTACCTTAAAGAGTTGTTCCCCACACCACACATCATGCCAAAAACTAATCATGGAGCCATCTCCCACCTCAAATCTAGCATATCTAGAAAACTCCTCCAAACCCCTCCTAATGAATTTCCAGAGACCAAACCCATATGACCCAATGACTCCATTAGAGCACAACCCACCCCATCGACTACCATATTTAACATCCAATACCATTCTCCAAGAGCCTCTTTCTCATAAGCGTAACACCATAACAACTTCCCCAGAAGGGCGTAACGCCATAACGACTTCCCCAGAAGGGCTTAACGCCATAACGACTTCCCCAGAAGGGCTTAACGCCATAACGACTTCCCTAGAAGGGCTCAATTGAACATGAACAAATTTTGAACCCCCAAACCCTCTTCATTGATCAGGGAATACACCTTGGACCAGCTTACCAAGTGGAATTTGACATCTTCATCCACAACTCCTCACAAGAAATCCTGATGTAAATCCCCAATTCAATTGGCAACACTAGCCGGCAGGGAAAACAAAGACATCAAATAGGTAGGCAAATTAGACAAAGTGCGCTTGAACAATGTAATCCTCCCCCTTTTAGACAACTACAACCGCTTCCAGCCAGCCAAACGATGCCCAGCCTTCTCAATAATGACATCCCAAATAGATTTGGCTTTAAAAAAGGCATCCAAGGGAAGACCTAGGTAATTTATAGGCAAAGAAGAGACCTTGCACCCCAAGATCCTAGCCAAACCTTCTACATCATTGACATTACCCACAAGAACCAATTCTAACTTAGCCAAATTTGATCTTCAAGCTCGAAACAGCTTCAAAACATAAGAACAAACAACGCAAATGACAGAGATGATCTGGGTCCGCCACATAGAAAATTAAAGTGTCATCTGGAAACAGAAAATGAGAGATATCAATCCCACCAACATTTTGAGTCCCCACAAAAAGACAAACAACAAATCCTCACTCACTACAGTAGAGATCATCTTGCCCCAAAGCCTTCATCACAATGACAAACAGTAACGGAGACAGAGGGTCCCTTATCTCAAGCCACGGGATCCTTCACCAACTTAAATGAAAAATAATTTTCTAAGATATCTTTTATGATTAGTTTCTAGAAATGAATACACAGATGTCTAATGAAGAAAACTATCATCATAATCCAATTAAAAAATATTAATAAACCCTTTTGTGATTCACAATGTCTTCCCATTGAAATTTGAAACAGTTTGGTTACTACATCTAAAGTTATCACAAGCAATTCTAGAATATAAACAAGACCTAAAAAGAAGCATTACAATAGAAGTTTGTATAAACCTTTTAGTTGTTGTCAGGGGGAGACAAAGCAAATTTTCGAAAGGAATGCGTTTCTGTGGCACACCAATTTGAGCCCAAGGCATCCGACTCTCTACTGGGAACTTATTGATTATCACACGATTTCCAAACCTCAAATTACCTAAGAAAAGACGATTTTGTAGCTTTTACAACATATTTGGTTGCAACAGAATCAAAATTAAAGGTTTTCTTGTCTCATTTTTTCATTAATTTAGGGTTCGAAACCAATCACACTTCATCATAGCTTTTTTTTAATATATAAGTAACCAAAATATTATTAAAAAAGCGCAAAGGCGTAATCCAAGCACACAAAAAGTATACAAGAGATACACCCAGTCCAAACGAGAAAGAAAATCAAGAAACATAGGCAAATTAATATTGTCCAATGCAGTTGTCCAGTGGTAAAGAGTATTGAAGAATGAAGACTTTAGTTCCACCACCATCCTCCCGCGGTTTTCAAAACTTCTATCATATCTTTCCCTCCAAAAACACCACATTAGGGAAGACGGAACCATCTTCCACACTGCTGCACTTTGAAGGCTGCCACACTTCCCTCTCCAACAAGCAAAAAAGTCTACCACTCGTCTTGGTATAACCCAAGCTAACCCAATACAGCTGAAGAAAGCATTCCATAAGGCCATAGCAATCTCACAATGGAGTAAAAGATGATCCACAGACATCCCACTCCTTTCAAACACACAACACCAATCAACCACTAAGACATGTCGCTTCCTTAGGTTATCTATGGTGAGGATCTTCTCTAGGGCGGTGGACCAAGCGAAAAATGTCACTCTCATAGGGACCTTATTCCGCTAAATACTTTTTCAAGGGAAATAAGTACTATCATGGGAAACAAGGACATTGTAGATCGAACAACCCTCTCTTGGAAGGGGCCCAGCAAAACTTATCTCCACCTCCTCGTCTCAATCTAAAAGGGTACAACAAATTGAAAAAAAAAAAAAAAAAAAAAACATCCACCTCCCAATCACATGCTGCTCTGATAAAGCTTAAATTCTACTAATGAGAGTCATTAGACAACTCCAAGTGATCCACCACAGAAGCATCCTTAACGCAAGCAATACTATACAAATTCGGGAAAGCTTCCTCAAGAATCTAATCCCCACACCACATGTCATAGCAAAATCTAATCTTGGAGACATCACCCACTTCAAATCAAGTACAAATAGAAAACACCCCCCAAGCCTCCAAATATTTTTCCATAACCCCACCCCATACGACTCATGAACCTCATTTGAACACCACCTACCCACGAGCTTCCATATTTAAAATCCACGATGACTCTCCACAAGGCCTTTCTCTCATGCTAAAGGGAGATTACCAAGGTTGAAAGACCTAGGCAATCAAGTTAATCCAGTTATGATTGGTAACTAATACTATAACAATGATAACTACATGCTCTACCTCTACAATTTGCTCATCTTTTATTTTTCTTTTGATAAATGACCTTTACATGCTTCAATCAGCCCGACCAATCATCAATATGCAAAACTACACATTATAAACAAAGGAAGTGAATAATGTCGAAACCCCTCAAATGTATGCATGAAAAACCAGGTAATGCAGCTTGAACCTCATCAAAACACATTTGGATTTATCTAATCAGGTGCAACCAAGAAACTTGAACTTAGTTGAGTATGCAGCTTGAATCAGACTTATACACAAATGAGCTTACACATAAATCATGCAATCCAACCCCATTGCCCTTGTTGGACAAAGTTAGAACACATAAAAATGTGTTTCAGACAGGATGAAAAGAAACTCTCACAAATACTGCCAGAAAAGGCCACGTAAACCAGCCATGGATTTCAGAATCGGTTTAGCAATGTACATTTAGCATATTTCGGTGTCATGAGATACGGACAGACACTTTGGAAACTCCTCTTTTTTTTAAAAAAAAATAAATAAATAATAGGATTAAATGATTAACAATATATTTTTGATAAGTAACAATACATAAAGAGAACCAAAGGCAACTATCCATTTCTTAGTGATAACACATCTCTCTTTTCACATCTATTTACAGAAAGGAAAAAAGAAACGAGGGAGACATTATATATGCTCCTAATGTCATTGATTATACAATGGAACCTTTAAGCTCACTTTCATTATTTTGTAAGGATTTGCAGTAGAAGCTACTCAGACATACTAAACACAAGGAAGTCACTTCTTTTCTCCATATTCTTCAATATTCCTTGGAGGATTTTATCTTCAACCCTGTTCTTAAAATTTGGTTTTCACCCTCATGTCTGTCACCACTGCTCCAGCAGCTAAAAGGGGTCAACGAACTTAGACATAGCATGTGTTTTTCTTACTTATCAAAAAAAAAAAAAAACTTAGACATAGCATGTTGTGGATGCTTGTATCATTTTGAGTCGGTACTTATAAACTAAAGTCTTTAGGTACACAATACATTGTTTGCAAGGATATATAGAGTCGAGCCAGCGGATTGAACGCACAATACCTTGCTTTTATTATGGGTAACAATCTATTTTCTGTTAGTTCCCATCATAATGAAAGGGGAAGTTGAATAGTAAATCTAGTCATTGATCAATAACCAAAGGGAATCACATAAACTCACTTGTTATCATGCCCACCCACCATAGTGGCTCATATAAGTAAGAATAGCCTCCAACACCTGTGGAAAACATCAAACCTTAATTTCAAGAAAATCTGCTACATACAACATTACCCTCAAAAATATATCCAAAGTACACAAGAGCATGCACAAACTATATAAGGCAACATGCATCCCACTAGCACCAGAGTATATTAAAGACAGACGCGAGTACATGGCAACTGCTATGAAAAGGGTAATATAAAAAGTAGTCTAAAAGATACACCATCAATTCATGTAGAGCAAAATACAAGCATTCAGGCCATGCACGCATGAAAAAGAAAATTGGAATCAACTTTCCCAAACTTGTCACTCAACAAGAGTAGCAAGAGTCCCCAACCCTCAATACTGTTCTATTACATGTATCAATGCACATCCACACAGTGATCATATAATAAAAACACAATACTAAATTAGGTTACTGGTTCGTCCAACATGGGTACGAGGACCTGCTTAAATTTTAAAAATTCAATTTGCAATTCCATTTACCGAACACACAACTGGGTATCGGCAAAAAATGAAAAAAAAAAAAAAAAAAAAAAAAAAAAAAAAAAAAAGGGAAGAAGAAGAAGAAGAAGAAGAGAGAGAGAGAGAAAAGGGATGCCTCGCAAATTATAAAATTCTATTTTAAGCACATCAATAGGTCAAGGAGTTCCCTATCCCTTTCCAATTATAGTCCACGGAGTCGACTGTACTATCGATTATAAATTCTTATGTTAAAAAACTCTACTAAATAGATTTTCACTTTGGTAATAGTCCAACTCATTTATGATATTTAGTAGATCCAAGTCCACATATTCCCAAAGGTAGCAATCAAAACTATGAAAAATCACAATTTTTCAAACACAGGCTTCTTATATGTCACATCAACCCATCTCAGAGTCCATCAAACAGGATTTTCTCGATTGTCAGTAATTTTTTTTCCATTCAACCACTTACTGTCATTGCCACTAAAAACTTAATAAAAATGAATCAAACACCCGGTAATAATGAAATATTGAACAATCCGGAGATTATTTTCAAAATGAGCAACAACGACCACAGTATTTTCCAATCCAATTACATTGATAGCTTCACCCATTTTCCCATTTTTCACACAATTCAAACTAAAATCTGAAGAGTAACAAGCAACAAAAGAAAATTACTGAGCGCACCCTCGAAATAACGGATATCTAAAAAGCGGGCCAAAAGTTACGGAGATTTCGATACCTGCCCTGACTCCAGACGCGCCAGCCTTCTTCAAGCCCTTCTTCTTGACAATGAAGCTGGCGCCGATGAAAATACTGGACGAGAGAGCAAGCACGAGGCCCTTGACGTTGTCAGAGGACATGCCCTCGCGCCAGCTCGTCGGCATAGTCTGAGTGGTCGTCGTCGCCATGGCTGCTCAGAAGAACCAAAACCCTAGCCTCCACCGCCACCGGTGACTCTATCATACCCCCACCGGGAGGAGCATGAAATGAAATTTCGCTTCTTGACTCGGTGATCTGAGCACTCTGATACCGAGTTCGAACAACGAGTTGGATCTTAAGATTAATTAATTATAGATTAGAGAAGGCCTTTTGTCGGCGCTTGGTGGATTTGGTGGGTACAGCTGTGAACGAGGTTTCTGGGATCGGAGAGAGAGAGAGAGAGAAAGTGTGTTGGGGGGTCTTTGGCTTTTAGTTTGGGTAATTGGGTTCACCAAAATAAGGACTCCACTCCGACTTCAGGTTGATGACTGCTCCACCCTATCTTCTTTCTTTCTTTTTATAGGCAATTTCCCTCTTTATTTTTTGTTATATTTGGAAAAAAAAAAATTAAAAAATTCATGTTATTACATATTTTTTAAAAATGTTAGATTTACAACACCAACGCAACAAGTACACAACACTCCCTCACATGAGGGTGAGATCCAATGTGCGGGACTCACCCTCATGTGAGGGGGTGTTGTGCACTTGTTGTGATGGTGTAGTGCAAGAATCAAATCCCCACATTTTTATCACATAATTATTTAATTTATTTTACTATGCTGACATAATAGTTTCAACATATTCTCGCATTTTTATTTTTTTAACAATGATTGATTAAAGAGTTGGTTGTAGCTATCACGTGAACAATGTGTGATAAAAATATGATTTCTAACATTACTAAAAAAAAAAAACCTAATAATGTCTACAGAGAAATGCTAGACTTCCCAAAATTTTCTTCCAAAATTTTGTTCCCAAATGATGTGTCACAATCTCATGAAATTATGAGACATTTCTCAAAATGATAGATCAGATAAAATTGTAACACATCATTTGGGAACCAAATTTTGAAAAAAAAAAAAAAAAAAAAATTGGATTGCATAGAATTTCCCATGTCGATAAGCTCTAGAGGAATACTAAAAACTATATTTTTGTTCTACAATTCTTCCACCCAATTAACTCTTAAATCAATCATTGTTAACAAAAAAAATAATTAAAAAAATCAACAGTGATCCACGTTAGCATTATTGAATACTTGTAGAATAAAAATGTAATATATAACATTTCTATAAGTTCTAATATCATATTCTACCAGTTTAAGTTATTATTATTATTTACATGGTTATTAATTTGCACATAAATTTTTACTGGTCAAGCTAAAAGATTAATAACAAAGTTGACCTGAAAAATTAATGATGTTTCATTGTGCTTTGGATTAAATCCAAAAACATGCATAACATTAGCAGATGAGATGGGATTTAAGGCTTATTATTTGGCCATTCTAAGAAGTAGATGAAGTATTAATACCTCTTAATCCACCAGAGCTTCGTCATAAGCTAAAGTTATGAATGATATTTTATACATGAAATTGGAAAGTGTTAAATATTAGATTACAATCAGAACACAGAGATAAAGTGATAGAAATCAAAATGTATATAAGAGTAATTATTATTTGCCATATTTATATTGAAAGAAATATATAGTTGTCTCGAGATGGTGAGGAGGTCAATGTCATGAGACAAATAACATAATTTAAAGCGTTATCAACGATGAAAATTAAGAAGATATTAAAGAAATAAGGGAAAATATGATAGGATCTCCTGAGCTTTATCCGATTTTAACTTTTTTTTTTTCTCGTTTATTTTAGCGTAATATTTTTTTTTTTTGGTTGAAAAATATTTTCAAGTAAAAATACTTTATAGCATTTGGCTTATGCGAATAATATCAATTATAGTACAACAATTATCAATCAACATTTAAATAATACAAATCAGGCATTAAGTCATGCTGGAACTAGTTTTTCTAGTTATTTAAAAAAAAAGTTTAAAGATTTTCACATTGTGTACTTTTGTGCCGTGATTTACTATGCAAATCGATGTCATGCCGTATACGGTCTTAAAATGCCTAAATAAAAAATTCAACCACCTTGCCCATAATAAACCAGTGTAAAATAGACTCTTATAGAGGTCACATACTCAAGACTTACTCAAATAAGTATGCCCCGTAAGTAATTCTTATAACGCCCCCATAATTAGATAATTGTATTTACTTAACTGTGCGGGTTACTGGCAATTCTCTCAGTTTAATTAACTGGTAATTGACTAGAGGAATTGTCCTTAACTATATCAAAGTAAAAAATGGCATACAAAAACGAAAATCATGATCTGAGATTTTTAGTTCGGTATTCTCAACACATAATCATATACCATCAAACACACTCAGAGTTTCTAAACAAACATTTCTATCACAATCAAACTTTTATTACCCAAACTTGACATAAGAGTTATTCGCTTGGCATCTTCATCCGAGTGAATTTCTCTATATTGCACCCTTTTCGAAACCTGTTGTCCTGCACAACACCAATGTATTGTATAGTGAAAAAGAGAAATAACTTCGTAAGTCTACAACTTACTAAACAAATATTTACAAAATCGGCAATCCAATGAGCCTTTAGTAATAGTTTCATCATTTCATGTCTTTGGAATCTTAAATGTGGGTTTTCACAAATGATATGTATTACTCCCGTTATTACGCTCAGATAGAAAAGTAATTTATTTTGAATAAACGACAAGCATAATTATGGTAAACCCTTATCGGTAGAGTTGTCGTTGTCCCGAGGGACCTGTAATATAAAACCGGTGCCTCGCATATTATACGCTACCGTCCATCAATAACAGTCCGACCGAATCCAACCTCGGGTGGCTCACACCACTAATAACTTCCTTCTATAGTGGCTACTACTCAAGCGTGGTTGCACCGATCACAATAACTATTGAATCCAAGGCAAAACATCATTCCAAGTAACCTTCTGACCATAGGGCCAAGCACGTATAGTAAGCTCATGGCCATCCTACTGCATGTACCGGTGTACCATATCATACGATGCTGATATTGTTCATTTATTACATTGTAAAATAAATATTACCTGTTACGAAGTAGTAGGAAAACAATAGCTCATAACATATTATTATGAATAATAAAATGTGTTCAATCAGCTGACATATTGCATGTTAAAACGAGATCAATTTGTAGATATTTACTTATCTTAATCGCTCATCCTAAAGCTCAGATATCTTGCATTCCCGCTACTACGAAACATATTATAATATTAAACAAAATAATTTTTTTTTTTGACATGTCTACACATGAGGGGGAGGGGGGAGGGGGGATTCGAACTAGAGATCTCCGCTTCATGAGGCGTGATCTCCAACTGATTGAGCTACCCCTTGGAGACATTAAACAAAATAAACTAAGATTCCTAGCTCATGCACGTAGAAACCCTAAATACAACTTAAGAACTCTAATATATCATTAAGGCCCTAATTAACATTTTCTGGTCACTGTCAAACATTCGATATCAGGGTCGATCGTTCGATCATCACAAGGATCGAACATTTGGTCTAGTATAACGAACTTTCGAGAAGTACCAGAATGCATGAAAAACCTGAAACTCAAACTCAAACTATTTTCTTTTAGAAACATAACTTAAAATGGCTTAAATACAATATGTTAAAGCATGCCAACGTGAGATCTTATGAAAAATAAGTCTAAGCTCCTAGTTTTTCAGGAAAACATTCATTTTCAAGAGATATTAATTATAAACATGCCATGGTATGTTAAAGGTTCATTACAACACGTGGTTAGGTTACTAATAGCATGAAAAATAGTTTAAAGTTCAGTGTTTACCTCAAGGAAGCTGGATAACACCAATATCATATATTCTCTCTTACTCAAGAAATAAGGTAGCAAATATGCATAAGGGGTGTGAAGCATTTGAAGGACGTGGTGGTAGTTTATATAGATCAGTTTAGTGGGGACAAGGCCAAATGAGGTGGGTAGTATGTTAAAATTGCTTTTCAGGTAGGATCAGACGTTTGATGTATTGTTTTGAAAAATAAGAATGTGTCCGCATCGAACTTTCCAAAGATGTTTCGAACTTTCAATGTGTTGTTCTGAACACGCGCATAAGTGGTCCACATCGAACTTTTTGAAGATGCTTTGAACTTTCGATGTATTGTTCTTAACACGAGCATAAGTGGTCCATATCAAACGTTCCGAAGATGCTTCAATCTTTCGAGGGGGTCCATATCGAACTTTCTAAGGGCCCATCAAACATTCGATAATGGTTTATTTTAAACAAAATTATTATTATTATTATGTAATTTGATAGGGCAGTCTGTTTTCATTAATAGATTTATTGAGTTAACATTACTATGGAAATTCAAAATTATAGATACTTAAAAATTATGAATTTTGGGGGTATTACACTTCCACAGTTGTATGCCTGAAAATATAAGAGAGTGGCAAAAAATGATTTATGCATATGAAAAGCGTAAACCATTTTATGCATCATGAAGATTATTTTATTTGGTCAACTGAAAACATTTTCAAATTGACCAATATTTTACGCCGGGCCAAATATATATATATATATATATATATATATATATTAAAAAAAAGAAAAAGAAATAATTTTATGCCGAAGCAAGTGGGGGAGATGATAACTTTTTCAAGGAAACATAAAAATGTCAATCAATTTTATATTGGTTCTTGGTTTGGATACATCATTATCCAAGCACCTAATGAAACTTTGGTTTATATTTTCGGTTTGCATCTTCTCCAAATTTTGGTTGAAAGTATAAACTTAATTAATCAAAATATAATTTGGGAATTAAATTACAAAATCTACCTTCAATTAACATACTAGATTGATGTTTCTTGGAAATAGCCAATGGCTTGATCATGGTTTTCTTTAATGCCCTTTGCTTCATCACAGCTACCTCCCACAATGTTGACACGGCAGTTTCACCAACCTTTGGATCCATGGGTTTGTTAGGACTGTCATGTAAGTACTGTGAGACAATTGAGGAATAAAAATGTAGTACAAAACACCTTTATCACACTTTTATCTCACTATGATAACATAGTAGGGTCTAATAGTTATTGGATCAACTATTGTTAAATAAATAATAATTCAATGGCTCCCAAACCTATGAAATTAGCATAATGAGATCAAAAAGTGAGATACATGTGGCAGGTATAACATTACTATTTCCTAATGGGAAATAGTAATGTTACTTATATACCACACCTTTATTCCATTTTGCTGATGTGATATTGTCAATTAGCCCTCGACTATTTTTTTAACAACAGTTGATTGACAATGTTACATTAGCAAATTCGGATAAACGTGGGGCAAAAGTGTGATTTATAGCATTTTCTTAATAAGCAATGTTATGCACATGACCTTTGTCCCACTATACTAACCTGATAAGGTACAGTAACCCTTGGATCACTCATTGTTAAAAATTAAATATCCAATGACTATTATACATTGCATGTTAGCATGAAAAATATAACTATGTGGTATATAACATTACTTTTTCCTAATTGTAGTGGTATTTGTAAATCACAATCCGAGGGAAAAAAATGGTAAAGTAGAAAACAACTAAAAAATAATTTTGTAAAAAGAAATGTTATACGCCACACATTCATACTTTTATTTTATTATGCTGATATAACTGGTTTAGCATCAATATGATCAACCTTTGTTAAAACAAAATAGACAATGACTACAAAATCTGTCAGGTCAGTATAGTATCATAAAAGTGAGATAAATGTTTTGTATAACATAATTATTTAAATAATGCCCCACAAAACAAGAGGGGAAAAAGAACCCATGTAAGAAAATTTCAATTCCTAGACAGATTTGGAAATTGACTTAGACTCCATTTGTTTTGGCGTAAAACGTTTTCAGCTGAAACTATTTTATGGTGTTTGGCTTTAAGGAAAATCGATAAATATTTGTTACATTTTCATATGATACGAGGAATTGCAAGGAAGAGAGTGAGATCAATGAGGAGGTATAGAGGAAGAGAGTGTGAGAGAATATAAGGGCTTGTTTACTAATGTGAAATTCTTTCTCGTCTTAAATTGAAAATTAAGACGATTGGATTTACACCAATAGAAACCATAAAATTTGATATAGGATTATTTTCAACTATTTTTTTTTTTTTTTTTTTTTTTAAATTGATGTTTAGGTCTAGTTTTCAATCCAACTCAACTTCTTCTTTTTTTTTTTTCTTCAACCCAACTCAAAAAAGAAAGAAAAAAGACAATAATTTTTCAAAAAATCAAGGGGTGCCATGACCACCCCTAAAGCTTTTGGGGTGAGATTGAGATTCAGTGCAATTACTTGTCCGTATTGTTTGCAAATTGAGCAGAGATTTGTGAGAGAGACATTATGGGGTTCACATAGTGGTGAAAATGCGGTTATCAACTTATCACCTTTAGGCATCAGCATTCGTGTCACATCCGCATCCACATTATGTGATTACCATCTGCATCTGCATGGTTATCAACCGATATCTGCATACAAGGTACTTGGCATTTTTTATTATTATTTAAACCCATATGCAAGATTAAATAATATGGGTTATTACTATATGCAATGTTAAATAAATTAATATTTCACTTGTTACACAATTGATGATTATCAGCCATAGATGGTCATTATCTCATAGAGTAATGAGAATTTGGATAACCCAAATAAAATAAAAAAAATAAATTTAGTGAGGTATAACTTTTAGATAATATTGAAAAAAACATAACATAACCTAAAGGTCATAAACTTACAAAATTCAAAATGATATCGCTTTATTGAATTTAAGTAAATATATATTATATATAAAGGGAATGTGGATACGGTTATTAACCGCAACCACAAACCCTAAAACCGTTACTCACATCAGCATATGCGGTATGCGAATAGCGAATAATTGATACAAGTGGATATTATCCGCAAGTATTTTCACCCCTAAGTTTACCTGCCCAAGCAAGAATTCGGGCCTCATAAGAGATTTTCTCATAATAGCCTGCCTAGAAGTGTGAGAGAACAACGAAAAATAGTTTACACAGATGAAAAGTGTAAACCAAACCAGATTACGTCTCGTGAAAGTTGATTTCTTTAGTCAGTTAAAAATATTTTCAAATCAACGAATATTTTACACCGCATAAAAACTCAAAACATAGAAAAATATTTTTTCCCGTGAATATTTTAAGTGAAAACAAACTGCCTTAAACATGTTTGAATTTATTATGAATGAATATCATTTATGATTTGACGAATTTGTGGTTAAAAATATAAGATCTGGCTTGCATGCGATAGTGAAAACTACAGCATGCCCACTTAATAATAAAAATGTATTAAACCTTAAAAATTATTAAAAAGCAAAAAATATTAAAAACTACAAAAAGAAAAAAAAAAGGAGTGACTAACCACCCCATATTAAAGCATGCGGTAGTGAAAACTACAGCTTGCTGCATGCCCTCTTAATAATAAAAAATTTATTAAAACTTAAAAATTATTAAAAGGCAAAAAATATTAAAAACTAAAAAGAAAAAGAAAAAAAAGGTTGCCAGTCACCTCATATTAATTTTTTTTTGGCTTTTTAATAATTATTATTATTTTCTTTTATAATTTTTAAGTTTTAATAATTTTTTTATTATTTAGTTTTTAAAACATCATTTTTTTAAGTGAAAAACAGTACGGTTTAGTCGTATTCAACTACAGTGCAAGGCAGATCTGAAAGTGATGTGTTATTTTTACATCATATTATCCTATATCAACTCTGTACTAAGATACATTGGGTATGAGACCTACATATATAAGACTCACATGTATGTGTCCGCCATTTTATATGTCTTAGATGTAGAGTTAATGTTGAATAACGTGATGTAAAAAAATTATTTCGATTCCAAATTGAATATATGGCAATGGCGCTGAATGACGTGGCTTCTTTTAAGGGATCAGGTTGAATTATTGAAATGACGTGGCACAGTTGGACCACCGGACAAGGATGACTACACTCAACGGGATCTGAGCAACGCAGCAGAGCATATACCTAAGCCCTTGATTTGTTTCCAAATTGTAAAGCGGCGGCGTTTTTTTGGCTTCTCTCTTTCACTCACGCACAGACAGTGACTCGGGACAGTGAGCAACCATGTCCGTTTGGATGCTCTCAGCTCCAATGCCCTCTCTTCCCGTCTTCTCTTCTACGCACATTTCAGCGAAGCGTACCATTTGGTGCTGCGTCTCTCAGTCCCAGGTGGCGGTGGTGAATGGGCGGGTGGACGACAGCAGGGTCTTGGAGAGGAGCGAGATCCGTATCGGGCTCCCCAGCAAAGGCCGAATGGCCGCCGACACGCTGGATCTCCTCAAGGTATTAGTTCTTCTTTTCCGAATCCTCTGTTTGGTTCCCGAGAAAATGCCGGAAGATGAGCTCTAACCTTTTGCCTTTTTTGTGATGAATATTTTAGGATTGTCAGTTGTCTGTCAAGCAGGTCAATCCTCGACAATATGTTGCAGAAATTCCTCAGGTGCGGCATTCTCCTAATTGTGGATAAATTGAATTGTCTTTGCTATTTCATCTAGCTGTTAGAGGAAAAAGCTTGTAGAAAGGATCTTAAATCAATTTAGTGCATGTTGTGCTATTGCTTTGCTAAAAGAAAACTGTGTTCATGCGTGATTACATTGTGGAAACAATCTAGTTAATTTTGGATGGTTAGTCCTAATCACTGTAGGTTTTCTATGGATTGTTTGTAATGGGTCTGATAGGTCGGTTACAAGTTGCTAGAAGTAGTTGTTGTAACTCGTATATAAAAAGAGCTCAAGAATGATGCACGAAATAATCCAAAAAATAAACAAATTTCCTTTTTCTCTAATTCTTCTTCTTCTTGGAGAGTGACTTCTCGAAACATTCAACCCTATCTTCTACTACATACATTCATTCGTTCCACTTCCATTTAATTCTTCATCTTCCTTCCAATTCATTACAATTTCCATTAATTTACACTGGATGTAAATTGTAAGTGTAATGAGTTGGTTTCATTGTTTCTTTCGTTTGTTTTAATATATCACGCTTTAAATAGTTACTCGTAAATGCATGTTTCTGTAGCCAAATGCTTATATGTCAATGTCTTTTGCAGCTCTCCAATGCTGAAGTTTGGTTTCAGCGGCCAAAAGACATTGTACGGAAATTGTTATCTGGGGATCTAGATCTTGGTATTGTGGGGTTGGATACAGTCGGTGAATATGGTCAGGTAAGCATTAAGGTATCTGGAGTATTTTGTGTAGCAGGATGTCTCATTGATATTTTAGTACCTAATTATTTGGGTCCTATGGCTAGAGAAAATATTTTGGTCTATAATTCGTAAAGTAAAAACCTTATTGCCTTCCCCTCTCTGCCATTTTGGTCTATAATACTTTGGTCTATATTTCGTGTAGCAGGAATATTTAGAAAGAGCAGGGTTTTATCTCTTTTAAACACACACAGATGCACCCACTGAAAATTGACAGAGTGCTTCCAAAACGTCAAAACAAACTTGTGCATGTAGATTACACCTTGGAATATTGGTAGTGCGTCCAAGGTTCTCCGTATGGTGATAGCGAGGGCTAAAGGTGTATAAATGCAATGGATCCCACAGTTTGCTGGTTGACTGTTCAGCCTGATTCATGCTAATGGATTATAAGTAGAGGGTCCCATACTTTTATCGAAGGGGGAATTGCAATTAGCATATCATATATACTTTGGGTTATGGAGTCATTGTGGAATTAACTCTCAATTGTGTATTTTTTTTGTATCAAGAATTGGTATAAGGAAATGCATTACCATTAGGCTTATTTGTTACTTCTGTCAGGATAATGAAGATCTTATTCTTGTTCATGATGCTCTTGAGTATGGTGACTGCCGTTTATCCCTTGCAGTAAGTCATTCTTGCAAGTAGTCAACCGAAGCATGCTGCTCATCTCATAAAGTTTTCTGTTAATACCTTTGTATATCCTTTGTTCTTTTAGATTCCCAAATATGGGATTTTTGAGAACATAAATTCTCTAAAAGAGCTAGCACAAATGCCTCAGTGGACTTATGAGAAGCCTCTCCGAGTCGCTACTGGATTCAGCTATGTAAGTTCTGTGTTTCATTTTGTTACATTATATCATTGTTTGCTTATTATTTTTGGAGACATTTTCTTCTGTAAGCTTCTAGGCAGATGGTTCTTTATTGATTTTGGTTTTGATTTCTTCTTCTGCACAGCTAGGTCCTAAATTTATGAAAGAAAATGGACTAAAGCACGTGACTTTTTCAACTGCTGATGGAGCACTAGAGGCAGCTCCTGCTGTAAGTTTTTTTTTGCTGTATAATTAGGAGATTTTCATTCTGCTTTTTGTTCTCTCTCTTTCCTCATTTTATAAGCAATTGTTGTCTGCTTTGTTAGATAGTTTTAGTCCCTTAAATATCAGCAACGGAATGTTATTCTCAGGGAAGTGATGAATTTCTGCTGATTCAGAATATTGATGCTGCTGCTAGTCAATTTAGTAGTTATTGGCATATTCTTAATATATATATATATATATATTTGTCCCTTTTAAACTAGGTTATATATTTTATATATCTACTTATTTTTCTTCTCTAATATTTTGCGAGTATAGTGCTTATTAAAAAATTACAGAGGAGCGCAACCCTAGTACATAAGAAGTATACAAAAGTGCTTCTAAAAAGAGGAAACAAAAGAGTATGAAATTAAAAACTTTGCAAAAGTAACACGACTCGAGCTGTGATGAGCCGAAACCCATACAAATAAAGTATTAAGCACGTTTCGACGCAACTCCAACATCAGTGTTCTACATCTTTAAAGTGCAGAGCATTCCTCTCACGCCAAAGACCCCACATGATACATAAACGAACCTGCTTCCAAATTTGCTTTACTTGACCACGACCCAACGAATTGCCTTAGCTACTCAACAAATCCAGCACTCGTCGCGGTATAACCATTCCACCCCAAACAAAATATAAAAAAAGCTCAATATATCTTGTGCAACATCATATTGAAGTAAGAGGTGGTCAATGGATTTCCCACTTTTCATGCACATACAGCACCACTCAACCACCACTATATTATGCTTACGCAGATTGTCATGCGTCAAGATCTTTCCTAAGGCTGCTATTCACACAAAAAATGACACCTACGACGGAGTCTTAACACGCCAAATATTCTTCCAAGGAAATGAGGAAACCTCTTGACCAAGGCTTTATATAATAATGTAACTTCAAAATGCCCCCTCTTAGAGAGACTCCAAACTAACCTGTCAACCCCTCCATGCTGAATCCGATGAGAATACAACCGCTCATAAAAGGAAAGGACCATCTCCACCTCCCAATCCTGTGCAAGGCGTGTAAAGACAACATTCCAGTGTGCAACTCCATCTAGCACAAACAAATTATCTACCGACCAGACATCTTTAAATCGAGCAATACTGAACAAAGCTGGATAACAAAGCTTCAACAGACTATCTCCACACCAAAGATAATGCCAAAACCATACATTATACCCATCCTCCACCTCCAAGTGCACAAACTTATAAAAAGTATCCCACCCCCTTCTAATATATTTCTAGACACTCACACCATAAGACCCCACAACCTTTGATGAACACCATCCACCCCTCAAACTCCCATACTTAACTTCAATCACCGATCTCTATAAAGACTACCGCTCCAAAGCAAACCTCCACATCCACTTCCCCAATAAAGCTCGATTAAATTGAATCAAAGTACAAATTGTGTGTGAGTTTACTAAATGAAATTTCACCTCATCCCCAATGCTACTCCATAAGAAATTCCGTTGTAGTCTCTCAAGTCTCAAAGCCATGATCATAGGAATGGGGAACAATGACAAATAATACGTAGGAATGTTGGAGAGAGTATTTTTAATCAGAATAAACCGATTACCCTTAGACAAATATAATTTCTTCCAACCAGCTAACCGATGTTCCACTTTCTCAATGACTCTATTCCAAATAGAAGTAGCTTTCAAAGACGCTCCCAACGACAAACCCAAATAAGTCATCGGTAGAGACGCAACTCGACTCCCAAGGATGTGAGCCAAATTATCAACATCTTCCACCTCGCCTATGGGAACAAGTTTTGATTTTCCTAAATTGATCCTCAACCTTGATGCGACCTCAAAGCATAAGAAAATACCCCGCAAATTTCGAACATGTTCTGCTTGCGCACCACAAAAAATTAAAGTGTCATCTGCAAACAACATATGATTCACCACCAATTCTTCATTATCCTTGGATCCCATGGAAAAACTTGTCAATAATCCCTGGTTCATCGTTGCATTCAACATTTGGCTTAACGCCTCCATAACCACCACAAACAACAAAGGAGAAAGTGGATCCCTTTGCCTTAGTCCACGAGAACTTAAAAAACCTGACGGAGTTCCATTCACCAAGATGGAAAATCTTACCGTAGATATACAAAATTCTATCCAATCCCTCCGCTTCTCCCCAAAACCACTCCGCTGAAGCAAGTAAAGCAAGAAATCCCAATTAATATGATCATAAGCTTTCTCCAAATCCAATTTGCACAATAATCCAGACTCCCCCGACCTAATTTGACTATCCAAACATTCAGTAGCTATGAGAATCGAATTCAAAATTTGCTGACCTCCAATGAAAGCATTATGAGAATTGGAAATAATTTTGCCCAATACTGAATTGAACCTGTTAACAAGTACCTTAAAATGAGTTTATAGACCCCTCCCACCAGACTAATTGGCCTGAAATCCTTTACATCCATATCTTTTGTCTTCTTTGGAATCAAAGCAACAAATGTTGTAGTAAAACTCTTCTCAAACTAGCGTCGACTATGGAATTCTAAAAACACTGCCATAATATCTTGTTTCAAAACATCCCAACACTTATGAAAAAAAGCCATTGTGAACCCATCCGGTCCCGACGCCTTATCACCATTCAAGTTTTGCACCACCTCCCATACCTCTTGCTCCTCAAACTCTCGTTCTAACCAAGTACCCTCCTCCGCATTAATGGATGAAAAAGAAAGCCCATCCACCCTAGGCGTCCAAGTACTCTGCTCGGTGTACAGTTTATTATAATAGTGTATCATATGCTCCTTTATCTCCAAGGAATTATTAGACATAGCCCCATTTATACTCATGTGGAATCTTCCACACGATTGTATCTACGATGCGAATTGGCTACCCTATGAAAGAATTTCATGTTATTGTCCCCCTCCTTTAGCTACAAAGCATATGTTAAGAGTCCAATAAGGAATAATCTCCAATAAGGAGTTTGATTCCGATTCTTTTTAGTCTAGAGTTAATAAGTCAGTCTTAATCCTAATCAATCAGTTAGATAGTCTAAGAGTCATATTTTGATTAGTAGTTATCTTTGTAACCGACCAGTATTGCTCCTCTATTTAAGAGAGATTATTAATGAAGAAGTATGCATGTTGAATATTATTAAGTATAGTATAGTTCTCTGTATTTGGGAATTCCTGGCTCACTCGAAACAGCTAATTCCGCATTTTGAAGATATTGTTTGCTTAACATGTTATATATTTGGATAGCGTCTCATTGCAGATTTTTTAAATTTATTTTCTGTTCATTCCTATTTTGAGTACTCTTGTATACTTCTTGTTTATTAGGGTTGCACCCCTATGCGCTTTATTAATGAATTGACATCACTTATCACAAAAAAAATTATCTTTTTTTTTTTTTTTCCTCCCGTTGATTAGAAATATGATTTTCTATGAAAGACGATAAGAAATGCAAGTATAAAGAAGGTATTGTTAGTTTCAGGGACACGAGGGTTGTCCTGGTCGCAAAAAGGCTTAGAAAGAATTTGAGACAGAGTGAAGAAGAAATGGACAGAAACACAAGCAAAATAGAAATAGAAGTAAAATGCGAGGCACTGAAAACATAACTAAGTGACTGCATATTCTTGGCATCTTTTCTTCTCTTATTAAGGGAAAAAAGAAAAAAGAAAAGTTGTAAGACTCCTTGAACTAATTCAGTTTCATGGTGAAAAAATCGAGATCCAACCCCACTCCAAGCACAAACAAAGCAATAATGCAGCAAATATAGCAAGTAAAATTATGCAGCAGTTGAAACAATCACAAACCACGGAATTTAAACAACCACACAATCAACACAAGGATGGATTTGTTGACGAAGGAGAAACCCTTTGAGTACCTCAAAGGTAAAACCACTCCGGGACAGCTAAACCCAGGAAATCAGTCACTAAAGAAGATTCAAAGTATGTGCATAGTAAACTTACAAACCCTTTGAAAAATACTAAGACAATCTGTACGCAGACAAACTCCTCGCTTGCCTTTGCCCATGGCAGCTCTAGAGCTCATCAATGACCAATCTTCTTTATATGGATTCCTTACCGACCTTGCCGGTATACTTCAAGTTGATTTGCATGAAGAACTTGTGGCTTGGACAATACCAAGTCCAAGAGAGATAGCAACGGAAGCTATAAACCAAAACTCTCTTGGCACACAACAAGAATGAAGCTAAGCAACAATTTTGAACTCTCTGAAGGCTTAGGCTTAGTCTCCAATTGTCCAAGACATCCTTATAGAGAGAAATGATGAAAAACCTTAGTGTTTGCATGCAAAAACCGTCTTAGCATTCTGTAGGAAAACGAGCGGCGCGAGGACGCTTTAATGTCATGTTTGTGCCTCTAGGATTCCTTCACAATTTCAACGTAAAACATAGTGGCGCTAGGACACCCAACTGACGGGCTATCTGATGGTGTTCTCGAGTAGGCTATTGGAAGTCACCTTTCACGAGTCACGTTAGGACGTCTAACTGATAGTTTTCTCGGGTAGGCTCCTGAAAGTCACTTGTCTCGAGCCACATCAAGACGTCTATCTGACGGTCCAGCTGAGGCCAGTTCAAAAACTTATTTAATCCATACTTTTCCATCAAAACACTTAGGTGTTTAAAAAGGTACAACCCTTGTTTTGATTACCGAAAGAGGCCAACGCTAAAACCTAACACATAGTACTTTCAAAATGCACAATTTATGTGTGCCATGTAAATGTCATACTTAAAAAGTTTAACTGCAAGTCATGGGTGTAGGATGGTTGGAGCTTCTTCCAACATAATATGATGCATCTGTAACTGAATTGTAATGTTGTGCTGGATATTATACTAATATTTGATAATAGCTACTATCTTATGAAAATATTTGAAATTATATAAGAATGGTTTACAAATTTCTTTCATGCTACAATGTAGAAGATGAGTGTTGTCTATTTTTTACTTTTCCGCTATCTACTATATTTTGTTTTTGTTTTTGTGTTTTTTTTTTTTAAATTTTTTTTTATAAGTAATCGAAATATCATTAAAAGTGAGAAGCGCTACTCAAGTACACATGAAGTATACCAGGAAAACTCCTAGCTAGAAGGAGAGAAAAGAAAAAAGAAAAAGGACTTAAGCTCCACCAATGTCTTCTCGCGGTCCTCAAAACTTCTATCATTTCTTTCCATTCAAAGACGCTACAAAGGAAAAGAATGCATCATTTTCCACACAGTAGCACTCTGAGTGCTACCACTAGTCCATCAAGTAAACAAGCCAACTGCATGTCTAGGCATCACCCAAGGCAGCCCAAAACGACTGAAAAAGTATTCCATAAGGTACAAGAAACCTCCCAATGGAGGGGAACATGGTCTATAGACTCTCCATTCCTCTTATACATACAACACCTATTTATCACAATGATATGCCACTTTGTAAGGTTGTACGTGGTAAGAATCTTCCCTAAGACCGTTGACCAAGCAAAAAAGCCACTATCAAAGGAACCTTAGTCTGCCAAATGCTCTTCCAAATAGAAAAGAGTGCCATCATTACAAGCAAAGACATTGTAAAGGAGCTAACAACGAACAACTCTCTTTTGGAGAGGGCCCGCTAAAGCTTGTCTTTACCTTCTCGTCTCACTCTAAATGAATACAACAAATTGAAGAACGAGGCAAAGACATCCACTTCCCAATCCTGAGCCGTTCTGGCAAAGCTTACGTTCCACTGATTGGAGCCACCAAAAAAAAGTGAGCAGTTACAGAAGCTTCCTTCACACAAGCAATACCATATAAATTTGGAATGGCTTCCTTTAGGGCCTTGTGTTCACACCACAGATCATTCCAGAATCTAATCTTGGTGCTATCTCCTACCTCAAACCTGGTATGACTTGAAAACTTTCTCCAATCCCTCCTGATATTCTTCAATACCCTTGCCCCATATGACCCAAGGGGCTCATTAGAACACCCATTCCACAAACGGCTAAATTTGGAGTTGATCACAACTCTCCACCAAGCCTCTCTTTCATGCACATAGTGCCAAAGCTATTTTCCTAAGAGACCATGATTGAACTTTAACAAGTTCTGAACCCGAACCCTCCCTCAGAGATCAAAGAATAGACCTTGGACCAGCTTACCAAGTGAAATTTGAACTCTTCACCTAGCCGGTCCCATAAGAAATCTCAATGAAGCTTTTCTATGTGGTTTGTAAGACCCGCAGGGAGATGGAAGAGGGACATGAAATACATAGACAGATCGGAGAGAATACTCTTTATAAGGGTAACCTTACCACCCTTAGACACATGTATTTCCAAATAGCCAACCAACGTTCTATCTTTTTAATAACATTGTCTCAAATAGACTTGGCCTTATAGAGGCCCTCAACAGAAGACCAAGATACTTCAAAGGTAAAAAAGAAACCTTGCAGCCCAGAATGCTAGCCAACCCGTCCACATTGTCAACATTACCCACAGGAACCTACTTCGACTTAGCCAGATTAATCTTCAAGCTGGAGACAACTTTGAAGCATAAAAATAAAGCACATACTACGTAGATAGGAAGGTGGTCAAGCTTAGCCCCGCAAAAAGAAGAAGAAGAAAGTATCATCCATAGACTACATATGTGAAATGTTAATCACACCCGAATGCCTAGACCCCACAGTAAAGCTCGAGAGAAATCCCCCATTAGCAGTTGTAGAAAGCATTCTACTTAAGGCCTCTAGAACAGTAACAAAGAGAAAGGGTGACAAATGATCTCCCTGTCTTAAAATGGAAAAGCGCACCGAAAAATTACAATGCATTATTCAAGAGCGCCATTTCTCCCCGAAACCACTCCTCCTCAACAAGTAAAGTAAGAAATCCCAATTAACATGATCATAAGGCTTCTCAATATCTAGTTTGCAAAGCACCCCTAGCTCACAAAATCTGCTTCTACTATCTAGGCATTCGTCTACAATGAGAATAGGATCAAGGATTTGCCTACCTTGAACACAAGCATTCTGGGGCTTCAAAATAATCTTCTCCACAACCTTTCTCAACCTATTGGCAATGACTTTGGCAATAGTCCTATAAACTCCACTCACAAGACTAATAAGCCGGAAGTCCTTAAGAGCAATAGCCCCGAATTTCTTCAGAATGAGAGCAATGAAGGTGGCAATAAGACTTTTTTCAAACTTACTACTTGCATGAAAATCATGGAGAACCCCCATAATGTATGCCTTGATCACATCCCAACTAGCTTGAAAAAAATCCATAAAAAAACCATCAGGCCTAGGCACCTTATCACTAATTCATACCTTTCACCACCTCAAGAATCTCACTCTCCTTAAACGAACTCTCTAACGTTGAGCATGTATATCTTGTATATTTTGTGGTATATGCTTCTCCTTGTATATCTTCCCTTAAAAAAAAAAATGTTTAAACATTTATGGCAAGCATTGATCGTAGGTAGTCCAATTTGTTACAATATTATTGATCGACGTGTTTAATTGGAGGCCTCTATAAAGTGTTTTTTTAGCGACTTTCCAACTTATTTCACTTGGTGAGTAATAGAACACAATAACCCTTGCTGTATAATATATTCACCGTGCTCATCTCATTGAGCTTTGATTGATATATATAGCATTTACAATCTATAAGATTAACTACAACTTTACCTCTTCTATGTCTTCATATTGAAGTATAACTCTTCCTCATCTATACATTGAGTTTGAGTTAGATTACAATGTCTTCCTATCTCTATCTCTTCATGCTCTTATCCCTTATCTCTTTATCACTAGACTCATGTATAGGACAAGAAGTGTCTTGAGTGATTGAGTCCTTTGATGATAAGTCATGTGCGTTAATAGTGAGATTAAACATGAAAAGAAATTGAGTGATTATAGAAGAAATCAATTCTCGCTGGTCCCACCAAAATCTTTGCCTCATGCCTATCATGGAGAAAAGTGAAATTAGTAATGCAAAATTGAGCTGGCAAGTCACAAGTAAATGTATATAGAGTTCAACTTTCCCCATTATTCATCTTCCTTTAAATCCTCTCCCCTTCTAATACATAGACAAAGGGAAACGATCACCCGCCGTCTACTTTATCCTCATTCCTTTCTCCTTTGTTGTTTTTGGGTCAAGACCAACCTCAGTGGTATTCCTCACTAAATTCTTGATAAATTGGTCCAAAACTAAAAAACTTGAATGCTTCAACAAGCTATGGACAAGAAATGACATGCACTCTCATATGTTTTTCAGTTTATTTTTGGTCCATCTACTATCATGTTCTAGTATTTTCGTACTTGGATTAAGCACTTACGGTATTCTTATTGGTCAGAATTGTCGTGGCATAGAGGTAGGCAATGGCTTTGAGAGGAAGTTTTGGTTCTGGTTTTTTGGTTCTTATTGCAAATCAATTAAAAAGTTGGAATAAACAATGTTCAGT
This sequence comes from Alnus glutinosa, assembly GCF_958979055.1. Lineage (NCBI taxonomy): Eukaryota > Viridiplantae > Streptophyta > Magnoliopsida > Fagales > Betulaceae > Alnus > Alnus glutinosa. The sequence continues at coordinate 8,455,514 of NC_084896.1, read as the reverse complement.
TACATTGGGCTCGTTTGGCAATGCCTTTAGCGTTGCCTTTTGCTTTTTAGAAAAAAAAGTAAAAGTATTAACAAACAACTCAAAACACAAAAATCTCAAAACTACTTTGACCTTTATGTCACATTACAACTAAAAAGCAAAAAAAAAAAAAAATAAAGCTTTTAAAAAGCATTGTCAGACAAACCCATTATCTTCCTAACACTCTTACTTTAAGATTTTCATGTTTTGGATAATGCTGTCACTTGTTGTAAAAGAAAAATATGTTTTGGATAATGATCTTATTGAGTGTAGCTATCTAGGTAATACATACATGCTATAAGGCAAAGTGTGTTTGTTTCTAATTTTTCTTATTTCTTAGAATTATGTTCTTCTTTCTCTATGATTTAGGGGTTCTTTGTATACTCACTATGTACTAGGTTTGTGTTCCTCTGCTCTTTGATTGAATACACATTACTTATCAAATAAATAAATACATTCTATAACCACATTTTTTTTTGATAAGTCATATGCTATAACCACATGATGTTTATGTAGACTATTTGTCTTTTCTGTTAATTTAGATGGGGATAGCTGATGCTATTTTGGACCTTGTGAGTAGTGGAACAACACTGAGAGAAAACAATTTGAAAGAAATAGAAGGCGGAGTATTGTTGGAAAGCCAGGTAAGCTATCTTGGGCTGTGGATGACCTTTCCAAGCATGTTATAGTTTCCAGAATGCTATTAAGAGTCTTAAGGCAGCTGGTTTTACATTGTCTTTGTCAAATCTTGTCTTACCTAAAGGTTCAAATATCCTTCAGGCTGCTCTTGTTGCAAGCAGGAAATCATTGACCGAGCGGAAAGGCACATTGGACATGACACATGAGATTCTTGAGAGATTGGAGGCACATTTGAGGGCCATTGATCAATTCACGGTATGTCATGTTTCTTAAGCTGGGTTGGTTTTCTATTTATCTTCAGTTTTCTATTGTTTACATACTTCCATTGGCAGGTAACTGCAAACATGAGGGGAAGTAGTGCGGAGGAAGTGGCTGAGAGAATACTGAGTCAGCCATCATTATCTGGACTGCAGGTGTGATTTGGGATGAAATCACTTTTCTTCCCCCAAGTAGCTTTCCCACTTTCAGTATTCACTATTTGTACCAGTGAAACATAAATCATGAAGAGATTGTTTTTCAGGGTTGTATACTAACCTTTTTGAATGTCAAGAGCTCCTCTAAATCCTTCGTTTACATGTACAGGGACCCACTATAAGTCCGGTATTTTGTAAAAGTGATGGGAGGGTAGCCAAAGATTACTACGCCATCGTCATATGTGTACCGAAAAAGGCACTCTACAAGTCTGTACAACAATTGAGAGCGGTGAGTCATTACTATATGTCTTTGTTGATAATTATTTGCAACGTGAAAGGTAAACTGGATTTCCCATCTCTTTTCCCAGTATCACATGACTGTTAGCTACGTTGGGTAGCACATATGCATGCGTGACACTGTTACTGGCATCAAAGCTCTTTCATAATTTACTTTCATGACACACGCCAGGCAGGCCAAATATATCAAAAAATAATTTACTTTCTATTTCGCTTGCCTCAACGTGTGTCATTCCCTTGGGGTTCTAGCTAGTTCCACCTTGAATTGATTGGTTGAGTTTCCCCAACCACATATCCACCTGTGAACTTAATTGCTTGGATATTGGTTATGCAGATTGGAGGAAGTGGAGTTCTCATTTCTCCTTTGACCTATATTTTTGATGAAGAGACTCCAAGATGGCGCGAGCTTCTCTCCAAACTTGGGCTTTAGTCCTGTGCCGTTGATGCCTTGTGCAGCTTGTTGTGGTTCTGACTTCTGTATTAGTATTGATGAAAAGTTGGACACAAAGGGTTTTCCTGGAAAAGAACCACACTCCTGCTTTTCCAAAATGCAATCTGTAGCTCAAAAATCACCTTTTGAATTTAGGCACCAAATGTCTGTAAATCACTTCTTAGTTTTAAAGCGGTATTTGACCTCAAAAAGTCTACCAAACGGCCCCTTAGAATATCAATAATCATCGTGATAATGCGATGTGTGGGTTTCTTTAGCATTGTAGGGGCTTTAACGATTTATATTTCAATTTTTATTTTTGTTTGAACTCTTTGTTTTTGCAATGGCATTCGAGATGGATGGAACACTGCCATAGAAGTGGAAAATTTTCAAGATTCTATTACTGAAACTGATGAGGATCTATTGGGTTTCCTAGTTTTGTAAATGCTATCAGTCTTCCCTATCATCTTTAGAGCCATTGCCATGCATGGTTACCTACTCTTTACCCTTTTTTTCAGAAATATACTTGTTTTTGTTATGACACTCGTTGAACATAAAAGAAAAAAATATTGACTATTTAATCACTTCAACAAATGAACATTTCAGTAAAGTTAAGAAAGCAAAATACAAATTTGACAATTTTGCATTACATGTTAAATTGGTGGATTTGAAGGTCGAACTCAAAATTTTTACCTGGGTTTTCATGAGACTCTTTTTTTAATCAATGTTGGATTTAGGATTTTTTTTTTTTTTTTTTTTTTTTAAAAAAAATTTATTTATTTTTTCTCAATAGGCGAGAATATAGTTAATTATATATTGGTTGATATTGTCTTTCACGAAAAAGGTTTTCATCTCGAATCAATAAATCATTACAAGTGTCATTGATAAGTTTTCATATTTTGGATGGGTTATATGCTCATCTCCTCATTAATCCATAATTCCATTAAAAATAATAAATTAAACCAATCTCAACACTTTTGGTAAAATATGAATTGATACTTTTTTTTTTTTTTTTTTTTGAAAAAAATGACAATTTAACATGAATTTTTTATTAGCTAATAAGGAATTGAGTGAACTTGGCAACACTTAAACTAATATGACATCTAAATATTAATTAGTTTTAATTAAAACTAAATAAATCATGAGAGAGACATCTTAAACCGCTGTAATATTCAATGTAAATGGACAAGTCAATAGATGTTAAATGTGCTAGCTTTTTTGTTAAACAATTAAAATGTCAAATAAATGGAACTCATGAATACATAGATGGAAGATCGCCTAATGTCTAAAAAACACTAACTAGTTTAAATAGCTCAATTTAGGCTTGTATAACTGCCCCACAACCGCTAACCGCTTATAACTGTATCTGAAGACGATTATAAAAAACCTAACCGCTAATCGCCTAAGACGGAGTGGTTAGCGGTTTTAGAGGTAGGGGTAGGCAGTTAATAACTGTTAATCGCCTACCCTTATATATAAATAATATAAATATTTATATTATATATTTAATAGTTTTATGTAAATTTTTCACAACACTAAAATATCAAAATAGGGTTTCATCATATTTTCCACAACTCATTCTGTTTACCACGCCATCACCATCCATTATCCAACTTCGTCTCTCTCTCTCTCTACTCTCCTCACTTTATTTTATGCAACCACGCCGCTACTGACCCTGCTTTAGGGATTCTGAGCCTGATTTTGGTTTATCTATAATGGGTGTTTATGGGTTTGTGGGTGAGAATTGACATGGACAACATAGAGTACGTTTCAGTCTCGAATTTGGACAAGGACGAGATCCACCATCTGCTACAGCACAAGATGAACAAAGTTTTGGTCAACCCATGACATAAACGGTTGCTGCAAGAAGCTAAATATCGCTTTTAATTCCAGCTTTTTGAAGGTTATGGGGCTAAAAAAAAACGGTTATCAACCACCAGTTATAAGGTTTTAATAACCGTTAACCGCCGGTTATAAAAATAATTGATAACCACCTAAGCGGAGCGGTTGCAGTTAGCTGTTAGAGCCAATAACTGCTAACCATAATCCCTTGTACAAGCCTAGCTCAATTTGTAAAAACAATTTGACAAAGACATGGCATTTCCAATTCGTAGAAGCTGCTATTTTTGTTTAGAAGATTGTTGAGACACTTATTATTATTATTATTATTATTATTATTATTATTATTATTGTCCAGATGACAGAAATTGGGTGGACAATTCTTTTAAGTCAAGGTCCAATAGAGAGGACATAAAGCCCAAAACTCATGCCACCTATTGTAGCTGGCAACCATCAGGACACTATAAGTCTGTAAAAAAAGACTTAAGCCCAAAATTTCACAAGACAATAAAGCCCACGTGAATGTAATTAGTAGTAATTATATTTAGTTAACATTTTTAGCCCAAAGTTGTAGTCCAATTTGAGTTTTCCCCTATCATTGAAAGAGATCATGCCACGTGGACTGCGAGAAAAAATAAATAAATCAACACTCAACATTTAGCCCCTTAAGCCACGTGTGATTTGGTAGCGGTCACGTTTGGCAAGTTAGTTGAGGGTAGGAGCGGAACCACCCCTAGCCTTGGTGGGTTTTAAGCCTCTCCAAAATTTAAAAAATGTCACAAAATTTTGAAGATTTCTTCTAAATTTTACATGTTTTTTATGAAATGAACCCCCAAAATTAATTTTATCCCCAAAAATTTTATTTTATTTTGTTCCCCTCTAGTTGAGGATCTCTTGCAGGTAATAAATGGAACACGTAATGTTGTATTTTTGCTGCTTCCTTGGGCTACTGAAAGGACTCCTCAAGAGGAAACTGCACAGTTGCAAGTAGAGCTAATACTCTTCCATTGACATATGTTCACTTTGCATTTTTTTTTTTTTTTTGAAGCTTGTGTTTTACTTGTTTGATTTTCTTTTATCTTCATTTTCTCAACAGTCACCCTCCCTCAATGCTTCAAAGGATAAGGGTGATTCAATTTAAGGAGATGACGAAGAGTAGTATGTTGTTGATGCTGCTACTTGGTCTCAAGCTATGTTCTTGTGCTTGATTATCATCTTACTTGCTATAGCTTGGTGCATTGAATTTGATGTATAATGTATTGCTTGAGCCAGATATAGAGATGGAGTCAATGAGTTAGGATAAGCTCATTAGAGAAAATGTTGCTGCTAATATTGATCTAGTAATTGAGCAAGGACTATCATTACAAAGTCTTGAAGATGATGTTTCCATTGAATCTTACAAATAACGTGACCTTGGCTGAATCCAGAAAAATTCATAAATGAGGTCCTTGAACAACTTCAAGGAATCCAAGGTACGAAAAACTTCATTTCTTTATCTTTTTTCTATTTATGCCAATTAGATCTAATCTTTCTTTATTTATACATTTTCTATGAAGGATCGTTCCTCGAAGGGATCGATCGTTCTTCTTCCAGAACATGATTTTCCCTAATACATCCTACAAGATCCTAATCTCATGCTTAACCAAGACTCCTAAGGGTCACAAAGGTCCTATAGAACAATATACATCATGCATATACATTTTAAAACAAGCATGGCCACAAACATTACTCCAAAATATTAAAGGTCATAACTTTATTCCCATAATCACAATCACCTGTTAAATAACCAAGGAAAATGCTTTAAAGTGTTGATAGATTGATATTTTAACACTGTTTTGAAGTTAAAATGGAAACTAGTATTTAAAGTTCACATTTTTCATTTAAGAATCAAGCTTTTCTTCGTAAAAGAGCAAATTTTAATTATTTATAAAAGGAAAACAGTTCATAGTGTAAATCATGCAAAACAAACAGGGATTAGAGCTAGGTTAAGCTTCCATATCTCAAGGTGGGAGCTTTCCAAGCTTTAAGGAGCAAGATCTCCAAGGAGATCTAAAACTTCTAGGGTTGGTTACCAACAACCCACGACACAGACCCCAACACGCAATGGAAAATCAAACAAACAACAGTTAAAAAACAATTATCACAATATAGAAGTTACTGCGGTTCTAAGATATCAATCCATTACAATAATCATCATCAACACACAACACACGATTTGTTGACAAAGAGAAAAACCTTCAACAAGGAAAAATCTCTTCGGGACAGCTAAACCTAGGATTCACTTCACTACAGAAGAACTAACTACAATGCATAGTAAATTTACAGTTTCAGTAATCTTACTACACTGTTCGTAGGATGACCCGTTGTTCATATAGTCTCAACTCCAAAAAGTCGTTGGCCGATCTTCTTGAATCCTTACTGATCCTCACTAGTAGAGTTCAGTTATGTTTGTGCAATCACAACACATTGATCATTTTGGCTTGAATCTTCTTCTTCCAAGAGTTACGACACGCACAAATTCTTGTTATTCATATACTCAAGAATTTGTATCAAGTTATTGAGACTTGTCTCTCAATACTCTCTATGGAGCCTCACAAAGTCGTGTGTCAAAGAGAAAGTTAGAAAGACTAAAGACAAAGCAGTCTTTAAATAGCAATAAGCTATTCTGTAGGAGTAGCACTCGGATATGATCTTATAGTGTATGGACACAACTAGGGCTTTATAAGTTTCGTAACCCTAGCAGCCTTTCATGTTCGGACATATGTCTTTGGTGTCCGAACATTAGGCAAACAGAAAGTTTGTGTCCGCAGTCTCGTCTAGACAGTTCAGGGAACAGTAAAACTTCTTGAACTGTTGGTGTCTAGACATCTATCAAATAGAGAGTTAATGTCCGCTTCAACATTCAGACTCTCAGCAACTGGGGTTCTCAACTTCTTTGGAACAACCCATGTCCAGACATTTGTCCTTGGTGTCCGGACATCTTTTCTTGTATTTGTCTTTTATACAGTAGTTCTTCAATGTCTTGAACTGCATACCTAAGTACAAATCTACCCCAATCTTTATAAACATAAAAATATGTTTTGGACATCAAATGAGCCAATCATAAAAACTAACAAAATCCTTTCTCTCTCTCTCTCTCTCTCTCTCTAGGGTAAGGTATTAGAAATGGGCGAAAATAGGGCCTTATGGTTTATCATAGGCCCTTAAATAGAGCACTTCCCACATATATATGCTGGAAAGTTATGTCCAAAAGCATGCAGTCTGTCACTGATCGATCATTCATCAATCGATCATTTTTGCCACGTTGCATCGTTCAATCTTCCAGAAGTAATGATCAATCATTGTTTTGCCACATTGCAATGTTTGATCGTTACATGAATCGTTTGATTGTTTTGCGAAAAGCCCCAAAGACAAATTTTTTAAGACCCTAGTTTTGTCATGTTTTGAACCCGGGCAATTCCACACCTATAAAACTCGCTTGGATCCTTTACAAAACTTCAAGGTACGAATCATTTTTGAATTTAAAAATAGGATATATAAAAGTGTGTGAATATTTACACTACATATATACATATACACACATAATGACATGCATATAAGTAGTTTAAGAATCATTTTAACTGGTTACTCGTAAAGAATTTTGCCACGTGTTTGAGCAAGGTGTTACGTATTCTACTAGCTAACTTTGATATTAAATGGATTGGATGAATGTTTAGCATTTCCTTCAAAGAAACGTCCTGGCATTAATAATAAATTGTGCTTCTGGAACTATAAAATTCAAGTAAAGGTTGCATGTAAATAGCTGAAGTCCAACCACTAATCATCCCATAGACAAATTACTTGGATTAAATGGTTCCTGGTTCATAACCTTGAGCATTATTTGAAACATGGGATTCTACCTACAATTATTATTATCTTTTTTTGGTTTTGTCTTTCATTATATTGCTATACAATTGAGGTTAGGATCTTCAAAATAAATGAAAAGTGACTTCACTTTACCATCTTGGACACCATTTGTTACAAAAAGTTGATACATAAGCGTGTCTAATGAATAACTTCAAAGCCTGAAACCATGTAGTACAATATGCTTGGTTCAATTACAATTGTGAGTCATGCCAACAGTTAATTAATTGGCATTAGTAATAAATTGTGTTTCCGGAATTATAAAATTCGAACTTTTATTTTACTAACTTGAATTATATGTAACATCAAAGTTTTACTTTAGGAAGTTCGTAGGGGGTGATCTGTCCGCTTGGTTTTGGTAAGCTTTTGATGATAATGCAATGGACCAAGCTGAATTGTGTTTAGTCTAGAACTCATGCCAACAGGGTAGATGGCGGCTACTGGGGCACTATAGGTTTGTAAAAAAGACTCAAACCCAACATCTCACAAGACAAGAAAGCAAACGTGAACGCAATCGGTATTTATTATATGTAGTTAACAATTTCAGCCCAAAGTTGTAGCCCAATTTGAGTTTTCTTCTTTCATCGAATGAGATCGAGCCACGTGGACTAAGAGCAAAAAAAATCAGCACTCAACATTTAGCCCCTAGAGCCACGTGTGACCTACCGAGTCACACGTGGCAATGTGGTTAAGGCTCTTCTACAGGTAATCAATTGGAGCGCATAATGTTTGATTTTTGCTGCTTCCTTGGGCTGCTAAAAGGACTCCTTAAGAGAAAACTGCACAATTGAAAGTAGTACTCTTCCCTTCATATATGTTCACTTTTCCTTTTCTTTGTAGCATGTTTTTTACTTGCTTGATTGTCTATTATCTTCCTTTTCTAGCAACCACCCTCCCTCAATGCTTTAGAGGATAAGGGTAATTCAGTTGAAGAAGATGACAAATAGTATGTTGTTGATTGGTCACAAGCTGTGTTCTTCTCATCTTGCTTGTCATAGCTTGGTGCATTGGATTTGATGTATTGCTTTGGGCTAGATATAGAGATGGAGTCAATGAGTTTGGACAAGCTCATTGGTGAAAATGTTGATGCTAATACTGATCCAACAACTGAGCAAGGACTATCATAACAATGGCTTGAAGACGATGATGCTGCGAATCTTACAAGGAATGTGAGCTTGGCTGAATTAAGAAGAAGTCATAAAAAAAGGTACTTGAACAGCAAGGAATCCAAGGTATGAAAAACTTCTTGTTCTTTTTCTTTTGTCTATTTATGTAAGTTGAATATGATCTTACTTTGTTTTTACATTTTCCATGAAAGATAGAAGTGTAAGATTGCACTTTGTTTGGACCTTCACTTGATTGAAATAGAATAGAAAGCCTTAAAATGGACTGATGTGGACTCGCTGGTTGTGAGCCATAAAATGGAATAGAAAGCCATGAGCCCCAATAAAACAGGATATGAGCAATAAAATATGAGGATTGTTGATGGAGATTTTATGAGCTCTTTTTTGTTGACATTTTCGGTCCAAAGTTGTGGCCCAATTTGAGCTGGCCTCTTCCATTGAATGAGATTGTGCCATGTGGATTGAGAGAAAAAACATTAGTCCTCAATGAAGATAAGATCAAATCTTAGTTATATAAGGAGATGACTAGAGGAAAAAAAAAAAGAAAAAAAGAAAAAAAAAAGATTATTTCTTGCATAATTTATAAGTTTAATGAGACCTCAAGGTACAAAAAGTAATGGTATTCTAAAATCCTCTATGCTTTTTCGAATTCTGTATTTTAAACCTAAATTTTCAATTCAGCTAATTTAACACCAAGTTAACAAAGATTTTAAATCTAAGGCCTCTGATTTTTTTTTTTTTCTCAAATAAATAACAAAAATAATATTGTAATTTTCATGAAAAAAAAAAAAAACTAGATTGGGGTACTACCCCAACCAGATTGGGGTGGCTCACGACCACTTCCGGCAAAGGAAGGGGTGACTCACGACCACCCCCTCCTAGGAGCGGAACCAGGATTTTAGTATGGAGGTCGAAACTAAATAAGCACATAGATACATATAATCTCTTTATGTGTATTTATGCTCATTTTAATGTAAAATAAAAACAGACTAGTCTTAAATTTAAATTCATACTAAGTCATAAGTTATAATATATACAAAAATTACATGTCTATCAAATTATCTTAGAAGAGAACTTTCATTTTGAATACAAAAGTTTCCTAATTTGCTATAACCATGTACCCAAAAAAAAAAATCATGTTTAAAATTAAAAACACTTGACATAAGAGTAGACATGTTATATGAATGATGAAAAAGTAGTATTTTTATAGAACTTTTAAATTTTTTTGGGGTTGCTGAAACCCTCCAAGAACTAATGTAGGTTTGCCGCTGCCTCCTCCTCCATTGAAAGTGGTAGTGAGCCACTCCAGTCTAGAATTTTTTATTTTTTTTAAAAAAAAAAAAAGAAAAAGAAAAGGGAATAATAATATTTTTATATCATTTTTATTATTTATTTGAGAAAAATGGTAAGAGATCTTAGATTTAACATCTTTGTAGACTTGGGTATTAAACTAGCCAAATTAAAAATTGGGTTCTAAAACGTAAATTTATTTATTTATTTTTTTTAAAAAAAGCACATGGAGTGGAGTTATGAAAACATTATTTTTTCTTGTAAAAACTTGTCAAAAGGTGAACTGTGTAATGTGTATGAAAATATATAAGACGGAGATTGCGGAGCGACTGTTGTAGCATGGTTGGAATGTGAGTACCAAGACAAGAAAGTCCTCCTGATCTGACATTGTGAAATGAGCCCTTCCACTCTTGTTTATGGTTAAAGGCTTAAAGCAATTAGAGCCCTAATGAGACAAGTTTTGCTAACAAGTTGGGAGACCAAAAAGGCAACAGTTTTGGATTCGTACATTGGCTTTACCCATCTTCTAAAATTCCCACAAACCCCATTTAAAAATGAGAAATGATTCTTTACTTCGATCTCCCCGTTCATGTAAATTGAATTTAATCTCACAAATTCAATGATAAATTTATAAAAAAGTTAGACAAAAAAAGAGCGGAAGGAAAGACGTGAAGCATGGGTCTTTAAAAAGTGATAGGAAACTCCAGTCTGGATGAGGATAAACCATGTGAAGGGTCAATACTCCAACAAAAGAATCTTCTTTATAATAATCCGAAAGTGGTAAGCTTAATAGTTTGTGCTTTGCTTTGTAGGGTGGGCAAGATTTGAGAGAAGTTGAATTTGTTGCTTTCTAGATTCTAGATTGACACTTGAAAAGCTTAGAAAATAAGCTTGATTGATTAAACATGGGCCGTTGGAGGCCTCAATCAGTTGCCAAGTCTATAAAGGACCACATGCAAGCCATCTTAATGGTTGCCAAGTCTACCACTTTAATACTTTTCCGGATTTCTCTTAAAATAAATGCTACACGAACCTTTGTTTTTTTTTAAAAAAAAATTTACTTTCAAGTGCTTACTTTTTATTATAGTAATGGTCATGTCAGCCTTTTACCTTTTATTTTTAATTTTTAATTTTTAATTTTTAATTTTTTTATTATTATCTCATCGGTCACTTATGAACAACTCACAATCTCTCATTTCTTTGCGTGGCTTTTGTAGGATGATTTGTCTTTATGGTTGTAAAGAGTATTTTGTGTTTTGAGTTGTTTGGTAAAGTCCGTTTGGCTATGCGATTTCGCATGCCAAAAGTGTGATTTTAAACGAAATCTTGAAAAGTGCATTTTTAAAAAATTACAGTTTAAAACAGGAAAAAAAAACATTCTCATTTTCAAATCGCAGGTAATGAGATGTGCTTTTAAAGAATAAACTGCGATTTTAAAGACTAAATTATGATTTTACCAAACTTATAGCTGCATGCATTTTTTAAAATCCCACGTTTTAAAATCGCTATTTTTTAAATCGTACGTTTATAAACCGCAAATCCAAACAGACCCTTAATGCATATGTCTTGACACCAGAAAAAGAAAGACAAACAAATTAACATACCATATTTTTACAGTTAATTAGATTACAAGACATTAATGGAGTAGTTTAATTGAAGATGCATATATATATATTTGGGGGAACTTGGGGAAGGCTTTAATTTCTCCCATATCCAGTTGGCATGAACATGGAAGCTAGCTTCAATATAATCAATGGTTATTCTATTAAAAAGTACTGAAAAAGCAACATATTAGTCAAAATGTTCGGCTGAAACTGTCTTACTGGCATGAATAAGGTGTACATTAGATTAATCGCAAACTGACAAATCTAAGTAACATGAGATTGTCTGCTAAACACACACATAAAACAAGCCTCATCCATAATAAATCCAGACATCTGCATGTGGATTCCTACGTTAAAAAGGTACATGTGATGTCCATGCCATCCCCAAACATGTTCAACACTACTAGTGAGCAGCAAAAGCAAAGCCTCTGGACGCCGCCCTCTGTGGACCCAAGAATCTCCTTCTCCAATGACTTCGCCGACATTCAGCAGCCGGCCGCTGCCAAGCAGGAAAACATCTACAGAGAAGCTCCCGTTTCCTCGGAGTTCGAATTCTGCGCCGAAAACTACACCATGATATCTGCCGACGAAGTGTTCTTTCAGGGCATGCTGTTGCCAGCTGTGAAGAGTATTGATGGTTGTTGCAGCGCCAACGGCCAGCAGAGAAAGATGACTTTGAGAGATGAATTGCTCGCTGTTGACGATGATTATGACGACGTCGTTTTCCCGAGGATGCCGAAGAATTCAAGCCGGTGGAGAGAGCGGCTGGGGCTCAAAAAGGGTAAAAAATATGATAAAGCTGATCATCGTGAGGTGCTGGAAACCGTAGCTGAAGAGAAGATGATGCCAGCTGCATTGGTTCACCATGAGGAGGTCTTTGTTAGCAAGAAAACGCAGGTAATTAAGCTGAAAACGTTAGATTTATTATTTATGAAATATATTTTATATCTAAAAAGTTTGAGGTGTACGTCCATTAAGTTGGATTCGTTGGATCAAATGATTTTGAATCATTGGATGTGTCCAAAAGCACTATATGATTTTCACTTTTATGTAAAAGACAGTGTCAGATGGCTTATTTCTTGTATCCTACAAATTCCTTTTGTGTAATCTTCATTCTAATTAAGGGTGTTTTAGTAGGGGTTTACATGCGGATGAGATTATTTATAAAATTCGCCTCCGATCCGCAAAATATAGATATCACTTTCAGATATTCGCGTCCGCCCCATTTTTTACTTACCGCATCCGCGTGATTATTGTGGTTATTATTCGTTATCTGCATATTAGGTAATGAGCATTTTGGGCCTTCTTAGGTCTTTATTAGGGCCTATTTTAAACATCTCGAAAATAATTTATTTTTATTTTTAGTGTTTTGGCCTTTTTTATTTTTTTTAAGCCCTAATCTTTTGAATTTTGATTTCACGTTACTTTTTTCTTTTTACCCAAGTGTTATACGAGAAATCAATATACCAATCAAACCGACGTAAGCATAGCATATACCTAATTCAAAACAACATCGTTTTGATGAATTATAATACATATTATATATAAAGGGTATGTGGATGCGGTATTAACCGCATCCGCATACTCCAAAACTACTATCTCATCTGCATATGCGGATAGTTGCAGATAGCGGATGCGGACGATTAATATCCACCCGCATGTACACCCCTATATTTTAGTTCACTTTAGAAAGTGTTGATTCTAGAGCAACTCCTATGAACATTTTGTCAAAAACCCTTTAGTATTTTAGAAATGGGACAAAGTAAGTTTTAAAGTAATCATTACTGCGATTGAACCTTGTAGTTTAAACTTGGGCCTTTTTCTTTTTTTCTTTTTTTCTTTTTTTCTTTTTTTTTTTATTGTCTTCATAATTTATCCCTTTAATTCCATACCTTTTTCCAACAGAAAATACATAGTGGAATTAATGAAGATTTGAGTTTATACTCATAAAGATGCACCATATATATACGCTAGACTTACCGGTTTCTTTGTTACACAGGAACTAGTCTTTGAGGGCATGAAGGAGGGTTAAGAAGTAGCAAGTGACAATTTTCAAGGGAAGCAAGGGGTGGCTAATTTTGAAGGTGTTGTACAAATTAATAGTACTGGGTTTCCTACTGTATGTTAAGATTTGATTTTACTCTTTTCTAACTCTTGGTATTATACTATTATCTTTCCCTTTTGACTCAAATAACCCCCTCCTCTCTTTTATTCCCATCGGAAAAAGAAGGGTCGGCTAGCTGTTTTTGTTCTGTACAAAATGTTTGCTGTTGTGAACTTCAAGTCGTGTATTAAGCAGTATTGATTAATGTTATCTGTCTACTTAATTTCTTTCTTTTTTTCCAGTATAATTTTTGAAAGAGATCTATGCCACTCATGATGTAGGTTCTACAAATCCAATCGTTGATTTGAAAAAAGATGTGTAAGAAATATACATATAACGTCTCTCATACAAATGAGTCCCCAACGTATCATCTCAATATGTAATTACAATCACATAAGCTGATACCCAATAATTTTAAGTGGTCATTGGCAAATCATACATAAAATCTAGCATCTCCCATCAATGAATTCTAGTTCCCCTCTCTCTCTCCGTAATATATATATATATATATATATATATATATATATATATATATATATATATATATATATATATATATATATATATATATATATATATATATATATATATATATAATCACCATATATCATATGCAGATTAACCTATTCAAAATTTAATGGTGATTTTCACTGTCATATCAAAAAATAAGCACTTACAAGTATATGTAATATTCCTCTTTATTTTTTAGCAAGCCCAAGGACGTGGGTGAAGGATACGTCCCTCCTCTCGGTGTGGAAACAACTTTTACTCCACTCAAATAAACAAATTATTGTTTAAAGCTACAAAAACTTCTACTCCCACACTTCTAAGTGCATACTCCCTGATGTGACAATAAAAATCACTATTGGATCCAATTCTAATAATCATTCATTAAAATCTAATGGTAATTTTCACTGCCACGTCAAAAAGTGCGCATTTGAAAGTATGTGAGTAAAAGTGTAGAATTTCTCATTCTAGAATGTATACACCAACACCTTGGAGACATACCACTCAAAAAGAGGAGGTTAATCAATTCTAACAAAATAAACCTACCTTCGATTTACCAATACCATATCCAGAAACACTTACAAATAAACTAAAACAGACGGGGAGAAGTTTGATCAACACTGCACAATCAATGATATTTTCACAAGGTATTTGTAATACAACACGTAAATGATCAAACCTCACTAATTAGGAAAACAATATTTGCTGAACCATATACAATAAAAGCAACTTTCAGCATAATTGAGGCTTTAAAAGAATAACATCGTGTAACTGAATATGCCTATTTGATCACTATAATTACAAGGCTTCTTGGGGTGGGTAAAAAGGTGTAAGAACCATTGGGTATTTACAGTTTCTACAAAATTACCGTCTTGTCTTATCCTGACGGGAAAGAATCTAAATGGTAGTTTCCTTTAACTGTACACCTGCATCCAATAAGCCCTGCATAACAGCTCTGAGAATCAGGTAGATAATGGTGTACTATGCCAGTGGTTATGCAAGCAGTTCAGCTGACAGACAACGAAAAAAAAAAAAACGTTTCATGTACTGTTGAAGGCTCATAACACATTTAACAACCAACAATATTTCACAAGATCAACAGATGCCTCTGCAGCTATAAACCATATGATAAGTTTAGCAGTTCATGTATTCCCAGATGTAATGTGAAAATATACAAACACTAAAATATTGAAAATACCATGAAAATAAAAAGATACAAATGATCATACTGAAAGTTGCAACATATAATAGCAGCTACTTGGGTTGCCTAGCATCATCATCCTTCACAGATCAAAATCTGTCACCAGTTAACCACTAATGCTCAAAATCAAATACTTCTCAAGTTTACTAAAACTAGTTTTTTACTTATTTTTCTACCAAATATGACTATAATTTCATAACCTTTTAATTGAGCCATATAAAGAGAGGATGAATTCTAGAAGATAATTTCTTTTAAAAGACTAATTTACCTCCCCTCGGGATGCGAGGGTGTGCTCTAGGGTGTTCCCTAGAACTCTTGGTCTCCCTATTCAATGGGAGTAGGCGTCTTAATGTCTCCTCGATCAGGGGAGTAGGATGTAATATGCATTAGGGCTTTGAGAACCTGATGCTTGTTTTGAGTTTTGTTGCATATCTTGTTTTTTTCCCCGCCCCCCCAAAAAAAAAAGAAAAAAAGAAAACGAATTCTGAAAGAATCTAACTTACAGGATACACGGGCACCTTCACAGCAACAAAGAGAGCTCTTTACCACCCTTTTGTGGATGGGAAAGCACTAGTTTTTTACTAGATCAGTCAAGATATACCCTCTGCAATAATTTAAAGAAGAAATACTGTGGTTATTATAAGCAAGAAATAAATTACAGAAGCCAAGTAAACATATGTTGTAATCCTATAATAGAAATAATAGCTGCACCATTCATCTTGTTTCCAGGACTGAGTGGGACCCAAATATTTCTCCATGGACTCTTTCTTACGCTCAGGATCCAGGCTGCAAGCATGAATCACATCGGTTAATTTTAGGTTCTAGACATTTAAAATAAAGTATTCTGAGAAACAAATGTCAGAACAAGTGAAAGAACTTCAAAATAATAACTGACCTATTTCTGAAGCCAAGAAGAGTATAATGTACAGCACTTGCGCAAGCAGAAACTGGAGCTATAGCAGCACCAGGAACTGCCCGAATAGCAGATGCCAAAACAGATCCGGCACCAGCTCCACGCTGGTATTTTTTCGAGGGAGTCCGAACCAAGGCAGAAGCAGATTTTCCCAAGCCATCACTAAGGCTTTCATAAGCCTGTGTTAACTCAAGAACATTAGAACCACCTCTAAAGAAAGCATGGTACATATCTTTTTCCTAACAGATAACTTCTTATCATCATCCATCAGTAACATGATTTCAACATCCAAAAATGCTTATAATAAATGAAGAAAAACTCCCAGATAATAAGAATGAATTCCCTTAAAATGCATTAATGAAACCCTAGTGTATAAGAGGTCAAGATCTGCCTATATAACTCTGATGCATCAAAAGCTACTTTGTGGGAAGGGAGGAGAATTGCATGAGCATGAAGTACCTTGATATTATATTGAAAGTTGTAGCTCTCAAAATCAAGATACTTCTAAGCTTGATCCAGAAAGGATGGTTATCACTTACAAATTTCAGACAGGACGACCTATACATTCAACTTTAGCTAGTAAAAGAAGTAACTTGAGGTAAATTGACCATGGAAGACATGGCAAGGAAAATAAATGTGGGGGGGGGGGGGGGAAGGGAAATTAGACAACATAATTGAATTTTAAAGTGCTATATCTTCATCAGAAACTCCAATTATGTCATGCTAAGATAATACAGTAAATCTAAGACCAGAGTTGACAGCTAGTCTAACACCTCTAGCCAGCTCTTGACAAAGACAAATCTTTGCATGTATTGCATTGACGACTAAAGATCCCTGTGTACAGGACATTTATTCTGTCGCACTCTTCTTCTTCTTTTTGACAAGATTTACAATAAGTCCATTGAAATAATACTATGGACAAACTGCCCTTGAAATCCCATAAGTAATTTGATGTGCTCCTAATGCTAATTGCAGTAACTAGAAGTGTCTTACTTGAAACCTATTCCTCCGAATTAATGCCGAAATGTGCAGATCAATGATCAAGTTTTGTAAGGACAAGTTTATAAAAGGCATAAGAATTTACACGTGTAAGTGCACAAGCATACACACAATTACTATATCTTTTAAATGTACAAACACACAGGCTCATAATACAATTTTAGTATTACAAGCTACTCAAAGAGTGATTAACAAGTGAGACATGGAAATTTTACCCGTTGGAATCCCTGCTGGGCATCTTTAGGCTGATCAGATCTTACATTTGTCTTCATTTTACTTTGTCCAGCCCACGGTACAGAAGGAGGAATGCTGGTAAGAATATACTCTGCTTGGAGTAAAATGTCATGAGCCCCTGCTGCCAAATGTACCCCAAGTCCAACAGCTTCAAGTGAAATGCTTCTAAGAAATGCAACTGTACCTGAGAAAAAATAATAATTATACTTTTGTCATTACCGAGAGTTATTTAATATTACCCTCCAAATATCAAGAGTATCAACAATTCGTGTGATTAAGGTTTCATGGAGTTTGAGTTGAGTTACACTGCAATCATAAAAAATAAAACAATTGATCAACAATTCATATGACCATACAAAATGGAAGTATAACATCAAAGATGATGATTAGAATTGATTTCATCCAAATAATTGCAAAAATGGACACGCGTTTTTTCAGTTATCAAAACAGAACTTGATATCTAGCCACCAAAAGAAAATAAAAAAAAAAATCTGGATAGCCACAGAGTAAGGCTAAATCTATAACGTAAACAAGCAACCCTCAACCATGCTCCCAGAAACAATTAAGAAAAAACCTAGAATCTTCTGGTTGTCTAATCTTATCTCTCAAATCAAACATCATATCACATAACTAAAGCAACCATTAACACTTGAATGTAATATAGTGACATGCACCACGGAAATCCTATATCATAAAAATAATGTCCATGCAGATCAGAGTGTTATTGAGATGAGAAATGGTGTCTTAGAAAACCAGGTGGCCCTCTCCTTCACTCCCAAAAGAGACTGTCCAGGAGCTTTTAGCTAAGTAGGAAACGGAGTGCGTTCATAGCTTTTCCCTCATAGATTCAGCAGCAAAAGAATCTCTTTACCAATAAGTCTTAGAAAAAGGCTTTGTTGACTTAATTAGGACAAAGTTTGATCCAAATCCCTCCCATAGAATCTCTGATTTAGGCTTATTTTAAACTCTTTGAAGCATTTTCACCACTGACTACACCCTTCAAAGCATCCGAAAATAACCGTACACTCACACAATCTTGCGGGCGGAAACACAAAAAAAAAAAAAAACAATAAAAAACAAAAGAAGAATAATCTGTCGCGATTCAGCTGAAACAATTATACAGATAAAGCTGAATAGCAGCAGAGGACTCTCATTGCCAACAAGTCTCAGAAAAAGGCTTTGTTGACTTCACTACAAAGTTTGATTCAAATCAGTAGCTCTTAGCTTTGTTTGACTTCACTACAAAGTTTGATTCAAATCAGTAGCACTTCAAATGACAATTCCCTCTTCCATCAGGAGAAAAAATTGAAGTCATTTACAAAACAACAGTTAATCACAGTAACTAGAGCTTCGGCTTCAAAACAATTTCACACTTCACCAATAAAATTTTCCAGTTATCAATCTAAGAAGCATTCATTTTATTTCTACTGCCAATGATAACCAACTAATAATCAAATCCCAAACCATCCAAAAATCATTAGGTGCTTGGGATTCCATGTTTAAGGACCCTAGATTTTACTGTTAGGGCATTATTGATAAATTAGTTCAATTTGTTTACCTCTTTGCATTCCCTTGAGTACTCTCCGATCCTTCCTGTAGTTCTCAACTGGCAAAGAAACCAGCTTCGCAGCACCGGAGCCAACAGCAACCAATGATCGGATAGTAGGAAGGCCTCGCAATATTTTATGAACCTACATTGTAGAAATATAATAATTTACTTTTTATACACAATAGTTAAGAAATGGCCAACACAATTGTTATATTCCCAATCATTAAAATGAATGCTACAAAATAACCTGGTTTTGCGAAATATCTTCCAACCAATCACCTATAATTGTTTCACAAACACTGCCCCAGCCATAGATGCCAACAGCATGGACATGCTTCAGCTGTAGCTCAACCCCCTGCCTCAATTTAGTTAAGTATGATCAGACATTTCATTCACACATCTCTTATTCACAAGCTTCAGCTACTTTTTTTTTTTTGCTTGCTTTTACTCACACACCCAAGAGAACTCGAACCCTGATGGCTACTTTCAAAATTATTATAAAGACTGCAAAATTTACCTTCCAGGGGACAAGATTTACAAGTTCTACATACTTTCCGCTTCTTAGAGCTGCGAGATCAACACTGCGGGGACTGTAGTCAACCCGAACAAGAATGGGCCATATATCAAATTTCTGAAACAAAATTTAGTACATTCAGTACATAGACTTTGACTATCACCAAAAACAAATACACTCAATGAAGAACCGAATACAAATTATCCAGCAAAATAAGGACTCCAATTGCAAAGTTGACTATCATAACTATTGAAAAGCAATATAATCTGAAGAATATAGCCAATCCAGACTGAGCAAAGACAACCAATAGAAGAGGGGACTGCTATCTCTCCTGGTATAAATAGGAACTACATGACTAAAGTAATTTTTATTCTGTACGGCTTTTGTTACACTTGCATTAAATTTCGTCTAACTAATCACAAAGACATCTTACACATAAAGATTATGGATGCGACTCATAATAGACAAAAACCAAAAGCACATTGGCCAAAAAAAAAAAAGACAATGCAGAAATATCTAGCATAGATAAATAAGTTATAGCCAACACAACTTGCCTGAAAGTAAGGAAGCATTGCCTCATTTGCAATCCTATGGTCCTGCAACAATTTTGAAGCATCCAAATCTTGGTAAGCAGGAGACTGGTCAACTGATGAGCTCTTTGCCCCAAAAAAGTTGATGAGAAAATCAAGTTGGGACTGATGAAGAGTCAATAGAATGGGAAGGAAAGCAATGCGTAACCTGAAAGGAAAAAATCGCAAGAACCAGCACTCATAACTATAAGCATCATGATAACCACTGTAAACCACGCCATCTCCATCTACATTATAGTTAAACATTAAAGAGGGGAAAAAGTCTGAGCATTCTTAATGACAGAACTTCAATACCAGCTAGCAACCTAACATGAGGTATCATGGTATACATACGAGGGGAGAATCAAAGACATTGTTGCTATCATTATATTATACATATGAGCATGGATTGGTTTTGAAAGCTTTTATGCAAAACCTAATATATATGCCAGAGACGGTTGTTGCATACAGTCACAAAAATTATCAAACCACTAATGTAAGCCTAGTAGAAAACTTCAAGATAGAATAACACATATAATAGCATTCTACGAGAAAGTAAAGAAAAATTCAAATGAAACAGAGGACGTACCGATACTCCTCGAGAGCGATTAGAGGATCTGGTCTGACAGCTTCTAAGTCCAGTTTCAATGCTTTTGAGGAGGATTCCCTAGGGTGATCTTTTGAGTGATAATATCCTAGCACCTTCAATTCAAAATGTAAAGAAATCTTCAGACCGTGTTCAAAAAAGACAGAAGGTAAAGATACTCGTAAAAAAAATAAATAAATAATAATTTCAACATTACCAGTTTCCATGGTGCATTCCGGCTCTGATCGTAAAGATGAAAATCTTGAACGGAAAGAGAAAGTTTAGATACACATACTCCACCAGCTGGGAAAACGTCGTATTGTAATCCCATCCCTAATAATGAAAGCTCCAGACATACAGTTTTATCCCTCCCACGATAATTATTAGAATCCTCACCATTGTCTCTAGAATTGTGCCAGTCAGAACCAGCATACATTCTCCATTTAACATCAATGTTCTTTAAAAGTACACACCCTGTAACCTTTCCAATATCACCATGTCTTGTATTGTCAATAAAAGGAAGCTTGCCTTCCATAACTCGTTTCACACCACTTTGCTCACTTGCTTCTGAAATGTGGTTTTCTACAATTCTTAAAAAGGCGTCCCCATACCATCCACTATTTCCTTTTCCAAGATCTCCATTCCCCACATTCGTGGATCTGCATTTAGGTATCTCATGCAAAGATTGTCTGCCTATAGACAATTCCGACAAAGTGCGCAACTCAGATAAACAATAGCCCTCTATAAACTCAGGAAAGTGACCTTCTTCTAAAAATGAGGTTTGACCACTATCCAATCCCGCTACAGGCACTGACCCATTGAAGGACAAATCATGAGATAAAATTTCAGGATTTTCGATATTTAAGCTACGTGCATCTCCTAGAAGGCTTTCATCAAGTGAAACACAAATGTGAGACTCACAAGAATCAAATTGGTTCATATGATTGTTATTAAAGTGAAATGCATCCTCACATATCTCATCCATCAAGCCAACTAGTCCAGGTTCACTATTTGTATCTTCACTTGCAGCATGCACTTGAGAAGTTGATGGCATGGAATCACCACTGAAGATTTTGGTTTCATCATTGATATTGTTCCTCTCTTGTGCCCTCTGAAAATTGTTCCACCTAGCCTGCAAGTGTGCAACCGTTTCCTCCACATCAGGAGCAAACAACTGTTGGAGTTGAGCAGCCAAACGAATCAGTCCGGAAGTGGTGTCATGACAAGTTTCCAAATAAATGTGAGATTTAGAACATTCAACCTCCCAGAGGAGGCCATTCTTACAGTTAGTTCTCAAGATAACTTCAATGAGTGCCTCCCGAGCAACTCTAACATAACCAACCTCATGAAGATGTTCCACACTGTAAGTGCCACCAATATTCTCAGGCCCTGACACTGTACAAAGCAGAAGCCCAAGATCTTGCACTCTAATTTTGCATTCATTGTCAACTGAGTTTGCCACAGTTGAATTTGATAGATTTAAGGAAGATGCAGCTAGAAGACAAGCAACATATTGCTCACCCACACATTTTTCTTCTTTGGCACTAGAAGAATGAGAATTCGAATCAAGAACTTCACTCCCAGCCCCCAAATTCTTTAAGTAGGGCTCATAACTTAATCCAATATCAACCAAGTTAAGAACAAAAGAAGATCCACAAGATGCATTAAAATCCCCATTCTGCATACTGTTGTCACCTGCTTGTTCAATCTCAGTAGAGGGTAAACTAAAAAAGGAGGATATTGCATCTAACCAATCCAAGCGACCACCTACAGCAACAAGTGTGCCACATCTGACATTTACAGATGTAAAAGCATGAACACTCTGTGGCTCCCACAGGTATACAATATCAGAACCAGCCAATCTAGTTGACAATGCATTGGAACCTCCTCCATCACCACGCTTCATGGTAGAATTGCTACATGAGATTAGAAGAAACTCTTTATCAGGAACCCCATGGATGGAACCCCACAATTTGCCTTCTCCATGGGCTAGCCAAAAAAAATTGGCACCTCCAATACCTCCAATATTTGAGACTGACAGCAATTCAAACTTCTGAATTTTCAGTTTCAGACCATACCATGATCCAGGAAGCTCACTCTGCATTGAACCTCCAATATTCTCCTTTGCATCTGGGCTAATTAAGATTTCTACAGAATCACATTCCACAAGAACTGATGTTTGAGACACAGAAGATCCTACCCTAGAATTGGCAGCATCAGAATCCATGCATGCCAATCCATTTATCACCTGGTTTAAAAGACCATGTAAGCATTTGTACTGAGAACTGCCAAGACTAATTGTAGCAGGAGATAAATGAACATGCAAGAAGAATACAGAACTCAGAATCATCTCTCGTCGAGTTTGAGAATTTAAATCTTCCAGATCTTTCACAGTAGACGCAGAAGCAAACTCATAACCCTTTCCCACAAACTTATATCTACTACCTGATTCCTCTGAAGTGGCTAAGAACTTTGCCCTCCTTGCTATCCAAGGACCAGTCACATGACCCTCCTGCCAAAGCATACTGATGACAGAAAGACAGCCTGTTTTATTTGTGATAGACAGAATGTTCTGAGAAGAAAATTTCTGATTCTGCATGTTACAGGAATTAATTCCAACCTCATCTTTACTTGCAGAAGAGACCAAGTAAATTTCAAGATCGCCAACATTCAAATGCAAAGAACTTGTGGCCGTTGAAGAATGTTTTTTCTGTAGACTTGCATCTGAAATTGGATTGGTCTCTTTATTTGCTCCCTTGTTCACAGCCAGTGGTGATGAAAGATCAAGAACAATAAACTGATCCCAGGAAGAGTAGCCCCTATTATCCTTGCCATTTTCAAAAGGGAAACATAGTATCACTCTAGCATTGGGGATGAATATATTACCACGCAACCTCTCTGATGAAGACAAGGTTGTCACACCAGAAGCAGAACCTCTTCTAACATCCCCATGAGATGATGCTTGCTTCCATTTGAAGGCCTCAGGTGGAAATTCATTCCTTTTGCTGTTCATCTCAGCGTATTTTACCACTTCCAACGATAGATTCAATAATGTATTTATCAGAGGGAAGTTCACCCACAAAAGAAAAGGTGACAATTTCAATGAAAACGATGTTGGCCTCATAAAACTGCCATCTGGCGAACTTGAACTCACAGAAAATTGGCAATGAGTGACGCCTGAAGTTTTAAGCAATGTAACTTTGACAACACCATCCTTACTTCCAAAAGGAAAATCTGCAGCAACTAAACCATTTATTTCATCCGAATAAGGATCTTCAGAAGGAGAGGCAAACGGAGGCAGAGCACCTTGAACTTCAGCTTGCAGTCGATGAATCAAATGAATTTGACCGTTATCCTCATCAGTACACCTCTTCAACCCAAAGTCCGAGGCATTTTTTTCAGTGCTGAAGTAATCAGCAACTTCAATACACTCCACCATTCCTTCAAACTTCATTTCTTGAGGACATACCTGCACACCTTATCAAATGTTTCAAGTGAGTGTAGAGGGATATCATGCCAAACAACTAGTGTAGAGCACAAAAAGTAAACCACAAAATGGACTTAAAAATTCTCGAAGCCCGATTATTACCTGCAAACAAAGAACAATGTCTCTGCACTCTGCACCCAGATAATGAACATTAACCTGATCAACCTCAGGATCGCATAAATGCTTTTGGTCTTCATCATGGAAGGAAAGCACAACAGAAATTTCAGCAAAAGTTGCTTTCACACTGGTTTCGACATGCTGTTGTTCTGTAATCAATCATCAAAGACGAAACAAAAAATCAAAGTTACACTGACAAATGTCTAGAAGCAATTTTAATTCAATTGGAATGAAAAAGTATCATATAATAAATCTTTGAATGAGAACCTATAAGAAACCATCACTCCCAAAAGCTTGAACTAATAAGAAGTGCACCAACAATGTATGGCAATGGCGCACTAGAAAATTCCCCCAACCAAAACCACCCCCCCCTTCCCTTTTCATCTGCAGCCCAGAAACTGCACTTAAACCACAAAATGAAATGGAAAACAAAAACAAACACTGAGATAGAAACTGAAAATGGTGGTTCCCAAAGACCTATTTCCCAAACACTGTTTAGACAAAGACCTATTTCTCTAGCGCCTTTCTTTCAAGTTCTCCTTTTGAGGCTAAATAATAATAAGAATGGACCCTAATCCGTATATATGGTTTTGCACAAGTGAATTCACCCTGGCCTCACCGAGGTTTTGACCAGGCACCAAATACCATTTACAAGCAAAGTAAACAGTGTTAGAGGCCAAAATGTAACATAAGTTATATACAAGTCAAAAATGCAATCTGTGTATTAATATGAAAGCAAATCTTATTACACAAGAACCAACTAACAAAATATTATGTGACTTAACTTTCATGCAAAGATTAATACACAATGCATAAACTAATTTGGCACAGTGGCGGGGAGAAGTGCACATACCAGATGGAATATGCAAAGATCCAGAAGCAAGGCTGGATGCAGCAGTAATTGCACTGAAAACAGAACACGTCAAGTTCCACATCCCACTGCTCGCTAATGCTGATTGGGAACTTCTCATTCCATCAAAACATTCAAAAAATTCATCCACACTACACATAAGCAACAGAATAAAATACTAGAGGCATTAGCATTATTCAAAACAATGATACTTGACTACCAATCAAGGTAAGAACTAGGAAATATAGGGGTGAAACAAATCAGAGTCTGCAACATTCAGTTGTGATTTAGAGCATGTTTGAGATTGTGTTGGGAAATAGAGCTTTTATATCTAAAAAGAGCTTTTAAGAAGAAGGGTTATTTTCAAGCTTTTCCCAAAAGTGCGTTTTGGCCTTTTTTTAGAGCAACAAAGTCAAAGAAGTGCTTTTTTAATCTTTTACCAAACAAACCCCTTTTTGCTTTGCACAGCTTTTATGTAGTAAAAGTACTTTTTAAGCTTCTTAACGTAATCTCAAACAATCCCTAACAAGTGTCCAATATTTGGCATTACTAGAAAAGATAATATGTGAATATGTCGGTATAAAGAAAGATTGACCCTTATTGCAAACTTATTATGCTTTTAACAAGTACCAAAGCTACAATTACTAGGTTGATGCGGAGCATCGTCTTGAGGCTTCAGTTTCCTCTTCTAAGTTTAAAGGGAGTCGTGAAGTGAACAACTTAGAGTGCTCGATCAATTATGATGCTAGAGGTTTAGGTTCTAGTAGGGGCAAGGCTAAGCGGCCTAATGTGATGTATTAGTCTCGGGGTTTTGTGGGCTGGTTTTGTAGGGGTTTTCCGGGTTTCCTTTTGGTAGGGTTTTTCGGGTGTTTTTCCCCTTCCCCTCTCTTTCCTTTTTTGGTGTCCTTTTGTATACTTCCTGTATGCTTAAGGGCGCCTTTACGCTTTTTATAAATTCTCTACTTACTTATCAAAAAAAATTACTAGGTTGAAAATATTGAATAAAATCCATAAAATAGAAACTCTAAATGTTTTGGAAGAGAGAATCTACAAGGTTTAAATGATTTTTGTTTGGTTGGAGGCAGGGGAGCAGTTTAGTAAGACCCAATATCATTTGCAAGAAATAAAACAGAAATCAAAATCAAAAGTCTCTGATGGGAGTGCCAACAGTAGTTTCCTTCTAATGTAGCTGTATAAAATCATTGATATCACAAGAAGATTACTAACCTTGCCCCAAAATCAAGCTCTCCTTCAATAACATCTTTCTGATTTTTATGGACAGAAAATGGCACCCAATCTGAAATTAAACATGTCCCGGGTAGCAGAGCTTCAGTGACTGATTCTTGCAGGTCCAAAGTAGAGACGTCCATAGAAAAACCACCACAACTTGGTATCACCTTGTTGGTAATATTTGGAGTAGAAACTGGCATTGATGAATGGTAGTAGGATGCTGCATTAATATTAGAAGAATCCATTGACTTGTAACGCATATGACTCTCACCATCCTTATCCAGATTCTTCAAAGTTTCCCATGAAAGCAAGAGCCACTTTATTGTACTGGGATGAAGTCTAAATTCTACAGGATCAATATGAACATCTGCATCCACTTTGCGAATGTCTAAGGACCCATTCTTCCAAGGTATACTTAATTTTAAACTCCCAGAAAATCCACCTCTTTTCCCTGTCACAACTGGAGTGGTAACATTTGCGGGACACTGCCCTGAAAGATATTCACCAACACTTGTTTCAGATACACATGGAAAGCTTGTTTTTTTGTCGTCATCATCAATTTGAAGAAGCTCAAGTGTCGCTTCTTGAAACTTTACAAAGTTTGTCAATTGACTTATTCCAAGAAAGCTCTCAACTCTTGCCCCGGCATTTGACTTGGCATCTTCAGAAACACGAGTCCCACACTCTGTTTCTAAAATTCGAAGCACTAGGGTCGGGCGACTTCCCATATTCTTTTCATCGCAATCCAAATACGGATCAAATGCAACAATTAACTTTTTTATCTTAACATGGAAACTTGTAAGCAACCATTTGACCATCTTTGCAATTGTCTTAACACCTTCATGAACATCCACAGAATTAGATTTTGCATCATCATCCACCAAGTCATGCTCAAGCTTTCCTAAGTCAGAACGAAGACCATCATTATTATCCTGAACTGAACCACAAGTTTCATCTCTGGCTGGTGAATTATTCTTCAAACAGGGAGCAAGCACAAGTTCAAGTTCATCTACCTCAACCAGAAAACCTTCAGCCTTCCAAGGCATTTTAACTAGTAAAGAGCCAATGGATCCTTCTTTTATAAGCACTGATGCTGCTGCACCAAGCTGGGGGGGGGGGGGGGGAAGAACATTTCCATAAGAAAACAATATAATGACAAGAAAAACCATTTAAAAGTCAAAATAAGAAAGCAATGAACAAAAATGGTCTTAGCAACCCTCTAGACGTTAAATTACTAGAAGCCTCAACTTCTCTAGTCACAGTTCTACATAGTGATTTCCCCGATCTACAAAAGACAATACAGACCTCAAAGTCAGTTAATATATTATTGGGAGTCTTATCATTAGATATATTTATACAAGTGTGCATGTAAGTTTAGTGATATTCATTAATATTTTCTGCTTTGTGGATAGGGTGATCCAGTGGTGGGATTCTTATCACTTCCAAGGCTCTTCGAGCTTTGTTGCGGCCAGCAAACTCAAGGCTTTGAAAGTTGATTTAAGGAGATGGAATGAATAGGTGTTTAGCGATGTAGGGAGAAAGAAAAAGATCCTTTTGGAAGAGGTATGTGCTTTTGATGCCATTGAAGAAGAGAGGACATTAGGCGACAAGGAGAGAAGGAAGAATGAAGAAGTAGTAAACGAGTTAGAGATCCACTCTCATGGAGGAGGTGAGATGGAGCAAAAATCTAGGGCTTTGTGGTTAAGGGATGGCGATAAGTGCAAGAAGTTTTTTCACAAAGAGGCCACCTCCAACAGGAGGAAGAACTCCATTGACTCCTTGTTGATTGATGGCACACTTTCTAACGACTGGGAGGAGATCAGCAAGCACATTGTCCGATTTCATAAAAAGTTGAATACCAAGCAATTCAGCTAGTGGCTTTGTTGGATGGCCTTTCCTTTGATTCAATTGGTTGGAGAGAGACTTTGAAGAAAGGGAGGTGTTGGAGGTAATAAAAGCCATGAATGGTGACAAGGCGTCATTAAAAATCAAAGTATCATTTACAAACAAAACGTGAGAGATATCAAACATTGTCCCTAAGTCAGAATTGATTCCTGTGGGTAATGTTGTGGCTGTGGATAGGTTGGCAAGGATTATGGGATGTGGGGTTTCCCCTTTTTCCTTTGAAATATCTTAGTCTTCTGTTGAGGGCCTCCTACAAGGCCAAGTCTATTTGGAACGACGTTATTGAGAAGATTGAGCATCGGTTGGCTAGTTGCAAAGTGATGTATTTTTCTAAGGGTGGTATGTTCACCATATTAAGAGTACACTTTCCAATCTACCTACGTACTTCATGTCCCTCTTTCCTCTCCATGCGGGCATTGCTAACCGCATTGAGAAGCTTCAACGTGACTTCTTATGGAATGGGCTAGGCGAAGAGTTCTAATATCACCTGGTAAGCTGGTCCAAAGTTTGTTCTCCGGTCTTGGAGGGAGGGCCAGGGGTCTATAACTTGTTGTTTAATCATGCTCTCTTAGGAAAATGACTTTAACATTGTGCATGAGAGAAAGGCTCGGTGGAGAGTTGTGGTGGACTAGGTGGTATTCTAATGAGCCTCTTAGGACGTATGGGGTGGGGTTATGGAAGAGTATTAAGCGGGTTTGGGCAAGTACTCTAGTCATACTAGATTTGAGGTAGGAGATGGCTCCAAGATTAGCTTCTAGCATGATCTGTGATGTGGGGATATAGCATTTAAGAAAGATTTATATGGCATTGTTTGTGCAAATGATGCTTCTGTTGTGGCTCACATGGAGATTTTGGATGGCTCCAATCAATAGAATGTAAGTTTTGCTAGAGTGGCTCATGACTGGGAGATGAATGTCTTAGCCTCGTTCTTCAGGGTGGTGTATTCAGCTAGAGTGAGAAGGGAGGTGAAGACAAGCTTTGGTGAGTTCCCTCCAAAAAAGGTTTGTTCACTATTAGATCATTCTGCAGTGCCTTGGTTCGCAATGATGGATCTCATTTCCCTTGGAATAGTGTTTGACGAACTAAAGTTCCTTTGAGGGTGGCCTTTTCTGCTTGGTCGACAGCCCTAAGTAAGATCCTTACCATGGATAATCTGAGAAAATGACATGTCATCGTAGTTGATAAGTGTTGTATGTGTAAAAGGAATGAGGAGTCTGTGTACCATCTTTTCTCCATTATGAGATTGCAACGGCCTTATAGGATGTTTTCTTCAATCGACTTAGGCTGTCTTGGATTATTCCTAGACGAGTAATCAACTTATATGCGTGCTGGGGGCCTGCTGGTAATGCTCAGAGTGTTGTTGTGTGGAAGATGGTGCTCTCGTGTCTGTTGTGGTGTCTATGGAGAAAAATGAATGACAGAAGTTTTGGGAACTGTGAGAAGACTTTAGAGGAGATTAAAGCTTTATTTTTTTATACTATGTATCTTTAGATAGCTGCTTTTGTTTCTCCTTTGGTAATTAGTTATCATAATTTTCTTGTTCTTTTCTCCTTCTACCTAGGTGTTTTCTCTTATATAATTGAAGTGTACTTGAAGCGCCTTTAACTTTTAATAATATCTTGATTACTTATGAAAAAAAAAATGCTATCTTTAGACTAAGTCTTTCAATAAAAACATATAATTTCACATTCAATACACTTATCCATATGAAATGGCCAGAGTTTTTTTTTTTCATATCCTTCCATTTCTTCTAATCCACCAAGAATTTCACAAGATCAAATGCTAGTCCCCCCACCCCAAGGAAAGCATGCACTACTTGTTTCTGCGTACTCTTTTAGGTAACCCAGTGAAGTCAAGCATCGGGTGTTCTCCAGTGATCACCATGATCGCCTTCTCATTTTCTACGTTCTTTTGTTCATGAAAAAGCTACCAAAAGTAAAATTCGAAAAATTCTAACAGTACAGATCCAATGAAGTTGAACAAAAAATTCTCCATTACGTATGGAATCTAAAACTTCATGCATCCTCGGGAAATATCTTTCAACTTACAGCATAAACCCGAGCCTTTTCTATAACAAATACATAACCGCACACTAAATCCTCCAAACTAGCATACAATGTTACAAATTATTTAAACCTACTATCCTAAAACCCATAATAACCCATGAATTCAACACTGAAACAAAAGTTAAGGCTAATATTAAGCCCAGTCTCAAAGACGCCTCCACTTAGGTGCGCCTAAAGATACTAATTAGCTTAAATAACACAAATTTCTCATTCTTTCTATTAACCCAACAAACAAACAAAAAAAAAATTAAAAAAACTTAAACAAAGAAAAAACAAATCTTTCATTCCCATGCTGATTATTATTAAATTTTTCTTTAGAGAGAGAGAGAGAGAGAGAACCATGCGCACATTTTTATTGAGATAATCGACATTAAGCGCGAGATCGCTGAGCTGAATCGTGCCCTCCCTGAGCTGCACGTCAAGCTGGTCGAGGTCGATATCCCCCAATATGAAATGCCCCAATTTCTTCTTCAACACGAACTTGCACACCTTCTTGACGGCCCACTTCGAGAACAGCGCCTCGGCCGACTTTGCAAAATTCCACGAGAACATCTTTGTTGGATTTTCGAATCGAGAATTTTATGGTTCCCGTGGAAATCAGGGTTTAAAAGATTGGCGAACTGTAACTGTCGTTGTCGTTGTCGTCGTCGGCGTCGGCGTCGGCGTCGTTGCTGGCGATTGAAGGGAAACCTCCATAAGCGAAACAGCGAGAAAAAGAGGAGGGATGGTTTTGGCTTGCGTAGAAGATGGAATTGGATTGAAAGTGGTCTGCTTGGGTTTTCGACTTCCGTGTGAGTTTTGTCCCGGGAATTTTATCACCTTTTATAATTTATTTACAGTCAAAAAAAGGGGAATGAGAAATGATAGAAAGTAATCTAACGGAATATTTTGAACGGTAACGATGTACAGTCACTCGCGGCTTGCCAATTGTTGCGCACTGGGTGGAAATATCAAATATTAGGTGTTGCCTCTATTTTATTATTTTATACTTCTTTTGACGTAAATATTTAAAATATTTATTATGAATAATGATATATAATAGGATGAGTAGCACTCAAAATCAGCTCTTCATTTTATTGTGGTATTTTTGTTCTATTAAAAAAATTATAAGGTTATTTTTGTCTTTTTGCTGAATTTGAGGGGTATATTGATAATATTTTGGTAGTTTGGAGGAGACATTATCAATTTGGTGGTAACTTGAGGGGGTATGTGGACTTTTCCTATTTTTTTTTTTAAAAAAATAATTGATTTTCAGTTCTATATTATCAAATTATATGATAGTCGTATAACAGTCTACTAAATAACATTATTATTCTATATGTGTGTGTGTGTGTGTGAAGTTTATCTAGAGCATTCACAGCAGCTTTCTTAAAATTTTTGTTTCCCTTGGAAAGCACTATTCACTTCACATTCAATTGTTTATTCATAAAATATATTATCTATTTCCTACTTTATTTCTCTTTCCTACTTTTAATTAAAGTAAAAGTAAAAAATATATTATCTCTCCTACTTTATCTTCTTTTTTCTACTTTTAGTTAAAGTAAAAGCAAAACAATAATATTTTAATGATATATGAAAAAATGAAGAAAAGCTGCTGTAGAGTGTTTTTTTTTTTAAAGGAAGAAAAAATGGTTGGAAAGCTGTTGTGAATGCTCTTGTAGTAGCAAGACTCTCTTAATTTTGGAATAAAAATGTATAATTTCATTAAGAGCTTAAGACTTGAATAACTTATAAATAATAAGTTATCTTTATTTATAACAGTTTATTCTAGTTATGCTCCGTTTGTTTCGGCGTAAAATGATTTCCTGAAAATGATTTCGGTATTTTACGGTGTTTGATAGGGGCGAAAATAACGGTCAACGAAAATCATTTTCGATTTGACCGTAAAATCTTCTTTAATTTTTGGAAAACGATTTACGATTTTTAAAACCGTAAATCGTTTTCCAAAATTATATTCTTCGTCCTTACACGCACGTTTGATATCTGACTGTCCAAATCCTACAATAGTCGGTCGTTCGAAAATAGGTAGCACCGGAATCCGGCATCATCAAGTCACTGGAATAATGCCGGCGTTGGAATCCGACCACCGGAATTCCGCCGGCTGCCGGAATCCGGCCGCCGGAATACCGCCAGCCGCCGGAATCCGGTTGCCGGAACACCGCCGGCCGCCGGAATCCGGCCATGGACAGAAACCTGCCGGAACCCGGCCTGATCTGACCGGATCCGGCCACTGATCCGGCCGGATCTGACCGGATCCGGCCACTGACCCCGCCGGATCCGGCCAAAATGGCCGGGATCCGGCCGGATCTGACCGGATCCGGCTACTGATCCGGCCGGATCTGACCGGATCCGGCTACTGATCCGGCCGGATCTGGCCCAAATGGCCGGAATCCGGCGGGATCTGACCGGATCCGGCCACTGATCCTGCCGAGATCCGGCCAAAATGACCGGATCAGGCCGGATCTGACCGGGCCAGGAGGTGTCCTGCCGGAATCCGGCTATTTTGGCCGGATCCGGCCAAACATGTTTGCCGGATTCCGGCGACGGCGACCGGTCGTCGCCGGATTCCGGCGACAGTTGCATTTTCACTTTTCGTAATTTTTTCGTGCGAACCAAATGTCGAAAAATATTTTCGAGAAAATAATTTCTTTTGAAATTGATTTCGTCGAAAATATTTTACGACGGAAACCATTTTACGTCGAAACAAACGGAGCATTAGTTTTTTACTCATTCTTTGCATTATAAAAGTGTCTACTTAAAGACACCATGAAGTTCACTAATAAATTGAAGCAAAAATTAATAATATTCAGTTTTTCGTCAAACTAGCTTTATTATATCCGTAACGTGCTTACATGGAATTATATGCGTGATTATTTAACATTTAAAGGCGTCCTCACTTGGCTCAGAGAAAGAAGAAAGCAAATAAAAAAACAATGAAATTATAACTGCTCCAGACCATCTAAAAGTATATGTGCTCCAAATTTGGTTGATTTGTTTGAATGATCCATTATCATGCTTTTAACTTATGGCGGTATAAACAATGAGGCTTAAGAAAAAGGGAAAAACAAAATGAGGAATAACTAATGAGTCCTAATGCTTTAGAGAAACGATATATTTATATATATATATATTTTTATTCTTTCTGGTGCTCATCTATGTTCATCTTCGTTGAGTTGGGATGCTCCATTTGCCATTACTTAAAAAAGAAACAAAATAATCAATGGTGAATAAAGCATATAAATTCAATAAAAATGTAAGCGATAAAAATAAAAAATAAATAAAAAACTTTTATTTATTTATTGGCAACTCAGCTTCGGAAACATCCAGGGGTAAACCTACACAGAGCAAAATTTTAAAGTTTTCTCCAAAATTATATAGATTTTTATATTTAGACTCCTTAGAATAACTTTTTACCTTCAAAAAGTTTTCTTTTTAATAATAAGAAAATATTTTTGAGCTTCCTCTCCCTCTATGAGCTTCAACCTACCCCATTTTCTTGGCTGTGCTTGCCCGGGAGCCTCCCTCCTACCGGTTTTGTTTTCCTCTTAGCTTTTTTAGGGTTATAGAGATTTTTGCTCCTCCCTGGGTTGATTCAGTGGAGGCTAGAATCTCCCAGCCATTATAGTTGTGGAGTTTTGACTCCCCCGAGTTAGATCCGGTGGTGGTTGATTTTCTCTTAGTCCTTTTAGGGTTATGGAGTTTTCTGGTTTTTTGGCAGGAACGATCTACCGAGTTATCCTAAAGGGGGAGCGACTGCTCTGATCGTGTCTCCGGCGTTATGCTTGGCCGGAGCTTTAGTTTTCTTCATCTATTATCGAAGCCAGATCTGTGCATTTCTACCGGCTTCTAGTAGACACGCGCTCTTCAGCCTTGTTTGTTGTCATCCTCTGGTTCAGCCACCACTTGTTGCGGTTGTGGTGGGCTTCCGTGACCGACGCGTGGCCAGCACGTGCCAGGATGGTTATCATTTTGGGCGCGCGTGAGGGCCATGCTTCGAGTTTCTGGCGCGTGCATTGTGGTGAGCGCCTTGCTGGATGGAGTTTTTCGGAGTAGACGTGCAATTTCCTAACGACAACTCTGTGTTGGGTGCTTTCTATATTTGTTTTTCTTTGTTTGTTGTTGTTGTTTCTTTTGGCAGTTTGCTCTGTTGTTAAACCAACCTGGTCATTGCTTTTTAACCCATAATGTGTGACCTACTCCCAGATCAAGCAAAGTTTTATGTTAACGCAGATGTATCATTTTGTTGGCTAGGTTTCTATTGTAGCAACTGTCTGTGATGGTCTGAGTCTGTCTTGACTCAGTTTGGTTGTAACTTGTGTAACCATCTGTTTGATCTTGATTAATGGAAAGTTCACTTTTTTCTCAAAAAAAAAAAAAAAAAAAAAAGTTTTCTTTTGAGTTTTACCCTACACAATTCAAATTATAGTTTCACTCCTCTTTTGCTGAGCAAATTGAAACGAACTCATGTTAGCATTCCTAGTAGCACCACTAAAATAGCTATTTTGGTGAGGCAATTTGGTGAAAAAATCACAAAAACCACTCCCAACAGCCTCACCAATTTAACCAAAAAAATTTGGTTAGTGAACAATACTCATCAATTTTAATGAATATTATTCACTCACCAAATCATTAAAAAACTATAAAAATTGTCATTTCCCTCTTTTGTTTTTCTTTTTTCTTTTTTTTCTTTTTTTTCTTTTTTTTTTTTTCTGTACAATCTGACCAAACTTTGACATGTTGAACATCTATTTGGTAATATTTTTAAAAATTTCTATTATCAATATAAAAATAAAAAATAAAAACTTGGGAGCTTTTCAAATGCTGGAAATTATTTTCGAATATCAATTATTTAAATAGATTTTTAAATGTGGCCTTGAGTATTAATACATTTTATCAAAATAAACCATAAAAATTTTTCTAAAACAAAACAATTTTTAAAAAAATATGACCGTTAGAAAAAGACAAACATTCAAAAAAAGATTAAATAAAGAAAAATAAAGAAATCTGAAAAAATATTATTTAAATAGAATAGTGATAGTGAATAATTAAAATGATGAGGTTGCTGAGGGTGCTTTAAAAAAGTGACACACCATAATAGAGAAAAGTAATTTTTAGCTATTTTGGGTAGTAAAATTTGGTAAGGCTACTAGGAATGCTTAAAGGACTTTTGGGCTCTATTTGTTAAAAAAAAAAAAAAAAAAAATTGTTTTTTGTTCTTTTATTTGCTCTTCTCAAAATAAAAATATTAACAAAGGTTAAATATTATTTAGCCCTCTCAACTAACATCAATTTTTGATAAGGCACCACGAACCGACAAATGCCATGATTTGACATTTCAAACTGCTAATCTATTATGATTTAGCCCAATTCGTTAAAGGTTGCCATCTACTTGGATGGAAAATTGGTCACGTGCATGGCCATCCCCATGCGCCTGGAGGAATAAAAAATAGCTAGCGAGCCATCCCATATTAGGTTGGGCGGCCGCCCCATGGGCCAGGGGTGGCCTACGAACCACGCTAGATGGGGCCTGAGATGGCGCGCACCCCCATGTGCCTGGGGTGGCGGCAAGCCACTCAAATGTGGTTGGACCACCTCTGGGGGTGGCTCGCAGGCCATCAGGTTGCTTTTTTCAATTTTTTTAAATGGGTTTAAGTTTTATATATTATATTTTTAATATGTTAATATGTTTTTTTTTTATTAAGAATGACATTTGTCATCATTCTATTGGTGATGACGTGTCACATTAATGAAATATGTTAAGTGTATT
This sequence comes from Alnus glutinosa, assembly GCF_958979055.1. Lineage (NCBI taxonomy): Eukaryota > Viridiplantae > Streptophyta > Magnoliopsida > Fagales > Betulaceae > Alnus > Alnus glutinosa. The sequence goes on along the minus strand of NC_084896.1, from coordinate 8,419,359 downwards.
GACGGAATTTGATTACAATGACTAAATTGTTATTTTCGCTTACCCCGATGACATCTGAATTATTTTTTTATATCACAAGAAGCGATTTATAATTTAGGTCAACCACAGAGATTGATTTTGCATTTATCTCAACAATTAATTTGTTTAGTTTTTAATGTTTATGTATTTATATTTGTTTTTTTTTTTTTTAAATAAAAAAGTGACATGTGTTATCATTCTATTGGTGATGACATGTGATACACTAATAAAATCCATAAGTATTTTGATGAAATTTGACTGTAGAGACTAAATTGTTATTTTAGTCTATCCCGAGGACTTCTAAATTATTTATTATTCAATTACGAACGATTTGTATTTTTAGTCAACCACAAATAATGATTTTGCATTTATCTTTAGATTTTTTTTTTTTTTTTTTTTAAAAAAAAATATATTGGTCAAATGAATACAAAGGGTAATTTTGGTCTTTCAATTGTCAAAATAATGGTATTTTCGAAATATTTTACTCAAATTTGATTTTCCGTCAAAGATAACGGTCAAAACTGAAGATGGAGTTAAATCATAATAGATTGGCAATTTGAATGGCCAAATTATGACACTTGTCAGTTCGTGGTTTTTTATAAAAAAATAATTGTTAGTTGAGGGAGCTAAATAATGTTTAACCCTATTAACAAACAACCCACACACAAAACTATTTTTATCTTTATGTTTTATTATAACACTTTTTTAAACAAAATAATAAAAAATACCCAAAAATACATTAACAAACAAAGCCTTGGTAAGCTATTTTGGCACAAATAATTTCCTCCCTTTAAATGCAAAATGATATGGGGAAAAGAAATAGTAAAAATATGTTGAACATTCCCTATTATTTTTAGTCTCGAGTTTTTTTTAATTTTTGACATTAAGACATGAGTTATGACTTGTTTTCTAATCTAAAGTCTCTATTAACATTTTTGTCCTTTTTTATTTTATTTTTTTTCTGTTTAATGTCATCTGATGTCTCTCCCCTTTCTCTCTCCTTTCTCATCTCTTAACTGATCACCATGGCTATGGAGGTTAACGTCCATGGTTGTGCCTAACACCCCTCACATTAGGGTGTGAGCTTAGTATGTGAATTAGTTTAATGTGTTGAGTTTAGATGTACATGCCTTGATAATAAGCTTAATTAGCTTAGTAAGGGTGCGTTTGGAATTGCGATTTCGTAAACAATAAGTGCGATTTTAAACCAAATCGCAGAACATAAATCGTTTGGGAACTGCGTTTTTAAAAATTGCGATTTGAAAACGCAGAAAATCTGCTTTTTCAAATTGCAGGTAAGATGGTGTTTTTTTAAAAACGCAGAATTTGAAAGGCTAATTTGTGATTTTAAATGCTAAACTGCGATTTTGCCTGTTTTTAAAAATCACTTTTTTTAAATCACACATTTTACAATCGTGATTTTAAATCGCACTTTTTGAAATCGCAAACCCAAACAGACCCTAAAACTTGGATCAAAACCAGCCCCTCTAGCAGCCCCTCTAAAGGAGATCATAAGACCTAAGGAATTTAATGGTTTAATTTATAACACATGGCATATAACTTTGATTAATTAAGTGATTTACAATGCTCTTAACTCTACTTAACTAAGTCAACTTTATTATCATCTTACTTTGGAATAATCACCTATTAACCATCCAGTTTGATGTCTTGCACTCAACCCTTACCCCTGCCACATGTCCAACCCCATTTTTACCATGTCTTCCCTCATTTATCACTTCTCCCACTCACCTTTCACGACTTCTTCGAACCCCTTCAAACATCTCTATCACAGTAGCATCAAGCGATAAAGTGAACAAATAAATAGGTCGAGTGCAGACAGCGCTTGACCACAAGTTAAAGAGATCGAGCGCCTATAGAGTTCAAGCACAAGATATGGAGCTAGAGCGACTTTACTCGCTCTTGCAGAATCACGAATAAGCAGATATGTAGTTTTTATCTAGAGTCTTCTAGAAGATTCTATAGTTGGTTATTTTGTTAGATGAGCTGGATTGTAAATATTCATTCTGTCTGTATTTTTTATTCCTTTTGTAAAGTCTATACATACAGCACTCTATGCATGGAATGAATAACAAGAATTATTCCTTTCCATTTTCATGCTCTGTTTTTCATTCCTTCTCCATATTTGACAATCTCCACTTCTAAGAGCTGAACCTACCTCCTACGTATACTTCACTAAGTCATAGAAAACGTCATACTATTTAGCAAGAGAGAAGTTCATAAGTCTCCCCTCTTGCTTAAGACCACACCAATATTGTAAGTACTTCACTGATTTTTTTCTCTTTCAAAATTTTCATTGAATGTTATGATTAAAGTGTTTTACGAAAGTTTTTCTTAAACATTGCAAAGCGGGTTTGAACAAATCAATGAACTATTTTGTTGTTTCTATTAAATAACTAAGTTCATGTAGTGTTAGATCTAATGATAATTATTCACGAGGTTATGTGCCAATCTATTTCATGAAAAATATGAATAGTTGCTAAACCTATGTAATACATATGCATCATCGTCTTAAATCACTCTTTATTTTGTCTTAGATGAACATGTGTTTTGTTAACTAGCCAAATATTAAAGTATATATGAGCATCACCATGTTTTAATAAGAACTTGTAAAGTCATATAGTCGCCAAATGCATGATTTCATAAGATGACAGTTTTATAACTTGGATTTCATTAGATATAGGTTTACAAGATATGTTTTTTAAGAAAATAACAAAGATTTGTCTTTTAAAAAGAAGAACATCATTTTGGCCCCCTTAATGATAGTCCTTTATGGAGATGATTTCAGATCCCACGCCCAAAGTCCATAGTTACTAAATTATGTGAAAAATGACTTTTAAAATGAGTCATAATCATATATTTTGGGTTAGGCCATAAACTTTTATGGCAAAAAACCACAAGTTAAGAGGTTCTTTTGATTGTTAAAGGAATTTTAAATACTATTCCTTTTGCTGATGATAAAACTATTTCCAAGAGACTAAGTGGTTTTTCACAAATTGCATTAAAAATAAGCATTGAACCAATTTAAAAAATTTATGTTCAGAACATGTTCAAGAGGTTATTTGATCCAAATTTTACTAAGTGTTAAATCTTATATATGTTTTGGGCTTGTTGGGCCAAGTAGGCTTTGTGTGATATGCTAGTTTAAGCCCATTTAATGAGCTATGGGTCTTAGTGGTAGGACCAACCCTTATCTTGAGAGGGTAGTCAGACCACTCTCTAAAGTCAATTTTGGAGCAATGTGAACACAAACCACTTTCAACTCGTTATAGGGATAGCCCACCACCCCGTCAACTATTTTAAGGTGTTGAATCATCCTAAGAAAATGTTTTAGGGGATGATCGGGCTACTTCAACCACCCATAAAATTTGTTTTAAGAAATCTGCTTTAGGTGTTGAATCTCTTCCTTTTTCTTTCTGCTCCTCGCTCATACCCTCCCCCTTTTTCTTTTCTTTTTTTCTTTGTAGATGTTCTACGATTAAATCAACAATTTTGGCCTCTCCTCTATGCATCCGTTCATCTACCTCAGTGTTGTGCCGTTCATCTCCTCCTTAGTTGCTTCTGTTGTTTGTTGATTGTGTGTTTTTGCTTTGAATAAGAGTTTTATTCTCTTTAAATCTGCCATCATGGGCGATCTATTGGATGAAGGTAACTCAGGTGTGAGGGGTTATCTTTCATGGTCTGAATAGTTCGATGTGAGGGATTATCTCTCACAGCCGGTTTAAATAAATTTTTCTAGGATATTTGGTTACCATTGTCTTAAGTTTAGTCTGCTCGGAGTAAATCTGCTCTTTAACTATTTTTGGACATAGGTTAACGGGAGATGAAAGTCATAAATAACACTTTATTGTAAGAATTTTATTTGTATCTATGACTATGTAACTTCATAGTATGTGGCTATGATTTTGCAGAACTTTATGTTTTGTGATGTAAGAGCTTTATGCTTGTGATCTTTGATCAATGACATACTCAGATCTTTCGTTCAAAAAAAAAAAAAAAAACCACCATCAACTTGTTATGGGATGACTAGCCACCCCAACATAAGTTAAAATAGTAGTCCGATCCTGTAATTAACATTTTATGTTGGCTATATTCTGGATGACAAAAACACTTTATGTAATGGTTGGCAATTTAAACAGGATGATCGGTTTCTATTCAGAGTCTTCATGTACTATGGACAGTGTTCATTTCAAGTCATGTGACTGATCATAAGTTTCTAGAAGATGTCTATGAAGATTCCATGCAGTTTCCAAGTCAAAACAGCTGGTTCCTGTGCAACCATTCGGACGGGCCTTTGAAGACGTCCAGACGCCCCGCAGTGTCTAGAAGCTTCAGCGTTGAAGACGTCCGGACGTCAGAGCAACACCGTCCGGGCGCTAGGTCAAACTTCTCTAATTTCTTCACGGAGTTGAATTTCAGTAGTCGACATTGTTTGGGAAGTTTCTGCAAGACGTCCGGACGATGTGGCAACACGTCCGGACGCTGTCCATCTTTTCAGAATATTCTAGACTTCCGTTCGAACACGGAAATGAGTTATAGCGAAGATTGTCCTGACGTATACCTATTATGGAAAGATTTGCGCTATTCTAGAAGACGGTCGTAGAAGACCGTCCGGATGGGGCTAACTTCCGTCCAGATGCTCGATAGCTAGAGTTCGAATTTGAGTAGATTTAGGATTTCTGTAAGCCTATAAATAGAGGGCTCTAGGCTTGTAATTTGTATGAATTCTATATCGAATTCCATAGTGCTTAGAGAGGGTGTTTAGGGAGAATCGAAGATCCACTAGCTCTCTCGCCCTTGCTGGTATGTGCTCAACAGTTCGTGTGAAGTCTATCTTAGGGGTTGGCCCTAAGGTAAATGAATCCATCAAAGACCCCTTCAAGTAGGAGACTTGGTTGGGAAGCATTCATGATGGGCTTCATGTTATAGTTAAAGGTATGACTACTGCAATGGGTTTTGTGAGTACGAGTGCTTTGTAACTTGCTTTGTTTTTGGATAGTGGAGTTCCTGGGTTTGGCTGCCCCGGAGTGGTTTTTCTCTTCACAGAGTTTTCACTTCGTCAACAAATATTTTGTCTTCTTTAAATTTCGCATTTAAGATATTTTATTGCACACAAACACACATTTAGTTCTTTTAGAAGTCCATATTTATTTTCAGATCCTTCTTCAATCATTTCACTTTTTTTAAATCACCATTAAATCTAGAGTAATACTTGAATACCACCCAAAGATATAACTTTTGACCACATTGCCTTTGTGGCAAGGTGGTTACCCACTACTTTTTGAATTTTTTTTTTATTATTTTTTAAAAATAAATTAAGGTAGGGGACCACCTTACCACATAGGCAAAGTGGTAAAAAGTTGTATCTTTGGGTGGTATTCAATCATTACTCTTAAATCTATGGGGATACACATGGACCCCACATATCCAATAATCAATTTGAAAAATATGAAGATGAGAGAAGGACTAGGAGAGAAAATAAATAATTTATCTTTCTTTTAATGCTTAAGTGGCATAATTTTGTAAATGAACTACATGCATTAAATGAATTTTAAGTCCTTACGATTTTAGAGAACTACATATCCCAACTATAGGCCCTGCTATTTTCACTTGATAAAAAGCACAAAAAACGCCAAATGTGGGTATGTTTGAGCCTGTGCTTTGGTTGCATGGATGGCATGGATGGCAAGATGAAGAACTTCTATGACTCATGATAAGGAATCAAACAGCTCCATCGATTGGTGCTAGATGCTCTCTTATGACAATGACTAAAAATAGAAATTGGAGCGGTAAGTTGAAACAACAAGTGGGAGAATCAGGGAGGGGAATAAATATATTATATATGAGATTTGATATATATATTGTTGAATAAAAGCTTTCATATAACAACAAACAAAAACAACCCTCCAGTGAAAACTAAAACACAATCCGACAAACCCGGATTACATCAACACCACAGCCAACAAATCAGGACTGCAGAAAAACACAAAGACCCAACCTTACAATCTACCAGCACAAACAGCAACCCACCCAACAGAAACTAAAGCACAAGCTCAAAACAAAGACTAGCTATTAATATTCCACCGGGTAGTAAGTTCCAAATTCTTCCTAGAACACCAAAAACTGCCCTAAGCCAAAACTCTCGCACGAACATCCCCTTTAATTTGTGCAAAGATGGATTACTCAGTGCGAGGAGTATTATGGTGAAGCAAATCATTTCTCTGCTTCCAAAGTTGGTACACAGTAGCTCCCAAGCTAAGTCTTCCCAAAGTAGCCTTCAATCTTCTACCACTTAGAATAGCAGTACCCCCATTAGGAATATCATCCCAGTCTAAAGGCGTTAGAAGAACAGAGCACTCAGACATAATTTTTCTCCAAATTTGGGAACTGAAGCTGCATCTAAAGAAGAGATGCTCAATACTCTCTAGAGCACTATAACAAAACAAACAAAGGCTATTCCAATTGTAACCCCAACAACACATATTTTGCTTTGTAACCAGAGCATTACGGAACACAAGCCAAAGAATAAATGCATGTTTAGGTATGACCATGGGGAACCAAACCATTTTCTACCAATTAACAACTGGAAAACTCACTCTTAACTTGCCCCAAGTATTAACACAAAAGTATTTTCCATTTCTGGAATCCCAAACGGATTCATCATATATCCCAAGGCAATTTCATGTAGCTGGTTTTGAATAACAAGTGTATCAGACCTAGCACTAGGCCAAAACCAATTTTCATGCTTTATGACAGCAGCTAACTTAGTATTAAGGGAAAAACCAGATTCATAAAACAATTATGTATCCATATCGATCAAGCAAATAGCCGGTAGGGTGCCAATGATCCAACCAAAGAAACACCCTACTTCCATCACCGACTTTGAACCGGATAAACTTCTTAGCTAGATCTCTAAGTTGGAGGAGTTTTTTTCAGCTCCAAGAGCATGACACCGGAACAAAAACCTGTCAAAAGCTTCGTCCCTTCAGCCAATTTGCCTCAACCCATGCTACTCACATCAAGCCAACTTTAACAAAAAGGTTCTAAATATGATTCAACATTGAAGCCTTATTCCAAACTTCAATACTTTTTATCCCTAAACCTCATTCCTTCTTAGGAGCACAAATCTTCTCCCAAGCCACCTTAGCATGAGTTCTAGAATCACTTCCTCCCCACAGGAACTTATTAAGTTTTTGCTCAATCAATTTGATGACTTGTTTGGACAAATTGAACACTTTAGCCCAATAGACCTACAAACTGAGAAGCACAGAGGAATTGAGTTGCAGACGACCAACAAAGGAAAGCTTCCTCACAGTCTAGGAATCAATTCTAGACGTGATCCGACCAACCAAGACTTTACAATCTGAAGAAGATAATCTTTTAGTGATCAAAAGCACTCCTAGGTATCTCACAGGGAGCTTCCCTTCTTGCATATGGAGCAAAGCCAAAATCTGCTACTTTACCTCACAAGAAGCTCCAGCCATAAAGATGAAACTCTTGGAGGGATTAGCCCTTAGACCCGACAAAGATTCAATCTTAGCAAGTGCGCTAAGAATGGCTAAAAGGGAATTGCAAGTTGTAGTAGAGAAGACAAGCGTGTCATCAACAAAGCATAAATGATTTAACCTCACAACCTTGCATTTAAGATGAAAATTGAACAGAGGAGAAGCTGCAGCCTCTTCAAGCAAAAGTGATAATCCCTCCATAGCCAGCACAAAGAGATAAGGGGATAAGGGATCCCCTTGACGAAGACCCTTCTTCCTCGAAAAATGTCCCACCAAAGTACCATTTCATGCAATGGTAAAACTAGGAGACGTAATGCAAGCCTGAATCCACTCAATGTAAACTGCAGGAGCTCCAAAGTAGTATAGGCAGTGTAGAATATAATCCCAATCCAAAGAATCATAGGCTTTCATCAAGTCTATCTTCAGAGTACACTGAGGGGGTCCTTTATCCTTATGATAATCACAAACCACCTCCGAAGCTAAGAGTATATTTTCAGCAATTCCTCTCTTAGGGATAAAAGCTCCCTGATTAGAGCTTGTCACCTCTTCAAGCCCTTGAATCATTCTATTCGCCAAAATTTGGTAATACATTTATACACCAAGTTGCAGCAAGAAATAGACCGATAGTCCCCCATGGATGTTGCATTCTTCTTCTTAGGGATCAAAGTAAGGATGGTGGAGTTCACCTCTCGAAGGAGCTGACCAGAGGAGAAGAATTCCATAACTGCCTCACATAAATCTCCCCCTATCACAAGCCAAGCTTTTTGAAAGAAACCAGCCGAAAAACCATCAGGTCTAGGGGCTTTACTAGGATTCATAGCAAAGATAACCTGTTTAATCTCTTGTCTAGTGACTGGAGCACTCATTCCAGCAACCGTAACTGTAGAGAATTTCTTTTTGAACAAGTGAGACACCCTGTTAGCTTTCTCGGGATTAAATTCATACTAGAATGGCCAAGCAACTATTTGTAAAAGTTGACTACCATATTACTAATCTTCTGCATATCATATATACTATTACCCTCATTATCCATTAACACTTTGATAAGGTTAGAAGAATTTCTCACCTTAACCAAATTATGGAAAAATGAATTGTTCCCATCTCCAAGGTTGAGCCACTGAATCCTGGATTTCTGTTTAAGAAGGTTCTCCTTTGCTGTTAAAAGAGACATCAACATGTGCAAACACTTTTTTTCCTTCCTTCTACAATCAGTATTACCTCGGGAAGAGATAAATTGGGCTTATGCCATAACAAGATCCTGCCTAGCCTTTGACACCTTCTGACCCAGCCCTCTATACACTTCCTTATTCTTTTTCTTCAACACATCTTTGACTACTTTAAGTTTGGCATAAAATCGGGACATCGAGTACCCTTCAGTATCAAATCTCCAAGCATCTCTGATCCAATCCAAGAAATCGTTGTGATTAGCCCAGAAGTTAAAAAACTTGAAAGGCTTAGGCCCATAACTAACAAATCTAGCAACACTTATAAGGGCTGGGGAATGATCAGAAATCCCCCTCTTTCTCTCTCTCCTGAAAGAATGCAGCCAAGCCCCATTGGATAACACCCTATCCAGTTTCTTTGAAACAAAATCTTCACCAACCTGATTATTAGTCCAGGTATGAAAGCAGCCCGAGAAACTTAGATCATCAATCTCCAGCTGTTGAACACACTCCACAAACTCCTTATCATAGCAAGAAAAACCCTCCTTGCCCCACTTCTCTTGAGAATAACGGATAACATTGAAATCCCCAATTATAAGCTAAGGGAGAGTATCCACTGTCTCTTTAATCAACCTCAATTCCTACAGCAACTTCCTTCTATCAGTCCCAAAATTAGAACTATAGACACCAGACAACATCCAGGAGACACCCGAATCTTTAGATATAACTTTGCAAGTAATAACTTGCTCATGTATATCATAAGGCTCTGATGAGTGCCAAAAAGTGTATATTTGGACCCCTTAATTTACATTAGTTAGAACTTTAGTTTTGTTATGTTCTAATAATTTTGGTTAGTTTTGGTGTTCTATTATTTTTGCAGGTGATTGAGAAAAAATGATGATATTTTGGTGGAATTGCAAATTAATTGGACAAGTGGGGCATTTCGTAAATGAAGTGAGAAAAAGCAAAAGTAAAAAATATATATATATAAAAGACAAAAGAGAGACATTTGACCCCACCATGGAGACTTGCAGTACCTAGCAATAATAGACATGCAAGAAGACTTAATTAACCAAGGAAGGACTTTGTGAAAGAAAAGAAGCAGCAAATCCTATCTCTACACGTGAAGGACAGCACCAAATGGACAAAAGCTGGAATTGTGCACACCTAGACAGCACTTGCAGCTGCTGGACAACTTCTCCACGCCTGGCAGCACTTCCTCCAAGCTTGGACAGCACCTGCAAGACAGCAACTCATCACCTTCCCCAACCGGCCAGCTTGGGCAGCACCTTCCTCCACACCAGCAGCAGCTCCTAAGCAATGTAGCCTGCAGGACAGCTCCTCCAAGCTGCTGATAGCAACACTTCTCTTCTCTCCTCTCCTTCCACCAAGTAGCATCTCCCAATGCTGTCCAAACTGCAACAGCAGCACGCCAGATCGAAGCTCCCCTTCCAAAGCAGCAGCTCCCAAAAGAGGAGCAGCTCTCCACGTGGAGAGCACCCAGCTCAGCAAGAGGTGCACGTTTAGCAACTCCTAAGCATGGCCAGCAGCACAAGAATTCCTTCCACCCAAAAATGGCGGACAGCAAGCATGAATGAAAAAGAAGACCAACTTCTAGCTCTTTTACGTGAAGACTTGTCATGCGGCCAGGACTCTCAGTTTTGAAAAGGACCGAACATGCACGTGAAAGGGCTCCTCTTGGAGTCTGCAGCACCAGAATTTCCTTAAAAGCCAATGTTGTCCAAGACCAGCACCATAAAGAGAGGGATTTTATTTCCTTTAACAAAGAGACGAATTAAATGCAAGGCTCTTCCTTTCCATGCCAAGACACGATTTCCCATGATAGTCAGCATGATTTTCTTCTAGGAGAGACCTAGAGCTGCGTAAATCAATCTCCAAGAAAAGGACACAGATGGACAAAATGGAAAGGGGTAGCTCCGTTACTTGTTTTCTTTTGAGGTGCCAGATTAAACTCCTAAGACTTGGCACTATATATACGTTTGTTTTGCCTTTGTAAAAGGTGTGTGGAGTGGGGCACAACCCTCACGCACCAAGTCTATCTTCTAGAGGATTTTGTTCTTCCATTTTTTTTTTCCTTTTGTAAGTGTTTATTTTTATGCTTTTAATTCAAGGTTTTAGATTTTATTTTTATTATTATGTGTAGCTAAAAGTTCATCTAGGGTTGATGATGAAACCTTACCATTGAAGAGAAATTATGTTTTCATGCTTGTTTATACTATTTGATTTTATGGGCTTTAGATTTCTAATTGTTTTACTTCTATTCGATTTTTGAGATGATTTTTGAGTATCTCTTATGATTTCCAGATACAAGTGATGATTTGAAGTTGTCTCATTTAATTGATGGATTGAGTTTTCATTTATCAAAACATTGGATATTCATTGTGTTTCGTTCTAAGGATACATTTGATGGTTTGGTTTAAACTGGATATCTTTTGTGATTTGTGCAAAGAACGGATTCATTGAATGATTTAATTAATTTTTGAAGCAAAGTAGAGCATACCTAAGATTTGTATGTGAGAAATTCAAATATGTGTGATGAGCATGAGAATAGGTTGCTATGATTTGGTGAGTGTGGATTCCAAAACCCTAGACCCCTTTATTTTCATTAATTTTGTTTATGTTTTCTTTTGTTAAAAATCCATAAATTTGGAACTAGGTTAAAATAGGATTAGTTTGAATAGAGATTAATTTTCGCAACACAATTCCCTGCGGGATCGACCTCGCACTTGCAAAACGCTATATTGCAAACGATTCATGCACTTGCGAGTACATTAAAATTTTAACAACAGGCTCCAAAACATATCCTTCAGGATCCCAACAAATCCAAATCTTCCTCAGATAATGCTGGGAATAGTTATTAATAACTTTCCAACCAGGCAACATACTAGCCACAATCTGAGAGAAATTACCAACCTTCACCCGAGTCTCAACAAGGCAAACAATAGACAAATTAAGCCTTCTAACCACCTTTCTAACCGCTTTTTGTTTTAGAGGCATGTTAAGGCCCCTAACATTCCAAGAGATGAGCTTCACCCGGAGGAGAAAAGCCCCTATCAGTAGGGCTTGCATTCAGCTTTCCCTTCCCCTTATCACAAGAAGAAACAGCCTTCTCAAAAACCTCAAGAAAAGTGGTAGGTGTTCTCAACCTAACATCTATATCTTCTTCCATTTCCTTCTCCAAATTGCCTATAACATCAAAGGAATTCGAAAGCCGAATCCTATTGATCTTGCTCTTAGGCTTTGAACCACCAGCTAGTTTACTGATGACCCTGTCTAAAGGAGTTTTCTTAACCACAGGACTAGTTATCTTCTCTTGTCCATGTATAGGACCCTTAGGCACCCACACCTTCTTTTCTTTTTTGGCACATGCAAAAGCAGCATGTCCAAAGTTACCACAAGTACAATCTTTGTTGGCACAAACAGCATGTCCAAAGTTACCACAAGCACAACACTTAGGAGGTAGCCATGGATATTCAACACCCACAGTAACCTGTCCACCATTGCTACTACATAATGTTATCTCTTTAGGACAATCCGAATTCACATCAATCTCAATTAAGACTCGGGCAAAGCCAAGCCTCTGATGTTCCTCTATAACCTTATCCGCAAATAAGGGCTTCCCAATACCACTTGCCACATATCCCAAGCAAGTAGGAGTCCAAAACTCCATGGGAAGATGACATAATTTAACCTAAACAGGAACAGAGGTAAGATTGAGTTTTAGGATTTGCATACCTGGTTGCCATTTCCTCAAAATTAGAAGCTTGTTAGAAACATGCCATACTCGAGAGTCCAAGATGTCATCACAAGAAGCCTCATCCTGCAGCCGAAAAATGAACATACCATTCTCCAAGGAAAAGACCTCCACATCTCCATACTGTCTCCACATAGAACTTACTGCCTTTTTCACCAAAAAATATGGCAATGACTTGTCCATGAGTTGACCAACCAGACATGTCCTCCATTTAGCAACACCTTCTGCAATAGCTTCTTCTGGAAGAGTAATAAACAGCTTACCCCCAACCCTTTTCGGCTCAAAGTATTGCAGATTCCCTATGGATCTTATTGTCTTAAACAGGCCGCTCCACTCCTTAGAACCATTCCCAACATCCAGCTTAATATCATCAGAGCGAACCTCATGTTTTAGACCTCTAGAACTCGGATCACCCTTTTCAAGAACAGGATCCCTAAGTCTGGGAAATTCGTCATTAGAATGTACACTTTGAAAATCATATTCAATTTGCCGATTCTACTCAATTTCTTCATCATCCTGAATCAATTCACTATCCTCCAAAATTAGAGGAGCTTCCTTCGGTGGAATTGTGCTCGGACTACAAATCGGTGTATCCTCATGAAAGTCAGTTTCTACTGCATCTGCAAAATCATCAGATTTTGCCGGTACATCTTCAGTCAGAACAACTTCGTTTTTACTCACAGAAACACTCTTACCGATTATCCCTATTGGAGTCCCTTTCCCTCTTCCTTGTCCACGCCCTCGACCTCTACCAGGTTTCTTCGCCATACCTCCTCACCACCACACGAATCACCCAACCTCAATCAAGTATCCAAATGGTATGAATAATTGAGAAAGCTTGAGAGATCATTGTCACTAATCTCCGGCAACCTACTCCGGCTCAGATGCGCCCCCACACGCCGTTCCTAGATTGTAACTAATTTTCCCGAACTTTTTCCTTCAAAGCCGTGATGACGTGGCGAGAGACAATCTTGGTTCTATGAGATATGAGATATGATATATGATATATTGCCACTTCAAGACATAACTTTTAATCACCTTTATCCATTTGAAAATTTTTACTTTTACTTTTATTTTTATTTTTTAAAAATTGATATAAAAATATTAATTTGTATTGGGCGGAAGTTTTCATTTATAAAAAAAAAAATAGTAAATTTAATTACTTTCGTTTTTATTCCACTAAAACTCGAGGTTCAAGCGACACCATTTCTTATTTTGATTTTATGATAAATATCATGTGCTCTAGAATTTTTATTTATTATTATTTTTTTAAATTATTGTTTTTTTAATGATAAAAAAATTCTAAGAATTTGTTCTAGAAGGCCAAAACTGGGAAGAATCAATTTGTTTATGTCATAGTTCGTGACATAACATAACTAATTTTACGAGTATTTTTTATTTTTTTTTTGGTGTTCTTTCATATTTATTTATTTATTTTTGTTTTATAGCATTCAACTAACACCTAATTGTGTTTGATTTGTTTTCAAAAAAATCTTCCAAGATAATTCTGAAAGCCTGAAAAGTACCCATTTTTTTATGCCCTATTAATTATGCTTAGTTTATTTTGTCAATAATTTATATTAATATATGTTTGTGACGCAGTTAGATTAAGTTTAAAACTTATATGCTCTTATTTATAAACGTGTGTGCATACACATAAATGAATTAGATGTATTTATGCATTTATTTATATAAGTTCGAACCTCGTACAAAAAATCCTATAGGCTATGCAGATGGTTCGATCCTCTCAAAAATATAATAAAGGTGGCTAAACCACTCTCACACACAAAGTGGGCGGTGGCGGCTTACTCTTTTAGAATTTAGATTGTTTATTTATTTATTTTAATCATTTTAAGGACAATTTCTACAAAGCAACCTAAAAGGGGGCATTTTTGTCCAATTTAACAAAAAATGCCAATGGGTGTGTTAACGGTAACGGACTAACGGGGTCTATTTTTATCTAATAAAAAATAATTTCTGAACCCGCCGGCAGAGGGCGGTGAGTATTAAATGCACGAGAAAGGGGAGTGATCCTTGTATCCTTTGTATACTACAATGGTACAATACCAAGGTACATTGAGGTGAGATTCAATGTGTGGACTCCACCCCAATGTGCTCTGGTGTTGTGTCATTGTTGTGCATTGTAAGTGTTTTGACACAATACCAAGACACATTGAGGTGGGGTCCACACATTGGATCATACATCAACGTACCTTGGTGTTGTACCATTGTAGTGCATAAAGAGTGCAATGATCACTCCCCTAAATGCATATATTTTCTTTGTTGAGGTTTGATTCCGACACTTCACCGGTGTAATAATTATACAACACCCTCTCATATGAGGTGTATCCTACATACTGAGCCCCACCCTATGTGAAGGGGTGTTGTGTAATTATTGTATAATTGTTGAGGTGGTGTCGTAAATCCATCATTTTCCTTCTTTGTTTACGTAAACGATTTCAGATACACGACAGGACCGCTTAAAAGCTTCCGTAGCAAATTGTCAAACACTGGACATTTTCACTCTGTTTCTCTCTGCTCCCAATCTCCAAGCACTACCGTGATAATCACCGCCGAGGGAAGATGGAGCTCAGACCTGGTCTATCAGTTTTGGTCACCGGTGGAGCCTCTGGAATTGGTAAAGCCAGAAGTTTCTTTGTAGTATTATTTGTTTCCTGTTCTTTACCAGCGAAACCAAAAATAGCCGAGTTGAGCTCGGAGACGATCAAGATATGATAGCTATGAATACTGCAACGATATATGTGTTATTCTTATTAATATTATTAATATTATTATTATTATGTATATGACTTAGTCCTTCGCTTGTGTTGATGCTGCTGTTCTCTGTTGCGTTTGGCTGTGCAGAATTGGATCTGATATGATTGTATTCTTGGTTTTCTTATGAATTCGTTTTCGTGGATTTAAGGTGTATGGGATTTATGTCCATTTCAAATTCTGTAGCATCCAAACTGTGGCCTTTGAATTGGAGGTTGTGTTCCAATTCGGAGGAATCAATTTCTTACTATCATACACAACCTGAAGATTCTATGCTATTTGGGCGTGTGTAAATCTGTTCAGCATGACTTGGTTCGTAATGGGAAATGATTAAAAAATGAATTGCGGCTTGTCAAAATTCAATAAAATGGTCATACCTCCAATTCAAATGATGGATATCTGCCTTTCTATTTTTTATTTTATTTTTGGATGAATTACTTTTTTTTTATAGACACAAAACAACGAATACAACTCAAATGCCTTGTAATCCCCATAAGATTCGGTTGGGATGAGATTGCGAAGGATGGTGAAAAGAATTGGAAGGGAAAAAAAACTGAAAAGCATTCTTTGCAAGTTTGCTTTTGGAGCTACTGTGTAATTTGGAAGCATCGGAATAGCCTTAAATTTTGTAATAATGTGAAATATGAAGAACAAATTCTGCAAACCCTGATGATCCCACAACTGATTAATGGTGTTCTTTGAATTCCTAACTTTCACCAAATCGTGAAAATAAGAAGTATTTTGATCACCAAGATTATGCCAATTATTCCTAGACTTCTGTTTAAAGAAAGCTTCTTCAGCCTTAGAGATAGACGAATACTCATGCAAGCATTCGTTCTCTCTGTGAAGACATTCAGCTCTGCCTCGAGACTGCAAAACCAACCTTTGAGCACAGTCCAGTTTTTCCTTAGCCCGAGCAACCTTCTCTTTTATCCCTCCAAAAACTCCAATATTCTTAGCATGCAAAGTTTTCTTAATTGCCTTCAACTTGAAGTATAATCTGAACATAGGACTACCAGCCACTTGAATTTGCCAGCCCTCTCCACCCAATTCAGGAAACTGCTCATGATCTAACCAGAAACCAAAAAACTAATATAATATGCAAAAACTAATATATCCATTAAAAATTTATAATATGTGAATGATGTGGCATATCATATAATTTGTGAATTTTGTTTATCATGATTTTCTTGTTCTTTTTTCCCCTACTAGCTAGGTGGCTTTTCTTGTATACTTCTTGTGTACATGGGGGCCCCTTACGCTTTCAATGATATCTAAATTACTTATAAAAAAAAAGAAATTGAATTTCGTAAATTCCATTGATGTAACATGTCCTATAATGCGTGTTAATATGTAGGTAAAGCGCTTAGCTTGGCTCTTGGAGCGAAGGGAATATTTGTGACAGTTGTTGATTTCTCTGAAGAAAAGGGAAGGGAAGTGGCATCCCAAGTTGAAAAGGAGAATGCAAAGTTCCACTCTAAGTTAGAGTTTCCATCTGCTCTTTTTATAAAATGTGATGTGACCAACCCGAGTAAGTGAAATAATATCTGTTTATGATATATGATCTCATCTCAGTGCCTCTCTCTCTCTCTCTCTCTCTACATGTGTGTGTGCACACACACATAAACACATATATATACCACCTTAAACTATAGGTCAGTTGCATTGTCCCGTACTATTAAATTTTTTTCAAATTTCCTTTACTCTCAATCTTAAAATTCATGTGGTTATGACATTGTCACATTGTCCAATGATTTTTTCTGTAAAAATTTATTCTGTAATCTCTTCATAATTATGTGGAGATTAATGTCAAATATGACAGGAACTGGGAAAATTTTAAAAGTGGGAGAACATTGCATCTAATCACATGGTTCAGGGGGTTTGATTGCTAAAATATAAAATTCAGGAGGACGAAATGACCCAATACTTTTGGGTGGGAAAGTGTCCTCAAGTTAGGAAAGAATAGTGACTCTCAGGCTCAAGCAAGGAAATGAAGCCTAAAGATTTGAGGGGGCAGGAAAGGCTCAAAAGAAGAAAAGCCAAAGCGGCTCGAAAGCTGCAAGGGATTCTCAAACAAGACTTTAGATTCTCTTTTTAGATATGTCTTTAATGGAATTTAAGTCTGACTGAGCTACGAAGTCGGAAACAAAGGATACGTCGAGCAAGCGCTCATTCTCTCCACTCGAATTTGCCTTATTCATATACACACACACAAACGTATTACATGGAATGGCATTTGAACAAGCTTAGTGCCGTGAAAGAGATATTCATTCAGAGTTAAAAAGCAGCCATTTTCCTTGAGTATTTCTATCCTGAATTATTGAAGTTTATGATGAAGAACGTAAACTTATATATAGTTCCATTGGTTTACACCTCTTTGTTCTATCTTCATCACAAGATTAGCATATGTACTCTATGTAATGACACAAGAACATCATACTGAGAGACTTGTGTATATTACAGAGTTTCACATAAAAGCTATCAAGGATAACTGGAAAATTCGTGCTCGTGGCATGTTTTTGTCTGTAGAAGTTGGAATGCCTCTGTCTATGTGAATCTAAACTGTGAATTTGGGTTTATATTTCTTTTAGTTTTCTCCTCTTTTTTAATCTGTGATATATATAGATAACTTAATTTCTTCAACATGTACATTTGGTGGTGCTTTTCAGATAATAAAGGTAATATTTATGGTATGGACAGGAGACATTACTGCTGCTTTTGAGAAGCATTTGTTTACTTATCAAGGATTGGACATCTGTATCAACAGTGCTGGAATTGGTAATCCTATACCATTTCATAAGGACGAAACTGATGGCACTCGTTCATGGAGACACACTATTAATGTGAACCTGATTGGGACTATTAGTTGCACTCAGCTTGCGGTATGCTTAATGTTTAAGCTGGTTTTCTTGTATAATCTCCTAATGTAATGCTTTTACTGCATGCTGCCAGAAGTAGTCTGGTTGACAAAACTTGTTTTCTAGGGAGATAGCGTGTCCATGTTGAGGACATCTTAGAAACTTTTAGATGCAGAGTTGTAGCATTTATTTCTAGGGATATGTCATAAAAATCCCGAAATCTTTTAGTAGTGTTCCTGGAGTTTGTTAATGTAGAAAACTTATTAGCATTGTTTCTAGTTTTTTTTTTTTGATAAGTAAATGAAATTTTATAAAAGCGTAGTTTCTAGCATTGTTTCTAGTTTTTCACCAGTAAAACTTCTTTCTACCAGCCAATCAATGGGTTGTCTAACATTTTCTGAAAAGAGTAAATGCCTGTATGTAAGATATATGATAAGGAACTTTTCTAAGTTGTATTTGCCATTTATGATTGATAAATTGTATTCAGGAAAGGAAATAATTGATAAATTGGGGATGCTATCATCCATGAGGAAAGGGTTTCGATTGATGTTTTTCCTTTTATCAATTCATTGGTGACAATATGTTAAGTATCAATAATCATTTACAGTTTTAAAAACAGATTAAAACCATGGAAGCCATGCAAAAGCCTGGTGTAATTATAAATTTGGGATCTTCTTCCGGTCTTTATCCGATGTACGTTGACCCTATCTACTCTGGCTCAAAAGGTTTGTTCTTTGTGTTACTAATTTCCTTTCCACTCTTGTTTTGAGGAATTTATATATATCAATGTTAACATGGAATCCTAAATTGTGTTTTAATATCTAATAAGTGCATCTTTTGCATATTATTTAATACTCTGTTGTTATGTTTTTGCAGGTGGTGTTGTTCTGTTTACTAGATCACTTGTACCCTACAAACGTAAAGGGATTCGCGTCAATGTGCTTTGCCCTGAGGTAAGATTTTGATATGTTTTCAGTTACATGTTGGCTCCAATTTCTTGGAAATTCCAGTCTCATGAGATATGATCACCACTTTGCTGATGATGGTTGAGCCTAGTTGACCCATAAATGAATAGGCATGTGATATACCATTGTATTTGTATTTTTCGGGTAAATTACATTTTATCATCCCAAATTAACACACCTTTTGCAATGGCCGTGGAGGTGTTTGGACCTTTGCCCTAACATTCAGCTACATTGTTGGCCTCATCGTCATTGCCCTCAACAACTTCCAAGACCAGCTTGACTTCTACATCACCCCCACCTACACCCACTAGAAATAGGCATTATACTCTTTGGAGACCAAGTCTCGATTGGTGTTTGCCTTAGGGTGGTGGGTGTCTGTTCGAGTGGCAATTTGGAGATTGGTGGGGGTTTCGTGCTTATTCCAGTGGCTTTGACATTGTCTGTATTGTTTAGTTTTTGTAAAGGTTGGGTTATTTTGGGCTTTGTTGTCTGGTTCTAGGTGGCCGATGAATGTTAGGTCGAGTAGGTTCAAGTTTTATTTTGGTGGTATAAGGACTATTGGGTGACTCATGGAAGTGTGGCGAGGGTGTAGTTGCATGTGGTGGTGGGAGAATCGGGATGTGTTCTTGAGAACTTGGGTTTAGGTGGATGATGCTCTTTGGATAGGACATTTTGTGGTGCTTTAGTTTTGATGGCTGGCTGATAGTGGCCACAAGTTGTGGTGGCCAGCTTGTGACGTCGGATTGTTGGGTGAGTCATCATGGTGTAATAAGAGTGCGGTCATGTATAATAGTTGGAGAGAAAAGATGCATTCCTGAGTGTTTGGATTTCAGTGGATAGGACATTTCAGGGCGATTCAATTTTGATGGCTGGCCAATGGTGGCCACAAATGCTGGGTGTGCAGGTTTGGGGTTGGCCATGAGTGTGGTGGCTGGCATATGACGTGGGGGATGAGATTTGGTTTTTATTTATTTTTAGCTGGAGGTGGTGTTTGGGGCGTAAGGGGTGGGTTGATTGGGTATCATTGGTGGCGTCCCTTGAGGGGTAATTAGGTCATTTTGTAAGGCTAAAAGTGAGGTCCAATTGCTAACGGGTGATTTAGAGGTGGGAGGCAAATTGTTAGTTTTTTCAAATTGGGGTGTCAATTGAGTAAATAGCTATTTTGGTGGGACATTGCAAAAATGATGTTACGTTAGATTTGTAAAAATGCAATTTACCCTTTTGTCGTTCTTTTCCTTTTTTTTTTTTTTGGGTGATACGAACGGACATGTTCATTTTTGTGATGATAATTCATCTGTTCATGCACATTTCTTGCAGTGAAACTCTTTTCCCTATCGCAACTTCTGTCTGAATTTTGGATGATGTGATCAGATGTTAAAATTTCAAACTCCAAAATCATAAATCAAC
Source organism: Alnus glutinosa (assembly GCF_958979055.1). Lineage (NCBI taxonomy): Eukaryota > Viridiplantae > Streptophyta > Magnoliopsida > Fagales > Betulaceae > Alnus > Alnus glutinosa. The sequence goes on along the minus strand of NC_084896.1, from coordinate 8,398,875 downwards.
TGCCTTACAGTATAAACTTGATTTGTCCAATTGAAAGAAGTCACTCAATGTCTTCAGAAATCTTCTGAGCAGTTTCAGATGAGTCAAACATAGAACCAACTAGGCCATGTTTTGTTTAGTATGACTTGAATTCAAAGTGGGGCCCGCATCCTTTCTCCTATTCCTATTGGGTCTGGTTTTTTGGAGATTGGCTTGTCCTTGGTGTTTGTCCTTCTCTAAGAAGGAAAGGACTTGTTTTGTCCTACATGGAACCCAAGAACGACTTGTATTAGAGGAATTGGAGTGCATTGACTTTGCCTATGTATAAAGCCATAGTGTTGTGCGTGAAATTAGAGTGCAGCAATTAGAGCAGCTGCAGTTCTTGTTCTTCTTGATTTTTGGAGGAGCCAAACATAAGAGAGAAAAAGGATAGGGTGTTATAGTGAGAGAGAAAATAGAGACCAGCCGCCATCTATTTCCAGCAAAAGAAGAGTTTGCATTTCTGTCTTTTGTATTCTCATTTGGGGAATAATCTCTATTGTGTGATAATGAGATTTGTGAGTATTGGGGCTTTGGGTTCTAAGTGATTTTCTCTCTACCATTTTGTACTTCATCCTCATAGTGAATTTCTTCGTGATTGCATCCACTAGTTGACGTACCACATATTGAGAGAATCACTTAAATCTTAGTGTTGTGTGTGATTGATTTAATTTTGCTGTCTTCTTATTTTTTCGCGTCTCACGGGTCTTGGGAAATATGATAAATTTCTCTACAACAAAGCTTTTGGTCAAGTGGGAGCGATGACAAGAGAAGAAGCAAAGATTGGAATCGAAAAGTTTGATGGCACAGATTTCGGGTATTAGAAGATGCAGATTGAAGATTATCTGTATGAGAGGAAATTACATCTGCCTCTTCTGGGGGAGCAACCTAACAGTATGGAGGATGATGAATGGCCCCTTATTGATCGGCAAGTGCTGGGAGTTGTCCGGTTAACACTGTCAAGATCAGTTGTGCACAACGTTGTGAAGGAGAAGACCACAACAGATCTAATGGTGGCTTTGCCAGGTATGTAAAAAACCGTCTGCTAACAACAAGATGCATTTGATGAAGAAGTTGTTCAATCTGAAGATGGCGGAAGATGCTCAGGTAGCGCAGCATCTAAACGAGTTCAATACAAGCACAAATCAATTCTCCTCTGTGGAGATTGATTTTGATTATGAGATCTGTGCATTGATTATTTTGGCATCTTTGCCATACAGTTGGGAAGCCATGAGAATGGCAGTGAGTAATTTTGTAGGGAAGAGTAAACTCAAGTATAAGGATATTCGGGATTTGATTCTAAGTGAGGAGGTACACAAAAGAGATTTTGGCGAAGCCTCAAGTTCTAGTTCTGCCTAAAACCTCAAGACAAGGGGTAGAGGATACGGTAGAAACTTTGGTAAGGCAGATCAAGATCCAGCAAAGGTAGAAGCGAATCCGGATTTGGTAATCAACTAGAATGCTGGAACTATGGCAAGACTGACCACTTTAAGAAGAATTGCAAGGAACCAAGGAAGAAGACTGGGAACGACTCAGCAAACGTGGTGATAGAAGAAGTGTATGATGCCCTACTTCTCTCTGTCAACAATCCTCTTGATTTTTGGGTCTTGGACTCAAGAGCTTCTTTCTATGTTGCTAGAGATTTTGGGAAGGTGTACTTGGCTGACAGATTGGCATTGGATATTGTGGGCATGGGTGATGTTCGCATTAAAGGCTACAGTGACTCGGTATGGAAAATGTAGAATGTAAGACATGTTCCAGAACTGAAGGAGAATTTGATTTCAGTGGGACAATTGGATAAAGAAGGGCATGCTATTAGCTTTCGCGGTGGTAAGTGGAAAGTTAGCTCGGGAGCCATGATTTTGGCTCTTGGATACAAGACAAGTACTCTCTATATGACTACAGTTAATGATGCCTTTGGTTATAGGTTTTGGAATGATCAAAACCGAAAAATCATTAGAAGTAGAAATGTAACTTTTAATGAAAAAATGGCTAAAGGGTGCAGATGGGTCTACAGGACGAAAGAGTCGTCAGAGAAAGCTATGTGGCCAAGAGGACTGGTAGAGAAGCATGGTGTTATGTCTAAACCAGGTCCTATGCTCAAGTTCAAGAGACACTTGGACTTGAGTGGCACTTGTAGATTATGATTGCCCTTTGGGGCAATGGGTGGAGGCATATTGAGAGGTGATTGTTAGACTTGATGGGTTTCAAGTCAATGTGGAGATTATTGAGTATGACTTGAATTCAAATTGGGGCCTGCATCCTTTCTCCTATTCCTATTGGGTTTGGTTTTTTGGAGATTGACTTGTCCTTGGTGTTTGTCCTTCTCTAAGAAGGAAAGGACTTGTTTTTGTCCTACATGGAATCCAAGAACGACTTGTATTAGAGGAATTCGATGCACCAACTTTGCCTATATATAAAGCCATAATGTTGTGCGTGAAATTAGGGTGCAACAATTAGAGCAGCCGCACTTCTTGTTCTTCTTGATTTTTGGAGGAGCCAAAAATAAGAGAGAGAAAGGAGAGGGTGTTATAGTGTGAGGGAAAATAGAGACCAGCCACCATCTGTTTCCAGCAAAAGACGATTTTGTATTTCTGTCTTTTGTATTCTCTTTTGGGGAATAATCTCTATTGTGTAATAGTGAGATTTGGGTGTATTGGGACTTTGGGTTCCGAGAAATTTTCTTTCTACTATTTTGTACTCCATCTTCATAGTGAATTTCTTCGTGATTGCCTCTACTAGTGGATGTACCTCATATTGAGGGAGCCAATTAAATCTTGGTGTCATGTGTGATTGATTTAATTTTGCTGGCTTATTATTTTTCGGATCTCACGGATTTTGGGAAATAGGATAAATTTCCTCATATGTTTCCCTTTGGATCAATGGCTACTTTCATATTTACATGATAGCTAAATACAGATTTATTGATCAACTCTAACAAAAAGAGGCTAAAATTAGAATTAACAGGATGAAGTAATCAACTTATGAATTGCTAAGAACTTCTTTTTTTTTTTTTTTTTTTTTTTTTTTTTTTTTTTAAATCAAAGTTTTGTATTATTGGATGATAAGTAGAATAATTGTGCTTGACTATGTCTGTGATTTGATGATCTACAGAAAGCGTTGTCTGGTAAGGTTTGTATGGCAAATATCATAATGGACCTGTGAATTTTGCATGCAGTTTGTTCAAACTGAGATGGGCTCAAAAGTTGGTCCTGAATTTGTTGATTTAATGGGGGGATTTGTGCCTATGGAAATGGTGGTGAAAGGTAATGTCCTATGTGAAATCTTTCCTTTGATGAAGTTTTATTTGAAGTGATTTATTTTTTTATTTTTTTTTGTAGTCAATTTTCCACTTGTAAGCTGCTGTATTAGATTTCTATTCTACATGCTTAGCAACTTTCTCAAATCCCTTGTACGTTTCCTGTAATGTTTATAGAGTTTCGATACTGAAGCACTTGATGTCTATGATACCTCGGCTCAGCTCTTTTTGATGGTAAGGTGGGGTTGGGGCAGGGGGGGTGATTACATTATTTGATCTGTGGTATGATGGTTTTTCAAAAGCTTGGGAGCCCCATGGTATTACGGAAGCCAAAGTAAGTGAGAATTTAGAGTGAACATATTAACTTTGGGGGTTGAGGCATGGGCCCCCAGTAAATTCCATCCTGAGTTGACAGGATTTCTAAGGAGAAAAATATCTAGCATTAGTAGCATGGAAAGTTAGTGTTCTGTAGAATGTCGACCTTATGCAGTAAAAAGTTGAAAATTTTAAAAGCTTTGAGAAGGGCTAGTGGCTATGCTTTTCCACTTGCTTCTAATATCTTGTATATATGTGTACTAGAGTGCCAGGTAGGTAATCCGGGTATATTATTTATGCCACCATGTGATTATTCCTGAAAGTTAGTTATATCCACGTAGAAGATAAATTTTACACCATTTATAAGATTAGTGATTATTCAATCTAATTATTTTCTACCAATTTATGAAGCTCCAAGATATTATTCCTTTTAGGTGCTTTTGAGCTTATCACTGATGAGAGTAAAGCTGGTTCCTGCCTATGGATTACCAATCGTAGAGGCATGGAATATTGGCCCACTCCCACGGAAGCAGCAAAGTACTTGGTACGTTCTTCAAGTTCCAGGAAAAGGTCTCCACTCAAGGTCTCATCAAATTTCCAGCTTCCTCAGAGTTTTGAGAAAATGTGAGTGACTATGTCAAACTTACTGGCTAATCCCTTTTGTATGTTATATGGTTGCTTTATGTGAACCTATTGAGCTTCAGCAATGTTTTTATTTAATATGAAAAGTTGTCTACTAATTTTTGTTTAAGTAGATTTTCACTCAGAACTCGATTTTTTTTTTCTCGGTGATGTGACTTGAACATGAAGCTTCCACTTTAAATTAGATGGCCACCACTAACCTTCCATTTATAAAACTCAGTGCCCTATAGTCCTCTTATCCTTACAATCAAAGCTCATCAAGGTAATATCTAAGATATTAGTATTCATTTTGAAGCTCTTAGTATATGCCAAGGACAGCCAGCTTAGTTCAACTGATTTACTCCTCCAACATACCCCGATATTCTTTGGACTGCTCCTATCTCATTCCCTTGTGAAGACCTTGCCTTCTTATCAGTAGTGAAATGTTTGTAAAAGAAAAAGAAAAGAAAAGAAAAAAAAGCTGGGGGAAAAACGAGGGGTGATAAAGTGGAATACAAGACATCACTAAAGATGAACTTTAACAGAATTAGCAAGGAGAAGTTTGAAAAAGAAAAAAAAAAGAAAAAAAAAGAGCTACAGCAGGGTGGATAATTAGTAGCACCTATGACATAAAAGCGATCTATTTAGTGCATTTACAGTGCTCATGCAATTGGTGTTCGTTGCAAACTTGTAAAACTCTCTATGAGGTGGAGTTTTGTTCTTTTAAATCTGAGTAATATTAATTTCTTCACTCATGCTTCATTTTGTTAATTCATGTCTTCCTGAAAAATAAAACATGGAACGAAGAAGAATTTTCATCTTTAAGTTAACTTACGTATTGATTATTTACTCATGAATTTCTGGAAACTCAAGTGGTTTGTTCATTTATTTCCTTTTGCAATACAAAAAAGTACTTTGTTTATTACTTTCTGACAGTTACTTACTATGGTTTTTAGTTCTTACTTTTCAGAGTTGTTCACACTTTAAGTCACAATTTTCGTAATGCTACCCGCATTGTGAGCATGCCATTGAGACTGCCCATCAAACCACATCATGTTCTTGTGAAAATCATTTATGCTGGTGTAAATGCTAGTGATGTAAGTTTACTACTCTCCTTGTAAGGATTATTTTGATTTTATATATATTTTTTTTGTCAAAAGCGCTTTTTGCATCTCTCTCTCTCTCTCTCTCTCTCTCTCTCTCTCTCTCTCTCTCTCTCGGGATATGTCTAAAATTCGTCACCGGGTCTGTCTGAACAAAATTGAATTTGGTGGTTGTGGTGGTTCAACTGGATAAACAGCTGCCCTTTGCAGTAGCACTGTGGATACCTGCTGTTGATATTCAACTAGAAAACACAATAATATTGTAACTCGTCTAGGTGAATATTTGATGTCCCATAATTTAGTCAACTATAGTTGTCTCTCATGCAGTGATCTTAGACATGCTTGGTTGTATTTTGCTGTTTCTTGGTAGGTTACATTGATTACATGAAAAATATTTTTATTTTAGTCTCTGTCAGTTTCTATTAAGCATATTTGTGTAATCAAATGACTAATGTGCAGTTTTGAGTATTAACTGAGATTAAATTAAGCATAAAGATTGTATATTTTGATTACAAGTTTCTAGTTCTAATGTGAAGTCTATATGATTTCTCCATTTGCAGTATCTAGTTATTTCACTGAGGGAAGCGTTGAGTGATTAAGCAACTAAGACATGCTGGGACCTGAAGCTCTGAGTAGCTTGTTTTAGGGACCCACGTTCTTCCTTTCCACCCCTTCTATTTATCTAATTGGAGTTTAGCCATGACAATCTATCTCAATTGCTTTGTCATGGTCGTTAAGAATTGGTGGTGTCTGCCATGGTTCTCTCTAGCCATGCCAAAGCATTCTTTTTATTATTATTATTATTATTATTATTATTATTATTATTATTCTTATTTTTTATTTAATGTGGCTGGCTTTGAAGAACTGCTTGACTACTGGAGAAAGGTTGCAGAAATGGGGATATCAAGGGGCTGTCTTGTGCTGGTTCTGTCATAGAGAGCTGGAAAGCAGAGATCATCTCTTCTTTAATTGTGGCTTTAGTGGAAGGTTATGGAAGACTGGTTTGGCTAAATGTAATGTGCATAATCATCCATCTGATTGGGATAGTCTAGTTCCTTATGCTATAAAGGAATGGAATAACAAATTGTTGAAAGCCATTATGTGTAGACTAGTTCTCTGTGCAACAGTCTATAAATTGTGTAGAAATAGAAATGAGCTGAAATATGGGATTAATCCGTAAACTGAGGAACAGATTTTTCAGAAAATCTTGTGGGAAGTTCGTACTAGAGTGCTTGGGAGAGGTAGATTCAAGAAAAACCCAGAGAATATTGATCTTTGCTGGAATTGGAGCCTTAAGGAAGAAGTCTTGCTTTAGTGGATAACTCTGGTCTCTCTGGTTTAGTTTCTGTAGTAGGTGTTTTCCCTGTTTTGGGGAATGATGCGGGTTGTTTTTTTGAGTTGTAGTGTGTGCTGGGTGTTTTGCTTGTGAGTTTTGTATTGGTTGGTGCTGTTACGTGTTTTGCTTATACTGTTTTGATAGTATTTTTGTTGCTTTCAGTTTTAGCTGAAGTGTTTCTGTATTGTGTTGGCTGTTAACAAAGTTCTTATTCATAAAAAAAGAAAAAAAGAAAAAGAAAAAGAAAAAAAGAATTGATGAGCCTCTATATCTGCACAACCTGCATTGCTGTTTGACAGATAGATTGGTCTATTGTCCAACCTTGGTAGGTCAGTGAAAACATTCATCAGTCGCTTTGCTGTGGTGAGAAAGGAATTATGGTCATCACTACTGATGGGAAGAACTGTTGAGGATGCGGAAGGGGTTTGTTGGATGTGAAGAATTAAATGGGAAGGGGGTGGGAGGAAATATACGACATAGAAGTCTCATGAAGTCAGACCTTTTTTCTTCTTCTTGTTTTTAACTGTTTGTTACCAAGTATTATGAGGTCGAGATCTTTTGCCTCCGTATGGTGCAATAACTTCTAATAGTTTCACTTTATGTCTAGCATGAGCACACACAGTTGGTTGTTAATATTTTCCAATGAGGCCATTCATCGACAGGTAAATTTCAGCTCGGGGAGTTATTTCAGTGGCAAAGATAAAGGTCAAGGCTCCAGTCTTCCATTTGATGCTGGTTTTGAGGTTAGGAAAGAATGATGTTATTTGTTGATATTCCATCATGTGGTAATATAGTTGTTCGACTCGTGCAAGTATGGCTACTTATGATGGCTAGTTGATCTTCATTTCACTTTATATTGCAGGCTGTGGGAATAATTGCAGCGGTTGGAGACTCTGTGACTGACTTGAAAATTGGCACTCCTGCTGCAGTCTTGATTTTTGGAAGTTATGCTGAATTCATAATGGTCAACTATCTCAGAAAGACATTGTTTTTTATGTTTAGAACAATTTACTTTCATATCTGTGTCATAGATATTTGAGGGATTCCACTTAATGTTGGATTTTGTACTTGAGTTAGGTTCCTTCAAAACACATTCTCCCTGTGGCAAGACCAGATCCAGAAGTCGTTGCAATGCTTACTTCAGGATTGACAGCATCGATTGCATTAGATAAGGTTACTCTTCATAAACACACTTGAAATTTTATTTTCTTTTTCGATGTACTCTTTGTCATCACATCTGCCATTATAACTTCATGTTCAATTCATTGCAAGTATTTAGCATTAATTCACTAGATTCTTTGGACCCGTTATTCAGGACCACCTTTTCCTTCGCCTGACAATATTGTTCTCATGTGGAACTTCTAGGCTGGACAAATGGAATCTGGAAAAGTAGTTCTTGTAACTGCAGCTGCTGGAGGGACAGGTCAATTTGCAGTCCAGGTTTGCTTTTGACGATTGACATACTTTTCTGTGACATAACTTTGCTATTTCTTTTACTAAACCAAATACATAAAACTTTCGTTGTTTGTGCAATAGTGTATACTTGTTCACATGCCAGAGAAACGGACAGTGACTTAGTACATTAATATAATTAAAACGGGAAAATACACTGTATATAGTGTTCTCCATTTTGCTCTGGGGAGAAACCTACTGAAATCTGTTATTAATTATGTTATTATATAGATACTACAAAAATTGATATTACAGAAGAAATGAATATCAATTTTTGAGTATAATAACATCATCAATAACATTTATTTTTATTGTTACTGGTTCTTCTCTTTCTTGTACAGAAAGATGATTATGATTCGCTATATCTGCAGCTTGCAAAATTAGCTGGAAATACAGTGGTTGCAACTTGTGGAGGTGAGGAAAAGACCTTGCTTTTGAAAAAGTTTGGAGTTGATCGGGTCATAGACTATAGAGCTGAAGACATTAAAACTGTATGCCTCTTTAATCCTCATTTTTCTAACTATTTTCCATTTTATTTTATCTTTTCAGTTGTACTTAGTGGGTTTGGAAGCTAAACTGAACCCATGATTTAATTTATGTGATGCAGCAAGTTAACTAAATCAGCTAATTGGTTTGACTACATCAGTTTCTATTTTGCTTTGATGATTTTCGGTTTTCATGGGGTTATCAGAATAAACATGAGAAACAAAAGCACGCGTATGCACATTTTTTGGCCCTTAAGATAAATCACTAATTTAAACAGTAAAAGGGCACAAGTGACGGTTCTTTTAACCAAATTTGTATTTAATCCATGAAATCTGCTCTATTGTTGTTCTTCTCTGGTGAACTAACCTGTACGAGATCTACAAAATCATGAAACTCAAGTGCCAATGAGTATTGGCTCAAATGGCACTTCCCCTGTTCCTCCCCTTGTAAGAACAAGAGGGAGAATGAGGTCATGAGTTCAAAACTTATTAGGTGCATTGCATAAGTCACCTAAAAAAAATCTTGTAAACTCAAGTAAAATTTATTCTGGATCTGTTTGTTGGGCTATCCAATTTACGTTGTAGCATTCCCTGTGAAATTAATGTCATTACTAAAATTATTTATAGAAAGCAGCATGAATCTGCTTGAACCACCCTTAAGTCTGCCAATCTCTGTCCATTTAGTCTAGACAATTCAGATATTAGCTTTGGGACATGCACTTGGACACTACTTGGATCTGTTATATGTGCTTTGTATCTCTGATTTATTTTTTTTGATAAGTAAAATGAATTGTTTCTTTGTATCTGATTTCTCCCAATGAACTGTGTATTTTCTACATCCGGTCAACTAAGTTCATATGCTGGAAATCTTTACGAGTCTGTGGGTGGTGTTGACATGACCTAATTTTTCCAGGTTTTGAAGAAAGAGTTTCCCAAAGGTGTTGACATCATCTATGAGTCTGTGGGTGGCGACATGTTTGATCTGTGCTTGAATGCTTTAGCAGTCTATGGACGACTTATTGTGATTGGAATGATATCTCAGGTTCTTTTTTTCTTTTTCTTTTTTTCCTTTCTTTTTCTATTTTTCCCCTTGTCATTTTTTAATCAGAGCGCTGGGTTCTTTATCCATCTAATTCTGAAGTATGAAGGAGATACACTATATCTTTTCATACTCATGCTAATCCTAGAATTTTATTAGTGCCTTGAATTTGACTGTTAGAATATAGGATGGTTACAACCTTCTCACTGATAATATGGCTTGAGTTTGAAATTATTGGTGTGCCTTTAGTTGATTTTCTAAGTTATATTTAACTCCAAGAAAACAGTTCTTGAGAAGAAATGAAGGCTTTACTACTGAAAGAGAAAATAAAGTAAATGATTGGTGGGTTAAATCTACCTTTCCCACACTGATGTTCACTATTTATAGAGGGAATACAATATGAGACTAACATCAGATAACAAAGTTTATCAAGATAAAGCTAATTAAGACTCCTAGATAATAATAACTTCTGGATAAGATAAACAACTAAAACAACAAGATAAGATAAAAGCTACTCTAACAACTACTTTGCTTAAAATGGTAGTTGAACATGTTTATAATTGTACTTTAAAAATGTGTCCTGTAAAATTGATCATCAGAATATTGAATAGTAAGGTTAGTTAAATTCTAAGTCATAAGGGGTGTACAATATGATATGGGTTCCTGTCAGTAATATATATTGGCATCTTTATATTCCTAACTGAATATTTAACAATGACTTAGCTCTGATGCTCTTTTTCAAGTTCTTGATAGCAAAGCCATGTACCACATATGTTACGGTTGACCTGGAGATTTGAAGAGGACTTTCATTTGAGTGTAGTTTAACCTTATAAACTACTTCAAACAATCTACATTTCATCAATTTGTTGAGTCAACAACAAAACAAAATTTATTTAGCACTATTTTCTGTTAGCCTTTTGTTTCCATCTTTGATGACTGTGCTTAGGCATGGAGTCTCTATTTTGATCTTTCCTCAACAAACTGATTCATTCTGGTCTCAGTATCAAGGAGAGCATGGATGGAAGCCATCAAATTACACTGGATTATGTGAGAAGCTTTTATCTAAAAGCCAAACTGTGGTAAGTAGCTGCTAAAGGATAAAAAAACTGATACTGTTGTACATTTCTATTGCTCAATTTTCATTAGTTTTGATTTCTTCTGGATGTTCTCGCATTCAAATTTTTACATCATTGGGATCCTAATATCGAGCTTTTGGTTGAAATTTCAATCCCTTGACCCCATCATCAGATCTTATGCAGATAATATCTCTCCAAGTTCCCTTGCCCACCTTTAGAGAATTAACTTGCCCTAAGGTCTTCTCAGTGATGTTATCACTAGTTTCTTTTATGCATTGAGATCACTCTTGCATGTCCCCTTAGTTTGTCACATATATGGCGAGTAGTCACATAGAGAATTTGTTACTATTAGAAGCTTATGCCTGTCAGCATTTTGAGATTTGAACACCATGCCTCAGCCTTTGCCTTTTGAGCCTTGATGGAGAGACTTGACTGTTATGCACTTTTGTTTTGTGTATCCGATAAAAGAGGATTGATTATTCCATGAGTCTTGTTTGAAAAAGAAATGGGAAGAAATATAGAGTATTGCACTTCTTTATTATACAGTACTCATTGAGCAAACTGTATGAAAAATAAGTCTGCCGAGTTTTCACATGATAATTAGTTAAACCAATTTTTTTTTTTTTTTTGGTTTTTGTTTCCTAAACAGTAAACTCAACTGAAAGGTAATTTCCAATGATTCTTAGTAATCAAGTGAAGCTTTAAATAAAATATTTTGGGTTATATGATTGTGGACTTCTTTGCAATTTTGTTGTTTAACCATCCCAGTGTTTTCAGGCTGGTTTTTTCCTGGTACAATATAGTCACTTATGGCAACAACATCTGGACAGGCTATTTAATCTTTTCTCTATGGGAAAGCTGAAGGTAATGCATATTACCCTGGGATATGTTTAATACATTTACTTGACCTAGAAATTCAATTTTTTGTAGTTGTTTATTATTATTTTTAAGTAAGCATGTGTTGTTGTCTACACGCTTGTGCCATGGTGCATTGACAATATAGACTAGGAGCATTTATTCCTCTTTAATATCGTTGCGCGTTCTATTAGCCTGTGTGTGGAAATTCGGAGGTAAATTCCAAATAATTTATCATTTCATTGCATTTTATGCTTGGTAGAGACGTTAAAAAGAATGGTAAATTGCATTTTCCCACCATAAATTATGAAGTTATTTGCAATGTTCCCTCTAAACTTTAAATTCGAGGAATTAACCACTTAAACTATGGGATCAGTTGTAATGTAATCCTACTATTAGAGTTTCTCTAATTTCCATTATTTCTAACCTTAAAATTTACGTATTTATCACATTATCTCATAATTACACATGTATTTTGTTTCAGTTTTTTTGTGATCACATGATAAGCATCTTGAAATTAAGGTTAAAAATAAGGAAAATTGAGATTTTTTTTTTTTTTTTTTTTTTAATAATAGAGGGTACATACCATTTTTTTTTTTTTTTTTTTTTTTTTTTTTTTTTTTTTTTTTTCCATTTAAGAAAGATTCATACTTCATTGATAATCATTAAGATAGAGCATGTTGCTCTAACAATACAATTTCATAGATACAATTGAGAACCTTTTCTATCCAAACATTATTCGTGACTTGTTTAAATGCTATTTGGCTAGTCCATGTGCAACATAATTTGCTTCTTTTCTAGTGTGACAAATCTGCCAACTATGCAATCTATTCAAAACTCCTTTAGTATCCTCCCCTAGCTGTCTATATCTACTCCAATTTCGTTTTGTAGCCTTCACAACATTTACTATTTGAGCTGCATCACCCTCTATGATGATTCTTTGTAGCTCTAAATCATGAATAAATTCTGCTACATGCAACACAACCAAAGCCTCCGCCGCTACTGGTTCTAAAATGACCAATTTGGCTGCAATTACATATCCCTAATGATCTCGCAAAATGATACCTATTCCAATACATTTATTAACTGTATCCACTGCCACATCCCAGTTCACATTTTGAAATCCTTGTGGGGATGCTTCCACAACCTTTGCTCCTCTTTAGCCATATCTTTCTTTAGATCATTTTCCTTAGCGTTAACTTTTCTATATTCATCAAGAAATTCAATACCCCCTTGAATAACTTGATTAGGGTGAGTAAACTCTCCCTCATGTACTGTATTTTTTCTAAACCAAAATTTTCCTTGCTATCACCACCATGGCACCATCAATTCACACTCCTCATTTTTGCACCTGTTTGACAGCTCCTCCATAACCTGCATAAACTCAGTTCCATCACTATGATTTTTATCTATCTTTTGCCTACAAGCTTCCCACACATCCCACGCTAGCTGAAGGACAATGAGCTAAGTGCATAATTTAACATTTAAATTAGGGATAATCTATAATCAGGTGGCGCCTGTACAAAATGATAGTAGCTTCATCACTTTACGTGTGAAATGGTTAATCTCTTTGACGGTTTAAAACTTGGGACATGTTAGACATCCATCCCCTAACCATTTCCTACCCATCTTTATATAATCAAGTTTCAAATCCACCGTTGGATTTGTGGGACCCAATGTAGATCTTACAAATCTAATGGTTGATTTAAAAATAAGATGAGTAGGAGATGTGCAGGGAATGAATTTGTATCATTTTCCTCCAAACTTTCAATCTTTTAATTGTCCTTTTTATAGGTGACGGAAGGAGAAAGCAGTGGAATGTTTTTATTCCTTGATCTTATTTTTTTTTTGTTTGGTTTTACACGTAGCTCTATTGTTTGGAAAAAGAAATTAAAAATGTCAGCGGACTATGAAATTTTATTACTTATATTCACTCACGATTTACTGTTTTTGGTAAGAATCAGGATCAATCATTCTCTTTATTCACTACAAGTCATCTCATTATTAGCTTTCCTTCAAAGGAACTTGAACTTAGGTGATTGGAATTTCTAGATGTGCTTTGTAAAGTTTTTGAAAAGTACTTTGGGTTTTGTGTTTTGAAAAGATGAAAATTGAAAAATGTATTTTTGGTAGGAGTCACGTTTGAAAAGTGTTGTCTATTAAGGTTTACAGAAGAAAATTCGATGGGTAAACAAAAAAAATATTTATGAAAAGTGGAATTCTGAGAATCTCTCTTATTTTTTTGATTTTATATATATATATAACTAGTTAGTCTCAACCCTGAAAAAAAAATAAGCACATGTTTTCAAAATATTGTTATAGGGCATGTGAATTTTTTTAAAAGTGTTTTATGGTTTGTTTTGAAAAGTGTTTAAATGATAGGGCAACATCTTAAAATTGTTTGGTAATTATTGTGAAAGTGTTTTTCGTTGTTTTAAAAGGGAAGAGTTCTGAAAAAGTGTTTTTCTAATTCTACTGTATTAGGTTGCCGTGGACCCAAAAAGATTTTTAGGAGTCCGTGCTGTTGCTGATGCTGTTGAATATCTACATTCGGGTAAAAGTGTTGGCAAGGTATGCACTTATGAAAAAAATGGGATTTTTTTCTTTTTCTTTTCTTTTCTTATCAGAATGATTAGTTGTCCCAAACATGTTTTTATCTTACGATGGGAAACTTCTACAGGTTGTTGTTTGCATTGATCCATCGTTCAGTCAAGAAATGGCAAAATTATGAGCAGATGTTGTCAAATTATGTCCCAGATTTTCCTCCATTTTTTGAAACAATTAAATGTCAGTGTGAGGAAAGATGACTGTGGGCTAGCTGTTACCAGATGACCTAACCAGCAAGTCATAGACAATAAGGTTATTTTGTTAACGTATTTGGGTAACTATTCCGTTTTTTTTTTTTTTTTTTGTTTGTTTGTTTGAAAAAGTGTTTTTAGTTTACATTTGAGGATGTGTTTTTCTATATAGTACACCTCTTATTTTGAGAAACTCAAATAAATCTCGAGCCTTGCTTATAAAAGAAATACAAAAGAAAATGGCAGTGTTTTTAGTTGTAAAAAATGAAGATTTAAAGCAGAGATTGTTTAACCTATAGCGAAGATTCTAAACGAAAGGCAAAATGTTAAAAATAATAATAATAAAAGAAGAAGGCAGAATCTAGTAGTGGTTCTCGATGTACATAAATTTTTTACAAACCACATATAAGATTGACATGTGTTTTTCGCTTCTCACATGATTTTTTAGTAGTATTAATAAAAAAACATGTGCTTCTCACATGTTTAAATGATACATGTCAATCTTATATGTGAGTTGTATGGAATTTTTGTCCGTTCTCGATTTGTGACGAAAATGCAAACAATGTTGTTTTACAAATGTTAAAAGTGGTTGGAAAAATTGTTAACCGCTTAGGGCGTGGCGATTAGAGGTTTTAGGGTAGTCGTTAGATAACCACCTAATATATATAAACATTAAAACAATGTCGTTTCACGTCTAGGGTTTATACCATCTTATATTTTTCTTCCTACCTAGAGTTGCACACATTTTAATCTCATTATCTCTTTTCCTCTCGTCTCTCTCCCTTTTCTCTCTCTCTCAAGCATTCCCACCGCAAATCACTACCGCTACGGGAAATAACGCCGTTAGTCCACCTAAGCAGATTGTGAATGGGTTGAATAAAATTCTTTCGTATTCATGGACAATGCCTCCAAGGACAATGTGCCTTTGCTCGGCGTTACCCGTTTTGGCTACTTCAAGGTATTGGGCAAGGGGATCTCGCCCGAGAACTAGCCTCTCGTGGTCAAGGCCAAGCTAGTGTTCAAGACCGCTGAGAAGAAGATCAAGGAGGCCGGTGGGGCGGTTGTTCTCACCACTTAGGAAGTTATTGGGTATTTGATTTTGTGGGTTTTAGTTTTGATTGGTTAATTAATCTGAACTTGTTTAATTGCTGTTGGAATTGGATTTGAACTTTAGATATTATATATTTTATAAAATGTTACGAGTTTCATGTTTTCCTAAGAATTTTTTTAGCTATGTTTGTTGGTTGGGTGTGAATTTTTTAGATGGAAAATATGTTAAAGATCAGTTTCGTATAAGAAAGATTGCAATTTTAAGAGTATGAGATATGTTTGAGATTAAACAAGACCAATATTGTTTTAATAGATCATATTGATTTCTGCCTGATGAGGTTATTATTTTTATTTTTTATTTTTTTGAGAAAAACCAAAACAAAGCCTAAAAAATGTAGCTTAGTGGGCCCAAAAAGCCCTGAATTTTTTTTTTTAAAAAAAGGGGCCAATTTTTTTTTTTTTTTTTTAAGTGAACCCAAAAAATAAGCCCAACACTCAAAATAGGCTTAAAAGAGCCAACTTAGTAAAAGTGGTTAATGGTGCGGTTGTAGGTTAAATAACCGTTAACTGCCTAAAGCGGTTTGCAGAGGCGGTTATTAAATTTCACCAACCGCCTTATGTGGTTACAGTTAACAGTTTTAGTCAATAACCGCAAATTGTAACCGTCTTTTTACTCCTATTTTTATAGTGTCAAACCTTAGCTTATTTGTCAATGCTTTTTAAGATTGCTTTTTGTATTTTTTTTTAATTATATTCGAGAAACCATAAATCTTTTAAAACAACTACTAGAGTTGAATATTAACTTATGACGTCCTTTATTTATCAACCCAAACGGTTTATAAAATATTACAAAAAGAAATGTGATAAATATAAAGTACTTTTATAGAGGTGCATCTTATTACTAACACTTAACGGTTACTAATAAAGATAATGATAACGGTAACAAAATACAAAAATATTAATGAGATAATTCTCATGTTCATCTAATGCTTTTTATTTATTCCGTGCTTATTGTTGATGGCTCCATGCCAGTTTCCCTCGTTTGACTTTCTTTTGAATCTACCAGTAAACAAATTGAAGGGTTCTTGCTGGAAAGAAGAAACAAACAACTTGCATTTTTTTAAAAATTTTTTTTTTTATTATTATTAACAAAATTTTTTCAGAGACTTCATTACAAAATCAGATACAAATAATATTTCCACAAGTTTCAAATACATAAGCTTCAAAATTCTAATTCTGTACCATAGCTTCCTTGGAGCACAATAAGGAAGAAATTCCAGCAAGACATCAAGAATAAAGACTACTTTCTGCCTGGCAAAGAGAGAAATAGATGTAAATGTTAAATCAGAATGCATTTTCTTTAAATATTCACTAACATACTTCTATCAGTTGCTATGCAGAAACCAAGTTGTAAAAGCTTCAGAGTGGAAAACAATTACTTGCTTTGATTCTTTTGGCACTTCTGCCCAAGTGTGAGACATCTGAATCGTTGTCATCGTCTTCATTGTCCGTTAGCTTAGATGCCCTAATGATGTACACCTAGAAAGAATAAACCCCTTTTGTAATAAACACCAGTGCATCAATTTTAATAAGAACGATATGGCCTTCTTTCTCCCATCCTTTCTTTCTTTTATATATTTTATCAACGATAAATAGAGCATACATATTGGTTAAAATCTAATTATAGATATGATGTTTCAAAAGTGCAATTGTTAATAAATGTAAAATAAAATTATTGCATAGCATTATACAATTATATATATAGATATATAAATTCCTCCAACCTAGTCTCTAAAAGTGCTACGTGTCTTGTTGTGACATAATAATTTTAGGATCCCAAAGAAGCGGAAAAAGAACAATAAAAATAACTCAATCACATAGGACACCAAAATTTAACGTGGTTTGGTGTGGAGACGATTAGAACGAAATTCACTATCAAAAGATAGAGTATAAAGAGTAGTAAGAAAAAGACCAATTAAAACTCAAAGTTCCAATACATCTAAATCTCGCTCTCACACAAAAGAGAATTAATGATAAGAGAAAATATTCTCTAAATTCTCTTGCGTTACAAACATGAGAAAAACAGAGATCGAAGAAGGTCTCTCTTTCGCTCTATGCATCCAAGGGTTGAAAGTGTTACTCCTTTTATTAGCCAAGATGCCTGTCTTGCACAAGGACTCTATTTCCAAGTTGAAGAAGTAATAAAGACGGGCTACTAATCTGAAAAGCAAACTAATTCCAAAGAAATTGGGAGATTAAAAAGCACGTGAGCCAAAAAGAGTTATCTTTCAATGTTGTTGGGTCACACTAATCATATATAAAAAATCTCCACCTTGACTTTTCATCAAGTCCCCAATACAAATCTTCTGATCATGACATCTCTTCTAACACTCCTAAAGGTAATCACAAACTACAAACACTAATCAAGTTCAAGCATTCTGAAACTGGCTTAGTCAACATATCCAGTGGATTTTTTGCTGTGCCCCAGTGGATTTTTTGCTGTGGCAATTTTCTTCACTATGATATTACCATGTATCACAACCTCTTGAAGCAAATGATAACATCAATGTGTTTAGTCCTCTCATGATACATTTGATTTTCAGTCAAATGTATTGCGCTTTAGCTAACACAAAACACAATAATCTCATTCTGTTGCAAACCCAGATTGCCAGCCAAATCTCTTAGCCAAAATGCTTCTTTAACTACCTCTACCGTTGCCATGTACTCTACCTCTGTGGTGGAAAAAGAAACTTTCGACTGTAATGTCGCTTTCCAACTAATGGCACACTCCGAGAGAGTGAAAACATAACCCGTTAGAGATCTTCTTTTGTCCAGATCACCAACAAAATTTGAATCGACCAAAGGACATTGGAACCGAGACCACTGCCTCTATCATAGATTAAACCAACATTTGTAGTAACCTATAAATAAATACCGGAGTATCCATTTCACTGCTTGCCAGTGAACCTTGCCAGGATTGCCATGTAGACTAACAACACTTACTACCTATGAAATATCTAGACAAATGCACATACATGATGCTCCAACTGCAACAAGTGGAGTACTCATTGATTTAGAATTATGCATAACAAAGCGTTCAAGTACTTTCTTAATATACATTTTCTATGACAAGTACAACTTTCCCACTTTTCTATCTTTGGGAACTCTATCCCTAGGATTTTTTTTTGCAACACCCAATCATTTCAAACTCATCACCCAACTAAGATTTCAATCTCTTAATCTCTAACGTGCTTTTAGTAGTAATAAGCATGGCATGCACAACGAACCATCTGACAATTGCCTGTAATACACACAATAGCTACTTCTTGAGTAACCATGACCGACCATAAAGTTGTCAAAGCGCTTGCAAACTGCCTCAGAGATTGTTTCCAACCGTATAAGGATCTCCTCAACCGACAAACAAGATATTTTTTTAAATGGTTTCTTCAAGGTCACCATGTAGAAAGCTGTTTTCACATCAAGTTGCTCAAGCTTCTAATCCCTATTATCGTTGGAGGATCCCCACATTTCCGACCTAGAACTTCCACCGAGCTTGCCTTCCATGTGTTTCAACCAGCGGCGGCTAGCATTAGCAAAGATCTTTGTTACTTTTAGATCATTATCCAATGTTTCATGCTTGCCTTCTAACAACCATAATTGACGACCTCGATGGCTTAGAAGCTACCTATCATTGAATCGAGCCTCCTCTAGTTGGCGACGGGTCTCAAGCACCATCACCCTCAATTCGTCAAGTGACAGTTTGTATACGTCAGCAATCATGGGATCAAGCGGTGGCAATGGGAAAAACAATGTTGCGAGCAGGTTCCAACTCTCCCTCTTCTCCTTGTCCATGTCCTCCTTCGTACCTTGATCTCTGTCTGGTCCCCACGCAATAGAATGTTCTCTGTCCGAAGAGTTGTCAGAAACAGTGAACACGCAGCCTTTCCATGATGTTGCAATAACAATGTCACCTCCATGTTGTACGCCTCTGGGAATCCCGAAACGAAATGTGGCATTGTTGCTACCACATCACGAAATCACTTGACTAGGATCAAGGTATTAGTTCATAGAGTCCGTGTCACCAAGGAATGGGATCTTGATATTCGTTGGTCTTGGAAGGGCAAGAGTTGGAACCCTGTTTGCCTGGAATTATTGGAGACATACACAGGAGAAAACATAGTGGAAACATTTGAACTTTATTAGTTGGAAAAAAGTATGCATTCAGAACAAGTAAATACAGTTATTGGCAATATCTTTTCAGATGTTCGCGTTCCAAGGGTGATGGAGTCTTATTCCATCTGTGGTCTCCAAACTACTATTCGATAAGAGGCCATCCTAAGTTGGGGCGAGCTTTCCCTCTGTTGGGTCTCTGGTAGCCAGGGTTACCTTTTGTAACACCCAATCACCGAGTGAAAATCTTATGGACCTTACTTTCTTGTTGAAATATTGGGCAACTTTTTGATGGTAAGCTGCCATGACTATGTCAGCCAGGTCCCTGTGTAAATCCAAAAGATCGAGGGAGAGCTTCAAACCTTTGTCATTTAGTCCAGGACCGTAGTTTTCAACTTGGAAACTGGTCAAACCAATCTCCACATGGATCACTGCCTTCATCCCAAAGGCCAATCCAAACAGCGTGTCTTCTGTCAGGGTTCACTTAGTGGTTCGGTAAGCCCACAATACTTCAGGGAGCTCATCTGCCCATGATCCTATCCGATCCCCGAGTTTCTTCTTCTGAGTCTTGAAGATGGTCTTGTTCGTCATTCCACTTGTCCGTTGGCCTGCAGGTGTCCTGGGGATGAATAATAGTTCCTGATCTTGAGTTTCAAGCACCACTCTTGAAACGGTTGACAATCAAACTGCTTCTTGTTATCTGTGACGAAGGCGTGTGGGATTGTGAAGCGGTACCATCGATGATGTTAGCTATTGTGATTGTGACCGTAGCCTCTGCCTCCACCCACTTCGTGAAGTAATCCACAACGACGACCACAAACTTCACTCCGCCCTTACCAGGAGGTAAATGACCTACAATGTATACCCGCCATTGGGCGAACGACCACGACGAGGAAATGAGGGTTAACTCTTCCGATGGGCTGTTTGATACATTGGCGAATCTTTGGCACTTGTCACAAAGTTTCACCATCTCCATGGAATACTAGTGCATTCGGAGCCAGTAGTACCTCGCTCGCACCGCCTTGTGTGCCAAAATTTGCCCTCCAGAGTGACTTCCACAAACGATTGTGTATTTGGCGGCCCTCAACCGTGTTTACGCTGCCTGTTTCCAATCGTCAGGGATGATTCCTTCCTTCAGAAATTGGATGATGTCTTTTGCCCATTCTTGACCTCTTTCAATCTGGGAGACTTCTGCATCTTTGATTATCGCAGGCTCAGGTAAAAGCCACACCTTTTTGTTAGTTGTCGTCTTCTAGTGCTGACCCCAATCGAGCTAGCTCATATGCTTCCTCATTTTTTTCTCTCGAAACTTTCTTGACTGCAAAGTGTTTAAACTGAGCTGCTAGTTCCTTTACCCTGAGCAAGTATTTCTTCATCCGTTTTCCTTCACTTAATATTCTCCCTAGATTAGCGACGTGATGACTCTCAAATTGCTTCTGACTTCGACATTTTCAGCTCCAAGTTCTTGGGCGATCATCAATCCTGCGACAGCCTCGTATTCGGCTTCGTTGTTGGTGGCCTTGAATCCCATCCTAGTGGCATACTCAAGCTTCTGGCCTCTTAGAGCTAAAGCACTACTCCTGCACCACTGTGCTTCTTAGTGGCAGAACCATCCACATTGACTACCCAAAGTTTTTCAGTGGTTGGTTTTCCTACTCAGGAAGGTTCACGAATTCTACCTAGAAGTTAGACAGTGCTCGCCCTTTCGCTGTTGTTCTTGGCAGGTACTCAATATCAAATTCGCTGAGTTCAACTGCCCAGTTCACCAATCGCCCGGATGTATGAGGTTTGTACAACTCTTTCTTCAGAGGGTAGTCGGTCAAAACCTGAATCGTGCGCACCTAAAAGTAGGGTCTCAACCTTGTGGTGGATGTGACCAATGTGAATGCTAGGGCTATAAACAAGTCGAGCCGAGCTTTAAGATTTCAAGAGTGACTTATTTATGAGTCGAGCTCAATTTCGAGGTGAGCTTTGAGATGTGTGTTCAAGCTTGAGCTTGTTGAGAATGTCATTCAAGCCAAACCGTATACTCGACAAGCTCGGCTTAACTAGAGCTCGAGTTAAGCTATTAAATTTTTTAATATATGATCCGAGCAGAGTTCAATCCCGAGTTTATGAATAACCTTTATACATTTATTTATAGCATAAATATATAATATGTAACTATATAAGGGCATAATATAAAATATAGTACGTAACTATAGTCTGCTACATTCAGATTTCCAGGGCTTATGTGGCAGCACACGTGGTAGTACTAAAGCGTAACTCAGCAGAGAATAAGGAGTATAATCTCCATATTTTATTTCTCTAAGTGTTTTAGCTAATAAGGAATGTATTTTCCATTAGTTTATTTCATTCCTAATTAATTTTCCTGCATGATGTAATGACGGCTAGACCTAATGGTTATGTCTTATGACCTTGCAGTCTTCTATATAAGTATAACCCTAATGAATAAAATATCATGCTGAATTATTATCAAACCTAGACCTTTTTGGTTGTTTTGGAGATCACAACTCTCTCGAAGTAGCCCATATCCATTTTCCTTTGTTCTTTTACTATTTGATTGCATCAAGTGGTATCAGAACTAGGGTTCCTCTCTTTAACAAGAAATTGTTAAACCTTGAGGCTTGGTTTCCCTCAAAAGAAACTAGAAGAAATTGAAAAAAATTTGAGTTCATCACCATAGGCTGTTCCCGCAACAAGAGCAGGGCCTACCCGGACTTTTCGGTTGAAGCAAGGCCAACTACACGTACTATCATGCAAAGAAACCAACAACAAATCATGGATGCTATCTACACAAGGCAGGAACCGACGGGAAGAAGGGGAGAATTTGCAGGGAAGAGCGCGCACAGGAGACAGAGAGAATTTCCAGGCGGGAGAAAAGTCTCACACTTTCGGCCAACGCCATGTCAAGTTGGATTTTCCCCGTATCAATGGGTAAAAAGACCTGACCAGTTGGGTTTGCCGGGCTGAGCAGCAAGAAGGAAGTATAAGGGATTACCAGGAGGTTAGTTGTTTTGTGAGCGGCCTAAAGGAGGAAATCAAGGCAGACGTCACTGCTGGATGATCCCTTACTCTCACTTCAGCCATCGGGCCTAGCAATGGTCTATGAGGCCTGTAACATGGCTCTTGAAAAAAATGTTCCTTCAGACACGCAGAGACCACCATTAACCCCCCGAAGCACCACGGGCCAGCCACCTCTTCCCATCAAAAGGTTGACACCTGAAGAACTTAAGGAGAGGCAAAAGAAGGGGTTATGCTTCAAATGCAATAAGAAGTATGGTTTGGGGCATCGTTGCAAAAAGCTTATATGAGGGAAGATGAAGATGGCACTCCGGAGATTTCCTTGCATGCCATTACCGCCATTACCAGTAATGGCCCCACAGAAACCATGAAGACTTATGGGAGGATTGGGTGATCAAATTTGTTGTTCCTCATTGATTTGGGCAACATTCATAATTTTATGAGTTTATCCCTTGCCCGTGTGTTAAAATTTCAACTCGAAGAGGAGGGAGGGATGGATGTGACCATCGCCTCAAAGGAAAAGATCCACAGTCTAGATAAATGTGTTCAAGTTCCAGTAGAGTTGCAAGGCAGGATTTTTACAGTAGACTTTTATATTCTGCCATTGGAAGATTATGAAGTGGTGTTAGGCACTCAATGGTTGCGAATTTTGAGGCCCATCCACTGGGATTTTGAGACCCTAGAGATGCAGTTTTGTGTGGGATAAGGAGCCAATAATATTACATGGCATTAAAAGTAGGGTGGGCATGTCACAAGAATTCTTATCACTCTATCCAAAAGTAGCTGAAAACAGTAAGGAGATGCTGGAGCAGAATGTGAAGGAGAAAGAAGAAGAGACAGAGCAAGGGTGGGAAGAGCATGGAGTATTTTTTGCAAAGCCCAAATTGAAACAGAATGGGAAGAAGAAGGAAGAAGAGATGGAGCCAAGGATGGAAGGGCAGTGAGTGATTTTTACAAAACTGGAACTCTTCCTTGGAGACAAGGAAGTTGTTAGGGGGAAAGGATGATACGTTCAGATTTCTAGGGCTTATGTGGCAGCACATGTGGCAGTACTTTACAAGTCGGCAGAGAATAAGGAGTATAATCTCCATATTTTATTTCCGTAAGTGTTTTAGCTAATAAGGAATGTATTTTCCATTAGTTTATTTCCTACATGATGTAATGACGGCTAGACCTAATGGTTATGTCTTATGACCTAACCGTATTTTATATAAGTATAACTCTAATGAATAAAATATTGTGCTGAATTATTATCAAACCTAAACCTTTTTGGTTGTTTTGAAGTGTTAGTATTTTATATTGACAACATTCTGGTTGACAAAAACACTTTATGTAACGGTTGCTTTTTAATAGGATTATCGGTTCTTCTCAAAGTCTTCAAGTAATATAGACAGTGTCTCATTTCATGCCATGTGTATGGTCACAAGTTTCTAAGAAAATGGCCATGAAGATTCCATGTAATTTTCAAATCAGAACAGCCGGTTCCTGTGCAACAGTTCGGATGGGCCTTTGAAGGCGTCCGGACGCCCCGCAGTGTCTAGAAGCTTCAGCGTTGAAGACGTCCGGACGTCAGAGCAACACCGTCTAGACGCTAGGTCAAGCTTATCTAATTTCTACACGGAGTTGGATTTCAGCAGTCAACACTGTTTGGGAAGTTTCTGCAAGACGTCCGGACGATGTCCAGCATTCCAGAATATTTCAGGTATCCTTTACGAGCGCGGAAAGGAGATACAACCTGATAAGGATAGAATTGTGCTATTTTGGAAAGGCAGTTGCAGTTAACCGTCCGAACGCATTTCAGGCTTCCAGGAAGATTTTTGCGCATGTCTCAGTGTTTTTATCATAACTTTCTGCTCGAGTATCGGATTGAGACGAAATTGGTATCGTTGGAAAGCTAAGAAAAAAATCCTACAACTTGAACATCCGGACGGCGTCTGGAAGGCCCACCGTCCGGACGGAAAGAGAGTAGCGTCTGGACGGCTTCCAGGATTGCGCTGTTTCTGAAAAGATATCGCATAAACTCTTCTGGACGGGGCTAAATGCCATCCGGACGGTCGACAGTCAGAGTCCATTTTTCAACAGATTTAGGGTTTCTTTTAAGCCTATAAATAGGGGGCTCTAGGCTTGTAAATTGTATGAATATAGTATCGAATTCTATAGGGCTTTGAGAGGGTGTTTAGGGAGAATCGAAGATCCACTAGCTCTCAAGCCGTTGCCGGTGTGTGCTCAAGTGTTTGTGTGATGTCTATCTTAGGGGTCGGCCCTAAGGTAAAGGAATCCATAAAAAACCCTTTCAAGTGGAAGATCTGGTTGGGAAGCGTTTGTGTTAGGTTACACGTCAAAGTTAAAGGTATGACTATTGCATAGGGTTATGTGAGTACGAGTGTCTTTGATGCAGGAGAAAATCAGATACAAATATAGAATTAATTGGCCTATGATGTGACGATGAGATTGATTTGGTTTAAGCAAGAAACGAAAGGGTCAACTACTCAAGAAGGAAAGAAGAGACCTTTGGCAAATTGTGATTTAGAAGATATTCTCTACCGAGTTGTCAACATCCTTAAGGGAAAGACCAAGAAGGAAAGAAGAGACTATTGACAAATCTCTTGATTCATCTTTTAAAGAATTCCCATATTTATATTTGCGTTGTCGTCAAGTAATATTATAGTTTAATATTTTCCCTAATATTGTAATTCCTTGGCACCAAGTATTTTCCATTAATTTGGAGATATTCTTTGGCACCAAGTATTTCCATAATATGCTTATTTGTATTTATTCAAGTCTTAGGAGATTTTATTTCCTTTAGTAGCCATTAGGGCTTTATTATAAATAGGCTTGCCTACTATGTAATCAAAGAACAATCAATGAATTGAATATTGATATTTTCTCAGAGTTTCTCTCTGTGTTTTGGGATAATTTATCTGTCTTCTTCCCTGCAAACTGCCTGTTGATTAGCCTACATAATAATCGTTATTCTGTCCGACGTCAGTCTTGTAACTAGCTTTGTTTTTGGATAGTGGATTTCCTAGGTTTGGCTGCCCCGGAGTGATTTTTTCTCTTCATAGAGTTTTCACTTCGTAACAAATATCTTGTCTTATTTAAATTCCACATTTAAGATATTTGTTTGCATACAAACACACACTTGGTTTAAATTAGAAGTCAACAAATTATTTTCATGAAGATCAAGACTCTCTCGAAGCAGCCCATATCCCTTTTCCTTTGTTCTTTTACTATTTGATTGCATTATAGTCTATAAGTAACAAATTAATAATATGTTATTATATACAACTAGAGAGAATAAACTATAAGATATGTCTAATGTGAGCAAGTAGTAAGTCTAATATACTATGTATAACTAAATAACTATAGTATAAGTATAGTATACAACTATTGTTAACCAGTGGTTTGTCGAACGAACTGGTTTATTTACAACCCTAGCAAATGCCAACTTCTCGATCTGTGGATACTTGGTTTCTGCTCCTCTAAGGGCCCTACTGGTATAATAGACGACCTTCTGAACTCCTCCATCTACTCGATTCAAAGCTGAACTAACTGTTGATGGAGAGAAACTGCTAGGTACAAGTAAGGGGTTCTCTTTCAATGGTCCTACTTAGAATTGGGGGATTGGAAAGATAATTCTTCAACTGCTGGAAAGCTTCTTCACACTCTTCCCCTCAAACGAAGGCCTTTCTCAATATTTTGAAGAAAGGCAGGCACTTGTCTGTTGATCGAGAGATGAATTGGTTTAGGGCGGCGATTCGTCCTATTAGTTGCTGCAACCGCTTGGTTGTTTGAAGAGATTGCATCTCGAGTACTGCCCTGATCTTTTTCGGATTTGCCTCTATTCCTCTCTGCAACACCATAAACCCTAAGAAGTTCCTAGATGAAACCCCGAAAGTGCACTTATTGGGATTGAGTTTCATTTGGTACCTTAGGGTTTGAAAGGTTTCCTCCAGATCTGCAATGTGGTCCTTCGACTCGAGACTCTTGACCAGCATGTCATCCACATACACTTCCATATTCCTTCCAATTTAGGCTTTGAACATCATGTTCACCAATCTTTGATAAGTTGCTTCCGCATTCTTTAGCTCAAGAGCATCGTCTTGTAGCAACACATGCCGCGATCTGTGATGAAAGCAGTTTTCTCTTGATCCATTTCGTGCATATGGATCTGGTTGTAGCCTGAAAAGGCGTCCATGAAGATCAGCAGATCATGTCCTGCGGTTGAATCAACTAGGAAATCGATTTGAGAGAGAGGAAAATTATCTTTTGGATAGGATTTGTTGAGATCCGTGAAATCTACACACATCCTCCACCTCCCCCCCCCCCCCCCCCCCATGACTGGGTAGTGGACCTCCCTTATGAACCCAGCTCCTAGGAGCTTCTATACTTCATTGACGATCGCCTTGTTTCTCTTCTTTTGTTTCACGGGCTTAGGATCCATGATAAGCACGTGAATCATCACCTCAAGGTCAATCTCTGGCATATCATGGTGAGTCCAGGCGAATACATCACTATTTTTCTTCAAAAAATTCAAAAGCTCCTCTCGAGGATTTCTTCTGCCAACTGAGATCTGATCATTACCTTCCGATCGTGATCTTCAATTATTACTTAAACCAATTCCTTGAACGGTTCCCCTTGTTTCAACGCCCATTCATCTCTGAAATCAGTTGTGATAGTGAGGGTCTCCTCCAACCGCGGTTCCTTCAAAACTATGTTGTTGTCCAATCGCAGTTCCTTCAAGATTGTGTTATAGCACAAGCGAGCAGACTCTTGATCTCCTTTGAGCACCCCAGTTCTGTTATCGGTTGAAAACTTCATCATGAGATGGTAAAAGCCCCAATACACCCAAATTCAGTCTATGCTAAGTGAGATGAAACTCCCTTTTTTCTCCTCTCTTTAATTGATATTCACGTTGTAGTCTACTCTTTTATAAGAGAAAAAAAAACAAGTTGAAGTAAAGTGATTACTTCTTCATTAAGTAAAGTGACTACTTCTCCATGAAGTAAAGTGATTACTTCTCTATGAAGCGAAACACTAGCAAAAAACATGGCTGAGAAGAGAAATAATGAACCAACAAAAGTGGAGTTGAATCATCACCACTAATCAAACAAGAGGGGCCCACTACAAGACTTATTAAAAGCAAGTCAACATGAAAACAATCTCCCACTTGACTTGAATTTCATCAAGTCTCAAAAGGAAATTTTCTCAAGACGTCTCCACCGGTCATCAAGCTTGAAGACCAACTGAAGCTGTGCCCAACTTCAGTTTCTCAATAATTACATATTTTGTCAACATGTCTGTAGGATTCTTAGTTCCCCTAATCTTTTCAAGGGTCAATTATTCACTTTCTAGAAGAGAGCGAATAAAGTGATACCTTAACTGAATGTGCTTCGTTCTTGAATGAAACGGTGGGTTCTTCACAAGAAAGATTGCCCTCTGACTATCACTGTGTAGAACACCCTTTTCATCCTTCTTACCCAACTCATCCAAGAAACTCTGTAGCAAAATCTCCTTCTCGACTTCTGTGATGACTACATATTCAGCTTCTATTTTGGAAATAGCAAATATTTGCTGCAACTTTGAAGCCCAACTCACAGCTGTACCACCTAGGGTATATACAAACCCTATAGTACTTTTCCTGCTATCAACATCACTTGCTAGATCACCATTCACATAATTCAAATCTGCACCTGTGAAACAAAGGGTTGTATCTGAAGTTCCTCTAAGATATCTCAAAATCCACATGACTGCCTCCCAATGCTGTTTCCCTGGATTACTCATGTACCTGCTCACAACTCCCACTACATGTGCAAAATCCGATAACTGAGGTGTAAGGTACCTTGCTCATGTATGCTCACTGGCTTAGCTCCATCCATGCTAAATCTACTAAGAATCTTATTCACATACTCTGTCTGTGAAATCTTCAGTGTACTATTGGCCCTTGGCCTTGTCCCTAATGATTCGCATCCCAATGATTTGTTTAGCAACACCCAAATCCTCCATTGCAAACTGCTTTGACAGCTGGTTCTTCAACTTGTTGATGTCTTCCACACTGGCTCCTGCAATAAGCATGTCATCTACGTACAAGAGTAGAATAATGTAAGAGTTTTTAAAACTAATGACATAGCAGCAATGATCTGTATTACACCTCGTAAACCCAGTACTACCCATGAAGCTGTCAAACTTCTTGTACCATTGTCTCAGAGCTTGTTTCAGGCCACACAAGCTTCTTCTCAGTTTGCACACTAAACTCTCATTCCCCTGCACTGCGAATCCCTATGGCTGCTGCATATAAATTTCTTCCACCAAGTCACCATGAAGGAACGCCGTCTTTACATCTGACTGCTTAATAAAATTTTGATGGTCTTCACCATCGGAGTGAATATGTCTGTGTAGTCAATTCCTTCTTTCTGCTGGAATCCCTTGACTGAATCTTGCCTTATAGCGTTTGCTACCATCATGTTCACCCTTTATTTTGAATACTCATTTGTTGTGCAAAGCCTTTCTACTTGCTGGCAACGCTGTGGATGTCTAATATTTCTAATAGACCTTCTGACAGCCATTGTTGGTGTACCCTGTTCAGTTTGCTGATTTATTTTTTCTTCAACTTCTGGAACCCTCTTCAGTTTCTGAATTCCTTCTTTGAGCTGCGCCTTTAGGAATTCCATCTAGGTTGATAAATTCAGGCTTCTTAGCCTCAGATTCTATACTTGCTGGCTCTGCACTAGAACCATTTTTATACACAACATTCTCATTAAAAGTAACATTCATACTTCTAATGATCTTCCGGTTTTGATCATCCCAAAACCTATACCCGAATGCCTCATCTCCATAGCCAATGAAATAACATTTTCTAGACTTAGCATCTAGTTTGCTACAAGCATCAGATGTAGACATATGAAACACTCCAGACTTCTTCAGGTAGTCTATGGACCAATCGATCCTCTGTTTATCAAGTAAGCAGTAGTGCTTATTGCATCCGCCCAAAACGTTTTCGACAGTCCAACATGCAGCCTCATACTTCTTACACGCCCATTGAGAGTCATGCTCAATCACGCCATTCTGCTTGTGGCGTTCTCGATAATTTTCACCATCCTTAACCACACAAAACTGTTTGAAACTCCCATCTTTGTATTCTCCCTCATTGTTTTACACTTCAATTTCAGACCAGTTTCTGTCTCTACCATGACCTTCCACTTCTTAAAATTTTCAAATACATCAGATTTAAAAGTTTTCAGAAGTAAACCCATACCTTCCTACTTGAGTCATCAATCAATGTAACATAGTACCATTGGGGATGGAAATCTGTGTGTGCCAGTTCCAGCTTAGGTGTTTTGCCAACTTTTTACGAAACTCACCTTCTTCTACTTCCCTAGGATGTAGCCTTCACATATGTTAGACTCAGTATCTTCATCCCTTTCTCGCTCATATGCCCAAGCCTTAAACGCCATAATTTTGAATTGACTCTAATGCGAACATCACTCATGCCCACAAAATCTCCAGCAACATAGTTTTCGAGAATTTCACAGATCGTTGTGGTATGAAAGGAGGCTTCTAAGTCCAAAAACCCAAGAGGACTGTCAATAGAGAGAAGTAGAGCATGCTGTACTTCTTCTGTCATCACGATATTTGCAAAATCGTCATCAGTCTTCTTCTTTAGTTCTCTGCAATTCTTCTTGAGGTGACATGTCTTGCCATAGTTCCAACACTTAGGTTGTCGCCCAAACTTGGATTTGCTCCTGCCCTTTCTGGATTTAGATCTGTCCTTCCCAAAGTTCCTCTCTTGACCTCTGCCGTTTTCTTCAGGGTTTAGGGCTGCACCAGAACCAGAGGTTTCATCAGCATCTTTCCTGCGGACCTCCTCACCAAGAACCAAATCCCTGACGTCTTCATAGCTTAATTTACTCTTTCCTGCAGAGTTACTCAGAGCCATTCTCACGGCTTCCCTTTTATTCGGCAAAGACGCCAAGACGATCAATGCGCGGATCTCATCATCAAAATCAATCTCCACGGAAGATAATTGATTTATGATTGGTATTGAATTCATTCAGATGCTGCGCCACCGAAGCCCCTTTCGCCATCTTTAGGTTAAACAATTTCTTCATCAGATGCACCTTATTGTTAGCATACGGTCTTCTCCTTTACAACGTTGTGTGCAACTGATTTTGATAGTGATAGCATGATAATTCCTAGGGCCTTACGATCAAGCAAAGCCCACTCGTTATCATACATGTCATCAGGCTGTTCTCCCAAAAGAGGTTGATGGATCGTAAGGTTCTAGCAGTTATCAGGCTATCACTGTCAAAATCAGTTGCATACAACGTTGTAAAGGATCACAGCTGGTTCAATGGCGGCTTTGTTCAAGTATGTATGAAAAAACCGTCTGCTAACAATGAGGTGCATCTGATGAATGAAGTCAATACAATCATAAATCAATTATCTTTTGATGATGAGATTCGCGTATTGATTGTCTTGGCGTCTTTCCCAAATAGCTAGGAAGCCATGAGAATGGTTGTGAGTAACTCTGCGGGAAAGAGTAAATTAAGCTATGAAGATGTCAGAGATTTGGTTTTTGGTGAGGAGGTCCGCAAGAAATATGCTGATGAAACCTCCGATTTTGGTGTAGCCTTAAACCCTGAAGAAATGGGCAGAGGTCAAGAGAAGAACTCTGGGAAGGGCAGATCTAAATCCAGAAAGGGCAGGAGCAAATCCAAGTTTGGGCGACAACCTGAGTGTTGGAACTGTGGCAAAACAGGTCACTTCAAGAAGAATTGCAGAGAACTAAAGAAGAAGACTGATGACAATTCTGCAAATATCATGGTGACAAAAGAAGTACAGGATGCTCTACTTCTCTCTATTGATAGTCCTCTTGTCTCTTGGGTTTTGGACTCAGAAGCCTTTTTTCATACCACAGCGATCCGTAAAATTCTCGAAAACTATGTTGCTGGAGATTTCGGGAAGGTGTACTTGGCTGACGGATCGACATTCGATATTGTGGGCATCGGTGATGTTGGCATTAGAGTCCACAGTGACTCGGTATGGCAACTACAAAAAGTAAGGCCAGAGCTGAAGAAGAACCTGATTTCAGTGGGGCAACTTGATGATGAAGGACACTCCATTAACTTTCATTGCGGTAAGTGGAAGGTCAACATTGGAGTTAGGATTTTGGCTCAGGGACACAAACTAGGTACTCTCTATATGACTACAAATATTAGAGATATAACTGCTGTTGTAGATGCTAGTGTCAATTCAAAATTATGGCATCTAAGGCTTGGGCCATATAAGCGAGAAAGGGATGAAGATACTGTTGTCTAAAGGAAAACTACTGGAACTGAAGTTAGTTGAGCTTGACATATGTGAAGGCTGCATCCTAGGGAAGTAGAAGAAGGTGAGTTTCAAAAAAATTGGGAAAGCACCTAAGCTAGAAAAGCTGGAACTGGTACACACGAATTTGTGGATTCCCTCCCCAGTGGCATCTCTTGGAGGCTCGCAGTACTATGTTACATTCATTGATGACTCAAATAGGAAGGTATGGGTTTACTTCTTGAAGCTTAAATTTGATGTATTTGAAGTTTTTAAGAAGTGGAAGGTCATGATAAAGACAGAAATTGGTCTGAAATTGAAGTGTTTTAAGATCAGACAATGGGGGAGAATACAAGGATGGGGATTTCAAATAGTTTTGTGCGGTAAATGGGATAAGGATGGTGAAAACTATTCCGGGAACGCCACATCAGAATGGTGTGGTTGAGCGCATGAACATGACTCTCAATGAGCGTGGAAGAAGTATGAGGCTGCATGCTGGACTGCTGAAAACTTTTTGGGCGGATACAATAAGCACTGCTGCTTACTTGATAAACAAAGGGCCATCAGCTCCATTGGGCCATAGACTACTTGAAGAAGTCTAGAGTGGAAATGAGGTATATCTTTCTCATTTGAAAGTTTTTGGTTGTGTTTCATATGTCTACATTGAATCTGATGCTCGTAGCAAGCTAGATGCTAAGTCTAAAAAATGTTATTTCATTGGCTATGGAGATGAGGCATTCGAGTATAGGTTTTGGGATGATCAAAACCACAAGGTCATTAGAAGTATGAATGTTACTTTTAATGAGAATGTTGTGTATAAAAATGATTATAGTGCAGAGCCAGCAAGTATAGAATCTGAGGTTGAGAAGTCTAAATTTATCAACCTAGATGGAATTCCTAAAGGCGTAGCTCAAAGAAGGAATCCAGAAACTAAAGAGTGTCCAGAAGTTGAAGAAACAGTAAATCAGCAAACTAAACAAGGTACACCGACATTGGCTGTTAGAAGTTCTCTCATAAATATTAGACCTCCACAGTGGTATTCACCCTCCTTGTTCTATATTTTGTTGATTGATGGCAGTGAACCTAAGACTTATGATGAAGCCTTGCAGGTTGAGAATTCAACCAAGTGAGAGTTAGCCATGAAGGATGAGACTCATTGATGACTAAGCAGACCTGGGAGCTGATAGAGTTGCCAGCAGGTATGAAGGCTTTGCACAACAAATGGGTGTTCAGAATAAAGTGTGAACATGATGGTAGCAAACGCTACAAGGCAAGATTGGTAGTCAAGGGATTCCAGCAGAAAGTAGGAATTGACTACACAGACATTCTCTCCGGTGGTGAAGATGACAACCATCAAAACTTTACTGAGCATTGTGGCGGTGGAGGAAATTGCATAAAATTTTCCTAGGTGGTACAGCTGTGAGTTGGGCTTCAAAGTTGCAGAAAATTGGTGCTCTTTCCACAACATAAGTTGAACATGTAGCTTTGACAGAAGCCGAGAAGGAGATGGTTTGGCTACAGAGTTTCTTGGATGAATTGGGTACAAAGGATGAGAAGGCATTCTACACTGTGATAGTCATAGTGCTATCTTTCATGCGAAAAACTAGGTGTGTATCATTCAAGAACGAAGCACATTCAATTAATGTATCACTTCATTCGCTATCTTCTAGAAAGTGAACAACTGACCCTTGAGAAGATTAGTGGAACTGAGAATCCGGCAAACATATTGACAAAATGTGTAACTATTGAGATGGTCTTCGAGCTTGAGGAAAAGAGATGTCTTGAGAAAGTTTGCTTTTGGGATTTGATGAAATTCAAGTCAAGTGGGAGATTGTTATCATGTTGACTTGCTTTTAATAAGTCTTGTGGTGGGCCTCTTTTGTTTGATTGGTGGAGATGATTCAACTCCACTTTTGTTGGTTCGTTATTTTTCTTCTTAGCCACGTTTTTTGCTGGAGCTTTACTTCATGGAGAAGTAATCACTTTACTTCATGGAGAAGTAGCTTTTTATAAAAGAGTTGCACTACAACATGAATATCAATTAGAGAGAGGAGAAACAAAAAAGAAGTCTCATCTCACTTAACATAGAGTGAATTTTTGGGTGTATTGGGGCTTTTGCGCTTTGAGTGATTTTCTCCATGTAATCGTTTTGATAGTAAATGTTTTCCTGCGTCTCCTACAGTGGATGTACCTCAGATTGGGAGAACCACTTAAATCTTGGTGTTGTGTGTGATTGATTTAATTTTTCTGTCTTCTTATTTTTCGCATCTCACGGGCCTTGGGAAATAAGACATATTTCCTGACAAGGTGGACATCACAACTTTTACCTTGTTGAGAGTTGGTCTCCCAATAGTCGCGTTATAGCTTATAGGGGGTCCACAATACGTTGGAGAGGTAGTACCTGCTGTGACTTGCAGAGTTATGGATTGCCCGTGAATCTTATCTTCTCGAATGACGACCAATATAAAATATCGTTCCAACTTCTGTTATCGATTAGGATCTGATCGAGGTTGAAATTCGACACAACCATTGTCACAACCAAGGCGTCATCGTGGGGATGGACCACCCCTATGCTTCTTCCATAGTGAAAGAAATGGTCACCGGCTCCTTCCCCGTAGATTTTGAGGGCCTCTCAATTGCATGCACTTCCCTTGAATGCAACTTTCGGTCATGAGCCCTTCTTGCTGAACTAGACTCCCCACCTCTGGTGAATCCTACAATTAAAATTATGGTTTGGATTTCTCTTAGCACACCCCCTTGCGTTTGTCTAAGTGACTTCCTTCTCTGTTGCCCCATCTGCGCTTTCCCGATCACCTTCTTGATCACTCCTCAGGTCGCTTATTTTTGTACTTCTCCGACAGTGATTCTGGCAATCCTATGATCGCGATTTCCTCGATTGTCCTTTCCACAAGGGGGCTTTTGTTGTTGTCTCTGTTTTGAGACAAACCTGGCCAACTTGCCATCCTTGATCAATCTTTCTATCTCCATGCAAAGTGTGATGCATTTCTTAGTGTCATGACAGAGTCTTTGTGAAAGTTCCAGTATTGGTTCATGTTCCATGAGTCAGTAGGTGCCCTCATTTTTCATGGTCACTTGAGTCCCGAATAATCCCGAATAATAGGCTCTGAGACGTTGGTGTTGAGGGGGGGAAAATTGAACTCCCTTTCAGTTATGGGTGTCCGCTTGCCAGACCCCTTGAAACCCTTCCTCAAGCTCCCTTCTTGGTACTGTGAATCCTTCGACTTCTTCCTGGATTCCTTCGTATGCTACCAGTTAGCTTCCGCCAATGTGCAATTGGTTTCCTTTGCGTTAATGAACTCCTCAGCCTTATCCATAAAATCCTAACGAGTTGTCAATGGTCCTTCAAGCCAATTTTGCCATGAAGTTTCTTTGAGGAAAAAAAAATCCCATTAAATAAAGGCTACAAGGACCAAGTTCTCCTGAGCATCTACCACAGTCAACCTCTCTCTGTATTGAATTGTTGAATGTAGTCTTTAAGGGACTTGGATGGTTTTTGCTTCAGGGTCAACAATTATGCTGACGGTCTCTTCTGTTTCCTTCTTGCGAGGAATTGTGTCAAGAACATTCTACTCAAACTTTTGTGAAGCTCTCGAGAGTGAGAGGAAACGCTCGGCATGCTATCTCATCAGGGGTCCCATTCAAAGTGAGATGGGTGATGTTATACTCCAAGTGTTTCGATGGAATCCGTTGTTTCATCGTACACTTTAAGGTGGGGAACTTTGAACTTCTTGGGAAGCGCTACCTTCAAAACCCGTTGAGTGAATGGGAGATTCTTATCTGTGAGTAAGTCTTCTATCGCAAGTCGCCCTCTGTCCAATCTTTGAGCCATCTCTTCATACTTGGCCTTCAAATCATTAAGTGTTGCATTCACGTCTCCTTCCCTTTTGGGGTTCTTTGCTTGGATGGATCTTTGTCTTGAATTATGGGCTCCATAGCTTTGCTGCTTCGATCCTCCTCCTCCTCACTTTCTTCTTCTTGGTAATAAGTTGGAATGTAAGAAGAGTCTTCTTCAATTTGATAATCTTCATCCGTAGAATCGTGTAAAGATTCTTGGTTTCTCCGAGAGGATCTCAAGTGTTGCTTTTCAAAGGGAGGTCGTTGTCGTTGCTCTCCAACGCAGCGTCGTAGCACCTCATTCTAACGATCAAGGGTTTCTGCGGTTTGGAGTTGAGCTTCTAAGTCTATTTCTCGTTGGGCCGAGTGTCTAGAAGTTCCTATAGCTGCAATTTTCTTTGGGGTGTGAGGTGATTTGAGGGATACTTCTACAGATTGTTCGATCCTTTTTTCGGCATTCCTTGCGCTTTGGGACCTTGTATTCACCATTTTTTATCTTCTTCTTTTTGGTTGAGAACAACAAAGAAAGTCATTCCCACAAACAATGTCAAATTGTTAGGACAATTTTTGGGTGGTTTGGTGAACCCTTTGGAAGGGGTATCATTGACCCTTTGGTGAACCCTTCGGGGTGGGCAAATTATCCGATTACCACCTACCGACCGCTTACAGAACTGAACTGAACCGAACCGAACCGCCATCGACTAATTTCGATTTGGTAGTCGGTATAAAATTTTGTTTCGAAAGTTGGTTCAGTTACCGAACCGAACCACCTTTTAACCGACCGATTAACCGAACCGACATAAAACGAAACGACGTAGTTTTAGTAAGAACAAAACGTTTGATTTTTTATTTTTATTTTTCCTTTAAAAAAAATCAAAACGACGTTGTTTCATTACCCATGTTAATCGACTTAATCGATTTAACCGACTGCCTATTAACCAACTTAACCGATATTTTAGAAAATATAATTTGTCGGAATGAAGTTGGTGAATTAACCAACTTAACCGACAAAGTCGGTTAACCGACCAAATTAACTAACTTAACCGCCTACCTAACCGATACCCACCCCTATTCAATCTCCTCAAAAGAAAGGAAATTAGAAAAAGGAACTTGCTGGAGCTGGCTGGCGGGGTACAACTTTAATGCTCAAGTCAAATAGTGTTTGAGGATAAAAAAACTAATGAAATTGTAGAGTTCAAGTATTAGAGAGATCAAGATCCTTTACCATTCTCCTTTTTGCATTTATATAGTTTCTCGATTGTTGGAGTGCCCATGCTAACCCTATCTTGTTGCCTTCGTACCGGCATTAGGTGGCTTAACTGTCAATTCAGACATGTTTGTGGCAGTCTAACCATCCTCAAATACAATGATATATTGTGCTTGCCATGTTCATATCTCGGGATCCCAGAAAGGTATGGCTTAACTGTCAAATCAGATGCCTGTTAGCTGTCAAATCAAACATGTTTATGGCAGTTTAACCATCTTCAAATACAATGATATACTGTGCTGGCCATATTCATATCTCGAGATCCCAGAAAGGTATGGCCTAGAAATTTTTGTGGTGTAGGTCTTGTCAAATCAATCAATAAACCCCTTGCCTATCAGGTAGCGGATCAATCCTCGCATCAATTGGTTTTGTTGACTGAGCCTTGTCTAGCAGGGCGTGTCCTTGATTGCTAGTTGGGGCTTCCCACTCCTAATCGAGGGTTGTAGATGGGACTCGATCGTGAAGGGGGCTTTCATCCATTTAGGCTTCCTGGCAATCGTCGTAAACGAATGGGGTGATACTCGACCCTGACCTTATTATGGTTTCCCAAATGTAGTTAGGGACAAGTCGTTCCCGCTACGGGTAACCAATTTGTAGGCCCGTCATCCAGTTGAATGGGCTCTCGGGTCTTTAGAACTAACCTAAGGATATGGCCCATGTCCCAACACCAAAGAAGCAAAAAAATAATAATAATCCAATCACATAGGACACTAAGATTTAACGTGGTTCGACTTAACAAGCCTACATCCACAGGCGGAGACGACCAGGAGAAAATTGACTATCAAAATATGAGTATAACTAATAGTAGGGAAAAAAACCACTTAAAACCCAAAGCTCTAATACTCAAATCTCATTCTCACACAAAAGATAACTATTGGCAAGAGAAAATATTCTCTAAATTCTCTACGCCAGGTTGCGTTACAAACGTGAGAAAAACTGAGATCGCAAAATCTCTCTCTTCCGCTCAGTGCATCCAAGGCCTAAACATGTTGCTCATTTTATAAGCCAAGACGTCGGTCTATCATAAGGACTCCAAGTCCAAGTTGAAGAAGTGATGAAGACCAACTACTTGGAGATTAAAAAACCCGAGCAAAAAAGAGTTCTATTCAAGTCATATACAATATGTCTCTTCTCATGTGAGAATTAATAAAAAAATAACATGTGCTTATCGCATGGTCAAGGGACACATGACACTTTTAAAGATTGGGTTTGAGGAATTCTTAAAATCTAATTTGTAGGAAATTTATATCCAATATATAGAGCTTTCAAACAAGGTATTTTCTCCATTGAAGTAGACAACGAACATCATATATCTTTACATATAAGAGTGGATAAGAAAACTTTTACACAGATATATTCAATTATAAAGATCTATCTATTGTGTTATTAGAACATGAATAGACAAAAAATCGAATCAATGACATGGGATATAGATATCTAACTTGGTACGTCATATTTAAAAGTATCATGCTGCATAGAGAAATGATCCCTACACTCATTTCTCACAACAGCCCCACAACAAGCTTACCAGCCACGTCAGCTTGTTGTGGGGCTGTTGTGAGAAATGAGTGTAGGGATCATTTCTCTGCTGCATAAAGGCTGAAAAAAACAGTGGAAGGAAATGTGGATACTCACTGTTTAGTCTCCAGAAAAAATAGAAGAATGACAAGAGAACTCTTCAAAACAATATATATTTGTAAATAAAAAAATAATTTCGAAACCGTGCATATTGAACAAATAATTTAAGTAGCCAAACCATGCATATTGAACAAATAATTTTTCAAGGATATATAAACATGAGAAATTTTCTTATTTATCTTTTACTTTTCAAATTTCTTAGGTTGCTTTTTTAAATTAATGTGTTGATAAATATATAGATTTTTTAAAATATTTTAATTTTATGAAATATATAATTGTAGTTAGCTAAGATTATAGATGATAATGATTCTATTGAGCCATAACCGAATCTTAAACGAACTCATGTCAAGGTGGATTTAGCAAATCTACCGGTAGATCCCCTTCAATCTAGTATGAAATATATAATTGTAGTTTAGTCTAATTGTTTATTTATGGTTATATTTTTTAATATTTTTCATTAATTTTTTTGTAATTCTATCTTTTAATCTTGCTCCCTGTCAACCAAAATTCTGGCCCCTCTACTGTTGCTTGCATATATGCTTCAAAGCATTGAACATGACCAATATAAAATAAAAATAAAAATAAAGCATTAAACATGTACCACACAATCATCAATCCAAGTCCAACCGCTCACCTTAAATTTAGTAGGCTGAATTAATTGGAACACTACTGCATCACCATCAACTAGGTCATGATCATTAGCAAACCCTTTCCAACCAGCACTAAGACCAGTTTTGTTAACGAGGTATTTTGTTGGGGACTCATTTCCATCCTCATCTACCAAAGTAATCATTTCGTCCTTGGAGGGAAGGTGCGCCTTGCAAAACTGGACCGGCAGACCCTATTGGTAGGTTGAACCAAAAAGTTATCACAAATATTTAGAAATTACATTCAATTCTATCGTCCATATGAACAATCAAAATTTTACCAATACCATTTTTCATTCTACAAAAAGAAGAAGATATCATGTCCAACCATTTAAAAGGAAAAGAAACGATTGAAAGTCAAAATTTCATTTTCTGTCGTGTTCAAACAATACTTTTTATGACGAATAACCTCTCTAAGGCCGGGTCACTTCGTGTACCCACCCCTTAAGTAAACCTCGGACTCGTGTAAAGCGCCCCCTCCACACGGATTGGGTAATACTCGGGCTTTACTTGTGGGCTGACCCAAAGGAATTGTTTGCACTCATGGAAATTTGAACCTTAGACTTCATGGAATTACCACAAAGACCAAGACCCTCACCACTGTGTTAGGAAATAAGTCCTATTTCCTAGGACCGGTGAGAAACGAAAAATTAAGAAGACAAAGAAAAATTAAATCACCCACATATGACACAAAGATTTAAGTGGTTCCCTCAAACCGAGGTACATCCACTGTAGGAGACGCAGAGAAAATTCACTATTAAAAATAGTTACAGGGAGAAAATCACTCAAAGCTCAAAACCCCAATACACCCAGATCTCCTTCTCTCAAGAAAAGATAATCAAAGAAACAAAGAAGTTCTTGTTTCTTTTACTATACGGCAACACAAAGGAGTAAACTCTCCTTAGTTTTCTTTTTCTTTTTTTTTCTGTGAGTGTTTCCTTCAGATTGACTCTTTTCTGTCTTCGGGTGATCGATTTAAATGCTTCAAGCCTAGTGCTTCTATTAAATGATGCTGTGCACCATCCACTCAATGATGCTGTCCACCATCCACTCAATGATGCTGTCCACCATTGAGTGCATCATTTCCACTCAATGATGTTGTCCACCATCCACTCTTCAATAATCACGAATGGGCTCCACCAAGACTTAATAAAATCAAGTCAAACATAACAATCTCCCACTTGAGTTAATTTTT
This sequence comes from Alnus glutinosa, assembly GCF_958979055.1. Taxonomy (NCBI): domain Eukaryota; kingdom Viridiplantae; phylum Streptophyta; class Magnoliopsida; order Fagales; family Betulaceae; genus Alnus; species Alnus glutinosa. The sequence continues at coordinate 8,358,366 of NC_084896.1, read as the reverse complement.
CATCATGTCCCGAATTTTCTCAAGATGTCTCCTCCACTTGTCTTCAAGCTCGAAGACCAACTGAAGCTGCGCACAGCTTCAGTTTCTCAACAGTCACACCTTTTGTAAACATGTCTGCTGGATTCTCTGTACCTCGAATCTTCTCAAGTATCAACTGTCCGCTCTCCAGTAGTGAACGTATGAAGTGATACCTCAACTGAATGTGCTTTGTCCTTGAATGATACGCCGGGTTCTTCGCAAGAAAAATAGCGCTCTGACTGTCACTGTGTAGAACGCTCTTCTCATTCTTCTTACCCAACTCATCCAAGAAACCCTTTAGCCAGACCATCTCCTTTCCGGCTTCTGTCACAGCCACGTATTCAGCTTCTGTAGTAGAAAGGGCCACAATTTTCTGTAACTTTGAGGCCCAGCACACCGCTGTACCACCCAGGGTATATACAAACCCTGTAGTACTCTTCCTGCTATCAACATCACCAGCTAGATCAGCATCCACGTAGCCCTGCAGCTTCAAATATGCTCCTGTGAAGCAAAGGGACATATCTGAAGTTCCTCTCAGATATCGCAAAATCCACTAGACTGCCTCCCAATGCTGTTTCCCTGGATTGCCCATATATCTGCTCACAGCTCCCACTGCATGTGCAATATCCGGTCTAGTGCAGACCATTGCGTACATCAAACTTCCAATAGCTGAGGCGTAGGGCACCTTGCTCATGTAATCCTTATCCTGATCCGTCTTTGGTGACTGATCCTTGGTTAGTTTGAATTGACTTCCCAAGGGTGTGCTTACCGGCTTAGCTTTATCCATGCTAAACCTGCTGAGAATCTTCTTCACATACTCTGTTTGTGAAAGCTTCAGTGTACCATTAGTTCTGTCTCTAATGATTCTCATACCTAGGATTTGTTTTGCAGCTCCCAAATCCTTCATTGCAAACTGTGATGACAACTGTTTCTTCAATTTCTTGATCTCTTCCATACTGGACCCTGCAACGAGCATATCATCCACATACAGCAGTAGGATGATATAAGAGTTCTTAAAACTCTTAATATAACAGCAGTGATCTGCATTGCACCTCGTAAACCCAGCAGAGTCCATGAAGCTGTCAAACTTCTTGTACCATTGTCTTGGAGCTTGTTTTAAGCCATACAAGCTCTTCCTCAGTTTGCATACCTGACTCTCTTTCCCCTGCACTGTGAATCCCTGTGGCTGCTTCATGTAGATATTTTCCTCCAAATCGCCATGAAGGAATGCTGTCTTCACATCTAACTGCTCAATATGTAGATTCTCTGCTGCCACAATTCCTAGTACCAGTCTGATGGTTGTCATTTTCACCACTGGTGAAAATATATCGGTGTAGTCAATACCTTCCTTTTGCTGAAAGCCCTTGACAACCAATCTCGCCTTGTAGCGCTTGCTATTATCATGCTCACCCTTTATTTTGTACACCCACTTGTTATGTAAAGCCTTCTTACCTGCTGGCAATTTAGTCAGCTCCCATGTTTGGTTAGTCAATAATGAGTCCATCTCATCTTTCATTGCTAACTCCCACTTGATTGAATCTTCAACCTGCAAGGCTTCATCATATGTCTCTGGCTCACCGCCATCTGTCAACAGAATATAAAACAAGGAGGGTGAATAATGCTGTGGAGGTCTAATGGTTCTAGCAGACCTTCGGACAGCCGTTGTAGGTGTTCCTTGCTCAATCTGTTGTTCTTCAGTTTCTTCATCTTCGGAATCTTGTTCAGCTTCTGGATCCTCATCAACTTCTGAATTTCTTCTTTGAGCTGCATCATTAGAAATCTCATCCAAGCTGATAAAATCAGGCTTCTCAGCCTCTGACTCTACATTGACTGTTTTTGCATTCGAACCGTCCTTGTACACAGCCATTTCATTAAAAGTAACATTCCTACTTCTAATGATCTTCCGGTTATGATCATCCCAAAACCTATACCCGAATGCCTCATCCCCATAGCCAATGAAATAACATTTCTTAGACTTAGCATCTAACTTGCTACGAGCATCAGATTCAATGTAAACATATGAAACACAACCAAAAACTTTTAAGTGAGAAAGATTTACCTTCTTTCCGCTCCAGACTTCTTCAGGTAGTCTGTGGTCCAAAGGAACTGAAGGTCCTCTGTTTATCAGGTAAGCGGCAGTGGTTACTGCATCAGCCCAAAAAAATTTCGGTAGCCCAGCATGCAGTCTCATACTTCTTGCACGCTCATTGAGAGTTCTGTTCATGCGCTCAGCCACGCCATTCTGCTGTGGCGTTCCAGGAATAGTTTTCTCTCTGTTTGAAACTCCCATCTTCATATTCTCTCCCCCATTGTCTAATCTTAGACATTTTAATTTGAGACCAGTTTCTGTCTCTACCATGACCTTCCACTTCTTAAAAACTTCAAATACATCAGATTTAAGTTTTAAGAAATAAACTCATACCTTTCTACTTGAGTCATCAATGAATGTAATATAGTAGCGCGAGCCTCCAAGAGATGCCACTGGAGAGGGACCCCACAAATCCGTGTGTACCAACTCCAACTTCTCAGGCTTCGGAGTTCTGCCAACATTCATGAAACTTACCTTCTTCTACTTTCCTAGGATGCAGTCTTCACACAAATTAGATTCAACTGCCTTCAATTCTGGTAGTTTCCCCTTTGACAGCAATGTTAGGAAATAAGTCCTATTTCCCAGGACCGGTGAGAAACGAAAAATTAAGAAGACAAAGAAAAATTAAATCACGTGGGAGATTGTTATGTTTGACTTGATTTTATTAAGTCTTGGTGAAGCCCATTCGTGATTTGAAGAGTGGATGGTGGACAACATCATTGAGTGAAAATGATGCACTCAATGGTGGACAGCATCATCCACTCTTCAATAATCACGAACTTAATAAAATCAAGTCAAACATAACAATCTCCCACGTGATTTAATTTTTCTTTGTCTTCTTAATTTTTCGTTTCTCACCGGTCCTGGGAAATAGGACTTATTTCCTAACAACTGGTATCAGAGCCATTTTTTCTTGGTTAGAGCCAAGGTTTGGTTTGTGTGGGAGCGATGGCAACAGAAGAAGGGAGGATGGTAATTGAAAAATTCAATGGCACAGATTTTGGGTACTGGAAAGTGCAGATTGAAGATATTCTTTATGGGAAGGATCTTCATCAACCGCTTTTGGGAGAACAACCTGACGACATGCATGATAACGAGTGGGCCCTGCTTGATCGTAAGGCCCTGGCAGTTATCAGGTTATCATTGTCAAAATCAGTGGCGCACAACGTTTGTAAAGGAGAAGACCACAGCTGGTCTAATGGCGGCTTTGTCAAGCATGTACGAGAAGCCGTCGGCTAACAACAAGGTGCACCTGATGAAGAAATTGTTCAATCTGAAGATGGCGGAAGGAGCTTCGGTGGCGCGACATCTAAATGAATTCAACACCATCACAAATCAACTATCCTCAGTGGAAATTGATTTTGATTATGAGATTCGCGCATTGATTGTGTTGGGTCATGGACTCGGGAGCCTCTTTTCATACCACTGCGATCCGTAAAGTACTCGAAAACTATGTTGCTGGAGATTTCGGGAAAGTGTACTTGGCTGACGGAACGCTTTTGGATATAGTGGGCATGAGCGATGTTCGCATTAGAGTCCACAGCGATTCGGTATGGAAGCTACAAAAGGTCAGACACGTCCCACAGCTGAAGAAGAACCTGATTTCAGTGGGACAACTTGACGAATAAGGACATGCCATAAAATTTCACGATGGTCAGTGGAAAGTATGCATGGGAGCCAGACTCTTGGCTCAAGGATATAAAATAGGTACTCTCTATTTGACTACTAATTTGAGAGATACAGTTGCAGTTGCAAAAGGTGACTCTAAACTATGGCACCTAAGGCTTGGGCATATGAGCGAAAAAGGGATGAAGGTGTTGCTTGTTATGTTTGACTTGATTTTATTAAGTCTTGGTGGAGCCCATTCGTGATTATTGAAGAGTGGATGGTGGACAACATCATTGAGTGGAAATGATGCACTCAATGGTGGACAGCATCATTGAGTGGATGGTGGACAGCATCATTGAGTGGAAATGATGCACTCAATGGTGCCACTCAATGGTGGACAGCATAATTGAGTGGATGGTGCACAGCATCATTTAATAGAAGCACTAGGCTTGAAGCATTTAAATCGATCACCCGAAGACAGAAAAGAGTCAATCTAAAGGAAACACTCACAGAAAAAAAAAAGAAAAAAAAAGAAAAAAAGAAAACTAAGGAGAGTTTACTCCTTTGTGTTGCCGTATAGTAAAAGAAACAAGAACTTCTTTGTTTCTTTGATTATCTTTTCTTGAGAGAAGGAGATCTGGGTGTATTGGGGTTTTGAGCTTTGAGTGATTTTCTCAGATTGACTCTTTTCTGTCTTCGGGTGATCGATTTAAATGCTTCAAACCTAGTGCTTCTATTAAATGATGTTGTGCACCATCCACTCAATGATGCTGTCCACCATTGAGTGGCACCATTGAGTGCATCATTTCCACTCAATGATGCTGTCCACCATCCACTCAATGATGTTGTCCACCATTGAGTGCATCATTTCCACTCAATGATGTTGTCCACCATCCACTCTTCAATAATCACGAATGGGCTCCACCAAGACTTAATAAAATCAAGTCAAACATAACAAGCAACACCTTCATCCCTTTTTCGCTCATATGCCCAAGCCTTAGGTGCCATAGTTTAGAGTCACCTTTTGCAACTGCAACTGCAACTGTATCTCTCAAATTAGTAGTCAAATAGAGAGTACCTATTTTATATCCTTAAGCCAAGAGTCTGGCTCGCATGCATACTTTCCACTGACCATCGTGAAATTTTATGGCATGTCCTTCTTCGTCAAGTTGTCCCACTGAAATCAGGTTCTTCTTCAGCTGTGGGACGTGTCTAACCTTTTGTAGCTTCCATACCGAATCGCTGTGGACTCTAATGCGAACATCGCCCATGCCCACTATATCCAGAGGCGTTCCGTCAGCCAAGTACACTTTCCCGAAATCTCCAGCAACATAGTTTTCGAGTACTTTACGGATCGCAGTGGTATGAAAAGAGGCTCCCGAGTCCATGACCCAAGAGTCAAGAGGACTGTCAACAGAGAGAATTAGAGCATCTTGTATTTCTTCTGTTGCCACGACGTTTGCGGAGTCGTTACCAGTCTTCTTCCTTGGTTCTTTACAATTTTTCTTGAAGTGGCCAGTCTTGCCACAATTCCAACACTCTGGTTGTCGTCCAGATTTGGATTTGCTTCTACCCTTTATGGATTTTGATCTGCCCCCGCCAGAGTTTCTGTCTTGTACTCTACCTCTAGTCTCGAGGTTTAGGGCTGTACCAGAAGTCGAGGTTTCACCGGCGTCTTTTCTCCGAACTTCCTCGCTTAGAATCAAATCTCGTATGTCTTCATAACTTAGTTTGCTCTTCCCTGCAGAATTGCTCACAGCCATCCGCACAGCTTCCCAGCTATTTGGCAACGACGCCAACACAATCAATGCGCGAATCTCATAATCAAAATCAATTTCCACTGAGGATAGTTGATTTGTGATGGTGTTGAATTCATTTAGATGTCGCGCCACCGAAGCTCCTTCCGCCATCTTCAGATTGAACAATTTCTTCATCAGGTGCACCTTGTTGTTAGCCGACGGCTTCTCGTACATGCTTGACAAAGCCGCCATTAGACCAGCTGTGGTCTTCTCCTTTACAACGTTGTGCGCCACTGATTTTGACAATGATAACCTGATAACTGCCAGGGCCTTACGATCAAGCAGGGCCCACTCGTTATCATGCATGTCGTCAGGTTGTTCTCCCAAAAGCGGTTGATGAAGATCCTTCCCATAAAGAATATCTTCAATCTGCACTTTCCAGTACCCAAAATCTGTGCCATTGAATTTTTCGATTACCATCCTCCCTTCTTCTGTTGCCATCGCTCCCACACAAACCAAACTTTGGCTCTAACCAAGAAAAAATGGCTCTGATACCAGTTGTTAGGAAATAAGTCCTATTTCCCAGGACCGGTGAGAAACGAAAAATTAAGAAGACAAAGAAAAATTAAATCACCCACATATGACAAAAAGATTTAAGTGGTTCCCTCAAACCGAGGTACATCCACTGTAGGAGACGCAGAGAAAATTCACTATTAAAAATAGTTACAGGGAGAAAATCACTCAAAGCTCAAAACCCCAATACACCCAGATCTCCTTCTCTAAAGAAAAGATAATCAAAGAAACAAAGAAGTTCTTGTTTCTTTTACTATACGGCAACACAAAGGAGTAAACTCTCCTTAGTTTTCTTTTTCTTTTTTTCTGTGAGTGTTTCCTTCAGATTGACTCTTTTCTGTCTTCGGGTGATCGATTTAAATGCTTCAAGCCTAGTGCTTCTATTAAATGATGTTGTGAACCATCCACTCAATGATGCTGTCCACCATTGAGTGGCACCATTGAGTGCATCATTTCCACTCAATGATGCTGTCCACCATCCACTCAATGATGCTGTCCACCATTGAGTGCATCATTTCCACTCAATGATGTTGTCCACCATCCACTCTTCAATAATCACGAATGGGCTCATCCAAGACTTAATAAAATCAAGTCAAACATAACACACTGGAGCCAAATCCTTGGGATGTTTAAACAATATCTTATGACACAAAATCCATAAACAATTTCGTTTACAACAAGTCTAAGAACAAACAGTGACTCAACACCTGCCTACTACTACAGATTACTGAAAGAACAGTCTTGGTTCAGAATATAATCTAATTTGTTTGTACAAGTCATTAACTTACCAGCCAAAATCCTCTGGTGACATGTGAATGGAGCATGGGCTTCAAAAAAGTGGGGAATTCCGATCCCAAACCTGATTCAACTTGTTCTGCTCTCTCAATTGCATCTTGCCTTGCTTCATTCGAAGCATAAAATCGGTTCAACAGGTCTCTTGGTCGATAGTTCCTACAAGTGAATCCCACAAAATACTCAAGTCTTTCATTGATTACTAAAAAATTGAATGCTGAGACACACACCAACCTTATGGACCTCCCCAAAGGTTCAAATGGTACCTGCCAAGAATCCAAAATAAAGCATTTGAACAATGTAAAACTATGACTAAGCGCATCCATAACAACTCAAAACATTACCAAAACCAATTTAAGAAACAATTAAATACTTTGTAATGGAAATCAATTAGGAGGGCAGTGTAACGTATCTGCAACTCCAAGTTCAATCGGTACTTCTTTAATATGGACCCTATAATCTAAGTCAAGTGATCTTGATGGCCACGGAATAAAAAGAAAACAGCAGGGATTCTAGAAAACAGAGAAAACAGAGAATAACACAATACAAAATGCAAGATATAATGAAACACAAACCTAGTGCTTTATGTAGATGTTAGTATGATAATACTCGCAAGTGAAGATTAATAGACGACATCAAACTTTATTGTTTGCAACATTGGCAACAAATTAAAGCAACTCGGGATTGGAAAAAAAAAATTCTCAAAAATCTAATCTGAAATCAACCTAGTAATCTTCCACAAACGGTTTCATTTTCAAACACAGAATTACCATGTTCAGAAAAAAAAAATGATAAAAATTATTAAAAAAAAAAAAAACGAAAAAGAAAAAAAATGGGACCGAAAACAAATGCATAGTGATCAGAGTCTAGATTAGATTTGTGTGCATGTAATACAAAGAGAGAGAGAGAGAGAGAGAGAGAGAGCTGACTTCGTGGTAATTCGAGGGGGGCTTTGCGGCGACGCGGCTGGACCTTCTCACGCTCACCGAAGAGAGGTCCACCGGCAGCTTAGGTCGCCTCACCTGCTTCGCCTGCCCGTACAAATAACCAAAAAAATAATAATAATTCCACCATTACAATCAAACTTCAAAACCGAAAAAACAAACAGAGGGAGTTATCAAACCCACCGCCGGAGAGGGCCTAGGGCTCGAGGCCTTGAGAGCTTTAGCGAGCTTCCCCAGATTCAGCTCCTCCAGTCTCTTCTTGTTCTCTTCCAGCCTCTGTCGCCGGCACTCCTCATAGCTTGACTTCGATTTGACTACCATTATCCTTCTCTCCAAACAACGATTCCTCTCTCTCTCTCTCTCTCTCTCTCTCTCTCTCTCTCTTTCTCCAGAGGAAGACCTAACTCTTACAAAGAAACATTTTTGACCGTTGGACTGTCCTTTGCCCTATTCTGGACAATGGGAAGAAATGTGGTATGGGCAACGGTCGTATTTGAGAGCTGATTTGTTTAAACTTTAAAACTTTTAATTTCAAAATGTGGCAACGTCACTAGGACACGTTGCACTTTCCTAGGATTTTGAGCATTGGTCCTTCCGAGGACATGTTAACAAACGCTCCTCTCAACCCAATTCGGGTTCGTGTTTTGTTGAGCCGTTGGTATACAATTTTATATGAGCAATTTCCATTTAATTAAATAATTTAAATCGATAAATAAAACACGATACATTTAACTTATTTAATAAAAAAATCATATCGATTAACCAGAAAATGTCCAATTTAACCATATTGGACATGTTTAATATAAGATCTGATTAAAATAATTTCATATCTCATAAGTGAATATTATATTTATTATAAAAATTCAAAACTAAATTCATAATAATTAATTTAATCTTGGATATCCAATTATTCATAACCATCATTAATAACATAACCCAAGTTCCCAGCAAAATATCCAATCAACATCCAATAAAATTAATTTTAATATACAAACACGTAACCATCAAATAACATAATAAAACTTCATCACTAAGCAACATCATTCGTTAGTAATAAAATGGGAGATGGAGTTAAAATGTAATTTTAGATTTGTATGAATTACGCGGGTCAACTATAGGTTAAGTAGGTTGACTCGAAATTGACCCGTTTATTAACTGCGTCTAATCAGCTCAACACCTCAACTTGATTTGACCTGAATTTGATTACATTAAACTCTAACCAACTAATTTCTTGTTTTGTTCATATTAAATTCGTATATCATGTAAAAAATTGTCACTTCTACTTTTAATAGTAAACTACTGGCATTTTAGCGCCATAAGGTATTTATCACTAATACCGAATTGTTTTTGTCTCGAGAATGAGATGAGATTAAATTCTTAGATTATTCTAACATCTAAATTTCTTCGAATTGTAACTATTATTTTTTAAAATGTGTTTAGTGTTATTTTCTTGCAAATCTACCATCGAATTTGTAGAACCATACATGTGACCCAATAAATTCAATAATGGATCTGCATATTTCTTGTATGGAGATGGCTAAAAGATATGCAAGTGAATGAAACCAAACATTTATTATTTTTAAGTTCAATTTATTAAAATTGTGTTACATCGACTTCTATTATTTTTAAAACACCCCCGATTCTCGTTATACTCTCCATTTTTCCAACAAAAGACAAATATAAACAAAGATTAAACTAGAAATTGGAAAATAAAACTTAGAACTTTAAAAAATTACCTAAAAAAACCTCCTCATTTTCTTCTCCTTTCTTTGAAATTGTTAATAGATATCTTTACTACATGTGTGACTTGGATTTCTTTTTTTCTTTTTTTTTTTCCTTACCCTAAAGAGTGATTTATAACTTTTTAAAACCCATGGCTCTATTTGTCAAAACCTTGAACTATACCAATAAAAAAAATGCATTTATCCCTTTAATTAACTTCTCTTTGTCCACCCCTCATTCGCTTAAGATTTAGTAGATATTTTGCATTGAACAAGCGCAATAACAAAAAGTTTCATAGGTTTTAAAAAGTGACAAATCACCCCTTAGGGAAAGCAAGAAGAAAAAAAGAAAAAACAAATTGGGGTCCGTACCGATAGAAAAGTTAACAAAATCCATTAATATGCCACATTAGCATCAAGCATAGTGTGACACATGTCCCTTTAATTAACTTCGCTTTTTCTATTCCTTATTCGCTTCAAACTTTGTAGATATTTTGCATTGAGAGAGCAATAACAAAAGGGTTTACTTCTCTTTGTTTTGAATCTTCCAGCAAAGAAATAGAAGCAACTGCCCCGATACATTGCTCCTTACCAAAAAGCAAAAAAAAATTGCCATTCAATGACCCCCGACATTCAACGAGCCAATATTTATGGTCACATGAGTAGTTTCTTCCCGAGTTTTGGGGACAACGGTTATTGTAAACTTCCAACATGGAGAATGTTATGGAGAAATTTAGGTGTATGGCTAGTTTATTTCCCGGTATTTTTGGGAAAATGTATCTTCAGAGTCTATGACTGTTTTCTGTAGAGCGTGTTTGTTCTATTGGTTTTATGAATGAAATCAAACCTATTATTTAAAAACAAAAGAAAACAAAAAAAAGCCAATATTTATTTCATAACGTTGGACCATCCATATTAAGTTTAAGAGACCCTAAGATTGCATGTATCCAGTGGTTTTCTTCTAAGGTTTCTTGCTGGAAAGAAGAAACAAACAACTTGCATATTTTGTTTTTCTATTGAATGACAAGTGTTCCATATCAAAATCCAAAATGGTAGAAAGAAGGGCTGCATAACCTATAAATTAACTAGAATCTAAACCTTAACTGCCCCCATAATTGTAAGCTTCAATCATCATCAATGTCGTTGCTCTGTGTTACAATACAATCCACTAATTAATAAAGCTGTCTAACTAAAAGAACCTGTGTATTTCAAAGGTCTGAAACAAATATTCCTAACTCCCCAAATACACAGCAATATTCTCAGTTAGCCTAGAGAAAAACCCCGCGAATGGCGAACCAAATTAACATTAGTATAACACAGAGGAAGGTACAAAATTCTAAGCTTCAATCATCATCATCATCATCAATGCCGCTGCTCTGTCACAATACAATCCAATAATGAAGCTGGCTAACTAAAAGAGCATATGCATTTCAAAGGTCTGAAACAAATATTCCTAACTCCCCAAATACACAGCAATATTCTCAGTTAGCCTAGAGAAAAACTCCACTAATGGCAAACCAAATTAACTTTAGTATAATGCAGAGGAAGCTACAAAATTCTAATCCTGTACCATAGCTTCCTTGGAGCAAAATATGGAAGAAATTCCAGTAAGACATCAAGACTAAAGACTACTTTCTGCCTGGCAAAAACAGAAATAGATGTAAATGTTAAATCAGAATGCATTTCTTTAAATATTCATTAACATACTTCTATCAGTTGCTATGCAGAAACCAAGTTGTAAAAGCTTCAGGGTGGAAAACAATTACTTGCTTTGATTCTTTTGGCACTTCTGTCCAAGTGTGAGACATCTGAATCGTTGTCATCATCTTCATTGTCTGTTAGCTTAGATGCCCTAATGATGTACACCTAGAAAGAATAAATCCCTTTTGTAATACACACCAGTGCATCAATTTTAATAAGAACGATATGGCCTTCTTTCTCCCATCTTTTCTTTCTTTTATATATTTTATCAACTATAAATAGAGCATATATACGGGTTAAAATCTACTTATAGATATGATGTTTCAAAAGTGCAATGTTAATAAATGTAAAATAAAATTATTGCATAATATCATTCAATTATATATACCTTTCAAACAAGGTATTTTCTCCATTAAAGTAGACAATGAACATCATAGATCTTTACATACAAGAATGGATAAGAAAACTTTTACACATATTCAATTAAAAAAATGCATCTAGTATTGTGTAATAGAAAATGAAGAGACAAAAAATGAAAGTATGACAAGAGACTGAGAGAGCACTCTTTAGAACTATATTTATTTCTAAATAATAAAATAATTTTGAAAATGCAGAATTGAAGGACAAATAATGGATGTAGCCAAACCGTGCATATTGAACAAAGAATTTTTCAAGGATAAATAACCATGAGCAGTTTCATGTATATAAAAATAATAATATATAAGCATATATGCTGTTCAAATGATCCATACATGTGACATTAAGCATTAATACATAATGTATTACCCTAATGGGGATCAAGTTCCTCTACATTTCTTAGAAAAACTTTTACATAGATATCTTCTATAAAACAATGTCACATTTAAAATTATCATGCTGCATAAGGGCTGAAAATACTCACTATGTAGTATCCAATAAAAATAAAAGTATGACGAAATTAAAGAGCACTCTCTAGAATATATCAATTTCTAAATAGTAAAATAATTTTCAAATATGTGAAAATGAAGCATGAAGAAGGCAATTAGTGAGACCACAGATATATAAGTATGAATAGTTTTATGTACGTAAAGAAAAAAAAATAACATTAATATATAAACAAAAAAAAATTAACATTAATATATAAACACTTATGTTGTTTAGAAAAGCCATACATATGGCATTCATAACTAATGCATAATGTATTGATTAACGAGGATTAGGATCCTCGAGATTTCTCAAGAAAACTTTTACGTTGACATGTTTAATGAAATATATCTGGTTTTGTGTAACAAAAAATGAGTAGGCGAGATCAGATAGTATTGTGCAGATTCAGGGTCGGCTTCCTGAGGTCCTTATAGGTGAAGCTGATCAACCTCTTTGGAATTCCAAGAAGGGGTCCTATTCTTGTGCTGAAAGTTGGGACTTATTAAGGGAGAAAAAACCAGATATCCCCTGGTTTAAAGTAGTGTGGTTCCCTATGGCGACCCCTCATCATTCTTTTATGCTCTGGTTGGCGTTTAAAGGGGCCCTTGTCACGAAAGTTAGGTTGTGTGGTTGGGGATGTGGAAGGGATATTCTCTGCAGTTTCTGCTATGGAAAATAGGAAAGTGTGGAGCATTTGTTCTTCCATTGTAGCTTCAGTAGGAGAGTTTGGAGGGCTGTAATGGCTGATTGAATGATTTTCAATCCTATTGTTGAATGGGATGAAGTGGTGAGCTGGAGTGTTTCAAGTCTCACGGGTAGTAGCTTGTTGGTGAATTTATGCAGACTTTGTTTAGCAGCTTCGGTCTACCATTTGTGGAAACTTAGAAATGACCTATGTCATGGGAATATTCCTAGGACGGAAGAGGCAGTGGTGAAGCAAATCAAGTGGGAGGTTAGGAGCAGGATTATGGCTAAAGGGAGATTCAAGAAGACTGGCCTCAATGCTAAACTTGTACAGTTGTGGAATTTGCATCTTTTGGTGTAATGTTTGTTGTTTTGTCATTTGGTTTAGTTGCTCTGTTCTGGTTTGTTAGGTAGAGTGAGTTGTTTCCCTCTTAGGGAATTGAATCAGTGTTTACAGGAGAGTTGTAGAATGTTGAGTTTGTTCCTTTGAAAGGTTTAATTCATCAAAAAAAAAAAAAAAATGAGTAGGCAAAACATCACATCAATGTTGTAAGATACATATCTAAATAGACAATATATCATTTGAAATGTCAATTTTTAAGTATCATGTTCCATAAGGACTGGAAATCAATGAAAAGAAACGTCGATACGTGTTGTGTAGTGTCTAAAAAAGGAAACATATGACAGAAGAGCATTCTCTAGAACATATTTGTTTCTACATAACAAAATAACTTTGAAACATGTGAAACATGAAGCAAGAATAATTCAAGTAGCCAAACCATGCATATTGAATTAGGAATTTTTATGTATGTGAAGAAAGTAAAACATTAATATATAAGCATATTATATGTTGTTTGAAGAATCCATACATATATGGCATTCAACCTTAATACAGAATGCATACCCTAATAGAGATCAGGATCGACCTTAAAATTACATAATGCATGCAGTACAAACAAACTTAAAAAATGTGTTGTCCCAAGAGTACATATTAGGAATCATCTACAATTTTAAAGAAATTTGAAATTCTCAAATTATGTGAATTCAAGTCATTTTTTACATCGAATGATGTGAAAAATGCTACATATTAAAAATGTGACATGCTATTGAAGCAACAAAAAAAAAAAAATCATTCCAAAAGGCGTTTTCTTCACTTTTGAAGAGACGATTCTTTACTAAACCAAAAAACAGTTTTTGGCTCAAAGCTTTTAAAGTGTAAGAACCTAGTAAAAATATACTCAATTCTCATTGTTAATATGTCACGTTTTTAATATGTAGCTTTTTTCATGTCGTTCGATGTATGAAATGACTTAAATTCACATAATTTGAGAATCTACAATTTTCTTTAAAATTGTAGAGGTCCCCCAAGTACGATAGCACCAATAATGTTAATGTGGTTTAGTGATCATACCCTTTTTCTGCTCATAATTACAAATGTTATTTCACAATTAAGTTTTTTCTAATGATCATTTCGTCGTAGAACATTGAAATTATAAAAGGGAATGACATGGTAGAGATATTAAATAAGTTTTGCAACATTAGAATCGTACCACACGTAGGCATATGCCACAACATTTGTCATGAAAGTATTCACATATTTTTTGGCTGCATGCAAATTAGCAGGGGGAGGAGAGGGGGCAAATGACCCCTGGCCTACTATATATTTCTAACCGTTGTTTGCTTTTTACTTGTACACACATAGCACATGCATTATGCATACAATTTTTATTTTTATTTTTTTTAAAAAAAAAAATCTCTCTCTTTGTGTGTGTTTGTTTTCTATCATTTCCAATTATGCTAATTTAACTTGATCAAAAATTAAGTACAGATTTGATAGTTATGATGCAAAAAAAAGCTTACAAAAAGGGATTTTTATTACTTTGTAGTTTTTCCTTCTTCTTCTTCTTCTCTTTTTTTTTTTTTAATTTTTTTTTAATTTTTTTTTTACTTGGTTAAGCATTCACGTTATGTTTAGCTCCCTTTCCAAAAACAAGAAAAGGAAAACAATTAAGAAAAATATATATTTTTCTTAATTCCCTCAAACTGATCTTTCTTTGCAAAAAAAAAAAAAAAAGTGTTTTCTTATATGTATTTTACTTTCCAAATCTCTTAGGTTGCTCTTTTGAATTAATGTGTTGATAAATATATATAGATTTATTTTATATATATATTATATGTAGTTAGCTGATATTATGGATGATAATGATTCTATTAAACCACAACCAAATCTTTAGTGAATCTACCGGTAGATCCTTCAATCTTTGTCTAAAATATATAATTGCAGTTTTATTGACTTGTTGAAAGACCAGACAACTCAAAATGTCTTGATCATACTTCTCATACTTATGGTGCAATGCCACCCTTTTATCGAAACTTTGACAAGCAGTCTGCAGCACCTAAACAACTGCTAAAGATTAATTCTACCTTTTAATCTTGAGATGTGTTATCCAATGCTAAATGTGAGTGTGTACACATAAAGCATGTACAAAAAAATGTGTACAAATACCATTTAACTTTAATCTTGCCCCCAGTCAACCAAAATGCTAACCCCTCCACTGTGCATGCATATATGATTCAAAGCATTAAACAAGTACCAAACAAACATCAATCTAAGTCCAACTGCTCACCTTAAATTTAGTACGCGTAATTACTTGGAATACTAATGCATCACCATCAACTAGCTCATGATCAATAGCAAACCCTCTCCAACCACCACTAAGACCAGTTTTGTTAACGAGATATTTTGTTGGGAACTCATTTCCATCCTCATCTACCAAAGTAATCATTTCATCCTTGGAGGGAAGGTGCGCCTTGGAAAACTGGACCGGCAGACCCTATTGGTAGGTTGAAGCAAAAAGTTATCACAAATATTTAGAAATTACATCTATTGTCCTATGAACAATCAAAAATTTTACCAACACCATTTTCATCTACAAAATCAACAAGATCATGTCCAACCATTTAAAAGGAAAAGAAAGAATTGAGAGTTTGAGGCCTTTCAATTATATGTCCAAATTTCAGTTTCAGCCGTGTTCAAACAATATTTTATGACACAAATCCATAAGCAATTTATGTTTACAACAAGTCTAAGAACAAATGGTGACTCAACACCTGTGTTAGAACAAGTGGGTCATATTCTCTTGGGTATAGAGAGTAATACGAGAGTATTGTTCAGTAGGGTTTTGTTATAAATATGTTATGTTGTTGCAACAAGGGATGGTGAAGGCTTATATGGGACGAAAGCAAATGATAAGCCGGACATAGATTGGAAGGAGCTTGAGGCGAAAGTGGTGGCTACTATTCGGCTTTGTCTGGGGGATGACGTGATGTATCATGTCATGGACGAAGAATCTCTGGCGGCGGTTTGGTTGAAACTGGAGAGTCGGTATATGTCCAAGTCGTTGACAAACAAGCTTTTTCTAAAACAGCCGTTGTACGGGTTGAAGATGGCGGAGGGCTCAGATTTGAGCCAACACATCAACGTGTTCAATCAGGTAATCAACAATTTGAAGAGGGTTGATGTGAAGTTCGAAAACGAAGACAAGGCGTTGATGCTATTGAATTCACTCCCAGCTTCTACCATGTATGAGAATTTGGTTACAACTCTGACATGAGAGAAAGAGTCCTTGGAGTTAGAGGACGTTACAGGAGCCTTGCTGGCTTTTCATCAAAGGAAGAAAGTCAGTGATGAAAGTTCTCAAGGAGAAGGGCTTTTCACCAACCAGGTACGGTTATGAAGACATGGCTTCTTATGCTCTTGTCATTAGCAGCGGAGATCCTACTACTTTTCAAGAGGCTATCAATGGCCAAGAGAATAGTAGATGGGTGGGTGCTATGGAAAGGAGATGGAGTCTCTACATAAGAACCAGACTTCGGATTTGGTGGAGCTTCCACAAAGGAAGAGGGCGATAGGGTGTAAGTGGGTGTTCAAGAGACATGAAGCAATATCAGAAAAATGGGGGAAAAAGTTCAAGGTTCACCTGGTAGCAAAGGGTTACCCACAGCAGAAATGGGTTGACTATGGGGAAATATTTTCCCCAGTGGTCAGACGTACTTCGATAGGAGTAGTATTGCAATTGGTAGCTCATTATGACATGGCACTGGAGCAGATGGATTTGAAGACAATTTTTCTCCATGGTGATTTGAAGGAGCAGATTTACATGGAGCAGCCAGAAGGGTTTAGTCAACCTGAACAGGAGCACTTGGTCTTTAAATTGAAAAAGTCACTTTATGGGCTGAAGCAATCTCCAAGGTAGTAGTGGTATAAGCGGTTTGACTCCTACATGATCAGAATTTGCTATAGGAGATGTGAGTATGATTATTGTGTGTATGTGAAGAGCCTTGATGATGACTCATTTATTTTTCTGTTACCGTACGTGGATGATATGGTAATTGCAGCTAAGAGTATAATGGAGGTCAACAATTTGAAGGTTTTGTTGAGTAGAGAATTTGACATGAAAGATTTGGGCACAGCCAAGAAGATTCTTGGGATGGAGATTCGCATGGACAGGGATGTCAGGAGATTGTGGCTATCTCAGGCCGGTTATGTGAAGAAGGTGTTGGAGAGGTTTAGCATGGAGAATGCAAAACCGGTGAGTACACCTTTGGCGAATCACTTCCGTGTGCCTACCTGACAATGCCCAAAGACAGTTGAAGAAACTGAAGATATGTAATATGCCAGTGCAGTGGGGTGTCTAATGTACGTTGTAGTATGTACTAGGCCATATTTGGCTCAAGTAGTCAATGTCGTGAGCAAATACATGACAAATCCAGGGAGAACTGGGATGCGGTCAAATGGATTTTCAAATACTTGAGAGGTACTACAGACTATGGCATCATTTTTGTCAAACAGAAGAGTGATTTGTAGTTGTTAGGTATACAGGTGCAGATTATGCAAGGGATTTGGATGATAGGAGGTTGACCACAGGTTATGTGTTCATTCTTGCAGGAGGACCTATCTCTTGGAGGTCTATGATCTAGTCCATGGTTGCGATGTTCACAGCTGAGGCAAAGTACATGGCTCCAGCTGAGGCTGCAAAGGAAGCTTTGTGGCTCATAGGGTTAGTCAGGGAGTTAGGTATTTAGCAAGGTGGAGTTCAATTACATTGTGACAGTCAGTGTGCCATTTATTTGGCAAAGAACCAAGTGTATCATGCGAGAGAACCAAGCATATTGATGTGAGGTTTCACAATGTCAGGGAATCGATTACTACAAGTGAATTGTTACTTGAGAAGATCCACACTTCTAAGAATGCAACGGACATATTAACGAAGCTTGTTACCCTAGACAAGTTGAAGCATTGCTTGGATTTGACAAATGTCTCCAGGTGCTAGAAAGGAGAGGAGGCGGCATCCCCAAACCTACTAGTTCCAGGTGGAGGTCCAATGCTTGTGATATCAAAGAGGCGAATATTCCCACAAGGTGGAGATTGTTGGAAATAGTGGCTCATATTCTCTTAAGCATAGAGAGTAATACGAGAATACCAGTATAGTGGCCAGTTGACGAAGCATCGCAACAGGGTATTTTGGGGCTTTCCATATTTGTCTGTACAGTAGTATTTTGTTATAAATATGTTATGTTATAACCCTAAATCATTATTGAATATAGCCGTACTCTTGTGGACGTTGGCATATTGCTAAACTACGTAAATGTCTTAATTTTCTCTTACTCTCTCTTTTCGATTCTATATTATTCATCATTGTTGTACACGTAACAACAACCTGCCTACTACATATTACTGAAAGAACAATCTTGGTTCAGAATATCATTTAATTTGTTAGCACAAGTCATTAACTTACCAGCCAAAATCCTCCGGTGACATGTGACTGAAGCATGGGCTTCAGAAAAGTAGGGAAGTCAGATCCCAGACCTGATTCAACTTGTTCTGCTCTCTCAATTGCATCTTGCCTTGCTTCATCCGAAGCATAAAATCGGTTCGACAGGTCTCTTGGTCGATAGGTCCTACAACTGAATCCCACAATAGGCATATTATAAACACGCTACACAAGTACTCAGTCTTTCATTGATTCCAAAAAAAATGGAACACTGAGACACACACCAACCTTATGAATCTCCTCAAAGGTTCAAATGGTACCTACCAAGAATCAAGAAGCTTGCAGATGAATCAAAAATAATGAATTTGAACAATGTAAAACCATGTCTAAGCATCCATAACAACTCAAAAAATTATCAAAACCAATTTAAGAAACAATAAAATACTTTATAATGGAAATCAATTAGGTGGATAGTGTGACGTATCTGCAACTCCAAGTTCAATTGGTACTTGTTTAATATGAACCCTATAATCTAATTCAAGTGATTCTAGAAAACAGCAGGGATTCTAGAAAACCGAAAAAGCAAAGAATAACATAATACAAAATGAAAGACATAATGAAACTCAAACCTAGTGCTTTATGTAGATGTCACTGTTAGTATGATAATACTCGCAAAGATAAATAGACGGTATCAAACTATATTCTTTGCAACAAATTAAACTATAAACTGTCCAAAACACTAGCATTAGCAACTCCGGACTTGAAAAAAAAAAAAAAAAATCTCAACATTTTAAACTGAAATCAGCATAGTAAGCACCTTAAATCTTCTACAACAAACAGTTTCATCATTTTTGAAAACAGAGTAATTATGTTCAGCAAAAAATAAAAAACGAAAAAGAAAAAAAAAATCGACTCGAAAACAAATGCACAGTGATCAGAGTCTAGATTAGGTTTGTGTGCATGTAATACAGAGAGAGAGCTCACTTCCTGGTAACTCGGAGGGGGCTTGGCGGCGACGCGGCTGGACCTTCTCACCCTCACTGAAGAGAGGTCCACCGGCAGCTTAGGTCGCCTCACCTGCTTCGCCTGCCGGTACAAAGATAAAAATAAATCCACCATTTCAATCAAACTTCAAAACCCAAAAACCAAACAGAGGAAGTTATCAAACCCACCGGAGAGGGCTTCGGGCTCGAGGCCTTGAGAGCTTCAGCGAGCTTCCCCAGATTCAGCTCCTCCAGTCTCCTCTTGTTCTCTTCCAGCCTCTGTCGCCGGCACTCCTCATAGCTTGACTTCGATTCGACCACCATTTTCCTTCTCTCCAAACAACGATTCTCTCTCTTTCCTTTTCCTTTTTTTTTTTTTCCCCAGAGGAAGAGCTAAACAGCGAAATCAAGAAAATGGGGGAGAGATAGTAAGCTACTAACTAGTAACTACTATCCCTCAAAAAAAAAAAAAACTAGTAACTACTAAGCTGACCGTTGGACTGTTCTTTGTCGTATTCTGGACAATGAGGAATGTGGAATGGGCAACGGTCGTGTTTGAGCGCTGATTTGCCAATTTTTAATTTCAAAATGTGGCAACGTCACTAGGACACGTTTCACTTTCCTAGGATTTTGACCTCCCCTTTTAAACGCAAGAGATTTGGGTTGGCTGTATTATGTCGAGTGATATGACGACAGCAATATGGTATTTTGTTTTTTTTAAAGCACTTCAGTTGTAATAATAAATAATATTTTTGTCATGGACTCGTATGGGTGAGGCAGTTTTTGAAAAATCGAAGTACATTGCACATATGTAAATTGTTTATTAGACTCCTTATATTATTTGGGGATAATTGCACCGTTGTTCCATGTGGTATGCCATAATTATTTTTCACTCCCTATGATTTAAATAGTTCATGGGAGCTTCTCGTAGTATGCAATAATTACAAATCGATCCCTGGCATCAAATTCTGTTAAAATTTTAACAAATTCCATTAAATGCCACGTCAGCGACACGTGTCCATTTTAATAAAAAAATTCAAATTTATTAAAAATTCAAATTCAAAAATAATAATAATAATAATAATAATAATAATAATAATAATAATAAAAAAAAAAAAAAAAAAAACTGAAAGGGTGGCAGGGCCACCCCCGGCCACTGGGGGTGGCGCGCGGCCAGGGGCGGAGCCAGCTTTTAGGCTTTGGGGGGGCCAAATTGAAAAAAAATAATTTGGGGGGCCAAAACTACAAATTTTTTAAAGAATAAGGGTAAAAATTATATTTTTTCTTTTTTTTTTTAGATTTTTTTTTTTTTTTGGGGGGAGCCCTTTGGCTTGGGGGGGCCCAAGCCATAGTGTGGCTCCGCCCCTGCGCGCGGCCACCCCCAAAGGGGTGGCCCAGCCTTCAGCTTTTTTGTTTTTTAAATTTTATTTTTATTTTTTTAAAAAAAAATATGTATTTTTATTTATTTTTTAATAATTTTTTTTTTTTTAATAAGATAGACACGTGTCGCCATCTTATTGGAGACACGTGTCGCTAACGTGGCATTTGACGGAATTCGTTAAAAATTTTAACAGAATTTGTCGCAAGGGATCGATTTGTAATTATTGCATACCACGAGGACCTCCCATGAACTTTTTAAACCAAAGGGAATGAAAAATAATTATGGCATACCACAGGGACCAACGGTGCAATTATCCCTATTATTTGACTTAAAAAATAGCAATCTTAACGTGCTCTCTAAATTTTAGCTAAAAAAATTTATTTTTATTATTTTAACTACTACTTTTAACAAACTTCATACATTAAACTCTTCAAATATTTCTATATTTTAACTTAATATTAATTTTTTTATTAGTTTTAAGCAACCACTCCTAACAAATAAAGAGAGAGAGAGAGAGAGAAAAAAAAAAAAAAAAAAAAGGAACGTGAAATAAGAGAAGAATTCTAAAAAATGATAAAAATAAATAAATAAATAATTGAATAGCCTATAGGATTTGTGAGCCAAATTTAGAGAGGGTTGACGAAAGAGTAAAGAGCTTGCTGTAGGGGGCAAATTTTGATTTTTCTCTAAAATTTAATGAAACTTTCAAAATAAAGAGTTTGATGGGATGCTCTTAAATGATAAAGTTATTTAATCCTAATATTTTTAAAACTATTTTATTGATCAAATAAGAGAAGTTGTTTTAAATTATACTCGTACTTTGACGGGACATGGACTTCTAATTGAAGAAAGAAACCGATCCTTTTTCTACCTTGTAAATTTACACAACTTTCATCTGTTTTGTGCAGAGTAATTGGGTCAAGTGAGAAAAATTGTTTTGCGGCCTCTTCAGATAAGAGGTTTGCAAAGAAGGTTTTGCTATTATGGGTTTCAATATGTTCTTTTGTTTGCAAAGTATTAAAAAAAAATTTGTAAAAATCATAATAGTTAAGATCTTGAAATTTAATAAATATTTTGTAGATATATGTTTCATAGAAACTACATGGCCTCTCTACATTGGTATAGTTTAGAGACCCATTTAGCTCATTTTTTTCTCTTAAATTTTAGGTTGTATTAACCTTTATGGTAATTTGTATGAACATGTTGGGAGCTAAGTTTGAATAGGAAAGCAACTCTGTCTCAACTTTAAATTCTCAACATGAAATGAATTCTATCCATTTTATTTGAAATTGAGATGATCATATTCTGTCTTTTAGAACCTTTGGATTTGAGCAAAGACAAACTTGTATGAGAGAGAGAGAGAGAGAGAGAGAGAGAGAGAGCAATGGCTCATGAAATTGTCTAATAACTACAGCTTTTATAATAGGTAATCATCGAAAGGCTTACAAAAGAGAGAGCAAATAGATAAAATAATATCTCCTCTGGCTATTGCTAACAGTTGTATTAGTTTCTCCAGTCATCCATCCCTATCATTAATCACCTTATCTTACAAAAAGATAGTTGGCCCATAAGGATGAATTTCAATCTAAGGCATCTGATACCTCAACCTCTCCTTATGCCAATGGGTCAACTTCAATGGATTCTGATCTGATGCTGGTATCAAGCTCAATCTGGAATTAGCGATTCATTTACATTACATAAATAGTCTCCTTAATCACCTGTCAGAGTGCCAAAGGCCCATACGAAGGCTTACCAGTCGTGTGCTTTCTAATGGCAGCCCCCCTCAAGCTGAAGGCGGGTGTGATAGCACTGAAAGCTTATCCAAAAAGTGGTTCTACCGCGAGTGACTAAGCTCCGTCTCCGACCTGATGACTGGTGTGCTGATAAAAAGTGTTCCTTTGTGAAACTATCAATTTATGTGAGAGAAACTTCACCAAAAAATCAATATACCAGTAAAACAAAACCGCTCTTCGCCATCAAGCATCGACATATTCCTGGTCCTGGAATAGTTCCTATACTTTACACAAAAGCTGTGAACCAATGACAATAGTTCCTCATTACCAAGGGGCATTAGCCAGTTCTTCAAACATAAGCTCAAGCCTCTCAGTAGTAGGATCCAGATTCTCAATCTCGGCATCAAGGCAATTCATTCTCTCTTTTATTTCCAAAAGCTTTGCCTCCAGAGTTTGCTTCTCCTCTTCTGCATGATCTCGTTCAAGTCTAGCTTCTTCATACCTCTTTGATTTCAGTGAAATATTCACAAGCTGCTCTAGCCGAGCATGCAGGAATCCCACATTCATCCCCAACACCTCAAAAGCTTTCAAAGTCTTTTCCCAAGTGGAAAAATGATCTAGTGACGTGCAAATCTTGCAGGATCTAATGGCGTCAGCAATGTTAATAGTCTCAGAAATTATTCCAGCAGCTAATTTACAGTTAAGACCCTCGAGGAGACACTCATGAAGAAATGATTTCTGACTGCAACAGAGCTCATAGTACTTGGTCAGTAGGAATTTGGGAAGCTCAGAGTTTATAACCAAACCATTAACGAGAATGATGAAACCCTCAATACTTCTAACATGTTTAAAATCAACCACAGATTCTGATAATTTGATTCCATCCAAAATTTCTGAGCCAAAATCACTGTGATCTTCTAAAGGATCTGATATCGGCCCAAGATCCATAGTATTTTCTTGAGAAAGAGGCTCCAAACCCTCATTTACTGTCTCTTCACAAGCATTGGTTTTCGTATCTGATTCACACAATTGAAACAAATAGCAAGGGAATTGAAGAAAGTAGCATTTGGTAGCCATTTAAAGATGATCAAGGAGAGAGAAAAACCAAAAAAAAAAAATGCATTGTGAACTGCAAAACAACTTACTGCAATTCATTTGTTTCATGCAAGTATCCAATTTTAAGAGGGCAAGAGCACCATCCACTTCATCTGAACTATTAGATCTCACAATGTATACCTAAAATGGATCAGGTAAAAATTACACATATAATAGCAATGACAAGTACCAGCTGCAAGCAGCATAATAAATTATATCCTTTTAATCAACAAGCATTGGAAAGAGAAAACCTCCATTAGACAAAAGCCCTTTAGGATTTTTTTTTTGCTAAGTAAATTGAAAGAGGAAAGAAGTGGATAAGGCCTTTAGGAGAGTTATTTGTTAAGGCAAAAATTTCAAAATAATTGATTAAGCCAACTCTTTGGTCCTTTTCAGTTTCTGCAGAATGGTTTGTCCTTCACTTAAAAATAAATTAGGCACTTTGATGAAATAATCAACACCAAGCAATGTAAACAGTATTTACTGTAATTTGAACTGGTTTTTGACTTGCCCTTTTTAGACTTCTATCCAGTCAATATATTTGATTGATTCTAATGGAGTACTTAAGGGCATGTCTGGGGAACACTTTTTTTTATTATTATATTTTATTATTTTTCATAAACATGTTTGGGTTGTTTTTCTGAATTTAAATTATACAAAAGTTTCATACAACTTTTTTCAATTTTGTCTCAGGTTCTCTAAACCATCTAAACATAATATCAAAAAACAAATGTTCTCAGTATTTACAATTTTAAATATAGTAAAAAATACTAGAATATAATACAAAAAAATCACACACCCAAACAAGCCCTAAATTACACCAAAAGTATTATCATCTTGATTGCACCAAATTACAGTGCATGCATTGAATATTAGCAATGGAAATTAAGCACTCAAGGATTTTGGGCGCAAGGTAAGCTATAAGCAACAACAAGAAGGTTCAACTGACTACCTTAAACTTGGAAGGCTTGACTAAATGGAAAATCACGATATCTCCCACCAGTAACTTGTGAGCGATAGAAAACCCTCTCCATCCAGCACTTAGTCCCACCTTTAACCAAAGATATTTTGTTTCAAATTCTTCCCCACTTTCATCTTCCAAAACAATTTTGGTATCATGCTTAGGCAAATGTGCATCACAAAAGTGCTTGGGGAGACCCTGTTATCCAAATGATTAAGCACATAAAATAAGTTTAGTGACCCATACTTTATTCAATTTACAAAAGCATGGACAAAGTAAGACTTACCAGCCAAAATCCAAAAGTAACATGAGATGGAAGCATACTCTTAACAAGGCTAGGGAATTTGGGATCTAGATTTGCTTGAACCTCTTTTGCTTGTTGTAAAACAGAAGACTGAGCTTTGGATGTATCATATGAGCTGTTGACTGTTGTTCTCTTTCTTTTAATACTAAGGCTGAAAGTGGAGGCAGCACTGTTAAAAGGTTATTAATTCTCCAAAATGATAACAGATTAAGTAGCAACCAACAATACTTACTGACCTTTTTAACTTCTCTGCATTATTGACTGCCTGTTCAGGAATCCATCAATAACTTCCATTAATTCACTATTATAATTAATTAAATAAAAAAAATATATACACCACCCACAAAATTCAAAAGAATGAGATATTTGAACAATCCAACAGAACAGAGTTCTGTATAATGCAGAGACAATAAACAGTAACCTAATTGAGTAATGGGAGAGACTGGCCGATGTGGTATGTGTATAGAGCTGGCCAGCACAAGTACAATGGAACCTGAAATTGGTTTAGTAACATATTTGGAAATAAGGGTTGGAGATTAGTGACTATGAGAATAGCAAGTCAGCTTTTTTCTTCATTGGCACAATTTTCAGAAGTCCCAACTGTGCCCTAGAGCATGCAGTACAGAGATAGTTTGAACTATTTTTGTATTCAAAATCAAAAACAAAACAAGATAGAATGACACAGAAAATGTATTTATTTGATGACTTCTAAAAACTGCTTTTCAAAGAGCTAGGGCGTTCAACCACTGTTTCCTGTTTTCAAGAAAGCCAACTTAGGTACCCTGTCTCCACTATATATACCTCCCATTTAAAGGTAAAAAAAACTGAGGGCAGTGTGGACACATACGTGAAGAAAGCGTAAGAAAATAATCCATTAGTTTCTAAAGATTGTTGCCAAACGCCAGCTCCAGTTAGGGCTTCTCTAATTGAATTTAAAATTGAAGACAATGAAAATACTATAGCATTGGTGGCTACATTTGTTAAAATTCTTCTTTTATGTATGTTGTTTTCCTTTTTCAAAACAAAAATATTAACGAACAACCTAAAAAAAACTCATAAAAAAACACAAACTATTTTTACCTTAATGAACACTTTTTCCAACCAAACACAAAAAATACCCTCCAAAACACGTTAACAAAACAGAGCCATTCATTTTTCAAAAGGTTTCCTTTAGTAAAGGGACAATATATATATTAAGAATCATCAAAAAGACTTCCAAACTTTTGTAACCTCTCAAATGTATTCTAAACAGCTCTCAAAAAACTGTCATTTAACATTAAAAACAGAAATGAGTTAACAGTGATAAATTTTTTTTTTTTTAGATGAATGAACTGCAGAGTACAAGAAACCTGCACCTATACGAACAAATGACCTTTCGAGCTTTAATCAACTGGACTACACATCAAAATTCAGAACAACCAATCTCTACAAGTATACGATCAGCAACATCCCAATTGTTGCACAGCACAACATTCTCACTTGTTCTGCGAAATCTCCCCTTAGCAATGACCCTTGATCTTATTTCCTACTTAATCCACCGAAGAACCAGTTCTTCTATTATGATAGAGCTACCATGCCTGATAATATCATTTCTTTGCTTCCACAAATGATAAACTCAGAGAGTAGCTTTCATTGAGTTGTTTGTCAGCTGCTTAAAACCCCATTGAAGAACATCATCACAAACGGTCAAAACAACATCAACTGCGTCTGCACACCATTGTAAAAGCTCCTTCCAAATTCATTTACTAACGCCATTGTAACAGTGATAAAACATGAAATATTAAGTTAAACAGTGATAAAAAGAGTTTGAACTCGGCTACCTGGTACCATCATAAAACATCGACCAAAGCTAATGAGAAGTTGAGTTTAATCACTGAACATTCTATCAGACAGAACGACATTACAATGTTGACACTCGGAGATTTAGTTGCAGTGCTTATCTCGGAACAAAAGATCAAAAGTACCCAACAAAAAAAATAACCATCTAAAACAGGAAAAAAAAAAAAAAACTACGATAAATGATTCTCACTTGCTTAGCAGTCGTCGTGTTGAACCCCGAACCCGAGGTTCCTCTCTGGAACAGCTTTTCCTTGGTCTTCGGTGGCGTCGCCCGCTTTTTCATCCGAGACGGACGGACAATATCAGAGAAGAAGCGAAGCTCATATTCAAGGTCGGGGACCATGAGAGAAGAAATAGGAGGGTCATCTCTCTGCTTTTGAGCTACAGCCATTGCACTCTCTGTCTCACTTTCTTTTTGTTTTTTCTCAAGAATGAGCAACAAAGAAAGTGGAAGATGAGAAAGGACTTTTTGTAATTTTAAATTGTGAGGCCCTTCAACAGTACTCTTTACTATTTACCAAAATGGAGCCAAAAATTTCAAAAATTGCACGCAGATCTGTGCAACCCTTTACCGTACCCGACCTGCTCACGGGCCGGAAATTCAGGGTCCGAAGCATCCACAAAGCATCAAGTTTATTTTGGAAAGCTTTTTACTTTTTTTAGCAAAAATAATAAAATAAAAATATTAACAAAGAGTAATTTTTTTTTTTTTAAGTACAAATAACCGCTTAAACTATTAATTGTGTCAATATCCTTCCTAAAGTACTAAAAAATATCAATGTCCTCTCTAATGACAAAAATATCATTCATAAAATTATTAAAAAAAATGTAAAACGGCAAAAAAGCTATACAAAAAAAAAAAAAAAAGCTTTTTTTCCTTTTTTCTATTTTTTTTAATTTTCAGTTATTTTTTCGATTGTTTTTTTTTTTGAAAAACAAAATCGTTCTTTTTCGCTTTTTTATTATTATTATTATTATTTTTGTTTTTCCCTTAATTTTTTAATTTCTTTTTTAAAAAGTTTTTTTTTTATTTTTTAGTTTTTAGTTTTTATTTTTTTAGAATTTAAAAGGACATTTTTGTCTTATTAAAAAAAATTATGGTCATTTTTATCTTTTTGTTGGTCTTAAGGCGAACATTAACATGTTTTGATAGTTTGAGGGGTAACATTGACACAATTTGTAGTTTGAAAACATCATTAACAAATGAGTAATAGTTTGAGGGGATATGTGTAATAAAGAATAATTTTATTCTTCACCTCTATCACTCTCATCTTTCAAAGATTGAATTTTTCAATTAAAAAATTAATTTCTATACACCAAATGCTATAGAAGATCACACCACATAGGTTTTGAGGACATGAATAATGGCACTACTCATTAACAGATAATTCAACATGCAAAATACTCACAATATATTTAAAATTACTTTCATTTTTATATCATATCATAACCAAAAAATAAAAAGCACCCTCCAAAATAATTTATCCGATGAACATTTTTCGAATCAAACGCCACACTAATATAATTAACTAATACAACCATATTCCATTTAGTAAATATATATGATTTTAGAGTGAATTGTTTTAAATTTTATAAAGTGTAATAAAGTCAAATTGTAAAGCCATATGCCCATATTAATGTTTGGTCGATTGAATACTCGCATATTCCACGTGGCATTACTACTTTTACTTAATAGTACTGCAGTGAAAATTGCCTTATTTTTATTTTATTTTTTTCTTTTTTGAATCACAAACTCGTCTTTATAAGTGTAAATTAAATTGACATCATAGCACTAGTCTGAAATAAACATTATATAATTATCTGTCATTACATATTCCCAAACAAACAATATTAATTTATAAGGTTTTCAAAAGTGCCACCCCAGGCAATCATAGCTAATGAGTTCCACAAAACTCAGCCACATCCAACTAACCTAATTAGAGGTAATAATCTAAATGTTGGTAGATGTCTTCTTTGGCCGCTGCGGCTATATTTATAAAATTTAACAAATTTATTGCTAAAAATAGAGAGTTCACGGCTCAAAAAGTAAACACAATTCGAACAAAATTGTGTTTGTGACATCAACCCCTTATTTAAAACTTCTCCCTGTTTTAGCAGGTTTTCAAAAATGATGTAGCATTTTCATAAATCTTGCTTAAAGTGAAAGTATGATTTTTAAATCATTTTAACTTATGGAGATCTTTCTTTTCATCATAGATTTCAAGCTAGCAATGCTCTTAACATTTTCTTTTTTATAATTATATTAGCACAGCTATATACATATGTAGAAATATATAATTGGAAAATAATATGAAAGAGAAAGAGACTGCGGAAGCAGAGAAAAAGACTGGTAGGCCTACGTCTTGTATTGAAGTACATATTACATAAAACAAAATGTCCATATTTATAAGAAAAATGTGGTAGGTGGAATGAATGTAAATATGGTAAATTACAATAATACATAAACGGTAAATGACTCAATTATGGAAAATACCAATCAATATAATATAGAGACAACATATTTAAATTAGCACAGTTGCTTGAGATAATAATGCATGGGAAACCATATTAAAATTAGGGGAAAATGCTAAATTAGTCTGTGTGATTTGAGGTTTTGACAAAGAGCAGTGATAGGCAGGGGCAAACCAACCAGCCCCTGCCCGACACTTTTCATTTAAATAGATTTTTTTTTAATCAAAAACAGTTTCTGATGTGACATCAGAAGCTGTTTTTGATTATTATATTTTTTTTTAATTTTTAAATCATTCTGCTGGGGGACAGTAAAACGTCCCCCAAGTATCATTTCCCTTTGACAAATAGTTTATTGAGGTTTAAAAAGTGACTAAATACTTCCTAGGGTAACTTCAAAAAACAAATAGATCTATGCAGTTAGAAAAGTTGACAGAATTCGTCAATGTATCACATCAACACCAATTATATTCTGACATGCGTTTTTAACAAATTGCGTCAACTTTGAAGCCTCAAGCTCTCCAGGCCAGATCAAGTCGGTACCTTCTTAATTATATATATCTTCAACGTGAATGAACTCTATTCGCTCATCCTAAGGAGGTGCTCTAGCTTGGAAAATTTGCCTTGTACTAAAGAAACTTACAAAACTCAATATGCTCAATCTTTCTACTACTATCAAATGGTCAAAGGATGGTTCAACCATTCCTTTTGGCCAAACCACCTCAATGGCTATATATATGTGTGTGTGAAGTTGAGGTTGTATTTTGTGTATACGTGGAGCTATTTTATTGAGTTGGCATGGTCTTGCACCTACGTGTCATAATTTCTGTTAAAAATCCTAACCAACAAGTGTACAAAAGAAGCGATTTAATAACAGAGCATATCTAATTGATTTGATAAATTTTAAACTCTAAAAAGTGATTTGATAAAATGTTAAACCCTTAAAGACCTTTACAGAATTTTTTTTCCTTTAGTTTAAAATCGGACTATATATATTTTTTTTTATTAATTTACAAAAGCACGCACGAATTCGATTACAAATTCAAGAAACTAAGAATCAGTTATATATTTTATAACAATTGACGACGAATTTAAAATTTATTATGTAATTCATGGCTTGCCCTATTCTTTTTAACCAATCACGCTCTTTTAGGGACACCCAAGAGAAGAAAATAACCCTTCTCCAATGTAGGTTGGTGATTTGGAAGGGTACCCGAAGAACGAAAAAGTTGGGGCTTAAGCCATTGTACGGCAAGTTTTTGGCTCATAAAAAAAGTGTAAAAATCTGGAAGATATTTTTCATATTTGTCTACATCAATTATCACTAGGATTTATTTATCTTTCTTAACTTATCTTCCTGATTAATGCGCAAATCTCTAGCTTTAGTTCAAAAAAAAAAAAGTTTAAAAAAAAAAAAAAAAAAAAAAAAAAAAAAGTGTGGGCATCACAGTTCATCCATATTCATCAAAAATACATGAGATATTAAATATCCAATTTACAGGATCGTCCTAATCCTTGAATAATTAAAAAAGGGAGCAAACAGAAGATAAAACAATATTACTATCAACTCTTCCTCTTATTTACAAGGTACATTTCTCCAGCCTCATGCTTGATCATTAGGAGCTCGCACATCTGTTGTTGTTGATACTTGAACTACAGCCACCGTCAAAACCGACCTTTGTAGAGATTACTATACAAAAGAAGAAGAAAGAAAAAAGGAAAAAAAAAATACTATACAGCATCTTAGTCAACCAACTCCTTACCCCATCAACAACTGCAGTACTGAGATTTAGTTTTCAGAAGCCCCACTTCTGGTTGATAGCAGCCATCTCCCAGCATCAGCTGATCACTCGCACATTTATATAGCTTATTGCACTGCCAGATAGGAAACAACATACACCTCATTGGATACATATATGATCTTATGCTCATTTATCTGCACACATACATAGCGTATTGAATGGGCGGATAGGAGATCGTAACAAACATACACCTCCCTATTGATGTATGAACTTCATGCCAGAGGATTAAAGTTAGCTTTAAGTCATGGAAACTGTTTCAGCTGTTCCACAGGATGTCCAAGAGAACTCAAGTCCACTACTAATTTAAGCATCTTGCAGGAGTTTGATTTGTTTGTAACATCTTAGAAGCTGGCTGCTGGATAATTCATGCAAACGTATAGCAGAGTTTCCTAAAAGTCTTAACCACTAGGAGATGTTATAGTTTTGACCGACGAATACATTTAATACTATGAAAAGGTGAATTCCTTCGAGCAGAAGCAAACGGCTGCCCATTGAGAGAGCCACCAAATTTAATATCCCAACCTTCAACATTCTTGGGAACACAAACATCAAAGAGGATTTGGCCGAGTACGCTATTTGCATTGATGCTTGTGCTTAGGGAGTCAGGCAAATAAATTGATCTTTCTTTCTGTTCATCTTGTAGATTCGCAGAATCTCTACTACTGTGATACTCTGCTGAGCTTGGCAAGAAGAAGTGGTCGCTTGGCCCCTGTGCGACTCTTCGTAGGCTCTGGTTTGAGTTAACTGCTACTTCCTGGAGGTCACAGATTAGCTCAGATATCTCATCATGCATGCCCTCCATGCTACTTCTTTCTCCAAGTAGTCGAATTTTTTGAGAAAAAACTGAAGCTGCCTTGTGAAGCAAATTGGTCACAGCAGCCCTATATTGGATTGGATAATGCTTGTAATGACCTGACACAACATTAAAAATCATGTGAGTTCAGTTCTAATGAGCCACAAATATGTAACTAACAGAAAATCTGAATGCGGAAAATGCAAGTCTTTGTTCACAAATCCACAATAGGAAATCCCGATTTTCAATCATGTAGACAAACACAGAAATAACCGGCAGGCTTAATAGTATTTGTATTTGTTTTTTTTTTTTTTTTTTTTCAGGTTGGGAAGACAAAAAGG
Organism: Alnus glutinosa; assembly: GCF_958979055.1. Classification (NCBI taxonomy): domain Eukaryota; kingdom Viridiplantae; phylum Streptophyta; class Magnoliopsida; order Fagales; family Betulaceae; genus Alnus; species Alnus glutinosa. The sequence continues at coordinate 8,326,119 of NC_084896.1, read as the reverse complement.
GAGAGGACGGGAGAGGGGATTTGTAAGCAACTTTAATGAAATAACTAGGGACTTTAGGCCATCCTGTACTACATGCTAAGGGGCAGTTTCTCAAGCACCAAGGACTCCACATAAAAGATTGTAAATGCTATTCCCTCAATCACACAATAGATACAACTTTACTGATGGCACACATTTTAATGAAACAAATATGCTTCCTGAAATGTCCTTACATTCGCAGGAAATGTGCAAAGTGAAAAGGGGTGGGTCAGTTCAAATCATATGGAAAGTTAAATGATTCAATGCTTTTTCTTTTTTGATGAATAATAATAATATTTATTGAAAAATAAATATTCAATGCTTTCACTTTCAAAACTTTTCATGTATCTAGGGGAACACAACCTTTATTATTGGACAGAGGGAGTAGCAGTTAGTTGATTAGATGAGCTTCAAAAGCTTTTGGACCACTAAAAATACTCTGTTGTCCAAAAGGTCTAGATCAAATTCATCCTAGCTTTTGCACGTTGCACCCAACTTCTTTTTTTTTTTCAAAGATCCATTCTATGCCAACCACATGGTGAAAGGGGGAAAGAAGGGTGCTTGTAAAGTCACAGTATTTGAATTCAAAATCTTATAACACAAAGATTCACAAGCCCTAAGGCCAAGTGGTACCTAATCCCCTTTGATGAGCAGGAGGCAGTGAAAACAACCAGAGCGGTGGAAGGGATTTGGGATTGACCTTGCATATATAAATGTGTGTGCATCTATGCATGCATGTGTGTGTGTGTGTGTGTGTGTGTAAAACTTAAACAATCAAAACGGTTGCGTGCTGACATAACATAGAAAACAATGTATAACACAACATAGATCAAGGACATTCGTACTATTTAGCAACAAAATGCACCCAAAGCACTAAATAGGGCAGGGCAAAAACTGACAGAAAAAACTGTCAGTTTCCGACAATCAGCAGGTTAGCGGGGTATGAAGAAGAAAAAGAAAAAGAAAAAAAAGAAACCATCAGGGCAGGTGTTGATGGTGGATGTCGGAAACCAGACCCAACCGACAGTGTCCCATATATATATACATTCTTAATTTTAGGGTTTTATTGCCTACCTCTTCTCTACTTAGAAATGCAACATCTGGCTAAAACTGACCAGCCAACCAAAGATCGACTAACACCTGTCAGTGTTGGTGTGGTTTAACAGTTGTGCACCAACCGATCAATTTGGGGGGTGAGTTGCAACAACCAACACTTCTCAGTTTGGCTGTTGAAATAGCCGGAAACCAACCCAAGGAGGTCAGTGTCCAGCCTTACTAAAAAAAAAAGATGCTTGAAAACTGGGTTGGGTCTGGTTTTTGAGAGCCAAAATATTTGTATGAGTTGTGAGGTAGCTTATCGATGACAATATTCAAAACTAGAGTATTGGAGATAACAACAAACAACAAATGGGTTAGAGACAAACCTATGTGAGGGGTGCCATTCAATTTCACAAGCTTAACATCCCCCCCAAGATCTTGTAAACGTTGCGCGAAGTTGCAGATAATATCGTACGGTGCAAGGTCATCATTTTCTGAGCATATAATGAGAAAAGGAGCACCCAAGTTCTACCAAACAGGGAAAGAAATGTTTGATTAACAGATGAAAATGAATTAAATACAACTTCAATGGCTAAAGGCAAGATAATAACTTACAACAGAGGAGTACAAAGCCTGCCAATACTCAACACGTTGGGATTCAAACCTAGTAAGATATAATGCATCCAGACCAGAAGCAACACCTTTTGCCACCCAAGAAACAAGTTTCGATGAACCGGGCATTTTAAGAATGGAGGGGTGTAGTGCGAATCGAGTACCCAAATCACTTGTAAAATCTACTGGACTAGAATCATAGATGTGTCCAGAAACACAATTTCTGACCAACTGATATTCACCCTTCAACAACCCAAAATAGAAAACAAGTGAGAGAGAGAGAGAGATTAATGAATGAAGTTATTTAAGTAGACATTGTAAATGAAAAACACAACTTATAGCTAGCATGGTTAGAGGCCGCTCAATAAACAAAATGTCTAAATGTTTTCCTTTGGGTCATTTGAAAGTTATCCAACTCTGAAAGTTTAAACTACAACCAAAGAAACAAACATACCCCATACAGCTCACCACCACGTGTTCCGTCAATAATCTGCACAATGAATGGTGGATTTATTGCCATGGCCTTATTGAATAAAAGTAATCAACAATTTAAAGCCCAGCAGAGCTTATATTGACTTACACTTCTCTGCACCAAATAGAAAATTGGATGTCTATTATTTCACAAAATTTACCTGAAAAAGCTTGTACATGCAAGCCTTTGGACCACCAGAAAAAGCTACAAAGACTACAGGACATGGCTTAATCCTTAGCTCCTGCACACCCAAAAGCGACAAGGATTTTGCAAGTGTCAAATGTAAACCAAATTTAAAGCTATAAAGTTTCCGAATCATCTCAAATAATTTACAGAAGTTGTCTGGTCTTGGATCCACATGATATTTGAAGTTGATGTGGGTTTTGATTCAACTCAATTTTTTTTACCAATATGGCAATCAACCCCAATCATGAATTCTGCATCAGATTAAAGCTCTACACTATTGACAAAAATTTCAACCGAAATATTTCAAAATACATCTGAAATCTGCAAACTAAATATTAAACTGACCTGAACAAGCTCATCGAGAACAACATATGCTAATGAGAAGGCCCTCTGAGGATAAAATCTGCACAAACATTATCATTTGGAAAAGAAAAGACATTCTCGTTCAAAATGCAGCGATCACACCACCCAAAGCAAAAAACAAGCAAGAATACCAATCCACTAGAACTCGAGACTGTAATATCATAACCCCCCCCCCCCCCCCCCCCTCCCCCCCCCCCCAAAGTATGTCCAAATTGGACCTAATAAGAACTGCAGTGAGGTAATTAGTGCTACTAGTCGCAGCCATGGAAGTGGCCTTAAGTTCGTGAGCCTAAATCATAATTTTTCTCTCATTTTCCCAGCAACCAAACGGAGCGAACGAAATGAAGAACTTACGCGCTGAGAAAATCGGCATGAGACACGAGGCAATTCCATCCGAGGGACGCGTACAAGTCCACGTAGCTCTTCAAGTGCCGCTCCTGAATCGAAGCCCAAGCGAAGATCACCGCGATTCCTTTTGACTCAGCTCCCTCCTTTCTTCCCCAATATATATCACCTCCACCTCCACCTCCACCTCTACCACCACCCCACATAGCTTCTTCTTCAGTAACGAGCACAGAAATCGAGTAGGTCTTTCCTGCAAAATTCAAAACTTTGGGGAATTAGGGTTTTGGGGATTTGTTGTGGGTTAGTTTGAGCCACTCGTGTCGTGTGGGTGAGTACTGCAAAATCTGGGATCCTAATGGCTGCCTCGATGGTCGTGGTGGTAGCAAAAGGGGTGAGGGCTCCACGTCAGATCCTACGGACCTCGCGCATTTTAGGAAGGATAAGCCCGTATTCTTCACCCGGTGGGGGCCACTTTCAGCTTGTCGGATTAGAAGACGTTCTCTGCCAGGAAATCGACCCCTTGTTCGGATTATCTCGCCCCTCCTTTAGAAACGGACAAAAAGATAAACGTCACAAATAATATAAAATTGACATGTATTTTTTAAACATAAAAAATTTATATATATTTTTTATTAATATTATTAAAAAAACATATAAGAAATACACGCTATTAAAATAACATATATTTTTTATATGTCAAGAAACGAAAAAGAAATTATATTTGACCGCCATGATATAATTATTGACCATTTTATTTTGTTAAAAAAATATAAAATCATGTAAATAGGTGGGTTCCCATTTTGTATTTTTTTTACAAAAAAAGTAAATATATAAATAATAAATAATAAAAAAAAAACAAAAATAATCAATAGCAATATCACGTGGTACGGTGGTAGTCGAATCCTATTTCTCAATCCGCAAAAGGATAAAAATACAAAGGTACAATCAAAAACAAAAAAGAAAAAGGATTTGACGTAATTTGATTGCTATATTTAGGTTTTTAATTCTATACATATAATTTTTTTTTTTGGATATTTAATTGTTTAAATAAATTATTTGTATCTATTTATTATTATAAAAAATTAGGGTTAAATACCTCAGAGGTACCTGAGTTTTAAATGTTTTTAAATTTAGTACCTCAGTTTCATTTCGTATCACAGGTAGTACCTGAATTTGGAAGAAAAAAACTCTAGGTAGTACCTGTCAGATTTCTCGTCTAAATTTCAACTTCTCGCCACGTGTCAACTGCTGAGGTTGACACGTGGCACCACATAAAAAAAAAATTAAAAATTAAAAATTACAAAATTAAAAAAATGATTAAAATTAAAAAAAAAAAAAAAAAAAAAAAAGAGGGGTGGCTGAGCCACCCCCCTTGGCCACCCCCATTTTGGCCAAGGAGGTGGCCCAGCCACCCCCTTGGCCGGTCTGGGGTCGTTCGGCCACCCCACAGTTGAAAAAAAAAAAAAAAAAAAAATTTGAAGGGTTTTGGCCCTAGGGGGTGGCCGAACCACCCCCTAGGCCCACGGGGGTGGTTCGGCCACCCCCAGTCCGGCCGGTCTGGGGGTGGTTCGCCCTAGGGGGTGGTTCGGCCACCCCAGACCGGCCAGACCGGCCAAGGGGGTGGCTCAGCCACCCCTCTTCTTTTTTTTTTTTCTTTTTTTTTTAATTTTAATCATTTTTTTTATTTTGTAATTTTTAATTTTTAATTTTTTTTTATGTGGTGCCACGTGTCAACCTCAACGGTTGACACGTGGCGAGAAGTTGAAATTTGGACAAGAAATCTGACAGGTACTACCTAGGGTTTTTTTCTTCCAAATTCAGGTACTACCTGTGATACGAAATGAAACTGAGGTACTAAATTTAAAAACACGTAAAACTCAAGTACCTCTTGGGTATTTAACCCAAAAAATTATTAATAAAATTAATCACATAAAAATAACGTGTTTGTAAGAGTATTACAATTTTTATTATAAGTCCTATACAACTTGCCACTTCACCAATTAAACATTTAGATTTGATTTTGGTTGCCACTATACACATTATTTTGTTAGTCCACGTAATACTTATCATGTCAGCTGCTAAATAATAAAAATTGATTGTGGCAATGTGATAGTGCCATATGGTCTGACATGTTTGTTTGTAAAAGGTTATAGTAAGATGTAATATTGCAGGCATTTTCCACAAGTAATTTGAAACCATCAAAAGGTGTAATTGAAGAAGGAAAACGCCTGGAGAAGTGGAGAACTGCTATTCCTGAATATACGTCTTACAAATTCAATGATGGATTTAAAAAAAAATATGAATGGAGATGGATGAGAGAATGCCAAGAGATTGAGGAATAACATTCTCAAATACTTATGGTAATACAACTTTTACTACAATCTTTTTATAAATTGATGTAACAATCTATAATTGATAAAATGATTAAGGGTGTGTTTGAGATTGTGATTTCGTAGATAATAAGTACAATTTTAAACCAAATCGTAGAACATAAATCGTTTGGGAATTGCATTTTTAAAAATTGCGATTTGAAAACGCAGAAAATCTGCTTTTTCAAATCCCAGGTAAGATGGTGTTTTTCTAAAAACACATAATTTTAAATGCTAATTTGTGATTTTAAAGGCTAAAATATGATTTTGTTAAACGCTTAACTGCGTTTTTAAAAATAATGATTTTAAAATAGGTTTCAAATAGCATATTTTAAAATCGTTATTTTAAATCGCACTTTTTAAAATCGCAAATTCAAACAGACCCTAAAGTGTGTGGTTGATAAGTCAAATACTAAATAATTAAATTGACAAGTCAAATTTTTTTTTTAATCATTTCACTAATTATGAATTGTCGAATTAATTTATAAAGTATTTATAGTAAAAACTCTAATATCCTTAACTACACTTATCCAATAAAAATGTGGATGAGCGAATATATGGGATCACGTGTACCTCGTATAATTAATTACATTGATGATTTGAAAAAATAAAATAAAATGATATGATGGTTGATTAGATTAATTAGTCAAATTAAGCGATAAATAAAGCTATTTGACGCCGTAATGAGTTGGAATGGTTGGTATGAGTTCCTATTAGTCAAAAGCCAAGTTAGCTGAGTAGGATACTCACGGACCAAGTTTAAGCAAATCTAACCTCAGATTTGTTGTTACGCTGGTAATTATTGAAGCAATGCATAGTTATTGCTTAAACGTATATTTATAGAGGAGGGTTGGTTGGATTTGTGAGTTTAAAAGGCATTATTTTTTTTTAAAGAAAAAATATGATTTTTAAAAATATAGTTAAGCGTTTGCTAAAATTATAATTTGACCTATAAAATTACAGTTTAGCATTTAAAATTGTGCGATTTCAGAAAAAGCACCACATTACCTGCGATTCTGCTGATTGAAATGTTTTTTTGAAAACGCATATTTTTTACGTTTTCAAATCGCAATTTTTTAAAAACGTAATCCTAATCGATAATTTTTTTACAATTTGTTTTAAAATCGCATTTTCTGTCTACGAAATCGTAATACCAAACGCACTATGAGAGTAATATTACTCTTCACACCAAAATTTTAAACCAGTTTCATACTAGTTGACATAGCGGGTTTAAGTGGTTTCTCATGTCAATCACTTAAAACCCGTCACATTAGTAAAAAATGTCAATCACTTAAAACCCGTCACATTAGTAAAAATCTAATGTAAGGAATAACATTACGACTAGAAACCATATTTTTTAAAATATGTTTATCCAATCAATCTTTTAATTGAAATTGATTGGGACTGACACGCCAGCATTATGAAATAAAATATGGAGAAATGATCCCTACACTCATTTCTTACAACAGCCCCACAACAAGCTGAGGTGGCTGGTAATATTTTATTATTATTTTGTTTTGTTTTCATTTCTTTTTGTAAAAAAATAATAAAATATTACTAGCCACGTCAACTTGTTATGGGGCTGTTGTGAGAAATGAATGTATGGATCATTTCTCTAAAATAAGATATATATCTATAATTTGGAAAGACCACGCTATCTTTATTTTTATTTTATTTTTTCTCCCAACATTGACTGATTCCTTTTTTTTTTAATTGGGCTCTTGATAGTTTCTATCCTTCCGTCCCAACCCGTCCTTGTTTGGGCCCACGAAAGAATTCAGTCTTCAGGCCCATATCAGGGCTCTGATCCAAACGGACAAATATTTAGCAATATGAGCTTAGGTGCTCTGTCTTCGGCCCTATTCAGAAGGATGCCCTTGCCTCTAAGCGGCTGCTGATTTTCTTCCCATACCCCTTTTTTTTCTTTTTTTCTTTTTTTTTTTTCCTTATATTGAAAGGATATTGTCCCTCTTGGCTTTGAATGATTTTGAACCTCTTTGATCAATCGTTGAAATTGATTAAATTATCTCCAAATTCATTTTAAGTGAAAGAGAGAGAAATCATTTTATGGTTCAGATTAAATTTTACAGCATCTGACAGTATATATAGTACTACGTATGTCATTTAAAACTTTTAAATAACGTGACAACATAAGTAATGTATATACTCTTAAATATTGTGAAATTTAATCTGTACCATGAAATGGTTCCTATCCAATTCATTTGTACTTGTTGTAATTATTATTACTATATTTTTGTGTGAACTGACATAGTCATTTATTTATTTTGAGCCCATAAATGGATTGGGCCAATTTTAATAGTTATTTGAGAAAGCTTATACTCTCACCCTATATAAAAGTGGAGTTGACCCATCAGATTTTATTATGTAAATGAATGAGATTTTATGACTGAAGAACTAGTTTTCTCTACACACAAAAACACAGGTTGCTTTTGCACTTAAGGCATCAACTGGTGTACACCAACGGTAGCAAGCGGCAAGAAACAAAAAAGAAAGTTCATCATCGATGAACGGAGTTATGTGTTATCTCTCTCACAATTAATTTATACATGCTATGAATTAGAGCATAACTTTTTTGATTAATTCTAACACATGTTTTGTATTATTAAAAGAAGAAAAAAAGAAAACTATATATCTTATAGTTTGGAAAAATATAAAACTAATTTCTTTTCTTCTTCTTGTTAACACTATTGATAGAATAGGATCAGGATCACCTTAAATTTTTTTGAAATTTGTTAAACCCTGGTCGTACTTTGGATATGACAAATTGAAACATGCCAGCTGTCAGGTATTTAAATGTTTTTCCTCCCAAAACAAAATGCTTATTCTTCCTAATGCCAACTGTTTCTGAAAAAAATAATAATAATAATAATTGTTTTTTTATCAATTAATAATTTCTACAGCAAAGAAAAAAAAATAAACCAGTTAAAAGAGAGTTTCGGCCACCACAAGAGATGTAAGTATTCTGGTCCTCTCTTTTCTAACCGACACAAATTAAACAAAGGGTCAAGCTTCGAAACAATCCCTCCTCACAAATTGTTACGTGTGGGAGAATAGAAGCTGGGTTAGAGTTGCAGTAGTAGTTAAGTAATGTTTTTTTTGCATAATTTTTATATAATTTTTTTGTACAATTTTAATTATTTTATTTTTTATTTTTATAATTAACCATTACATTTGTTTTCCTACATGTTAGCCTTAAATATTCAATGGTTGATCTTAAAAAAAAAAAAAGTTATTAGAATTGTGTAAGACTTAATTAAGTACTGATTCACCACCACCTTAAGATACAACTTTTCACCACTTTGTGGCAAAGTGGTCCCTTACTACTTTTTAAGTATTTTTATTTTTTAAAAATAAATTAAGGTGAGAGACTACCTTGCCACATAGATAAGGTGGCGAAAAGTTATATGTTTGGGTGGTGTCGAATCATTACTCAAATATAAAAGATTAAAAATAAGTATAATTTAATTTGATTACTATCAATTAGGTACAATTAATCCTATTAAAATTTAATAATGATCAATCGCAAACTCAATGGTGATTTTAAAAGACATTATTTGTATAGGAAGACAAGTGACAAAAGAGTGACTTATATCATTACTCGTGTGAGAAGTGAGTGATTTTAAAAGTCTCTCATGTGTCACTTTTATGACCCTCTAAAATTAATGTGGCTTTTAAAATTACTGTTTGATCAAAATTCAATAGTGATCAATAACAAACTCAATAATAAAATTACCGTTTGATCAAAATACTATATTCATTACACCATTATACGGTGACAGTAAAAATTATCATTAGATACTACATCGTATTTTTATTTGTCATTTTATTTTATAATAATTTTTACTGTCAGGTAAGACTGTCGACACCCGAGAATATGCATGTGCAGTACTCCACAAAATAAATATACACCGTAAATATTCGCTGACATACGTACAATATATAATCAATTTCGTAAAGAGAGACACCAGAACCGAAACCTAAATATTATTAATTAATTAACTCCTCCATGAAATAAGCAAACATTCTATCCCCACCTCTCTTTCACCTCTCTCTGAAATAAATAATAACCGGCAACAGATCCAAAGCTAGCTAGCCAGCCAACTACAGGAGACCAGCAGACCACCGCACCACCGCTGCACGTGCATCCAGCCGGCAGCCCTCTCCCTTGTTTTTTTTACTTCCCTTTATTTATTTATTTATTTTTTCTTACTTTAAAAAGGTAGGAACTAGAAGGCTCCAATCCCGGCACCCCCACATGCTATACCCTAGTATAGGACTGCTTTGCTTCCATTTTTGTCACCCATGTATCTTTTGCTTTTGTTTCTGACAATACCCTCTGCCACCCATTCACTATCCCCATGCTCACTCATTCAGGAGAGACCTAAACTACTGGTCTCTTTCAATAAATTTTACACAGTTCGATTATCTTTTCGAACATATATATCATTAGCCTAAATTGCTATCAATTTGGACGGGTAATTGTTGCTCTTAGCTTACAACCAATAATTTTTAGTGTCCTCTCCCACCCATTTGCTATCCTCGATGCTCACTCATTTCGAAGAGACCCGATCTACCTCTTTAAATAAATTTTAAATCGTTTGACTATTTATTCAGACATATATATTATTAGTTTAAATTGCTAGCAATTCGAACAGGTAATTATTGCTTCTAATTAACTTATGAGTTATGCCCAATAATTTTTGGTGTCTTCCCTTCTTTGACAAGGTGTTACATTAATCTTTTTCTTGTTCTTTTTGTTAATCAGCAATCATTTTCTCGTTCAATATCTTCTATCACACCCTTTGATATCCCATGCTCACTCATAATTCATGAGGGATTTGATTTACCTGTTCAAATAAATTTTTTAGAGTATCCGACCATATATCAGCATATTATCAGTTCAAATTACTATCAATGCGAACAGATAATTATTGCTTCTAGCTTATGACCAATAATTTTTTTGGTGCCCACCCTTCCCTCACAAGGTGTTACATGCATGATCAATCATTTTCCTACTCTTTTTGTTAGCAATCCTTTTCCCATTCAATACCATTTGTCACAATCCCTTACTATCGATCCCATGCTCAATCATTTAGGAGAGACTGATCCACATGTTTAAATAAATTTTAAACTGTTCGACTATTTATTCAGACATATATATTATCAATCTACATTGCTAGCAATTTAGACATGTAATAATTGTTGGTTCCGGCCCATCCTTCACAATTAGGTGTTACGTTAACGTTGTCAATCCTTTTCCTATCCTTTTTGTTGGCAATCCTTTTCCTGTTCTTAAAAGAAATGAAAGAAAGCTACTTTGTCTACTTGCTCAAACGGCTACCACTCATATGTAAAAGAGAGCTTCATATCCTTTCTGTAAAGTGGGTTTCTCAACTGTGAAAATGGGAGCTGCACTCTGCGGCTGCGTGCTCTAAGAGAACAATGGCGGCCCACCATGCATGTCAACATCTCAACGCAAATTATTAGGAGGGATCACATTCACAACTTGATTTTAATCAACTATTATTTGTCGTCAAAGTTAATTGACAAATAATTATTAATCCACAACTAGGCATTCACAAAAGATAGCAACTTCATTAGTATTCGAGGGTGTGAGTGAGTCTTCTTCTTCTTCTTCTTCTTCCTTCTTTCTTTCTTTCTTCTTCTTCTTCTTCTTCTTCTTTTTTTTGGGTAATTGATTGGGAAAATAGTTACAGAAGAGGATTATTTTCACTCTTGATTCGAAAGGAAGAGGAAATGGATGATCCTAAAAACGAAAAAAATGAGATGAACTTCCCAACAACAAATTCAAAATAAACTAAAACGGTGCAGAAATAATTGCAAATAATAGAAAATGGGTTAAACAAGTGACCCGCTAAACTTTGTTCTTACGAAAAATACGTTTTGATGGAGGAACGAAACTAGAAAGTTAATTTTAAGGGTCCAGTAAAAAAATTTGAGGGGCAAAAGTAATAATACATGACCTCAAATGTGTTTTTTTTTTTTTTTTTTCAAAAAAATAAAAATAAAAATAAAATAAAATAAAATAAAAGCTAAAAGAAAGGAATTTTTAACAATTTTTTTTTTTTTTTCTCACACCAGCCCCCTCTACCTCCGTCACCGGATCGGATCTCCTATGGAAAAATATGCATAATCTATGAGAGGAAGGAGAGATCTCGATCTCGTAATTAGATGATCGATGGCTTGTGTAATTGGAGAAAGAGGTACTGTTTGGTAAATTGATCAGAGATGTATCTACAATATATCTATCGTGACATTTATGAAATCATGTTTGTTATGGGCTAATTACAAGAATAAACCTTCCACCTACCAAAAAATTAAATAATTAATTAAAAAAATATTTAAATAGAATAGAGAAAGATTTAGAGAATTAGATGTGTGATGATTTTCAAAAGTGATTAATTAAAATAAAACAGCATATTTTTTAATTAAATTTTAGCTAAAGAATAGCTAGTTCGATCACTATGAATGTTCTTTAAGAGTGCATTTGACATTCCGGTTTCGTAAACTAAAAGTGCGATTTTAAACCAAATCGTAAAAAAATGTATCGTTCGTAAATGCGTTTTCAAAACTTGCGAATTGAAAAAGTAAAAAAAATCTGTCTTTTTAAATTTTAAGCAAAAAGAGTGTGTTTTTAAAAATGTACGATTTTAAAGGTTAAACTACAATTTTATTAAAGGATTAACTACGTTTCAAATCACAATTTTTAAATCGAATGTTTTGAATTCTAAGCTTACTTGCCAAGCCCCTCTTTTTGTTGTATGCTAAAAACTTCAATAATAGAGAGCAATCTGTCGGGCATTATTCGCAGACTCAAAGAAACGATAGCTGTAAGAGCTGTGTGGTTGTTTTATTTAGATGGGAATATTGGAACTACAGCATGGTCCCAACAATTATTAGAATCATATTCTTTTATTGAAAGTCCAAAAACAGGCTTGGATCATAGTGAAAAAAGAAAAAACAAGGATAAGAAAGTAGCTGCAAAAAGAGGCAGCTGGGAGCCTGAAAAGGAACCTTAACACAGCCAAAACAAGCCCAAACAAAAAACACTTTTCATACGTCATTCATCAATGCACGCACCCCTTTCAAAACACACAAAGAAAAAGAATTAAAATACAAATACAAATCACTGTCTGTACTGCCGTATCAGTGAAATTCTGGAAATGTCTTTCTTTTTTTTTTTTAATTTTCTTTTATACATGAAATTTTGTTTCATTCCAAAAGGGAGGTTAGTTTGCAGAGACAGAAGCTTCTTTTAGTAGTACAAAGCTTTGTTCTTTTTACATAGTAATAGTAGCAGTACTAGTAGAGAAAGAAAAGGCTGTACAATAAACCAAGAAAAACACCTTCCTAAATTTTCTAAACAAAAGAACAGTCAAAAGTCGCATGCAAACTCTCTATGCTACCCACTGTCACTTTAGCATCTCTCTCTCTTTCCCCTAATTCATGGCTTCAAACGAATCCACTGGTACCGACCCTCCAAGGGCACATCCTTCGCAATGTCATAGTTGTACCTGAAGGAAAAGGGTAAAGTTTGTTAGTCAGTTAGGGTTCGATTCCCCATCCACTAAAATGCGCATGTAGAGCGTAACCGCTTATCCTGCGCACTCATACACACGCGCGCGCACAGAAACAATACTCACTTCTCGGCGAACCGCTTTTGCTCGTACTTCTCAGCCATTGCGAAGAACTCCTCGATCTCCGCCTTCGGTGGAGTCTTCGCCGCCAGCGAGTCCATTTCGTTTGAGTCTCCGCAGAGCTCGCTCGACGGCGTCGTCTCTCTGCTGCGTAGAAGAGGAATATGAAAGAAACGAACCGTCACGAAACGTTTCGTTTTGAATTCATGCAATTTGAGAGAGAGAGAGAGAGAGAGAGAGAGAGAGAGGAATTATAATATACCTGAATTTGCTCTTGATGTACGTTGAGTCTACGGTTTCGGAACTCTTGGCCTGCAATGATACATTCAAGAAGCGTGAATAAATTTGAAATTTAAAGTGTGTTACTATTTATTACGAGCAATTAAAGTCGGTGGAACCGAAAATTGCGAAAAATACCGGTGAAACCTGGTTTGGTTGCTGAGAAAATACAGGGAAAGGAATGTAAACAAGAAATTCTACTCAACTAACCCTAAATTCAACAATTTCAATTACTTGTGTGAAGCTCGTCATTTTTCTTGGTAGAAAAAGCGAAAAAAAAAAAGGCTCAAAGCTTAGTTCTCTTTCCCTTTCCCCCGTTTTCTCATCAACCACGCGCGGGGTAACAGAAACAAATTCGAACCGAATGGAACCATACTGTAAATTGAGAAATTCAAACTCGAAATTCACCTCCAGATCTAAGCGCCTCAAGTTGTCCCTCATGACCTCGCTCGACTCATTGCTGGAGCAACAAGACGACGGGAACTGGTCCGTACAAAAACTCGAGCACAAGTCACCGGCGTTCATTCCGCCGGAATCCATGCACAAACGCTGGTTCTCTAGCTCGACATTTGGCGAAGCAAAACCAACAACTCTCCTCCTCTTCGCCACCGCCGCGCCTGTGCTTGAGCCCTCCACCACAGCATTCCGCTTACAGTTTCTCACACAATCCCCCTGCATTATCTCTCTCCTCTCTACCACCGTTTTCTCTGACTTTTACAAGTAGTATTCCTTTTTCCTATTCCTTCTAGTTTTGCTATTTTGGGGGTAGTGAGACTGGAGTGAGAGATCCGAGACGGTATATAAGGGGTGGGGATGGACGGTTGAGATTCGATGCTAAAAAGGGTGGTTTGTGTTTGTTAATTTTGTTACTGTTATTGCCGATTGGTGTGGTCCTGACTCATCAATCGGTGACAGGACGACGCCAACGGTGGAGTGCTGCGGTCCACCACAAGATCTGGGCGGTTGAGGGATCCCATGTGCTTATTTATTTATTATTTTTATTTGATCCTAGGTACTTATGAGTAATGCTACACATCATCCCTTTATCCTCTTTGTCCTCCCAAAATTGGATCAAAATCTAATAGTCATATATCAAAAATTCAATGGTAATTTTAAGAGCCACATCAATTTTAGGGGGACAAAAGAAAGACAAAGGAATGATGTGTAGCATTACTCGGTACTTATTTACTACGGTTACTAGGGCGGTGTACCCTTAGGTGGGCAGTTATTAGCTCAAAACCGCCTCCGTAACCGCATTCAACAAAAGGGCGATTTTGAGTTACTATCCTCCCGTCTAGGATGGGTGGATGCTGCCAGTCACCGCCCATGGGCCGGCAAATTTTTGGGGCCATCAGCTCAGACACATCCACGTATTGTGTACAGGTTTTTTAACATATACAATACAAAGCCGCTCCTTCACAATTTTATTTTTATTTTCTCATTTTCTCACCAACCATGCGGACAAAAGGAAGCCCAACGAGAGGCTAGAGCAATAGAAAGTACCATCTTTGAGGGGGGTCAAGCACTCGTAGGAGATCTCGAACTAAAAGGAGGTGAGAAACGATGCTAGTCTAGATTACTGCGATGTGCCAGTGATCATAGGTTGCAGTGAGAGGGGGAGCTGTGGTGAGAGGGGGAGGGGCATATAAGGGTAGCGATTCGGGAGGCGAGGATTTTGAGGCACATGCCAGCGATTCGACAGAGCTTGAAGGCGGAGAAGCCGAGGGAAGTCATGTAATCGACAATTGATTTGATGTCGGAGAGAGGGGCGAAGAGGATTCGAGGGTAGTGGTTGATGAGGGAGATGAACTTAGGGTTGTTTTGTTCGAATGAAATGAAATGAAATAATATTCTAATATTGTAACGCTCTCGGATTTAATTAACTTGTAATTAACTCGGTGCACCTCCTTGAACTCATTTCCCGAGTAAACAAGTTCTAAGGATATTAGGACCTCATCAAAGAGCAAACTGTAGACGACTGAATCATTATATAATAAGATAGCTATCATTATACCACAACCCAATAATAATAACATGAGCAATTATTAAAACATCATAATATAATTTAACATAGATAACATCAAGTGTCTCGGTCTAAGATCGGCCATCGAGTCAAATATCTAAAACATTCTCTAAAATAATATCTCAAGAATTATACATTGAATAATTAATGTCCTTAAAGGTTAACTCAGAATTAGGAATAAGCTCACAGTCTGGTTCATTGAGGCCTACAGAGAACCATTCTTTCATGGTAGTGTTGCATTGGATACAATACATGATCATCAAAACCCTATGAATTTGTCATGAATTCCCTTATGCTCTAACTATAGTAATCGAACAAACTAGGGCCCAATTCCACAAATACCATTCTCGCTAAATCCTCCAAGGCTTTCGAAAACAAGGGTCTCATCATCTAAAAGCCATATAATGGTAAGCCCTTGGCTATCATCTGTACATGGTGGGTCACCTATAAAACCATTTGATTTAAGGCTAAATATAAAAGTAAATCTTTTTGACTATAAGATTAACCTATATAATAGTAGCTCATGACCATTATCTCGTTAAACATTGTACGATGTCATACGATACAATTATTCACAGTCTTTTACATGCATACACTTACAAAACTTATATATTTCTTCATTTCATTATTCATCACTCATTTTCACAAAGTAGTAGAGTTCACATTATTTTAAAATGTATTTCATGTGAGTTGTAAGCATGTATGTTTGATACGTAAACTAATCATGTTATGAAAGAATTGAAATAACAAGAATCCGTTTTGAGTTTTACTCACCTGGGTCAGAAGGCTCTTCCAAATAAATTTCTAGAGTCTCCTCACCCTCAAAATCTAAGAAACGGTCTACCATTAGTCTCTAATCTTATTCTAAGATTGTTCTAAATCCTAAATAGGCATTTTGTCAAAGTATTGAACGTTCGGTTGGTCTGGCAGAGTCCTATTTCTAAAAAGGTCCTAGCTTTATCCATCCTAACACGATTCTAAGATTTGATTACACTTCTTAATAATATTTTAAGCCCAATATAACTTTCATACATATACATGCTCATCCATCATCATCTAATATCTAACCCATCATTAATCCTACCATAAAGCAACATCAAAACATATTAGATCTTCATTAATCTCTTTCTAAACAGTAGGTAAACCATAATGAACAACAAGATATCACATGCTTAACAAAAACTACAATCAAAATGCCCAATAATCAACATTAAACTTCGAGAAAAATGCATTTTATCTCTAAAAGTTTGATAACTTTTTCACTTTTGCCTCCAATGTTTAAAAAGTGGCAAAATACCCCAACAAAGTTTCTGAAACTTTCAATGTAAGCACTCCGTTGGCCATTTTTGTCTTTTTTTTTTACGGAAAATGGCTCACGTGCTCCGCATGTACATTTTTGGGTACAAAATTTACAAAACTGCACCACATACACGTGTTAATTCCCAAAATGAACTCATTAAAAAAAAAAAAAAAAAGAAGAAGAAGAAGAAGAAGAGAGAAAAAACAAAAAACAAAAAGAAAAAAGAAAAAAAAAGGGTGGCAACATTTGGCCCCTTGGGGGTGGCCGAACCATCCCCTTGGACTGTGGGGGTAGATCGGCCACCCCCATTTGGCTCCTTGGGGGTGCCCGAGCCACCCTTATGGGCTGTGCTTACATTGGAAATTTCGAAAACTTTGTTGGGGTACATTGTCACTTTTTAAACATCAGAGGTAAAAGTGAAAAAGTTGTCAAACTTTGGATGGTCAAAATGTATTTTTCCCTTAAACTTCTAAGATTCGTCTTAAAAACCTTAAACAACAAACACGTTAACTAAATACATACACAAATCACACAAATCTCGAAATAGTAAATCTATGTACCAATAATGAGTGGAAACTTCAAGAAATTTAAAGAGAAGAGTGTAAGATCTTAACTTTAAAGCTTTCTCTAAGTCATTTTGCTCCAAACACACTCCCTCCTAGGGGTGTACATGCGGATGCGATTATTTGCAATATCCGCACCCGCAACTGCAAAATGCGAACATCACTTTTATATATCCTCATTATATTTTTACTAACTGCATCTGCGCGGTTATTGCAGTTATTAAAAATTCAAATCTTTCACATTTCCTTCAATTTCTCTCTCTCTCTCTCTCTCTCTCTCTCTCTCTCTCTCTCTCTCTCTCTCTCTCTCTCTCTCTCTCTCTCTCTCTCTCTCTCTCTCTCTCTCTCTCTCTCTCTCTCTCTCTCTCTCTCTCTGTGTAGATGCTATTGGGTCATGTATGAAAGTTGGGACCGCACACAATAAAATCATAGCCCAAAACAACCTTTAAATAGCCCAAAAATTTGATATTTTTGCATTTGAGGCAAGATCAAACGCTCCATGTTTGTCCTCGGATGTTCAGAGTTGACTTTTTAGCAGTTGATTGCATCACACTGTATTTAATAAAACATGCATAACTTTTGCTACAAGTCTCAAAATTTCACGTTTGACCCCATTTCGGAAAGATTTTTTTCGAGACACACGTCATGGTAACCTTTTCAAAGTTTTTGAGTGTTTTCTTGGGATTCAAAAATCCAATGTTTTCCCTCTTAAAATTGTTTCCAGTGCTTTTCCGCACTTTAAAAATCCTACCTTAACCTTCGCACCATCACTTTGAGGGGGGCTGGTAATGTGAATAATGCAGGTGACACCGATATAGGAACATAATCAGTAGCAATAGTAAATTGTGCTAGATATTGTACAAGACATGCAATAACAGATATTGAAGATCATATGGAAAGGCCTATGACTGCAAGTTCAGCAAGTCAAGATGGAAAAAGATTAGCTATATCAGGAAACATATATGCTGCAATATCAACTCGTGATATCAAACATGACCTCCAACACAAGCGTGATTCCAAGAGAAGCAAACATGACCTCCAACACAAGCGTGATTCCAAGAGAAGCATGACCTCAAAGATAAGATCAGATGGAAAAGGAAAGTATCAATGCAAAGAATCTTAGAGTAGACTAGGGAAGATCGTACAAGGAATATGAGCATCACACAAAGAAAAGATTTCTACCATTACTGTGATTGACACTACAAAAAAAAGGACAATTATGGATGGTTTTTTCTAGACGGTTTCTAAAACCGTCTAGAATTAAACTCTTATAGACGATTTTTTAAAAACCGTATGTAAATAAATAAATATGGACGGTTTGAGTAAACTGTCCATAAATTTACAGACGTTTTAAAAAAACCGTCCGGAGATGTAAATTTCCAGATGGTTTTGATAAAACCGTCTCTAAATTTGTAGACGGTTTGGAACAAATCGTCTGGAAATTTACATTTTTGGACAGTTTGTTTCAAACCGTTTGGAATTATTAATATTAATGATATTAATATATATATATAAACAAAAATCCAGACAGAAATCGCATGGATAAAAAAAAAAAAGAAGAAGAAGAAGAAGAAGAAGAAGAAGAAGAAGAAGAAATTATTAATTATGGACGGTTTGAAAAAAACTGTCCAAAAATGTAAATTCCCAGACGGTTTTGATCAAACCGTCTATAAATTTATAGACGATTTAGAACAAACAGCCTGAAAATTTACATTCATTAGTCAAATGACGCGGATCGACACCCTCAGCCGTAGATTGAAGCACTATCGATGGCTTAAACACGTCTAAAGAAACACCCAAAATAGGAGTCATTTTCTTGGTGAAGAAAACACGTTTAAGTGGGGTTCAGAGGGTTCACCAAGCAAAATGATGTGGATTCAGTGGGTTTCAGAGGGTTCACCAAGCAAAGAAGGCGTTTTTCTACATATCTGGTTTTTACAGATTCATGAAGTTCTTCTTTTTTGGGTTCTGGTTTTTCTACAGATCTGGTTTCTTAGATCTGGTTTTTACAGATCTGCTCAACCACCGGTTCGGCCTTGCAGTTTTGGTGTGGTTTTTTAGAGATGGCGGTGGGATTCAAACATGCTAGAGGTGGTGGTGTGGTCCAGGGTGGGTAGTGCTCGGCCCAGATCTAGCAGAAGATTTTCTCTAGGTCTGCACAGATTAATGTTGAACTTTCTGGAATGCTTTTCGGTGAGGACCTTAGGGGCATGACCGGAGATGCCGACGTCGGAGTAGAGGGGCCGTTGGTGAGGACCTCAAGCCCGATCTCGTGGACCTCCGGGATAGGAATTTTTTTTTTTTTGTAGTGTGATATTCCTTTTGTTTTGTTTCCTTTGTTGTAAATCATCACATTCACACTTGTAGTGTATATAATGTCAAGTGCCTCACCATTGTAATTCAAGCCATTTGAATATATCAATATAGATTTTTTTTTTTTTTTGGGATGGTTTATGGTAGTGGTGAATGAGAACCATCAATAAAACGGAAGACATTTTGTCCATGGAGGTAAGGCAACATTATGGCTTTCTTGGAGATATAGTTGTCATGATTAAGTTTTACCGAGACAAAGTGAGAATTTGCGATGAAAGGAGCAGGGGAGGATTTCATCACGAAAGTGACAATGGAATGAGTAATTGTGGGATATGACATGTCGACAATTATCTATTTCAGTTAAGAGTATGAGTCTGTAGCACTACGGTTCAGTGCTTTATGACTATAGGTCTCTATTGACTTAGTTTATTAGAAGTAGGTGTAATACCCCAACTATTAATTAGGGTTAAATAAGCTTTAGTTAATCATAATAAGGTATTAGGATTGGTTAAGAAGGTGAATCTTGATTTTCTGTCCTAGCAGAACGTTCAAGAGATGTCGAATGTTTGATACAATAGTACACTGAACTTTCAAAGCTTACATCACTAACGTTTGATGACATGACATATGTCACTATTCAGGCAACAAATTTTGTGTTAGAAGGTACATTGAACATTCGACCACAGGGAGTCGAACGTTCGATTAAACCTAAAATCGTTGGATAATATAGTACACCAAACGTTTGACAAAAGTAGATCGAACGTTTGACTTTTGGCATAATTGTGTAAGAACAACTCATCATTTTCTTCAGACTTCTAGGCCTATAAATACCCCACCCTCTACGCACCTTCAACCTATTTCCACCCTCTCTTGCTCAGTGTATTCCTTGTGAGTGTGTGTTAGTGCTTTGAAGGAGGAAGAAGCTCTTTTCACCCCAATGAGGTAACCTTCTTTGCCTGGTTCATTTTTGTAGAGTTATCATGTTGTTTACTTATTGCTTTGACAATAACTCTAAGTAGTTTTACATCTTTGCTTGGTTTTGGCCCTAATACTAGCTTAAGGATAGATTAGTGATTTGATGAGGTTTGACGCACCAAGGTCTGCATGGAGAAATTATTGTGGCTTAAGATTCTGTTAGGGATCATATTAAGACATTACGACTTGCCTAGATGTAGTTTTGTGGTTTTTAGGTTTGAAAATGGGATTCTACCCAATATCGAACGTTCGGCCCTTCATTGGACGAACGTTCTATGTTGAAGCCGAATGTTCAACTCTTTTGTTTGAACATGCATGTTTACAACTCATATGAAATACACTTTTGATTACTATGAGATCTATTTTATGAAAATGAGTGATGAATAACAAGACAATGAAAATGATGAATTTATATAAGCATGCATGAAAAAGATGACGAATATTAAATTACATTGTATAACATGGTACATTGGTATGTGTGGGATAACGACTATGGGCTTACTATTATACAGGTTAACATTATGGTCAAGAGACTCATGCTTTTATTATGATAGGCCTTGGATCCTAGGGGTGGGTAAATTATCCGCCTACCGCCTACTGACTGCTTATCGAACCGAATCAAACCGCCATCGACCGCCTACCGACTAATTTCGGTTCGGTAGTCGGTATAAAATTTTATTCCGAAAGTCGGATCGGCAGCCGAACCGAACCGTCTTTTAAGCGGTAACCGAACCAAACCGCATTCTATTCCGACCGATTAACCAAACCGACATAAAACGAAACGACGTCGTTTTAATAAGAACGAAACGTATGATTTTTATTTTTTTTTCCTTTTCTTTTCTTTTCTTTTAAAAAAATCAAAATGACGTCATTCCATTACCCATTTTAATCGAATGTTAACCGATTTAACCAACTTAACCGATCGCCTATTAACCGCCTTACCGAGTAAACCGACCGCCTATTAACCGCTTTACCGAGTAAACCGACCGCATATTAACCGCTTAACCGACTTAACCGACCGCCTATTAACCGCTTAACCGACTTAACCGAAATAAATTCACCGGCTACATTCCGACAAAAGTCGGTTAACCGATCGAATTAACCGACTTAACTGCCTACCGAATCGACGCCCACCCCTATTGGATCTAATGATTGTTTTGTGACCTGCGCACCATGTTTGAATGGGGTCACAATTATGACTTTGCTTATAGCGTGGGCCACTCGAGGTCGGACTTAGTCGGCCTGCTAGTATATGACAGTATGCATATAATATCCAGGGCACCGATGTTGTATTACAGGTCCCTCGTGACAGCGTCAACCCTGTCTAGAAGGGGTTAATATCCTATGACATGATTCTTTTATTATAGCATATACTATATTTATATTGCATTCGTGACCACTTTGTGAAATGATAAATTATAACTGTACATTGTTGCATATGATTTATATTTTAAACATCTAAGTTTACCATATGATAACATGTAAATCATGTGTATATAGCTCACTAAGTTGTGGACTTACACTTGTAGCTTTTCTACCTATAAAACATGTGTTGTTTTATACTTACTTTTGAGTATGATGGCTCTCGTGAGAAGGATGATACGTTTGGAGGACATAGTTAAGATCATTTTTTAGGAGCTAGACCCTGTTTGGTTAAAAGATATGTGATATGGCAATGATAACACTAGTCACAATATGATGGAGATCCTATATTTGATTTACCTCCTTAAAACTAAGCCATGAATCTTTATGTTTATTTATGATTCTTAGACTTGGTTTGTAATATTTAAGCTATATTAAAGACTAGTCTTTTGACCATGATATTTGGAGACTTATCTATATTATGAAGTTTTAATCTTACTCTGGTTGTTTATATTGTGATTGTGGGTTTTAATTGTTATCTTTGTATTTTAAGTGAAAGTCTTCTGTTGTAGACTCTCTTTGGAGATAATGAGATCTCTGTAGTCTATTCTTTATAGAATGAAATTGAGAGACGAACCACGAAGTTAACTACCAGTTAGTTAATTTCACTGGGGCGCCGTTACAGTATGAGTTTATAATTTATCACATAATCGAGATCAAAGTTTATCTTCAAGTCATGGTAAGAATTTATCTTCCAGTAGGGATAGGATTTCATCTCCAAGTTTGTCTTTATATTTTTCTTATTTATACCTGTGATTTATTAATAAAATACAAGCATAATTAATTCTAAACTTGTGTTCGTAAAAAGTCTAGATTCTCTCAAAATCTAAAATGTATGTTCTTTTAAAACCTAACAATCTATTCCTATACGTGTTTAAGAATTATTCGCCCAATATACACTTTGATTTTGAATTCGTGGTATCATCATTCCTGAGATGGTGGGAAGATGACACTATCGTTATAAAGACTAACATTACTACCATCTCTCAGTTCTGATTCTGAGACTGCCAGTAAAGGTTTCCAGTAACAGTGGGGGATGACTGCATCATGGTGGGAAGTAGTGAGGGCAGATGAAATTTAATTACATACAATAATGGGCTTAATTAGATTCACAAATGCCTTCTAATCAACAGGTAAAAGACTTGAATGCTCTGAGCATTAACCAGAAAAGCTGAAAGAGAAACAGTGTCTTGAATGCTAAACTGGTCCCCCTCATCTTTACTGATTTTTTATTTTATTTTTTCATGTCCGTTGTATGTTTTTTGTTGAGCAGATGGGATCAATTTTTAATGGTAGAGAAATGAAACGGCTAAAACCCTTTTTTTTTTTTTTTTCAATTAGAAAAAAATGGTTATATGCATGAGAGGATCCTTACCGCTCTTGATTCGAAAGGATGAGAGAGTGGGGGAACAAAATACTGAAAAAGATATGGGCTTCCCAACAACAGGCTCGAATAGAAAGAAAACAGTGCAAAAATACAAACAAAAATTAAGAAATGGGTCAAGACAGCATGCATGATAAATAAAAACATGTCTTTCTAGAACAAAGCTCACAGTGGTCCTCTCAATTTTCAAAGCATCTCTTCTTTGTCTCAACTTTTAGGATCTCTGAAAGTGTTCAAAAGTGAAGCTTTGCGGCTAAGTGCATGCCGGTGGCATTGGAGATTGAAAAGAATTTTGAAGAAAGTTTTGTTGGCAACATATGCAGCTTTCAATATTTATGATTCTTTGGCCTATTGAGCTTTTTATACAGGGAGGTTACAAAAAGCATTTGAATTGAAACTCAACTATCTTTCTTATTTTATTTAGTATAATCCTATTTATAGAACAAAATGTAGTGGATGAATACAATAGGCCACAAAATAAACAGCTTTAAATTGTCAAACTGTGGTCTCCTCCACAAGGAGTAGGGTGTCATATTTCTTGGCACGCATTTGCACAAATTCTCCATTTGTTGGTGTGTTGAATAATCTCAAAGTAATAAATTTTTTATGTTGGGACTTGGGCCGACAATGCCACTTGACCCACAAAACATACCTACGAAGGCCTAAAAAACTAACCAATAGGTTAAAAAGAGGCTTAAGGACCAAGTCCCACCACGTTAGGCGCAACAGGGATTTCGCTCTAACAAGAATAAATTGTGTATCAAGCCATGTAATCACATTCAAACTCATTATGCCAAATACACTTCTAGAGTAAAGGAGGTTGGGTGCGAAAGTTTGGGCCCACATGAGAAAAAAAAAAACCCACGATCAAGGAAGATAACTAGTTAAACACAAAATACTATAAAATGTAAGTTAGGGCAAGGTAAGAGCGACTTTTGGCTTTAAGCTCAAAACTCATATTTAAAGCATTCTATTACCCTCACAAATTACCATATTGACTTAAACATTGAAGCTATCTCCTACCGGCACTCACCATCAGGCTCTGTTGCTTGCATCTTTTTCGTTTTGCAGGTGTGAACTGATCCGACATTTGATATTAGGAAACTGGTTCCAACACTTTACATCATATATAGCTTAGCCACTTAAACGCATTAGTTCAGATAATAATCTAACTATAATTGGAGATTTTGGTGCATGGTATGATTCGTTTGAGAGCTCCTGTAAGAAGCAGAATGGAGAAAGTGAAAATTGTAGAGAAACAACTCATATTTAATCGAGGGCAAGAAACAAGTAGAACAATGAATGGTGAGAAATGAGCGTAGGTGAAGTTTAAACGCATACCATTATAATATTTCCAATAGAAAAATTGATTCTGCCTATAAATGTGAACAAGGGTTGGAGATGGCTGAGGTGGTCACTAAATGAGAATCGGTTGGGGTGGTATTAGTATAGACGCACAAATGTGGACACAAAACTAACACACCGGGTGGACAACCAAATCTAATACCCGGGTTTATTGTAACAGATAAATGCAAAATTGATCGTTATAGTTTCGGGTTTTAAAAATCTATTCATAATTCACTCGGCTGGCGTGACAGATGACATGTATAGTCTTCTTCTTCTTCTTTTTCTTTTTTTTTTTAAAAAAATTATTTTTATTTTTATTATTTATTATTTTAATGAGAAACGATAGTCATTGCCAGATTAGCATAATAGGGTAAGGATATAGTATTTAGCATTACTCTTTAAAAAGTGATTTAAGACTCGAATAAAAAAATAATAATAATAATAAAAAAAACTTTTAGGTCCTTGCAATTAGAAAAGTTGACAATATCTCATAATTTGTCACATCAGCACAAATTATAATATGACACATGTTACTTACAATAAAAAGTTATTATATATATATATATATATATATATATATAAGACAAAAAAAAAAAACAAAAAATGTAGATAGTTATCGGGCCACCCTCCGTTGTTACTAAAAATAGAAACGATGCTTGAATCGCAACAACCATTTAAGCCCATATTCTCCATTTTCGAGCTGCTGTAACTTCATTGGCTTATGAAATTGGCCAGTGTCCGGTGCTGCGCTGACACCCTTCTTATGGCTTTCATTTTCTAATTTGGATATTTTAAGTAAAAAAAAAAAATGCATGTCAAGTAACTTGTACAAATGTCTGTCAATTTTAATGTCAACCACTAACAGAAGGTGGGGGTGCCAATTGAATGAAATTGTTAATTTGAGATGAGGTGTCGCATGGTAGTTTAGAAGGTTCACGGGGATAAAGGTTCACGGAGCCCTTTTACACATCCCCCTCATCCCCCTTGTCTCCCCCTTTCCCTTAAAAAAAATTGATTTTAAGGGAAAGGGAGAGACAAAGGGGGGATGAGTGGTGCATTTCTAGCATTTCTCTTTTAATAAAAATTAAATTTTTTAAGAAAAATAGGGTGATGAGAGGGGATGAGTGGTGCATCTTTAGCATTTTCCTATTCGCAAAGTGTAGGAAAATCAGAAATGCCTGAAAGATGTTTGATGGAGTGCTTGAGAGAAATGTAGCTTCATGTAGTGCACACTGGAATAATAATATGTGGATGCTCAATTGGGCGAGGATAAGAAGTTTTGAGACCATTTAAGCAAGTTTTATTTGGAAATTTGGAAATTTGAATGTTAATAGTTTCACAATAACCTGATATGCTACAAATTCCATGTTACAAAAGATTTTCCTGTAATCAAACTATGACAAAATCTTTGCTTTTGCATAAAAAATTGGGAACTCTTTTGAACATCTCATACATACCCTGTTGGGGGGGGGGGGGGGGTCGAAAAATCGTGCAAGTCCTATCCCTCGCAGCATTTTTTCTCTGAGGTTTTAGAGAGCTTTAGAGAGCTTTCTTGATTTGAAAGAAGTTAGAGCGTTCCTTGTGTGCAGCGTCAACATCATCTGGAGATGCCACTGCAACCACCACCCCTTTATCTTTAACTGCCTCAATTGCACCCGCAAATTCCTTGAAGTCTTTCAAACTGTGAGAAAAACGACAACAAACTTACAGATACAGAACAAAAGTCCCACGATCACATACCCAAAACAGAAACCTTTAGATGAATACACCATGAATCGAATCTAAGGAATGACCCAACCATTGCTTCAATACAAGGTTGTCATTAAAAAGGAACTCAAATTCCTTCTCTATTTATAGATAGATAGATCATTTGCATCGTTTTAGTCCGGTTTTCCTAAAAGTAAAGCCACCATTTTGAAAATGTTCAAAGCTCATTTTTTGTCATAATTTTCTCGATTGGAAACAAAAGTCTATGCATCAGTTAACAAACACCATCTTTTACCTGGTTGACAATATCTCTTTGCGTCTTCTTTGCCTTTCTTCTTCCGTGATTCCCAACAAATACCGCAACATACTACAGGAAAAAAAAAGAAAAAAGAAGAAGAGGAAAGTAGAGTAAATTTGAGTCGTAGTCATGCTAACAGCAATAACAGTATGTTTAGAAGCATCCATTTAATATCTGACATTAGCAGTGACCTTCCTATCTGGTAGTGTGCCTTTGAAACAAGACATGAAATTACAACTTCAGACTCATACATTTTAAATTTTTAGCAGTTAAAATCACGGGTAACATCTTAAATTGTATTGCAGCGCATTCATACAAATTACAAATTAAACTAGAAAGAGCCACCTTTTAAATAGTGCTGTCCACATACCTGCTATAGCCTTTGGCATCAGGGAGCTGGTATGAATCCACGTCTCCAATGGTTCCAATGATGGCTTTTGTGAGAGCATCATCATCCATTGCCAACTCACGGAGAAAATCCGCAGTTCCATCATATACATCAAGTGTCTTTAACAAGTTGGGGTCACGATAAGATAAGAAGGAGAACACTCCTAAATAAGAAACCCCAAAAACATAAGATTCTGAAATAGCAGTTATATCCCATCACAAACATGTAATGACACAATTGTACCTGAGTGAGTATCAAAGTCACAAAAGCCTCCGTAAGCCCCACCGCTAACTCGCACACGATCCCATAACCATGTATTACTAATGTATTTTGAAATTACATATGCACTCCCATCAAGTTGATAGCCAGTTTCATATAGGTTAGCTGCTTTTCCAACATAATTAACCTGAAGAATGTAAAAGTTAATAAATTATGACAAGGAATCAAGAAAGCTAAAAGAAAAACAAGCAGGAGGAAGCATATAAATTCTCACCTGCGTAGGAATCACAATGGCTTCATTCTCTGAAGGAAGCCGAGCATTCCAACTAGCTGTTTTAAGAAGGGAGTTGCCAGGAAGCGAATCAAGAAATTTGCTAACAAGCTTTTCTGAGTTTGTGAGGGTTTTCCCATCAGCAGTCATATTTATCAAGCAACCAGTCCTCGAAAGTAAGGACTTGCGAATCTCCTCAAGAGATGAAGAAATTCCAGCCCAATCTTGATCAACATTCTTTTCAAGAGCTTTTAAGAATTCCAGGTAACTACAAGTAGACAAGGAATGCAAACTGTATCAGTACCATCATGTTTGTAAATCTAACAGAGTTATTGGATAGTTTAAACAAAAAAAAAAAAACACCCAGTAGCGCTGTCACTGATTGCTAAAGAGAAATTGTCATTGAAAGCAATTCCTTCATTCAAGAGCTAAGCTCCTCTTTTGGCTTTAGAAAGATGATCATTAAAACAAGATCTTTTATTGGCCACGTCAGAACAGGTGACATACTCCAGATGAGTGGCTAACAAATTCATTTCAACTTCTATCTCACTCAACAAGATAGCCACCTACTTGAGAGCCTAGTTGACAGAAAGAAGCAACGAGGAAGCAATGCTGTCCCCAATAAGAGAGGGGGCGCGTCAGCTTCAAGGATGCCTTTCCCTTAACCATTTCTTTTTAGGTCAAATCCCCCTCATAGAACTTGAACGTTTCAAAAACTGTGTACCAAATAACATCTATAAAAATTCAAGTGAATTTATCAAAAAAAGTTTACAGCATTACAATCACGAGGTCCTGGTAATTTGCCTAAATTTTTAAAACGAGACATTCAATCTACAAATGCAGATTTCTAGTTCAATATATAATTATTAGGGAAAGACACTTATTTGGTCCCTGGAGTTTTCAGTTGTACCAAATTGATCCTTGGAGTATCAAAAATATCTTAAAGATCCTTTGGATAAGCAATGTGTCCAAAATGATCCCTATTGTCAGCCGATTGACACATGGCATAGCTGAAAACTCAGTATGCTACAAAATTACAGTTTTACCCCTTTATTTTTTTAAAAAAAGAAAAAAAAGAAAAAAAAAAGGGCCCACCCCTCACTAGATGAGGGGCGGCCTCCCCTAACCATACGAGGTGAGGCCACATGCCCCTCGTATGGGGAAGGGAGGCCGTCCCCTCATCTGGTAACGGGTAGCTGTCCTTCTAGGGGGCAGCTGACCGCCCCTCGTATGGTGTGGAGAGACTGTCCCTCACAAGGTGAAGGGCGACCCCCCATTTTTTTTTTTTTTTTTTTTTTTTTTTTTTTTTTTTTTTCTGTTTGGGAGTGAAACTGTAATTTTATAATAGGCTGAATCATCAACTATGCATGCGTCAATCAAGATTGGTTGTGATGTGGATCCACACATGCATTTAACGGTTTCCATTAAATGACTAGCAGCAAGGACAATTTTGGACTTATAACTTACGCAAGGATCTTTACGATACTTTTGATACCCAGGGATCAGTTGGTATATCTGCAAACCCCAAAGGCCAAAAAGTAATTTTTCCTAATTATCATAAACGTTCATTCCCAGACAAAATATTCCTTTGACGCAAAGCAAGGAGGTCATTGTCTGACTATATGGATTAGCCCAAAACAAAAATCAGTTCAAAACATTTAAATAGTCCAACCTGACACCACCCATCTTTTCAGAAATCCACCCTGCAACATTTAACTTAGCATCCATCCTTGCAGCCGCAATTCCATGACCACTACCTCTTAACCGGTTCTGAAAACAGAACACAAATTTTGAGACTTAATGAATAAATATTAAGATCCAGTTGAGTTGCTTATTTTTTCCATAAAATTTGGTACCTCCATTCTTGCTTTGCTCTGGGACACAAACTGTTTAAACCGTTGCTGATCCGTAAACCGGACTTCTTGAAGAACGCAATTAACCTACAATACATGCATGAATCCTTCAGTCAATCTATCTTCCACAGGCAACCACTTGTTTGAGAAGTAAATTACAATAATGACAACATGGAGCAAAGTATTAAATAGATTTGGCAAGGGTAGTATGGTATACCGAAGGCATGGCCTACAAAATAAGGAAAATAAAAAAGGTGCATGAAGTTGTGGAAGAGGTTTCTTAGTACGGCATCCATTTTTATAATTATCGACAGAAAGAACCTCATCAATGAAAGAAACATTTTGAAAAGATTACAGTCAATCAATAGTAGATCTTAATATGTTTAAAAGAAACCTCCAGCTATTCTGAAAGAATAATCAAGATTGCAGCCCCAAACTAGTTGAGCATGGACATTTTAATCTTTGTACAGACAGCAGTTAGAAGACTTGATGCAAAGGTTCCATATAATCCATAATGACAATACAATTCACCTCAACAAATAAAAAGCAAATTATCCAATATACAGGATAATAACAATAACCAAAAGAATCCTAAGATGCGATAAAATAGAGGCGCACTAGAGGTCAATACGTAGTTCTCTCCTCCAATTCATTTGTCCAAATGCTTATGCTAAATAAAAAATTAAAAGAAAATAGTTAGGCGTATGAATTTGGTATGTCAGACAAAGCATATTCAATTCAAGGTGCTAGAAACTAGTTCTCTCAAATGTAGTGAAAATGAAGCAAAAATCAAAGGTAGTGAAAATAAAGCAAAATTAAGTCTGATTGAGGAGTAACATGAATAAAGCATCATCAACAGAAGACCCGTAAAAGAGATAATAGGACTTGGACCATGGTGCACCCAAATTCATGAGAAGTTCAAGATACATAACGAATTACTGCAATATTTACACTAATCTGAGTGGTTCAAATCAACAAATCATTCTTGGATTATTACATTTAAAGTCTGAAAAGAACAGATACCAGGTTAAATAGGTCTTCAGCACGATCTGCCATGGCTTTGCCTCTAACAACTATATGGCTACATGGCTCCTCCTTGCCTCGTACAGATGATGTTAATGGAAAAACTGAGATTCCTCCAGTTTTTCTTCCAATTAACTGATTAAGCTGCACAAAGGTCAGGTCTTTTGTACCCATCTCTAGCAATGATTGGCTGTCAAGAACATTGTTTCATAGTCAAAAAAACGTGACCTAAATTATCTCTGGAGAAGAGATATACAATACACATTATAATTTATGTAGTTTATCATCATTATTAACACCGCTACTACTTCCACATTAACATTTAAAAAAAAAAATCTTGTAGGTGGTAGAATACTTTTCCCTAGAGAGTGAACATTCTAGAGGTTGATCTTATCTTTTAGTGAGGATTAGTAAAGCAAAAAGACTGGCACGAAACAAGAGACATCATCATGCCAAATGGATTGGACAAAAGAATCCATCTACCTCAGGCAACCACAATAAGGAAAAGAAGAATGAAAACCCTGAGTTAATACAGATTTGGCAGGTCCTTGAAAGGAAATCGTAGCAAGTTAAAGAATAGAGACTGGACTTACAATATTCAAGGTTAACGTGCACTAAATATAATTTTTCTTTTCAGAACAACCTAATTGGTGAACCATCTTGTTAAATCCAGAGAGAAATAGAATAGTACAAGACATCAATAGCAAGTTTAGCAACAATATAATAAGCAGCAGCACCTGAAGGTAACATCTTACCAAAAAAGTGGTACCAAGGGGAGAAGCTCTTGCTTCAGTGAACCCATATTGAAGACAACTTCGGTGTAAAGGACATCATTTGTGAAGAGGTCATGCTGCAAAACTTTTACTCCATTGATATCTCCAACCTACAGTTCGCATAAGAATGTTCGGTAAGCTCTCCACTGAAGAACAAACTAAACAAAAGACACTGAAGGTAACAATAACCTGTGTAGGAACATGAATAGGTTCTTTTGGAATGTCATGTAGAGAGAGGCTTGGGACACTTCTCAGAGCTTCTGGTGGGTCAGGAGTTTCCTGCTTCAGTCGTAACTCCTGTGTAGCACGTGCTAGCTCAGCAAGATCTTCCTCTGTCATGCTTGCTTTAAGTTTCTCTAAAATTGCTTTCTCGGCTTCTTCATCACGGGAAGCTTTCTCTGGATCAGGCTGACATAGAAAATAACCACGATATAATTAGTACAAAAGATCACATGCACACAGCAACTGAAAACCTGTAGACTAAAATGAGTTAGAGACTACCTGCATTTCTATAGTAACTAGATGAGGATTGTTCAAGATGAATTTCTCTATAATAGGAGAAAATACAGCTTTAGAGCCTTCCTCTGCTATTCTGGCTTTAAGGGCCATTAAGGGTTTCTCATACTTCAATGGCTCAAATGGGTCCATGTCATATATCCATTTACCCTATAAAACAAAAGGCAAAGTACATGAGTAAATAAAAATAAAACAATAGAAGGATGCCAGGTTTGTAAAACAACAAAAAGAGGGGTATATCTTTACAATGGACCGAAGCATTAGCGACAAGCCACGAGGAAATGATCCAGTGTTGTTTTCCCTAAGAGAAAACTCAATCGTATTCATGGACGCCTCCACAGCATCTGCATCAAAACCTTCCTCCACTAAATTTTTAAGTGTACTCATGACTAACTCTTCTACCTTTTGAATGTCATCTTCAGAGACACCCTTCAATCCAATACTAAATTGAGGCTGAAGGAGCTCATCTTCAACCCCACCACCAACTATGGCATCTCCTAAGCCACTTTCCAGCAAGATTTTCCTCAATGGAGAAGCAGGAGTTCCCAACATTAGATGATCCAAGAACCCAAGGGTAAGCTCAGTTTCCAGATCTAGGGGCTTATCAGAGAGCAACCAATTAAGGCATACCATATGCTTCTTCTTCAGATCCCCACCTTCACCAGAAGGATATTTCTCAACAATCCTGACTGGATCTGAGAATAGTTTTTGTGGTTCAATCTTTGATTCATTGGGAGCTGAACTCGCATCAAACATGTCTAGATACTCTGTGTGAGAGAGAGTAAGATGCTAAATATTAAAATAAATTTCACAGAATCCTAAATCATCATTGAACCAGATCAGTAGAATTAAAACTCAATGTAGGCAGTAAATAATCAACAGCTTCAACAGCCACTCATTTTCTTTTTCTCAATTTAGTTGCCTGTATAACATAGCTTCTGAAATAAACTGCTCAAAAAAAGTTGAAAAGGGGATTCCTTTTATTCACAATTTTAAGCATCTATTTTTTTTTTTTTTTTTTTTTTTGTGTGGAAAAAAAGAGAGGCAATTATGTAAAGTATTTTAATATAAGAAATAGATTGGATGTAGTGTGCTTATACGCCAAAAAATTACAATTTTGCAATTTTTTTTTATCTTTCATATATAAAGAAGTTACATAAAATACACAGGAGAAAAGACCCGTTATGAGTCATTTTAGGTTTCCTTGGTTTAATGGCAAGAGAGTTTTGCATTACATTTCTTTTGGGACAAATTTACCCATGTATATCATGGAAAGTTATTAGAGGCATGTATTCACAAAAGTAGTTTATTACCACTCAGGATACGTAGGCGCTCATTTGGATCATCATCTCCATAAAACCATATCCTGGCATTGCTGGGGTGGTAATATTTACGGTGAAATTCCTGTAAATTTCATTCAGCGAAACAGCACTATATAGTATCATACAAAATAATGAATATTCAAAACTGTGCTTGAGTACAGATCTAGGCAATTTGGCAACTACAAGAGGTCACATGCATAAGAATATATGGATATAAAAGTCATCTATGTTACTGGAAAGAACTAAAGAAATTTCTGAGGCATGCTACAGAAACTTGAATGGAAAAAATCCGATAGCAAAAGTCACAAACTCCAAATGCTGTCATCCATATATCAATGACATTGAAAGAGCCCTTCTAGATTACACAAGAATAAGTCAATTATTAAGATGCCAAACTGGATACCAGAAAACTTCACCACAATTCCATAGGTAAAGAGTTCCATTTTTTTTTTAAAAAAAAAGGTGACAGTATTATAATAAAATAAAAAAAAAAAAAACATAATGCTCTGCCAAAAGATTCAAATTAACTTTTTTGACAATTTACATTAATAAAAATGGAATGTCCACTATTGAATATCCAGAAAAACCCCATTGACATTTATCATTTGCAGTGTCAAAAAGATACAATAAATGATTACTGACACCAGAATTTCATTTCAACTTTATAATTTAACAAGTATCAAGCTCAAAAAAAAGAGAGCACTATGAAAGCCATTTAGGTTAAGAGAACTAATTAGTACCACAAAGATACAACTCCTAAACAATCACTATTTGAAAGTTACACTAACATGGAAGATCAAGAATATCAAAATGATGCGTGCAACAAACCTTGAATTCCTCGTATGACAGTTTGGGAATAACTTGTGGATCACCTCCACTGTCAACACCATAAGTATTGTCTGGGAAAAGAGCCTGTGCCCAAAGTTACATGTAGATCCATCAATAAAATAATAATAGAAAACAATGAGAGAGAGAGAGAGAGAGAGAGAGAGAGAGAGAGAGAGAGAGAGAGAGAGAGAGAGAGAGAGAGAGAGAGAGAGAGAGAGAGAGAAAAGAAGAAGAAGAGTTACACCAAATCATTCAGATAACTACTGACATTTGGATGAACATAGAAATCAAACTAGTAACATTTAAGTCATCCCTAATGTTCATTCCAGAGCATGCCTAGCCATATGGATTTACTGACCAACTCCAAGAACCATTATGATGCATTGTAACAAATCACTGTGTGCCTTAGTATAGAAGCAACATCAAAACTTGCCATGACCAAGACCTAATGACCTCAACAAACTCAAAATGCATGAGTCATTATGATATTTGAACATGAACAAAAACCAGGTTCTCTAAATCATGTAGTTTATCAATTTATATTATGTATGAGTGAAGCATAACTTTCTTTCTATCTACTTATACAATCTTGCATAGCATTACCACTTACTATAGTATGATACAAATAAATGAATAAATCCAGGAAACAATCATTACAGGGACACTTGAGAAAGAGAGACCATTACAATGTGATTGATTCACAATAAATGGATAATAAAAAATAAAGGACACAAAATTGAAGTCAGTGCAGCATGGGATCAAATATTTTTGACACTCAAATTATCAGCACATGGCATAAGAAGATCTTATAGTTGCACTGATCACTAAGACTTCCCACAGAACAAATTTAATTGAGAATGCACAATTTTTTATGCAAAGGTATTGAAGTGTAAGAAGTACAGAAATAAACAAGAAAAGAGACTTGCCTGTTGAGCGCTCCGCCCTAATATATTATCAGGCTGGGAATAGACACCTTTCATCTCATTGAAAACAACACCTGAAAACAAGAACAAATTCATTTAGGAAGAACAGAAGAAAATGAATTAAATGATAGGAATCAGACAGATTCCATAACCAGGACGCTTGAAATAAAGGCATAGAATATTCCAGAACCTACTGCAACATAATTAATGATTGGACATATCCATCAAGAAAGCGACCTTTATAACATATATCTTCTGAAGGATTGTTAAGCTCATAATGCCAACCCTCCTGTTGGAAAGTCTGGAAGTCCTCCACACATTTAGGGAAGAAGACAGCATCCAGGTACACATCAACCAAATTATAGAAATCCTGTTTTGAAAAAGAAAATAAATAACCATTTATTAAATCCAACCTTGATCCAAGATTCAACACATTTAAATTCCCAATTCCATTCCACTGTCAAGCCTGTTTTCACCTTTGAATTCGTGGAAGCAACCGGGTAACAAGTCCTATCAGGATACGTGAATGCATTTAGAAAAGTATGCAAGCTCCCTTTCAATAACTCAACAAATGGTTCTTTCAAAGGATACTTTCTTGACCCGCACAATACACTGTGTTCCAATATGTGTGGAATCCCAGTGGAATCTTTTCTGCAGTATAAATTACATACAAAAGGATGATTAAATTTTGAGACACTATCACTTAAAACACAAACGAGAATAAATTTGCACCAAAGTTCAAAGGAGTGATTTTCTTCGCTAACACTACTGTAGCTCTGCCTAAGGGAAAAAAAAAAACTGACTGACACAGCATAAATTCAAATTAAACAGAGAAGCAATTCCAGAAATTGCAGTCTATTTATGCAATTAAAAACTATAGTTTGACAACAATCGACTCCCTGATGATTAAGGATTAAATATACCAAGATTTTACCATGTCTACAATATTAGAAAGACGCAAAAGCGAAAGCCTATGGGGTCACTTCTGTAACTGGATAACCAGCACCAAAAGCTGTCTGTACATTCATCTTTCTTTTCTTATTTCCTCCTAATGAGCAAGTTTAATCAACAACAAGGTATTGCAATTTCTTAAGGTCTAATATTACACTGAGCAACTTTGACAAGCGATGTACACTGGCTTGATGCAAAGCTAAACATAAAGTTTTAAACTCTTTTGCTTTTCATATCCATGCATTTTTGCAGAAAACAGAAGCCTTATTCCAGTTCATACTCTACATCTCTAATTCTTTCACTATTCTTGTATTAATCCTTTACGAAAGGAAAATTCTAGTCATATATTCAGTTTGAACTCCGTGCCTCACCTATATGTGAACACCGCAGAAAGGAACAAATATGCCAGTTCCAAATGACCAACAGTATCAAGCATTCGAAATCCTGTTGAATGTTTCTGAGTATTACATATTTGACAACTGACTCAATCGCCTCCACTGATTCAAATTTACCAGGCAGCCAACAATTTGCTATATGCTAAGCGGTCCAAATTTATTTCAAAAAAAAAAAAAAAAAAAAAAGAACGAAAAGAGCACTCACGGAGGCGTGCGAAAGACAATGCCGAAGACCTTATTCTCATCGTCGTTCGACACCGACATGACCTCGGCACCGGTCTTCTTGTGCTTGAAAAGCACAGCTTTCGATTTGCACTCTCCGATGAACTGTTCAGACACTTTCTCGAACCCGAGCTTCTCCGCAACCTCATCCTGTACCCCTATAAACTCTGCTCCCACAAAAACCACTCGCGGAATCACCAAAGCTGTGCGCTTTAATCGGGCAAATGAAATGCAATTTCAAGAAAAAAAAAAAAAAAGTTAGGGTTTGAACGATACCTGGAGAAGCGTGAGTGGAGGGAGTGGCAACGGCGCGCGGGGAGAGAGAGGATAAGCTTCTTCTGAAGTTAAGCGAAGAGACAGATGACGTCAATCTCTGGCGGAGTAAGGATCGTCTGCTGCGATCTGGAATCAAACGGTGCCGTTTTGGGGCGACAGACGAGGAGGAGCGAGATGAGAGCCTGCGAGCGGAGCGGAAGAAGAGTCTGTTGCAGGCGAGAGAACGGAGAAGAGCCGTTCTGTCCATGGATAACCCTACACCAACAAGTAACAGTGCGTAAGAGAGAGACGGAGCTGGAGTTTGCTTTTTTATATTGGGAGGGAAATATCTTAAGATAGAGTGAGACTGTGAGAGCGTGTAGCGTGCACGGGTGGTTCGGAAGGAGCAAAATGGTGAATTCTTGCCCAGAAAAAATATTTCTTGGGGTCCAAGAGAGTGAAGGAAATGAAAACGAAAAAGAGAGGAAAGACTAATGCCACGTACCATTAAATCCAAATGCAATCTTAACTCTTAAGGGAATTTTTCTTGAAAAAAGGAAAGAAAGTAAAATCAATATATTTAGTTGCCCTAAATTATAAATCACTCTTTATAATATCAAAGTAAATTTAAAAGTTTGTCGAGTATGTCAAAAAAGCAATTTAGTCCGTATGGTTGTTTTAGATATTTATTTTTTTTAGTTTTATATATTATTTATAATATATTTATATTTTTTTAATTAAAAATGACACATATAGTTATTTTATTGGCGCTGACGTGGCACCTAATAGAATCCGTTAAATGTTTTAATAAAATTTGACTTTGGTGACTAAATTATTTTTGTGGCATACCCAGAGACTTTGATACGACATGAGCAATTTGTAATTTAGGTCAACCATAAGAACTAATTTTATATTCATCCCAACAAAAAAAATATCTATTTTCAAAGAACTGCTGATAAAATTACTTTCAGAAAATTATTCTTAAAAATATCAATTTTTAGAGAACATTGAAGTGATATTTTTTATATTTCTATTTAATAAAAAAATATAAAATTATTAAAAACACCATGTTTATAAATTGAGTAATCCTATGTACCATTCTTTTATTCCACAATATTGATGTGGCAATCTCAACAAACCATTGAGTTTAATAGTTAATTGGGACTGCCATGTTATTATTGTAAAATAAAATAAAAATGTGATATGTAGCATTACTCGTATAAATTTTTTCAAGTAAGAATGAATATTCTCCTCATCAAGTATTTTTCTATTTTGAGTAATGTTAAAAACTATATTTTTATTTTATAATTATCATATAACAATAATACTGTCATCTCAATTACTCTTTTGATCAATTTTATATATATATATATATATATATATATATATATATATATATATAATTGTAAGATACTCGTAGAATAAAAATATGATATCTATTCTCGCTGTTTATCTTTTTACAAATCAACTTTTCTTTCTTAATTCCTAAAGAATTCCTAAAGAGTAGTTTGACAAGCCAGCAGATACGCGATATCAAGAAAATCGTAGTAGACTAAGCTCTAATGCGCTAGGCTGGGCCTCTTCTCTTGTTAGGTAGAAGCGAAGGCCGAAGGATGCAACTACGGACAGTAGCTACAAGAAGCCCATCTGTGAACCCATTGTTCAGCATTGTTCCATTCTTTTAATGTGCATTGTTGGGCTTAATTATGCATATGGGTAAGGATGTTAATTTTTTACGCGACCTATAAACACGACATGAAATTACTGATTTTAAGTTTATATTAAATGGGTTAGGGTCATAAACGGGTTAATGACACATTTATAAATGTGTTGAACGGGTCAACCCATGAGTTGACCCATCAACCTGCTTTTTTTTTTTTTTTAAAAAAAAAAAAAGGAGAAAGAAACAATCGGCTAAGCTATTTTTTTCACTCTCACAGTCTCACATTTCTCATTTCTCCATAGTCCAGCCACTGCCACTCTCCACGGACCACGACTTCAGCCGCCACTTCATCCTTGAATCTCCACTCTAGCCGTCCAGTACTGTGAGTTCGAAATTTAAATCTCTCTTATTATGATTTTTTATGTGTTTGCAGTCGCCACCTATAACAGTTTAATAAACTGTGTTTGGATTTAGGAATGATTATAGAATGGTAAATGGAATGATCAAGTCAAATAGAAAGAATTGAAGAACGAAATGAAATCGGAAATTGATTGGCAAAATCGAGGACGCCTTCCCTCCAAGATTTACAGAACAATACAATTCAAAAGCTATCTTATTCTACAGGCTGAGACAATATATAATTGCCCAAACAATCAGCCATGCATAAGGCTTGAACCCCAAGTAATCAAAACGCTACCCTCTAAGCTTAAAACGACACTATAACATTTCTTCCTTATTCTCGTGTCACCAGCTGGACAGCATTACTTCAATTTGCACGTTTCTTCCCTTTGCTTTAGTTGATACCAGTTGTACGCACGATCTGCTGTAACTGCCTCCAGATGTTTCGCATGACTTGCTAAGCTTAGTTCTCCTAGTGCTACATATCCAATCTT
Source organism: Alnus glutinosa (assembly GCF_958979055.1). Taxonomy (NCBI): domain Eukaryota; kingdom Viridiplantae; phylum Streptophyta; class Magnoliopsida; order Fagales; family Betulaceae; genus Alnus; species Alnus glutinosa. The sequence continues at coordinate 8,286,931 of NC_084896.1, read as the reverse complement.
CACGCAATTGTCTTCAACTTCAACTCAGTTCCTTCTTACTCTTTACTTTCCTTTTACAGATGTTGTCGTTGAAGAGCTTGTGACATTAACCCTTCTCTTTTAAAACACCTTGCCCACAAGGTGTGGGTAGGCATGTTTTAGACTGTAAAATTCTTCCCAAGTAGCATCATCTGTCGACTGTCCCTCCCAACGAATAAGCAGTTCGATGAAAGGGTGGTTGTTTTGAAGGAGTCCATTAGAATCCATTGGAGGAAGCTTTGGCAGGACAGAAGAAGTGGATCCCAACTTGGATTTAAGTTGTGATACATGAAACACCAGGTGGATTCAAGCCACTAGTGGTAGATTCAACTCATAAGCAACTTCACCCACCTTGCGGATGACAAAAAAAGGCCCATAAAATCGGGGCGAAAGCTTATAGGTGCGGTGAGAAGCCACAGAGGTCTGCTGATAAGGCTGCAAACAAAGGTAAACTTGCTGACCCAACTCAACTTTTCTCTCATTGTGCTTTAAATTCGCATATTTCTTCATGCGTTGTTGGGCGTGTTGCATATTGTGTTGAAGAAGAGCGAGGATTTGCTCATGATTGTGAAGCACCTCATCCACCACCTCCATGCGAGGAGTCCCTTGGACGTAGGTAAGCAATCTGGGTAGGGGTAAACCATAGACTGCCTCAAAAGAAGCCATCTAAATAAAGGCATGCCAAGTGGTATTATTCCAGCATTCAGCCCAAGGTAGCCAGTAAATCCAATGTTTAGGTCTATCCTTAGTGAAGCACCTTAAGTAATTCTCCAGGCACTTATTGACAATTTTGGTTTGCCCATCAGTCTAAGGGTGGTAGCTGGTGTTCATCTTAAGAGAGGTACCCTGTAAACTAAAAAAGTTCTCTCTAGAATACACTAGTGAAAGTAGGGTCCCTATCAAATATAATCGACGTAGGCATTCCATGAAGTTTGAAAATGTTGGAGATAAACAACTGAGCTACTTTAGCTGCAGTATAAGGATGTGAGAGGGAAGTAAAATGGTTGTACTTTGATAAACGATCAACCACCACTAAAATTATTGTGTGACCTTGAGACATGAGTAAGCCTTCCACAAAATCCATGGAGATGTTTGCCCAAACTAGTGTAGGAATTGGAAGGGGTTGAAGTAAACCTGTAGGAGAAATGTTTTCATGCTTATGCTGTTGACAAACCTCACATTCCCTAACGAACTTTTTAAGGTCTTTCCGCATACCCTTTCAGTAAAAATTCATTTTGCCCTATGTAAGGTTCGTTCATATCCGGAATGACCTGCCATAAGGTCACTGTGCACAAAGAGCAATATTTGGGCCTTAAGCTGTGGGGACTTCCCTATAAGGATTATGTTCTTATAGAGGAGAAGACCATCACAGAGAGAGTATTTCTGGGTGTCTAACTCATGCTGATGCCACTTAGCAAGCACCTATTGTAAGTCCTCATCCTCTTGATATTGTTTCTTTAAACCTATCACCTAACTGGAAGTAGGGATGGATAATAAGAACAATGTCACACCTTGGTCCCAAGCTTATCTTCTAGACAGGGCGTCTAATACCTGATTGTCCACCCCCTTCGTAATCCACAGTAAAGTCATAACCAAGTAGCTTAGTGATCCACTTCAGTTGGAAGGGTGTGCGCACCTTCTGCTTCAACAAGAACTTGAGGCTCTGTTGGTCAGTTCTAAAAACGAAGGATTGGCCCAAAATGAAAAATAAAGAGACTTATAATTTCTACAAGTGTGTGTGAACAGTGTGCAACAAAATATTAAATGCGAAAATTAAATGAGACAAATATTTTGTTGACGAAGTGGAAACTCAATTAAGAGAAAAACCACTCCGAGGCAGCCAAACCAAGGATATCCACTATTCAGAAAACAAAGCTAGTTACAAAGTAGTAGCACTCACATACCCCTGATACAGTGATCGTACCTTAAACTCTAATGTGTAACCCAATACGAACACCTCCCAACCAGGTCTCCTACCTGAAGGGGTCTTCAAAGGAATCCTTTACCTTATGGTCAACCCCTAAGATAGACTTCACAATTGATCAAATCACACACTAGCAAAAGCTAGAGAGCTAGCAGATCTTCAATATCTCCCTAAACACCCTCTCTAAGCTGTAAGGAATTCACCATCAAATTTTGTATCGAATGCATGCCTCGAGCCTCTTATTTATAGGCTTTAGAAGACCTAAAATAGGTCAGAAATGGAGTCTCTGGCACGCGCGTTCGGACGGTAGCCTTGGTCCTTCGGACGGGCTACTATTTCTTTGTCCGAAAAGCAATTTTGGAAAATTCTGCAAGACCATCCGGATGCTTGATGTTTCCATCTGGACAGGGACCCTCCAGATGGTTATAATGGCCATCTGGACCATCAATTTACAGTATTTTTTGTAAGCTTTCCAACGACGCCGATTTCGTCCCAATCCGATATTTGAGTAAAAAGTTATGACCAAAATACCGGAGGGTGTTCGGACGGATTGATCAAGCTTCCGGACGGTCAATTGCAATCGCCTTTCCAAAATAACACTGAAAGCTTCCATAACAAGGCTGCGTCCGGACAGTGTTGCCCTAGCGTCCAGACGTTTGCACTTTGGTTGCACGTAATTACCATAATAAGGCTTTGGAGTGTCCGGACCCTGAAGGGTGATGTCCGGACGATTGAACTGGTGCACGCAATTTCCATATATGAAGCTTGATCGTTTGGACCATGAAGGCTGACGTCCGAACGGTTGAACTTTGTATGCACGACTTGCCTTATAGAGGACATTGTCCGGACGGGATCACACATCGTCCGGACAGTAGCAGCCATCTTCCCATAACTGTGTCTTGAGGCAGAAACCCTAATACTTGTCAAACACTGAATGGCATTCAGACGGTATAACTACGTCGTCCGGACGGATGCACTTGAATGCTGGATTCTTCTCAAACTCTGAAGAGCGGCCGGCCGATTTGCCATTACGTCCGGACGGATACAATCTTGAACTGTTCGAAGCTTCTAGATACTGATAGGCGTCTGGACGGAAAGTTCTCATCATCTGGACGGATGATGCTTTGACAGATGAGAGTCCGGACGGAATACCACGTCGTCCGGAAGGATGTTGCTGACTGATGAGCGTCCGGACGGAATACCACGTCGTTTGAACGGCTGACAGGGAACTGAAATGAACTTCCTTAAAAACTTCACAGAATCTTCTTGAAGAACATAGCTGAAGAGTAGACTCTGGATAAAGTAGCATCCCTATGAAAGCAGCAACATTACATAGAAGTGATTTTGTCCAACAGAATGTAGCCAACACAAAAACTAACACAAAAGATAAGTCGCCATTTTTGGATAGCTGTGACCAGGGCAAACAACTCCTTCTCATAGGTTGACATGTGCAAAGCTTTCCCTTTTAGAGCCTTACTGAGATAAGCAATAGGTTGTTTATCTTGCATGAGGACGGCCCTTATGCCCAAGCCACTAGCATTACACTCAATAACGAAGGGTTGGGAAAAATTGGCTAAGGCCAAAACCAAGGCCTGAGTTACAACAGTCTTAAGGGCCGGAAAAGCTCATTGAGCTAACTCAGTCTAGCAAACAAAATTTTTCTTTAACATAGTTGTCAAGGGAGCAACAATAGAGCCATACCATTTTATAAATTTGTAGTAATAGCCTGTCAAACCCAAAATGCCTCTCAAATACTTTATGTTCTTATGAAAAGGCCAATCCACCATGGCCTGAATCTTTCTTGGGTCAGCACAAACCCCTTGGGCAGAAACGATGTGTCCTAAATAATCCACCTTAGCACAATGATAAGTGTTGAATGTTACACATTCAAACCCCTTAATTTACATATGTTAAGCTCTTAGTTTTGTTATAGTTTAATGTTTTGTGTTTTTTTTGTATTTTCTTGTATTTTACAGGTTTTGGAAGAAATCCATCAAATTCCAAGATTATAACGAAGTCGTCAAACTCACTTTTGGATAGATTCAACTCCAAATCAATTTTGAATTTAAGGAAAGAGAAGTTGGCAAAAAAATTCGTTATTTTTGGAAAAAATCCAAAATGAGCATGTCTCAGTAATTTAATCATCACTTTCGGCTCAAGTATCTAATTGCAACGAAATTAGTGGTGTTGGAAAGATAAGATAAAATGCAACAAATATGTCAGAAATAGGTTTTTCCTAATTTGGACATTTACCATGCCAAAATCGCCCCGTAATAAAAAACCGCAAATCTGTACGGATTTTGGAATCCTTTTCCTACTTGGATGGAAATTTCAGAAAAGAAAAAGACTTGTAATTATTCTATTTGGACTAGAAGTCCTATTTATAATTGTCTGGGATTTCTAGAGCATCTAGAGCTTCTCTAATCCCTATAAATAGGCCTCTAACCTTTGAAGAAAAAACACATACAAGCTTTGAAGAAGAATCAAAAGCTACATAAAAAAAGAGGTTCTTTTTAGTTTTTATTTTCTTTCTTCCTTTATTTATTTTCTGTATGTATATAATCTTAGTTTATATTAGTTGTAACTAATACTTTAGTTAGGGCTCGATTGAAGCCCTAATTATGTCTCGTTAAGGTTTTCAATTGGCTCCTTTGCTACAATTCATATATTGATGCTTAACTTGATTATTTCCTATTTTCTTGAATTCCTCTCATGTTTATGCTTGATCATCATATGCATGTGGTATGAATTTGTTATTTATATCAATTTGGATGACCGAGTCCTGGGCATAATAAAGTAACAAAAGAACCCCATCACAGGTTCTTGGATTAATCAATATAAAGACAACTGGAATAGATACCATGTTCCAATCTGAGTGTGTTTACCGATTTCCATAAATTTATGCTTTCTTGAAGAACAACTTAGTAGATACCATGCTAAATCCTTCAAAGAAGAAAAGAGTTAGAGTAGATACCATGCCTAACTCGTTGCTTAGGGAGATCAATAGCTTTAGGAGAAGATACCATTCCCTTGTGGCTAGTAAGCATTAAGTATCAAGTTATGATGGTAGCATTGGCATTGTGGATCTTATTTGACTATGATTAGCGGTAGACATTGAAGCCCTACCTTTTCTTCTTATTACTTTTAATTTAATCTTTTATCCCGTCTTATTATACATATCTCTTTTAGGAATATCTTTTTAAGCATAATTTACCAATCCTTGTGGGAATGATCTTGTATTTGCTTACTGTATTATCGTTTTGATCTTGTACACTTGCGAGTAAAATGTACAAGTATTTGCCTATTTATTTAGGTAGATATTTGCATAACAAGTTTTGACCAAATCTACACTTAGACATCTTAGCAAATAATTGATTTTGCCTTAAAAGGTCAAGTGTCAATTGCAAATGGTTTAGGTGTGTCTCTTATCCCTACTATACACCAATATATCATCAAAAAACACTAGGATGAACTTTTGCAAGTAGAGGTTAAAGATGTGATTCATGAGGCTTTAAAAGGTGGAAGAGGCATTAATTAGCCTGAAGGGCATAACTAGAAACTCATAGTGGCCCTCATGAGTTCTAAAAGCTATTTTAGGAATATCTGCATCAATTACCTGAATTTGATGATAATCGGATCTTAAATCCAGTTTAGAAAAAATTGTAGCCCCCCAAAGCTCATCTAAAAGTTCATCAACAATAGGTATAGGGAATTTATCTTTGATAGTTACCTTGTTAAGGGGTCTGTAATCCATGCACATCCTCCATGTACCATCTGCCTTCCTGACTGGCAACACTAGGGAGGAAAAAGGACTATGGCTATGTCGAATTATCCAGATTCCAACAGCTCTTGAACGATCTTCTCGATTTGTTCCTTATGATAAAAATGATATCTATAAGGCCCAACTAAAACTGGTTGCATCCCATCTTGGAGAGGAATGTAGTGGGAGTTGTTCTATACATGCATCCTTCCTTCGTCCCTCATTCATCTATTTACCCACGTGGCATTTTTTTTTTCCTCTTTCTTCTTCTTCTTCTTTCTTTCTTTCTTTTTCTTTTTTTTTTTTTTTTTTTTTTTTTTTTTTTTTTTTTTTAAAAGGGTTGAAAACTGGGGGTTCGACATTTGAGATTCATTTCCCCCCATTTTCCAAATCTTCCCCTCTCCACCGTCCCCTCCCCCACCGATCGATCGACCCTCGCTCACCGACCGACTGCGGCCCAACAACCGGCACCCATCGATTGACATCGTCCCTCACCCAGTTCTTTCTCTCGGACCCAGCAGACTGAGAGTCGCCCACGAGCACCGCGGATCTTGATCTACGACCATGTCTGACGAGGAGCACCAAAGCAGACCACGAGCACCACTGATCTCCAGTCAGTCTCCCCCTCTCTATCTCTCTCTCTCTGACTCTCTCTCTCTCTCTCTTTCACTTGGATCCAACAGACCACCAAAGATCTCTGACGAGAAAAGCCAGAGCCGGCCTTTTTCTGAACTGCATATCTACGGTCAGTACTATTCAATCCCCTCCCTATGCGACGCCTCATTCTCTCCCAGTGTCAACAAAATCTCAGCTTTTGCTTCTCAATCTATAATCTCATTCTTTAAAGTTTGATTTTTCTGGAATCTGGGTTTGATTGTTCTCAACTAGCTGGGTTTGAATCTGGCTTTGGGTTTTTGTATGCGTATACTATGAAATATTTGCTTTTGACGGAATAATCATTGGATTTTTGTATTCTCCGGAGCAATATTTTTTTAATTGGATTTTTGTTCATAGTTTCTGTGTTTTGGTACATGGGTACCGGAGATTTTTTTGGGTTTTTGTCCTTAACTGGGTTTCTATTGGGTATTCTGTTTAGTTCTGGTATATGTTTGCTTTCTTGACATTGAATTGATATAACTTACAAAGAAAACTTGGTCTTCTTGGTTCATTTTCAGCTTATCTTGGCGTATTTAAAGTTTGAATCTTTGGTTTTGGTTCTTTGTCTCTTTACCCTTTATGCGCTCTGCATGTGAGGTGTGCCTGAGCAGTTCTATCATTAATTGGGTTTTTGGGCTTTTTTGGCTTTTTATTTTATTTTATTTTTATTTATTTATTTATTTTTTCAGTTTTGGTATTGTTAGTTTGTGATTGGATGCATTCTGTTGGACAAAATCACTTCTATGTAATGATGCTTATTATACAGGGATGTTGTTATACTCAGAGTCTACTCTTTTGTTATGTTCTTCAAGAAGACTCTGTGTGGAATTCAAGACAGTGTTGTTCAAGTCTCTTGCATCTGTTCGGACAACGTAGTATTCCGTCTGGACGTTCATCTGTCCGGACGACGAGAACTTTCCATCCAGACTCCAATTTGTGTCCAGAAGCTTCGAACTGTTCTTGGTTGCATCCGTCCGGACGTCTCAGCAACACATCCGGATGCCCTTCAGTGTTCGACAAGCAAAATGATTTCTTTCCAAAAAACAGATATGGAAAGATAGCTGCAACCATTTGGACGATTTAGTGTTCACGTCCGGATTGATAAGGCAAGTCATGCAGAAGATGTTCAACTGTTTGATCGTCAGACTCCACTATTCGGACGCTCAGGCCTTAATATGAAAATTATGTGCAGCATAAGTGCAACCATCCAAATGCTAGGGCAACATTGTCCGAATGCAATCCTATTCAGGAAAGAATATTCAGCGATTTTGGAAAGTCGGTTGTACAATTGTCCATCTGGACACCCTCAACTACCATCCGGACGCCGCCTAGGAAAATCGTATCAGACTCAGTTTTGGTTTTCTGTAGCCTATAAATAAAGGCCCCTAGGCATTTAATTTATAAGAATTTGGTATTGAATTCCTTAGAGCTTAGAGAGTATATTTTAGGAGTTGTGTTGATCTACTTACTCTCAAGCCGTTGCCGTTGTGTGTTGTTGCTGTGCTAAAATTGAAGTTTATCTTAGGGGTTGGCCCTAAGGTAAAGGATTCCATTGAAGACCCCTTCAAGTAGGTGACTTGGTTGGAAGGCGTTTGTGTTGGGTTACACGTCAGAGTTCAAGGTACCACCACTGCATAAGGGTATATGAGTTCTACTGCTTTGTAACTAGCTTTGTACTCTGAATAGTAGATTTTCTGGGTTTGGCTGTCCCGGAGTGGTTTTTCTCTTCATAGAGTTTCCACTTCGTTAACAAAATACTTGCATCATTTCAATTTTGCTTTTACATTATTTTGTTATCACATTGTGCACACACACACGGTTAAATTAGAAGTCATCTATTTTTCAATTGGTATCAGAGCTTGATACACTCTGAGAAGATTAAATTCTTGAGTGTAATTTTGTTTGACTTCTATTTTTGTTTCATATCTGTCAATTTTAATTTTATGGGAAAAAGGTGAACTTTAAAGGATGTGTGTCAAATTGTTTAAACAATTTGAAGATTTTAAAAATTCTAACATTGATCACTTACAAAGACTTAAAAATTTTGAAGTTGAAAAAGATGTGTTTATTGAAAAAATTAAGTCTTTAGAAGATGATATAATGAATTCAAAACTTCCTTTGGACAAACCTTTTAATTCTAACTTGAGAATTGATAGTATTGCTTCTGTTTCACATGCTATGCTTGCTCATAGAACTATGTTTATTAAACTTAGCATGCCTCATAATCATACTCAGTCTACTTGTGGAGATAAAGGGGCTAGTCATAAAAACTTCGATTCTATCCTTACTTGTCATTATTGTGGCATTAGTAGCCATATCCGCCCTAATTGCTTCAGATTCATTCTTAGAAACCTTGGGATCAATTGCATGTACTTGGGGAAAGTGAGCCAGGTTTTGAGAATCAAGTCATGAATTTAAGTGATTAAGTTAAATTCATTAGTGAAAAGCTAGGAAGCCTCACTCTTAATGAAAAGAGATATGTCTTTACTAATAATAAGAAGAAAACTTCTAAACAAGTTTGGGTTAAGAAAGAGGACAACCTATGTCTAGTTGCTCATATTGCCTTAAAAATTCTTGATACTTGTTTGTGGTATTTGGATAGTGGTTGCTCTAAACACATGATAGGTGATAAGACTCTACTAAAAGAAGTTTAAATGAGCAAAGGAGGAAGAATCACCTATGGAGATGGAAGTCAATCTAAGGTAATTGGAAAAGGGATCATTGACATTCCAGGACTCGGAGCATCTCAGGAAGCCTTGTATGTGGTAGGACTCAAGGCAAATCTTTTCAGCATCAGCCAATTCTATGACAATGATTTGGTGGTTCAATTCTCCAAAAAGGAGTGTAATATCTTTGACAGTAATGGCAAGTGGTTAATGGGAGGAGAAAAGACTGCTGACAACTGCTATGGCCTCCTTGGTCTCGCTTCAGATCCTTAAAATTATCTGCAATAAGACAATCATAGATGACAGTGAATTATGGCATCAAAGGTTGGGGCACTTGAATTTCACAGATATGCTGAAGATAGCTAGCAAAGAAATTGTCAAAGATCTACCTAAAATGGAGAAGATTGGGAAAGGAGTCTGTGGTCCATTCCAGCTAGGGAAGCAGACTCAAGCAGCTCATAAGAAACTTCAGGTATTCTCACTTCCAGAAATTTAGAATTACTGCATATAGATCTCATGGGTCCCACTAGAACTGCTTGTCTAGGTGGAAGGAAGTATATATTGGTGGTAGTTGATGACTTTTCTTGATACACGTGGGCTATTCTTCTTCGGGAAAAGTCTGTTGCCTTTGATGTAGCTCAACAAGTATTCAAGAAAATTCAAATTTACCAAAACTGCCCCATAATGAGAATTCGCAGTGATCATGGAAGAGAATTTGAGAATGCCAAGTTTAAAGAGTTATGCCTTTCGTATGGGATCCAGCAGGAATTTTCATCCCCTATTACTCAACATAATGGGGTTGTAGAAAGAAAGAACAGGATGATTCAAGAGATGGCTCGTGTAATGATCCACTCAAAAAATCTCTTCCTATTCCTGCAACTTCTGATACTACTGTCAGTGCTTCTAAAGATGAGGATGTTCCCATAAATCCTCCTAAGCGGTCATGGGTAAAGTTTAATCATCCCCTCCAGCAGCTCATTTGGACTCTTGAAGAAGGGCTTCGGTTAAGAAACAGAGTGATCCAGCCCTCAAGTGAAGTAGCTAATCAAGTATCCTACAGCTGCTACCTTGCATAGACAGAGCCCAAGAAAGTTGACAAAGCCCTTCAAGATAAAAGCTGGGTCTCTACCATGCATGATGGGTTACATCAGTTTACTAGAAACAATGTATGGACTTTGGTTCCTAGACCTACTGATCATAATATCATTGGCACCAAGTGGATTTTCAATAACGAATCAGATGAGCATGGTACAGTGGTCAGAAATAAGGCACGCCTTGTTGCTTAGGGATACACTCAGATTGAAGGGATAGACTTTGATGAAACCTTTGCTCTGGTTGCCAGGTTAGAATCCATAAGAATTCTTCTCTCCATCGCTTGCCATCTTGGATTTAAGCTTTATCAGATGGATGTAAAGAGTGCCTTTCTGAATGGCATTCTTCAGGAATAAGTATATGTAGAACAACCAAAAGGGTTTCAAGATCCTCATCATCCTCATCATGTCTACAAGCTAAAGAAAGCTTTGTATGGTCTTAAGCAGGCTCCTCGGGCAGGTTATGAGTGTCTGACCACATAGCTCCAAATTTGTTTTACTAGGGGACAGGCTGATCGGACCTTGTTCATCAAAAATCAAGGTACGCACAAGCTAATTGTTCAAATTTATGTTGATGATATCATATTTGGAGCTACTCTAGATTTCCTAGCCCCTGAATTCTCTGAGGAGATGAAGCAGGAATTCGAGATGAGCATGATTGGTGAGTTGAACTACTTTCTGGGTCTTCAAGTCAAACAAATTTCTGAAGGCATCTTCATCTCTCAATCCAAGTATGCTAAGGATCTGGTTAAACGATTTGGCCTAGATGGGAAGAGTCATGCCCGTACTCCTATGAGCACTAGTGTCAAGATAAACACTGATCTTACAGGGAACCAATTGATCCTACTCTCTATAGAAGTATGATAAGAAGTCTCATTTACCTCACAGACAACCGACCAAATATTGACTTCAGTGTGGGAGTTTGTGCTCGTTTTTAGGCAAATCCTAAAGAATCTCACCTCATTGCAGTCAAGCGTATCATTAGATATGTAAATGATACTCTTCTTTATGACATCTGGTATTCCAGGGAAACAAATCTTGTTGTTGCAGGTTACTCTGATGCAGACTGAGCTGGCAATGTTGATGATAGAAAGAGCACCTCAGGAGGATGCTTTTATGTGGGAAATAATCTTGTGGCTTGGATTAGCAGGAAACAATCTTCGATTTCCCTCTCCACTACTGAGGTTGAGTATATTGTTGTGCGAAGCTATTGTACCCAATTGTTGTGGATGAAGAAGCTGCCATGTGACTATGGATTCACTCAGGATACCATGATTATCAATTGTGAAAATACTAGTGCCATAAATATTTTCAAGAATCCTGTTCAGCACTCTCATACCAAGCACATTGACATCAGACATCACTTTTTACGTGATCTTGTGGACTCCCAGATATCAGCTCTCTCTTTCATTCCCATTGATAATCAATTGGTTGACATTCTCACTAAACCTTTGGCTAGTAGCAGGTTTGAGTCTCTTTGAAAAGCCATTGGTGTTTGAGATATGTCCTAGACATGTTTTTCCATGCTAGGATTAGACTTCTTTGTGTTTCTTAAGTCTTGTCCTGTAAAAGCATGATGTTTTTAATAAAAAAAAAATGTTTTTAGGGAGTACGGTAGCAGGGTTGTTCTTTTTAAAGTTTGTCAGCTATCTCATGTCTCTTATTCTGCTTTATTGGTTCATTATGTTTTGACGAATTATGCTTACATATGGTTGAAATCATAAATCTGAAATATGTAAAGTTTTCTTGCTCACTTTTTATGCTTGATAGTCACTTTCCTCATGTGATGATTTTGTGCACTATCTAAAGCTCCCCTAAGGTACATCATTTTCTCTCTGACTTATTGTTTCTGGAAATTCTGATGAGAAAGATATTTGTGTATGGTGGTCCAATTGACTAACTCGCCAGTTGAACCTAGAACCTAAAAATTCTAGCATTTTCTCTAGGTTGCAGGACCAAGTGATAAAAAGCATTCAAAAAATCAGTAAATATGGATACTTAAAAAGATCCACTGCTTATTGTGCTATAAATCTATTCTTGAATTTGTCCCTAAAGAAATAGTTAGTGGCCAAATCATTGCGGACATAGGCGATCACTAAAGAACTAAGTAAAAGAAAAATGTTGCATCTTAGGGGGAGTGAATCAGATGAGGGTTGTTAGGCCATAGTAAAATAAGGTTTGACTTTTGACTGATCTTCATTAATTTTCTCTCTTGTTTTGAAACTTTGGTTGCTTTAAGTCATATCAGTGAACTTCAAAACCTTATTGAGAAAGCCTTCACACACACGCATTATATGAGTTGAGCAAGATATTTTAATTATTCTGTTTGTAGGGAAATTTTTGCTTATCCAATTCTTGTCTCTCAACTCTATGTTTGTGTAATTCTGATGTACTATTTGGCTAATTTCTCATAATTAAATACATGCGTGTGCTGCTCTACTTGTGAAGGAACTAACCTTGTTTTTCTTCCCTTTTTTAGCAAGATATTTTTCTCATGGCTTTCTAACGGTTTTTCTTTAGTCTTTAGAACTGTTTTTGGGATTGTTTTTGTTTACTCGGCTTACCCTTTTCCTGCTGAGACTTTAAGGGGGAGTAATTTTACTTATGGTTTTCTCATACTCTGTTTTATCCTTTGTCCTTTTGTGACAAAAAAGGGGGAGTATTTTTTGTTTCGGACCGAGATTGTATTTTTAACCAGTCAAGTAATATTTGTTCCAGAATGGCCAAATGGGGAGTTTGTTAGTTTGTGATTAGCTGCATTTTGTTGGACAAAATCACTTCTATGTAATGATGCTTATTATACAGGGATGTTGCTATATTTAGAGTCTATTCTTTTGTTATGTTCTTCAAGAAGACTCTGTGCAGAATCCAAGACAATGTTGTTCAAGTCTCTTGCATTCGTCCGGATGACGAGAACTTTCCGTCCAGATGCCAATCTGTATCTAGAAGCTTCGAACTGTTATTGGTTGCATCCGTCTGGACGTCTCAGCAACACATCCAAATGCCTTTTAGTGTTTGACAAGCAAAATGATTTCTTTCCAAAACACAGATATGGAAAGACAGCTGCAACTGTCCGGATGATGTAGTGTTCCCGTCTGGATGCTATCCTTGATAAGACAAGTCGTGTAGAAGACTTTTAACCGTTCGGATGCCAGACTCTACTGTCCAAACGCTCAGGCCTTAATATGGAAATTACATGCAACAAAAGTGCAACCTTCCGGACGTAGTCTTATTCAGGAAAGAATATTCAGCGATTTTGGATAGTCGGTTGGACAGTTGTCCGTCTGGATGCCGCCTAGGAAAATCATAACAGACTCGATTTTTGGTTTTCTGTAGCCTATAAATAGAGACCCCTAGGTATGCAATTTGTAAGAATTTGGTATTGAATTCCATAGAGCTTAGAGAGTATATTTCAGGAATTGTTGTGCTGATCCACTTACTCTCAAGCCGATGTCGTTGTGTGTTGTTGCTGTGCTAAAATTGAAGTCTATCTTAGGGGTTAGCCCTAAGGTAAAGGATTTCATTGAAGACCCCTTCAAGTAGGTAACTTGGTTGGGAGGCGTTCGTGTTGGGTTACACGTTAGAGTTCAAGGTACCACCACTACATAAGGGTATGTGAGTGCTATTGCTTTGTAACAAACTTTGTTTTGTGAATAGTGGATTTCCTGGGTTTAGCTGTCCCGGAGTGGTTTTTCTCCTCATAGCGTTTCCACTTTGTTAACAAAATACTTGTGTCATTTCAATTCTGCTTTTACATTATTTTGTTATCACATTGTGTACATACACACGGTTAAATTAGAAGTCATCTATTTTTCAGGTATGTATTAGCTTTCTTGACATTGGATTAAAGTATCAAGTGAAGTCTTTTTGGTTCATTTTCAGCCTATCGTGGTAGTTCATTTTGGGTTTGCGGTTACTTGTGTTGTTTTTGGAATATTTTGAATCTAAAATTTGATGGCTTGGTTGTGTTGAAGATGATGATGGTAATTTACTTATTGATTCATGTTTATGTTTAAATGGGTCATCTGTTATTTGATCATCCAAATTGTGGCTTCTGTTAATGAAATGATGGGGCTTTGATGTAAAAATTATTTTCTGTATCTTAGTTTAGTTTTTTCTGAAGTTCACTCAATCAGTTTTTTATCGTCTTCTTTCACCCATTAGTAGGGCTGAGCATGGGGTGGGGGGGCGGGGATGGGGTTTTTTTGACCCCGCCCCGCAGGGGTGCAGGTTCCCTTTGGGGAACCCGCAACTCGTGAAAAACATACTGAAACCGTGCGGGGCGGGGATCCCCGCGGGTTAATACAGAACCCATGACAAGGTTAGAGCTTTTCTTTATGAACATCTTCCAAGAAGACTGATAAATCAAACTGACATTCTAATAACCCAGGGTCCTAGACACTAACATACCAAAAGCCAAAAAAATCAAACTATATGAACCCCTTTTGGCCAAAAGTTCAGGAAAAAAAAAGAAAAGAAAAAAGCAAACACCCACCAAACCGTTTCTCGACCAAAATGGGTTTCTTTATTATCAATATACAGAAAAAGATAAACTTCAAAATGGAGGAGCAACCAAGTTCACAGCATTAAGGGTATCGTCGAACAAGGGAAAAGAACCAAAAGTTTAAACGGGAGAAATGGAGAATGGGAGATGTACCGATTGTGGGTGCGTCCATGCGTGGGGGCTGGTGAGTCGTGTGGGGTGCTGCAGGCCGTGAGTCTGTGACGGTGAGGGCGTGACGTGAGGGTCGGTGAGGCGAGTGGGGACCGTGGGGAGCTGTAGGGCCGCTGTGGGGTGCTACAGGACCGCCGTGCGGCGCTTTGCTGCCGTGATAGGGAGTTAGGGAAAACTTAGGGTTAGAAGTTAGAACTAGACTGAAGGAAAAAAGAGTAAGAAAAGAAAAAAAAGGAAGTGAAGTTCCTCACTTCCTCGACCAAAATGTGGCTTTTTCCCCATTTTTTTTTTTTTTTTTCAAAATCTGCGGGGTGGGGCGGGGACCTGCGAAATTTCAAGGGCTCCCCCCGCAACCCGCCCCGCACTGTGCGGGGGGCCCAAATCTGGCCCCGTGGCCCTCACCATGGGTGCGGCTTTTAGTCTTTGCGGGGCGGGGCGGGACTTTGCTCAGCCCTACCCATTAGGCTAATTATCTATTGATTCCTTTAAACATGGACCATAATAATAGCTTTTGGACCCATAACCTAACCCAAAAAAAATATAGGGCAATCGTTCTAAATAAAGGATATATGCAGCTCATTTTCTCTTTAATTCGTGCAATGGCCTAGTCTAATATCACGAAGATGAGTATAACAAACAATAGTAATATTATACTCATCTAAGAAGCTATTAAAAATTTAAAAATTGTCTCATTGCATGTTTGTTGCTTACAGGATGCTAGTGGAGTGCTTCAATCAATGGGATAGCCATGGCATTTGGATTAGAGTTATTACTAGTGATTATGAGAAGAATGAATAAGTTGGAGAACTAAAAAACTATATAAAGCAAAGGAGAAACATTTGAAGTTTGCTGTAGCGTTATCTTGGATTATAACCTTTTGAGGATGATGACAAAAGAACAAAATATGTACGTTCATTGAAGTTGATTTTATGTTTTGTTAGTTTTTGTGTTGGCTGCATTTTGTTGGACAAAATCACTTCTATGTAACGTTGCTGCTTTCACAGGGATGCTGTTTTATTCAAAGTGTACACTTCAGTTATGAGCTTCAAGAAGACTCTGTGCAGAATTCAAATCAGTCAGTTCAATTCCCTTGCATCCGTCCGTACGGCTTGGTATTCCGTCCGGACGCTCTTCAGTTAGCAACATCCGTCCGGACGACGAGAACTTTCAGTCTGGACGCCATCAGTGTCTAGAAGCTTCGAATAGTTCAAGTTTGCATCCGTCCGAACGTAATGGCAAATCGTCCGGACTCTCTTCAGAGTTCGAGAAGTTCCCAATGTTCCAGTGAATCCGTCCGAACGACGTGGTTATACTATTCGGACGCCATTCAGTGTTTGACAAGCATTAGGGTTTCTACTTCAAGAAACAGTTATGGGAAGACGGCTGCAACCATCCAGACGATGTGTGATCCCGTCTGGACGATTTCCTAGATAAGTCAAGTCGTGCATACAATGTTTAACCGTCCGGACGTCAGTCTTCATGGTCCGGACGATCAAGCATCATATATGAAAATTGCGTGCACTAGTTTAACCGTCCGGACATCAGCCTTCAGGGTCTGGACGCTCAAAGCCTCATTATGGTAATTATGTGCAGTCGAAGTGTAACTGTCCGGGCACTAAGGCAATGCCATCCAGACACAGCCTTGTTATGGAGGCTTTTAGTGCTATTTTGGAAAGGCGGTTGCAGTTGATCATCCGGACGCTCGGCCAAGCCGTCCGGACACCCTCGAGTATTTTGATCATAACTTTTTGGTCAAATATTGGATTGGGACGAAATTGGCGTCATTGGAAAGCTAACAAAAAATGATGTAAATTGATGATCCGAAAGGCCATTAGAATTTTCCAAAAGGCCCCCTTTCGGATGGAAACATCAAGCGTCCGGACAGCCCTGCCAAAATTCGAGAATTTTTCAGAATTGCTTTTCGGACATGAAAACAGTTGCCCGTCCGGACACCCAAGGCTACCGTCCGGACGCGCGTGCCAGAGATTCCATTTTTGACTCGAATTAGGGCTTCTAAAGCCTATAAATAAGGGGTTCTAGGCATGCATTCGACACAGAATTCGGTGGTGAATTCCTTATAGCTTAGAGAGGGTGTTTAGGGAGATATTGAAGATCTGCTAGCTCTCTAGCTTTTACCAGTGTGTGATTTGATCAGCTGTGAGGTCTATCTTAGGGGTTGGCCCTAAGGTAAAGGATTCCATTGAAGACCTCTTCTGGTAGGAAACCTGGTTGGGAGGCGTTCATGTTGGGTTACACGTTAGAGTTCAAGGTACGACCATTGCATCAGGGGTATGTGAGTGCTACTACTTTGTAACTAGTCTTGTCTTCTGAATAGTGGATATCCTGGGTTTGGCTACCCCGGAGTGGTTTTTCTCTTAATTGAGTTTCCACTTCGTCAACAAAATATTTGTCTCCTTTAATTTTCGCATTTAATATTTTGTTGCACACTGTTCACACACACTTGTTAAATTAGAAGTCCAATAATTTTCATGTTTTAATATTTTTTTGTGTTAATGTATTGTGTTTTGGAAGTTATGTAATACTTGAAGGTTGATACTCAAGTAATGGAGTTAATTTGTTGTGTAGTGGGATTGGATGTGTAATGGAGTTGGACTTTTAATGTTTTACCTTTGTGTAAAAGTGTAAAGAAAATATGCAATGTAATGTCTCTTACATTTGTGCACTAATTTGTAAAAGAAATATAGGGTTTTTTTGGTAAAACTTTTTAGAGTGTATCTTACGTTTTTTATTGTGTTATGACATAAAGGTTAAACTAATTTGTAAGTATTTTATGTTTGAAATTGTTTGTTAATGCTTTACTAAAATGTGTTGCCAATCGAGACCAGAGCTTTTATGTCATGTTCTTTTGATGAGATGACTTTTGCCATTGAGGAAAAACTGAGGAATTGAAAAAAGCTTAATGCTTTTGGGCTGTAAAGTGTAAACCACAAAATTGATTCAATTATGGTCCAAGTTAAATGGTCCCAAAAAAACTTATGCCAAACGTTCCCTTTCAAATTATCTTGTGACATAATAGCTAGATTTTAATAAATTATGGATTAAAATCTTTCAAACACCCCAGTGAAGGGAACACTTTAAGCATTGGTGCCTCACTCAAGACAAAACATTTTACTTTCATGGCTACATTTGAGAGGAGAGAAGTGGAAAAGAAACGTAAAGAGATATAGTCCACTTTCTCAAATCCCTCAAATTGAGCATATCAACACATTTCTTGAGACTTCTTACGGTGTACATTTTTCGGCAGGTAAGCACTTCCCATAACTTTTTTCTTTCACATACCACCACCGATCCAGAAATAAATCAAAGCAATGTAAATAATGAACACAAAGTCCTTAAAAATCAAACATACCATAAGAGAAAAAGGTAATAGAACTTTGTTCTATATCCACATCAACCACCCAATATACCCAGTCTTAAGAAAAACAAGCTATAAAGGCTCACATAAATCTTCAGCTAAAATTGCAACAATAGTCCTTCAATAATTCATATAAATAAACTACTTTAGGCCAATGTCCTTTATAGCACAAATCTGCTCCTTTCCCATTGTGGACATCACAGTCACAACCAGGTCCTTGTCTCTCTTCCAATAAACTCTTCCTTGCATCCTTGTTGCATCAATAAGTAAGCATGATACTGAACCAAAAAAAGAAAAAGAAAAAGAGTAAGCATGATATTGTTAACTGTCATATTTGAAACCCCAAGTAATTCATGACCTTACACTTCAGTTTTGCTTTTGCCATTGAAGATTTTACCTGAATAAAATGAATGATGATGTAGGCCTTTTACATCATGTTTTCAGTTTTCTCCTCCTTCAAAAGCTGCAATGCCTCATGATTCTTAACCTTGATTATGCCACCATGGATTACCAAAGAGATATAAGCAAGCCTACGAACTGCCTAGAATCCATACACTCATTTGGACAATTTTGGAGATTCAACTTAGGCACCCAGTGTCAGCAATAAAGCAATAATATCACCTAGAACATATAAGATCACGTTAAGCAATAAAAAACAATGAAATATCAACTTTACAGGCAATGCTTAATAACCTAACACTTACTAGAAGTAAATGAGATCTCCTTAATAACCTAACGCTTTTGCAAAAAAATTCAAGTTGTGTTTTCTAACTTGCTACATCAAAGTGGGCGATGATGGCCCGTTGATGCGGTTGTACTTTTGTTATGGAATTATTGCTTATTGTACTTGTGTTATTTGTTTTTATTGTGGAATCAGAACAACAAATATTTATCAAAACAACTTCTTTTAAGGTTTAAGAAGAGCTAGGATTGGGTTTTATGATGCTAAAGATGGGTAAAAGTTGGGAACAAGGTTTCCAACAGGGCAAGGCATATTTCTTGAGTGTTTATCCTTTCGACTTCTATTTTATCTTACCATGTCTCAAAATCTTATGACTGTTCCTACCTTTGATAGCACGAATAATGGCTATTGGAAAGCTTGTATGCATTTCTTTTTAAAATCAATTGATTGTTGAAAAACTGTTGAAATTGAATGGACTCAGCCAGATGATACAAATATTAAGCTTGTTATTGAAAAAAAAAAAAACGCACAACTTGCCAATGATAAAGCCCTCCATGCTCTATGTCAAGCTCTTTCACCGTCTGAATTTACAAAAATTTCAAACTGTGGAACCGCTCTAGAAGCATGGCAAATCTTAGAAACAACATATGAATGCACAAAACTTGTTAAATCTATCAAACTTCAAATGTTGATTTCTAGATTTGAAGATGAGACATTCGGAGAGTTTTACTCTAAGATGAGCAACCTAAGAAACTGGATGGTGAGTCTTGGGAAGTCCGTCTCAGATGTAAAGGTCATCCGAAAAATTCTAAGATCTTTGCCTGAGCGTTTCAAAATTAAGGTGACTACCATTGAAGAAAGCAAAGAAGATGAAAACTATTGCCCTTAAGGCATCTAAGAAGAAAACAGAAGTCTCATCTAAGGAAGACTCAGAGAATGAAGAAGATGTAGTGGCAATGCTTGCCAAAAATTTCAGGAGATTAATGAAAAATGATAAATTCAAGAAGAAATTCTCCGCAAGACTAAAGAAGGCCCTCAAAGAGTTTGGACCTGAAGAAGTTGGGAAGAAAGGCCCGAGAGGCCCCAAATGTTTTGAATGCTCAGGCTTTGGGCATATATGGGCTGACTATGGGAATCTCAAATTGGGTAAAGGGAAGGCCTACAATGCGACTCTCAGTGATGAGTCCGAAGAAGAAGAAACTCCTGCTCAAGATCAATTTCTAGCATTTGTGGCTCCACATGAAGATGAGGAGGATTCTTACTACTTTGAGCACAATGATGTCTTACGAGGAAGAACTCAAAGAGGCTTATAAAATCCTCTATGTAGAGTTTGAGAAGTTAAGGGAGACTTGTAAGCAGTACATCCATGAGCTAAACAATTTATAGACTAAGAGGAGTTCGTTGCTGCTCAAGATACAGGATCTAGAGGAGAAGCTATTGGAGACACAGCTATAGTTGAAGAGGGTCACCGATGAGAAGCTAACCCATATGCTGTCAATCCAAAAGAGCCCAACAGACAAGACTGGACTCGGGTATTTAACTTTTCCCTCTGATATCCCCTCTACTTCTAGGACTGTATTTGTCAAGCCCACAGTCCTCGAGCCTTCAACCACCGTCAGGGATAAAAGAAAGGAAGTTATTGGTGGAGATATTCCGGCTACCGTAGAGGCTACTTAGAAGCTCCCTACCATTAGACGGCCTCCTATATGCCACCACTATGGTTTAAGTGGTCACATCAGACCCCAGTGCTCTCTTCTCAAAGCTCAGAGATCAAAGGTCAAGAAATAGGTGCCAGGACAAGCTATTCGGCACTAGACCTTTAGCCCAGCATCAAGCTCCCCAGTATCAGGCTCCATGGCATCAGGCTCCCCGGCATCAGGCCCCACGACATCATGCTCCTCAGCATCAGCAGCATCAACAACGATTTGTTCCTGCCAATTAGAATGGCAAACCCAAGACTAACAAATCAAGGCACTACATGAAGAAGCTGCAGAAACTTAAGGATGATCAATTCTATTGGGAGCTGCCTATATGGATGTAGAGTATAAGACGGTGGATGGATCACCAGATGAAGTCCTGTCAACAACCACCACAGGGAAGACAGGCATGGGTCAGAAAGGAGAAAGACATTCACCCCTTGAGAGGGAATGGACTCACCTAGTTGGTGAGGGTACATATGCCTAGGATTTAGTTCATAATTTTATAGCATTAGGTTTGATTGCATTGCTTTATTCTCTACCTGACATATCTTTGTTTGCTTTGCAATTTAGGAACCATTGTTATTTTTTCCCCTATTTCTCTTGTTGTTTTTGAGAAAATTTTGTAGGTACTATTTGGGGATGACAGAAAAAGCACGTCGGGCGGCTGCTTTTCTGTATTGGTAATTTTAATCATTTCTCCTTGTGGCAAGTTTGATCTTGCCACACATACTAGGTTTAATTTTATTTTCTTTGCCATTGAAGCTTTTTTTTTTCATCAACAAAAAAAAAAAAAATAAATAAATTGGGGAAAAGATGCAAAATTTTTTTTTTTTTTAAATAGCTTTTCAAATTTTGCATGTATTTTTGACTGATATCTCAGTTCATTGTGCGTTAATTGAATATACTTATATAGTTATATATGATTGAGAGTTTATGCCTAATAATTGCCAAATTTTAATATGCATCTTAATGCTAGATAGTTACTTTTCTCATGTAATGATTTTGTGCACTATACAAGGCTCCCCTAAGTTACATTTTTTTTTTCTCTCTCTGACTTTTTGCTTCTCGAAATTTTGATGAGAGAGATTTTTTTGCTAAGATGGTTAAATTGACCAACTCGCTAGTTGAACCTAGAACTTTAAAATTCTAATATTTTCTCTATGTTGCAGCACGAAGTAATAAAAAGCATTCAAAAATCAATAAATTTGGATAAAAAAAAAGATCCATTGCTTTTTGTGCTATAAATCTGTTCTTGAACTTGTCCCTAAAGAAACAGTCAGTGATCAAATCATTACGAAAATAGACGGTCACTAAAGGATTAAGTAAAAGAAAAGTGCTGCATCTTAGGGGGAGTGTATCAGATGAGGGTGGCCAGGCCCTAGTAAAATAAGGTTTGACTTTTGACTGATCTATCATGGTTTTCTCTCTTGTTTAGAAAATTCAGTTGCTTTAAGTCATATTAGCGAACTTCATGCCTTAATGAGAAAGTCTTCACACACACACACACACACACACACACACACACACACACACACACACATTGCATGAGTTAAGTAATTTATTAAAAATTTCTATCTGCAGGTGTGCTAATTGAGCTCTTAACTCTCAATTATGTCTTTGTACATTTTTGAAATACTATTTGACTGCTATATCAGTTGATTATACATGCGTGTTTTGAAGCTAACTTTAGGAAAAATAATCTTTTTGCAAATTTTTCTTTAGTTTCTGTTTTTCAGTGTGAAGCGCCCGGACGGTCTTCTCTTAAGTTTGGACCGGTACCCTATAGGTTTAAGAACGCATTCTTTTCTCCCTAGCCGCCACATCTCTTCTTTTTCCATCTCGTTTTTGTCAACTTTTGGTGTGTTTTTGGTGTGATTTTCTTGTGTTTTCTCACCAGTTTTCAGTTCCTTTTGCTCTTTTCTGCATTTTCTCTCCATTTTAGGTACTTTATTAGTTCTTTTATAATTTTTTTTTCAGTGTTTTTTTAACTGTTAGAATATTGGATCTTTTGTGGGACATGTTTGAGATGGAGTTTGCGTAGTATTGATTAATTTATCTATTGCTGAGATTGGGATATTTGCTTTGTCATTTATTTGGATTGTTTTGGAGATATTAGTGTGTATGTAATTTTTGGGAAGTCCATTTTACTGCCGTTATAATGCCAAAATTTTTGGGGACTAATCAAATTTCTTTAGAATTTTTTTTTTTTTTGGAAATATTTTTTGTTATTATTTGCATAACCATGTCTGCTGGCAGTTCACAACGTAGAGTCAGACAGAGGATAGAGAAAGGCATTGCTGCCTCCAGAGCCAGAATTTCAAATCGTCCAGCTATTCCAGAGAGGAATGTGGTTGAAGCTGATGTCTTAGTGGCACCTCTGGATGTTATTGATGACATCATTCAAACTTATCATTGGGGCTACCTTTACAATTGTGCTTGCATTGTGCTCCCCAGGCTGGTGAGAGAATTCCATACGTATTTGGAGGTTGTACAGGATGAAGACAGTGGCATTGTTCTTCAGTCCACTGTAGAAGGGCATGTATTTCAGATTAATCCATAGGTCATTAGCATGATTTTTGATGTACCAATGCTTCATATTTTAGCCAGTCCCTTCAATGAGGTTGTGGAGCCTCCTAATTTGGAGGTGCTTAGGGAGTTCTTTCATACTGTACCATAGGGTGAGGAGCGAGCTCAAACGAACATCAGAATCGGTGCCTTCTTTCCCCCGCATCGCCCGCTCACGAAAATTGTTCAACACAATCTATGGCACACTGTTCGTAGGAGTGACCTAATTCTGAAGAGGGCTTAGTTTTTATACACTATTGTCATGAGGTTATCGTTTTGCCTGCGCAACCACATCCTCAATATTATGCTAAAGGCCAGAGATAAGCATACTACAGGGTTTCCTTTCACATGCTTGGTCACAAAAATTATCCTTCAGTCTAGGATAGACATCTCTAGAGAGCCCAAGATGAAGATACAGGATCCACTTAGCAGTCAGACCCTGATGAAATCAAATGCCCAACTGAGGCATGAAGGACAAGATGAAGCTCCTCAGCCTCCTCCTGTTCATGTTGAGTTGCCTATTGGAGTGTCCTCTTCTCAGGCTGCTCCTCCGCCTCCATAATTTGATGCAAGTTTTCCTTAGATTCTAGCTGCTCTAGAGTCTCTTCAATGAGGTATAAGTTCTTACAGCGGGAGGTACACTCTATCAACTTCTGAGTGGAGCAGTGCCAGCTTGACATCCAGGAGTGTCTCAAGCATCATCATCCGTCCCTTGATGACGAGGATCATCCATCCCTTGGTGACGAGGATTGATTTGTTTTGATGTTGTGTTGGTTTTTATTTTGAGACATTTTTATTTTCCTGTTTCGGATAAATTGTAAAACTTTATAACTCTGGATTTCATTTACTCTGTTTGCCTTTGTCCTGCTGAGACTTTAATGGGGAGTAAATTTTTTAATGGTTTTTTCTCTACTATATTTTACCATTTGTACTTTCGAGACAAAAAGGATGATTATTTTTTGTTTTGGATCGGGATTGTATTTTTAAACCGATCAAGTGATTTTTGTCCCAGAATGGCTAAAGGGGGAATTTGTTAGTTTGAAATTGGCTATATTCTGTTTGACAAAATCACTTTTTATGTGATGTTGCTACATATTCAGGGATGCTGTTTATATTCAGAGTCTTCAATTTAGATATGTTCTTCAAGAAGATTCTGTATAGATTTCAAGACAAAGAAGTTGGATCCCAAGCATCCGTCGGGACAGCCGAGTATAACATCCAGACGCTCATCAGTCAACAACTTCTGTCCGAACGACATGGCAATACCGTCCGGATGCCCATTAGTGTCCAGAAGTTTCAAACTGTTCTAGGTTGCATCCGTTCGGATGTCTCAACAACACGTCCGGACGCTCATTAGAGTTCGACAAGAAATCAAATTTCCTTCTCAGACACAGATATGGGAAGACAGCTGCATCCATTCAGACGATAGGATAGCATTGTCCAGACGCTATCCTTGATAAGGCAAGACGTGGAGAAGATTTGCAACTATCCGGACGTTAGAACTACATCGTTTGGATGCCAGTCCTTATTATGAAAATTATGTGCAGCAAAAGTGTAACCGTCCAGACGCTAGGGCAACATCGTCTGGACGCAGTCTTATTCAGCAAAGATTTTCAACGCTTTTTGAAATGCCGATTGCACAGTTGTCTGTCCGGACGGCCTTAGCTTGCGTCCGGACGCTGCCTAGAGAAAATCGTATTAGACTCTATTTAGGTCTTCTATAGCCTATAAATAGAGGCCTCTAGGCATATACAATTTACAGAATTTAGTATTGAATTCTTTAAAGCTTAGAGAGTATATTTTAGGAGATATTGTGCTGATTCGATTACTTTCAAGTCATTGCCGTTGTATGCTGTTGCTGTGCTTGTCAATTGAAGTCTATTTTAGGGAGGAGCCCTAAGGTAAAAGAATCCATAGAAGACCTCTTCAAGTAGGAAACTTTGTTAAGAAGCGTTCACGTTGGGTTACGTGTCAGAGTGCTAGATACGATCGCTACATCGGGTATGTGAGTGTTATTGTTTATGTACTAGCTTTGTCTTCTGATAGTAGATTTCCTAGGTTTGGCTGTCTCGGAGTGGTTTTTCTCTTAATTAAGTTTCCACTTCGTTAACAAAATAATTGTGTCATTTAAATTCCGTTTTTACATTATTTTGTTACACATTGTGCACACACACACTGTTAAATTAAAAGTCATTTATTTTTTAGTTAGGATTTCTCAATCTATCCCCTCTTCCTTCCCTGATAATAGTTGATCTCTATGCTCTTTTCCCACATATTCACTCTCCCATCTTTTCTTTAATTGCCTTATTGCTCATGTGGTTTGACGCTAATCTTTCTAGCCTTTGGACACTCTTGCTTTAAATATCACTAACATAATAGATTGGCTTCTTATTATCCTCAATTCACACCGATTGATTGGTATCCCTTAGGCTGAGGTTCATATGTTCCAAATTTTTGCGACTGTTGCTTGTGATTATATTTGGTTCACTAGGAATAAAGCTCATCATGAAGGTATTATTCCGAATGCTGTTGTTATATCAACCACTATCAACAAGACTATTCTGGAACATTACACTACTTGGCAAAAAAACTGGCGATTTCTACAAAACTATGGCAATTATCGCTTTCGTCTTCTTATTTCAAGATCAATTATGATACTGTCATTTGTGATAATTTCTCTGCTCAGGTTGCATTCTGCAGGGATTCTAATGGCTCTATTATTAAATGTATCTCCCTTATCAGTTTTCCCTGTTCTCCCCTTTATGGTGAGGCCCTTATAGCTCTCTTGGTTGCTCCCCTAGCGATTTCTCTAAGATTATCACATTTTATTTTGGAAGGGGACTCCCTTATAGTCACACTAGTACTTCAACTGCTCACCATTACTCAAGATTGGAGAATTGCATCCATTATTTTTGCAATCCATTCCATGCTCCCTTCAACAATTAGCTGGATAGTTAATAAAGTTAATCGAAGTGCAAATTTCTGTACCCACTATGTAGCAAATTGGGCCGCAATTATAATTTATTCTGACTGCATTCCTATCATTTTCCTTTTATTTGATTTTTTTTCCTTCATGTAATGGAAGAGATTCCCCCTCCTATTTTTGTGTTACCTGAGTTGGTTTTTTTCTTTTCCTTTCTTACAGTGTGTATATATATATAAGATTTCCATTCATAGTAAGTACACTTCTACTATATAGAAAATAATAGCCGGTTGTTTAAAGTTGGCTTGCTTTGATAAAAAGGATAACGGAATATGCTTTTTCTTTTCTCTAGGATAATGGAAGATGTTTAACACGTGAAAAACACTAGTTACCTAATGCATTGTTTTTTTTTTTTTTTACTCTAGTGGGGTCCTCTTCCACTTGCAAGTAAAACACATGCTTCAGTCATAATTTTACCTTCAGTCGCTTAAGAGCATTCTCAGTAGTTTTTTAACCAATTTTTTAAATATAAGAAACAAAACTACTTTTTACTTCTATATCAAAAAACACTTCACAGTAGCTTCCCTTATTTTTTCCTATAACATTAAAATATATTTTTTTTTTTACTTTTACTTTAATTAAAAGTAAGAAAGAAAAGATAAAGTAGGAGAGGGATAATATATTTTATGAATAAACAATTGAAGGGATTGAGAAGCACTATTCACTTTCCAGGAAAACAAAAATTTTAAGGGAGCTGCTGTGGAGGGACTTTTGTAACTTTCTTGAAATTTCCCCTAAACTTACAAAACAAACTTCATTTAAAAAAGCTATTGTGAATGCTCTAACATGTCTCGTTCGCTCTGTCTTTACATCTGATGTGAGCTTCACGATTAGATCCTTTACAATTATAAACAAATGGTAGATTCTCATGTTATGGAATCTATACGGTTTCTTTCCATTAGAACGTTTAAAAAATATTATTTATTAAAAATGTAACATATTACAATTAAGAATTTAATATTTTTTTATTAATTTTTTTTTTATGTGTTGTAAAAAAGTGTTAAACCAAAAACTCTCTTTTAATTTTTTGAAAAATAAACATTTCTATAAAAATGAAAACAACTATTTTGTGAGGAAAGTTCTTTCTTGCTTCTTTGATAATATGCCACAATTTTAATAAGTGTTATTTATCAAGCGTTTCAATTAAAAAAAACATAAATTTATCATTTGAATATCTACAAATTTTTAAAAATTGTAAAAAATCATAATCCAACCTTCCATTGCTCTAAGACATTGTGAGCACATCAACGTGGTCGTGCCATCATTGTTTCAAGCAAAGTATAAGATATATATATATATATATATATATATATATATATATATATATATATATATATATATATATATATATATATATATATATATATATATATATATATATATATATATATATATATATATATATATATATATCACTGGTCCTTGGGGTATGTTATAATTACGAATCACTCCTTATGGTTTAAAAACACTACAAAAATGTATGTAAATAGCCACGTGCAATTTGACACGTGTACAGTGTCGTACACGTGTCAAACAGTTAGACACGTGCATTTTGACACGCGTGAGACGCGTGTTAGATGTGCAAGTCATTAACCACACAATTTGACACGTGTATTGAGATACACGTGTCAAATCTGACACGTGTATGAAAATACACGTGTCAAACCGGTTTGACACTTGTATTGTCAAACCGTTTGACACGAGTATTTTAAATATTCGTGTCAAACCGGTTTGACATGTGTATTTTCATATACGTGTCAAATTTGACACGTGTATTGTGATACACGTGTCAAACCGATTTTTTTTAAAAAAAAAAAATTCCAAATTGAAATTTTCATTTAAATAAATTTTCATTTAAATAAATTTTTAATTTAATTATTTAATTGTATTTTTAAATTAAATTAAAAATATAATTAAATAATTAAATAAAAAATTTAATTAAATAAAAAATTCAATTTGGAATTTTTTTTCAATTTAATTTTGTTATTGGTTATTTAAAATTATTTGGTTTAATAAATTTTTGTTTTTTCAAATTTTATTATTTTCGACCACAAATAACGCAATATTGATTTTACCCAAAAACAGCACAAAATCATATTACACAAACCAATAGTTAATAACGTATTCGTTAACTACGCAAATATTTACAAATAAAAATTAATTACACAAAATATCTACAAATCTGAAGGGCGTCCCTGCGAATCACGAGGTACCGTCCCAGGCGTGTTCTCGCCAACCGGCGATTGTTGCGCAAGGAATGGTGTAGCAGGCGAAAGTGTAGCGACAGTGGAGTGCTGGCTCAGCCGTCGTCCAACAGGCGACAACGTACCAACCGTTGTCGAATTACCTGCAAATAATACAGACAATTAAAGTATATAATATTACTTGCAAAATTAAAGGGGTAATTAAAACAAATTGAAATTAATTTTGTCCTATACACAATATAAATCATACCTGCAGATGCACTACTAACAGACGACGTACTACCTACGTGTGCAGGTGAAGACTGAGTACCAAGACATGGTGCTGATGCTCCCATGGAGGACATGAAGACCTCAAATTGTCGCATGCGCTGCTCCATGGCGTCAAACTGCTGCATGCGCTGCTCCAACAGGTCATTCCTCACTCACTCAGCCCGTAGCTCCGCTTGGATCTCTTCCATCTTCCGAGCGTGTTCGGCCCAATCCCGAGATGTGCCCTGAGATGGTCCCCCTGTAGCGAGGCCTGTATGAGAAACATGTCCCCCGAACAGGTGTAACGTTCGGCCCAACCTGCTGAACCCTCCCCGCGTACTCAGGCCTCCCAACCGCCTGTTCGTAAGCGTCGTTCGGTGCCCAACGCACCGTGTCTGCTGAGACTAGGGTTGGCAATTTTTGACACGACCCGCGAACCCGGCACGAACACGACACGAAAAAACCGGGTTTGAGTTTGTTATAATCGGGTTCGGGTCATAATCGGGTCAACCCGATTATGACCTGAATATAATCGTGTTTGGCGGGTCAACCCGCCAACACGATTACAACCCGATTACGCGGGTTGACCCGTTAACACGATTACCCGCCAACACGATTATAACCCGATTACGCGGGTTGACCCGATTAAAAAAAAAAAAAAAATTGAAGGTAAAAACTAAAATTGAAGGTTGAAACATGTGAAAACAGTGAAATTGATGTCGTGTCGGGTCGGGTCGTGTCGGGTAAACGGGTGACACGCTTATTAGTCGTGTTCGGGTCGCGTGTCACAACCCGATTAATAATCGGGTCGGGTTCGTGTCAGACCCGTTTATGTAATCGGGCCAGTCGGGTTGACACGAACCCGACCCGCGAACCCGAATTGCCAACCCTAGCTGAGACGCTTTGCGTGGCGGCTGGATCACTGGATAAACTCTGCGTCATCCTCTCCTGTACATCGTTAACATGAAAAACTCATATATTGAATAATGACATGTCACACATAATTTAAAAATATTAGTAAATTAAATTAGTAGCATACGCATAGGACCCGTGTACGTTCGTTCATGTAAGTGCCGTCCTTCCTTGTGTGGGTCTTCACGAACGACGCGGCGCGAGTGGGGGGCGTGCCAGATGTACATGTCTGTCGTCATGCAGTTGAAATATATAACAAACAGATAGCGATAAAAATAGTATAAAGAAAAAGAAAAACAATTAGCAACAAATATTAAAAACAGAAACATATATTTTTCCATACCTCCTCGTGATTAAATCTGGCATAACTTTTAGATCCCGTACAATGGGGAAGGTCATTCTGCTCCCGCAGCCTCTTCATCCGCTCAGAGGTTGCCTACGCATTGAACATAAAAATAAAAATGTAAGTATTGACACACTTAAATTAAAATTAAAATTAAATGAACTGTTATTAAAAAACCTTAACATTTTTTTGGCCTACATACCCTTTTATGCTCAGTACACCAATCGCTCAGCAGGAACTCTACATCTGCTGCATCATACACCCCAAAAAAATTGTCCGGCATTCTCGCACGGATACTCTCAGGCGTGTCACCGTCTTCAATACATAGTTTGGTTTTGAACCTCGACTTCCACGAGCGGTGCTTACGGCCAATATCGTTCCACGCTTCCTGTTGTGCCTTGCGCTTGTCCACTGATACAGGTAGATAGAAATCCTCCTGCACATTCAATCAAAGCATTATAGGTTTAAAATCTTCAATAAAAACATTAATCTTAACTTTAATTCAAATAAATAAATAAATTATATTCATAAATATACCATCAGCGCATCCCACATAGCCTGCTTAATCTGCTTATTTACCCTCGCCCATTCGTCCCGCATATGTATGTAGGACCCGCTCCTGATAAGCTTGCCCTCAGCCCGCCTAAAACGATTGCAGGCTCGTCCTACAGGTTGTAGAGCAGCATTGTACTGCAATACAACCTTCTTCCCCCTCGGGAGCACCCAGTTTCTCTGTGGGTCCTTAATCACCTCATAATATATGGTCCCGTCTGGGTTATACCCTAATGAAAAAAATATTCAACATTTAATTGGTTAACATTAAAGAACATATAAACAAATTGTAAATTCAAGTTATTTTTCTATCAAACAAAAAATGAAATTTTTGATAACATAATATGAGTTTCAAGGATGTTTAAATATGTACTTACCCATCAATCGAATGTGTTCAATCGGTATGTGCTAGGTCGCTGGGTCGCCTGCAACCTCCTTGCCAACCCCTCCCGCTGGTGGAGGCTGCTGATCATCATCTAAATCCATATCCTGGGGGCTATCGGGGGCCAACTGATCGGTACCCAACATCGCAACGTCCTCCTCATGGGTACTCTGGCTCCCCCCCACATCTGGCATTTGACTCTCACCGGAACGTGGCACCTGACTCTCACCAGATAAAGGCATCTGCCTCTCTACATGCCCCGAGCCCTGACTCGTCCCCGATGCTGTCATCTGTCTCGCCCCCAAAATCTGGCCCTGCATTGCCCCCTGTGCCGGTATCTGTCCCAACCCCACACCCGGCATCTGAATCTTCCCGGTCTGTGACAGTGGAAATCTACCATCTTGCGTCTCACTATCAGGATTACACGTCATAGGTACACTATACGTATACGGAAAGTAGGGCGCATAACCCTGTGGCCCCATCCCCTCTCGCACTCACCATCGAGCCACGTTACCCGGTTGGGTGAACCCTATCTGAGACAATGTTGGGAGCTCCGACAATGGAGAACTACAATGTCCAGCTGTGCTGGTCTGCCCGTGATCTATAGTGGGCACAGCCACCATACCCGGTAACAATGGTCTATAAGCCCTGTCTGGGTGATGTGGCCACGCCGCAGTATACAATGCCGTCGAATCAGTGGGCGTGGTCATGGGGGGCACGGGTGGGCGAGGTGCCCGATATGCATAAGGAGGGGGTCTCTGGTCCATCAATACCTGCGAACAAATTTAGACAAATTAATTAGAATATGTTTTTTTATATATTTTTAATGAATATGCAAATTATACAACGAAATTTATGCAAATAATAAAAATTTGTATTGAGTTCAAGCGAATTGTACAAACAATATATATATCAGTCAAGTGTATTGAGTTCAAGCTAATTATACTCACAACAAATACATCAATCATTGTATCACGGGAGCTTTAATCGGATCAATGTCGGGCCTATCGTACTCGAATTCATCATTCGTATCGGGTAGGTCATCAGTGGCTAGTACGAGCGGTACGCACTCATGGTAGGTTGTACCATCCTCATTACTCCCATCCCCCTGGCCAACGTCGTACACGTTGCGGGGTTTGGTCCTAACCGCACAAACCCAATTTGGGTTCCTTCCATCTTTGATGTAGAATACTTTATCTACCTGAGATGTAAGCACGTGCGGCTCGTCCTGAATCAGTTCTCCCCTGTGGACGAGGTGATTAAAGTTGACAAACACTAGACCATACTTGCCTATTGTGAATCCTCTGTCTATTGTGGGGTTTGCCTAATTGCACTTAAACAGGACGTACGTAGTCTTGTCATAGTACTCGACCTCAACTATATCGGTTAACTGCCCGTAGTACGTTTCGCCTTCAACGGTAGGAACACATACGCCGCTGTTCTGAGCCCTCCTACCCATATCATGGGCAAGCGTGCGAAACAATTTCCCATTTACCACGTACCTATTGTACTTGACCGCTGTCTCCTTTAGCCCTCTACAACGCATAACCAAGTTGTGGCCCAATTCCTCCCTACGTTGATCGTCCAGGCCATCGACCTATGTTATAATTACAAATATTAAACATCACATTGGGTAATTATATTGAACCCGCATAAATTTTTCCAATTTCAAAATTACAACTATTTCCTTACATATGCACGGTACCATTCGCAGAACTGCTCATGATGTTGTACTTCAATAAGAGCCTCCATAATGCGACCTCTAGTGCATGATCGTCTAAGCGCGTCTTTGTGCATCCTACATTCAGCGTATACAATTATGTAATAATTGTTATTAATACTTTTATTCGAATTCTGTTAAATATATAAACACTACTTACGTCCGCAAATTGTGAAACTCTTCAGAGTTGAACACAATATAACGATGAATCTGGTGCATTATCAACCGGTTCAGGGTAACATGCGTGCCTACCCCCTTGGATCCATCAGGATTTCTCTGAGGTCTGTTGTGGAATGTTGGTGCGTTATTCAGATACCTTGAACAGAACGTTACCAGCTCGGTCGCTATGTACCCCTCCGCAATTTACCCCTCAGGAGCCGCTTTATTACGCACATTAGACTTGAAATTCGCCAGACTCCTGGTGTACACACATACACGACAATTTAATTGTTGTCAATTAGGGCTACAATTAAATCAAAATATATATTTACATATTACGCCGAATTTTACCTCTTTGCCGGGTACATCCATCTATACTGCACGGGTCCGCCGAGTCTACACTCACGCACAAGATGCACGACCAAGTGGACCATGCTGGTAAAAAACCCTGGAGGGAATATCTGTTCTAGCTTGCACAAAGTGATACAGACGTCACCCTGCAGTCGATCCATATCTTCTTGTGATAGCTTGGTTGAGCATATGCCTCTAAAAAATGCAGAAATCTCTACAAGAGGTCTAACAACTTTATCTGGCAATGACTTACGCAGTGCAATTGGGAGAAGCTGTTGCATCAGCATATGGCTATCATGGCTCTTCAACCCGAAAATTGTACGGTCCTTGAGCCGAACACATCGTGAAATGTTCGAGGCATATCCGTCCGGGACCCTCACATTTCGAAGAACCTTCAGAAAATTTTCTTTGTCCTCTCTAGACATGGTGTGACAGGCAGCAGGAATATACGTTTTACCATGTGTGGCCGTGAACGGATGCAACTTAGGTCTCAACCCCATTTCCTGCAAGTCCAGCCGAGCTGCCAAGTTGTCCTTCGTTTTCCCTTTTATATCCAAAATAGTGCCAAGTATATTGTCCATGACATTTTTCTCTATGTGCATAACATCAAGATTATGCTGAAGCAAATTGTCTTTCTAATACGGCAATCTGAAAAAGATACTTTTCTTCCGCACCCTTCTTCCGTTTCTTCTTCTTACCTGCGATCTTATCCCCAAACGCAACTCCGTCCAACTGTTGGAGGACCTCGTCTCCGCATGGCACAATCGGCGCGCTGTCAAATTCTTCAGTACCGTCAAATGTTCTCCTGTTCAGCCGCCACAGATGTTCAGGCGGCAAGTATCTTCTGTGCCCCATATAGCAAAATTTACATCCGTTCTTTAAGCGTATAGAACGTGTCGATTGCATACAGCAAGGGCATGCCTTCGCACCCCTGTTAGGCCAACCAGATAAATCTGCATACGCTGGCAAGTCGTTTATTGTCCACATCAACTAGGATCGCATAATAAAATTTTCCTTTCTTTGAAGCATCGAATGTTCGTACCCCTACATTCCACAGTTCCAGCAACTCATCAATCAATGGCTGAAGGTAAACATCAATATCCATACCTGGTGAGCTCGGTCCAGGGATAACCAGGGACAGGATGAAGGACGACTGTTTCATGCACATCCAAGGTGGCAAATTGTACGGCACAAGCATTACGGGCCATGTGCTATGGGATGTGCTCATGTTCCCAAATGGATTAAATCTATCTGCTGTCAAACCAAGCCGGACGTTCCTACTCTTTGCCATAAAATCTGGATGTAAAATGTCAAACGATCTCCATGCCTCACCGTCGGCTGGGTGCCTCAATACGCCATCCCTAGTGCAGCCTTCTGCATGCCATCTCATATGGGGCGCAGTATGCTCAGACATGAATAACCTCTGTAACCGTGGGATGAGTGGAAACCACCTCAAGATCTTCACCGGGCCTTTTTTTCTCGCTGATATGACCTCACCATCCTCATCTATATGTGTATCAGCCTTCCACTTAGATTCTCCACATACGGTACATGAATCTAATTCTTTATTGTCTTTCCAGAATAACATACAGTCATTACGGCACGCCAAAATCTACTCATACCCCAGACCCATGCCACTTAGAAACTTTTTCGCCTCATACGTGTTATCTGGCAATGCCTCATCGCAAGGAGGCAACAGCTGATTGATAAATTCGAGAATGTCTGAAAATATCTTGTTACTAATACCTCCAACGCACTTTAAATTGTACATGTGTACAGTAGCACTCAATTTACTATGCTTGGTACCAGGGTGAAGTGGCTTCTCGGCGGTCTTTAACAACTCTTGGTACTTCAATGCGTCCCCGCAAGAGGTATCTTTGTCAACTTGTTGCGGATCCGTACTGACGACTTCAGCAACATCGTGCACGCCGAAGGCATCACGCAACATGGCGTGCATGTCATCATCCTGTTCCACGGCCACACCCTCATGTTCTGTGACTTCACCATGTTCAGTGCTACAGGCAGTGGTATCTGTACCACTGTAATAACTCGAACACTGACCAGGAATAGCAGACCCAGTCGTAGTCTCACCGTGCATATACTACAAATTGTATCCCGGATTCATCCCCCTACCTCCAGTCAGGTGGGCAAGAACGTAATCTGGAGTGTGACGCTGGTTATTTCGACAATACTTGCATGGGCAGTAAATTTTGCCATCGACCGCCGTACAGTTACTAACGGCAAATGCCACAAACGCCCTACACTCGTCGTTATACCGTGTTGTACCCCTAGGTGCTGACATTCAAGACTTGTCCATATTTCTCTGTATAGGGTTAAGAGACCGAGACAAATCATACGTCTTACAGTATAAACTTGTAAAAAAATTGTGCATGTCACGCAACATAGGGTGTACGACTTTTTTTTTTTCCCTTTTAAAGGGTTTAGGGTTTTAGTTTTTTTTTAGAAAGTGTAAGAATTTGTTTTTTTTTTTTTTTTTAAAGGGTTTAGGGTTTTAGTTTTTTTTTAGAAAGTGTAAGAATTTATTTTCTTTTCTTTTCTTTTTCTTTTTTTTTTTTTTTTTCTTTTTTTTTTTTTTTTTTTTTTTTTAAGGTTTAGGGTTAGGGTTTGTTAGGGTTTAGGGTATTTTTTTTAGAAAGTGTAGGATTTTTTTTTTTTTTTTTTTCTTAAGGGTTTAGGGTTCTAGTTTTTTAGGGTTTAGGGTTTAAGGTTGGGGTTTTAGTTTTTAGTGTTAGGGTAATTTTTTTTAGAAAGTGTAGGATTTTTTATTTTTAAGGGTTTAGGGTTTAGGGTTTAGGGTTTGTTATGGTTTAGGGTTTAGGGTTTAAGGTTAGGATTTTTGTTTTTAGTGTTAGGGTATTTTTTTTAGAAAGTGTAGGATTTTTTTTTTTTTTTTTTCTTAAGGGTTTAGGATTAGGGTTTAGGGTTTAGGGTTCTAGTTTTTTAGGGTTTAGGGTTTAAGGTTGGGGTTCTAGTTTTTAGTGTTAGGGTATTTTTTTTTTTAGAAAGTGTAGGATTTTTTATTTTTAAGAAAGTGTAGGATTTTTAGGGTTTAGGGTTTAAGGGTTTAGGGTTTGTTATGGTTTAGGGTTAGGGTTTTTTTTTTTTTTTTTTTAGGGTTTAGGGTTTAAGGTTAGGATTTTTGTTTTTAGTGTTAGGGTTTTTTTTTTTTAGAAAGTGCAGGATATTTTTTTAGGGTTTAGGGTTTAGGGTTAGGGTTTGTTAGGGTTTAGGGTTTTAGGTTTTTTTTTTTTTTTTTAAGGGTTTAGGGTTTAGGGTTAGGGTTTTTTTTTTTAGAAAGTGTAGGATTTTTTTTTTTGGGTAAAGTGTTTAGGGTTAGGGTTAGGGTTTTTTTTTTAGAAAGTGTAGGATTTTTTTTTTTTTTTAATAGTTTCGGGTTAACGTTTATGGTTTTAGTTTTTTTTTTTTTTTTTTTTTTTTTTTTTTTTTTTTTTTTTTTTTAAGGGTTTAGGGTTTAGAGTTTGTCAGGGTTTAGGGTTTAGGGTTAGGGTTTTAATTTTTTCTTTTTTTTTTTTAGGGTTTAGGGTTTAGGGTTTGTTAGGGTTTAGGGTTAGGGTTTTTTTTTTTAGAAAGTGTAGGAATTTTTTTTTTTTTTTTTTTTTAAGGGTTTAGGGTTAGGGTTTTTTTTTTTAGGGTTAGTGTTGGTGTTTTTTTTTTTTTTTTTTAGGGTTTGTGTTGGTTTTACAGTTATGAGTTTTAAAGTTTAGGGTTACAGTTTAGGTATTTCTTAAAAAGTAGACGGTCAATTTAATTGTTTTTCTTCCTCATTCAAACCAATGGTTTGTTTGTTTGTTTGTTTGTTTGTTTGTTTTTTTTTTTTTTTTTTTTTTTTTTTTTTTTTGTTTCCATTTATCATTTTCAAAAGTGTCATCGTTGGTTTAAAACGCTAAACTAATATGCGATATTGTTTGATTTTTTTTCCACTAACAAAAAAAACTCATGAATTCATAATAACACATTAAAATAAATATATATAAAACCTCTCAAATCAACATTTAAAACAAAAAAATTAAAAACAATAAAAACACAACAACATAGTGTAAAAGTACAAAGCTTCATAAAAAAAAAATTAATAAATAAAACCCTAAATGACACAAAAAATACAAAGGTGTACACAAAAATTTCATCAAAAATGTACTAACCAAATATATATATATTAAAAAAAAAACACCAAAACCGAAATGCAGGAGTCCATTACAAAAAATGCAAAAACAAAATTATATGTATAAAAATTCAGTAACATCGCAATAAAATAATAGAACAAATAAAAAATCATGAAAAGAAAAAATATGCAGAACATGGAGAAAAAATACTCGGCCGGATATACATGTAGAAGAAAAAATTAAATATAAACAATGAGGGAAATTATACTCACTGCCAAATTGGGTCTATGGACAAAATATGCAGGTATATATCTGCATATTTGGAGGAACAAAATATACCAAAAAAATCGACGTTAGCAAAATATACCAAAATGATATATGTAGAAACTGGTATACAGAGAGAGCAAATGAGGGAAATATCGGAGCAAATTCAAGCACGGCCGGAGAAGGAGCTGCCGGAGAGTAATCCCGGTGGAGAGAGAGAGAGAGAGAGAGCTAAGATAGATCTGGATCCGGTGTATATATATATATCCGTGAGAGAGAGAGAGAGAGAGAGAGAGAGAGATGCTCGTGCGCCGACGGTCACCACGCCGGCCGGCTGAGCTCGACGTACGGGGAGAGAGAGAGTGAGAGAGAGAGAGAGAACTTAAGAGAAATGGGTAGCTTCCTCTGGAAGCTATATATATATATATATATATATATATATATATATATATATATATATATATATATATATATATATATATATATATATATATATTATATAAAATAATATAATAATTTAAAAAATCTAAAATTTGAATACACATGCATTGGTTTTGGCCAGGTGGCGCGCGGGAGAAGTCCCGAGCGCCAGACCTGGCCAAACAATTGGACACGTGTACAGAGTACACGTGTCCAATTGGAGACTGTATTTCAATACACGTCTCCAATTGTAGTTTTTTTTTAATAAAAAAATATATTATAATTATATATAAAATAATATATGAATAAATATATATATATATAATTTATTCAAGTAAATACAAATACAAACCAATGCAGCCCTAAATGTATGTACTGTACATATAGCTAAACCCTAAGCGCTCAAATTAAACTGTAAACTATAAATTAAAACTCAAACACTAAGTATATATACTAAAATTAAACTCTAACACTAAGTATATATACTATATTAAACCCTAAATAAAAAATAAAAACTAAAACCTAACCATAAAATTAAACTCTAACCCTAAGTGCTAGACTATATATAGCTATAAACTATAATCCTTAGGGTACGTACTATATCTAGTCATAAACCCTAACCCTAATCCTCTATCCAAAAGTATATACTATATATATATATATATATATATATATATATATATATATATATATATAGCTATAAAACTAAACCCTAAGTAAATGTACTATATATATAACTATAAATCATAATCCTAAGTATATGTACTATATATATCGGAACAATCTAATTTTGAACTGCTCATGATTTAATATATATATTTAAAAGTGTACAATAATAACACATGAAAAATATATTGACATTATTATTCATAAAATGTAAAATCAATTAAATTATAACCCATAGCTTTAAGTATATATATTATATATACCTATAAACCCTAAAACCCTAACCCTAAGTGTATATACTATATATAGCGATAAACCCTAACCCTAAGTACATGTACTATATACATAGCTATAAATCATAATCCTAAGTATATGTACTATATATATCGGAACAATCTAATTTTGAACTGCTCATAATTTAATATATATATATATATATATATATATATATATATATATATATATATATATATATATATATATATATATATATATTTAAAAGTGTACAATAATGACACGTGAAAAATATATTGACATTATTATTCATAAAATGTAAAATCAATTAAATTATAACCCATAGCTTTAAGTGTATATATTATATATACCTATACACCCTAGAACCCTAACCCTAAGTGTATATGCTATATATAGCGATAAACCCTAACCCTAAGCATATATACTATATATAGCTATAAACCCTAACCCTATGTGTATATACTATATATATATATCGATAAACCCTAACACAAAGTATATATACTATATATAGCTATAAATCCTAAGTTTAAGTGTATATACTATATATATCGGAACAATCTAATTTTGAACTGCTCATGATTTAATATATATATATATATATATATATATATATATATATATATATATATATATATATATATATATATATATATATATTTAAAAGTGTACAATAATGACACGTGAAAAATATATTGACATTATTATTCATAAAATGTAAAATCAATTAAATTATAACCCATAACTTTAAGTGTATATATTATATATACCTATACACCCTAAAACCCTAACCCTAAGTGTATATACTATATATAACGATAAACCTTAACCCTAAGTATATATACTATATATAGCTATAAACCCTAACCCTAAGTGTATATACTATATATATATCGATAAACCCTAACCCTAAGTATATATACTATATATAGCTATAAATCCTAAGTTTAAGTGTATATACTATATTTACATTTTATGAATAATAATGTCAATATATTTTTCACGTGTCATTATTGTACACTTTTAAATATATATATATATATATATATATATATATATATATATATATATATATATATATATATATATATATATATATATATATATATATATATATATATATATATATTAAATTATGAGCAGTTCAAAATTATAACCCATTGTCCTAAGTGTGTATATTATATATACCTATAAACCCTAACCCTAATCGTATATACTATATATATCGATAAACCATAATTCTAAGTATATATACTATATATAGGTATAAACCCTAGCCCTAAGTGTATATACTATATATAGCTATAAACCCTAACCCTAAGTGTATGTACTTTAAAAGTGTACAATAATGATACGTGAAAATATATTGACATTATTATTCATAAAATGTAAAATGAATTAAATTATAACACATAGCCCTAAGTGTATACATTATATATACCTATAAACCCTAAAACCCCTAACCATAAGTGTGTATACTATATATAGCGATAAACCCTAATCATAAGTATGTATGTTATATATAGCTGTAAACTCTAACCCTAAGTGTATATATTATATATATCGATAAACTCTAACCCTAAGTATATATATTATATATCTATATAGCTATAAATTATAACCCTAAGTGTATATACTATATATAGCCATAAACCCTAACCCTAAGTGTATGTACTATATATAGCTATTAACCTAATTAAGTGTATATACTATATATAGCTATAAACCCTATATGTAAATATTATATATAGTTATAAACCTTAATCCTAAGTGTATATACTATATATATTGATAAACCATAATCCTAAGTATATATACTATATATAGGTATAAACCCTAGCTCTAAGTGTATATATTATATATAATTATAAACTCTAACCCTAACCTTAAGGCCTCGTTTGGTTTGCGGAATGTCTATTCCATTAGGAAAAGGAATAACTATTCATGGGAATAGATGAAGGTGGAATGGAATAACTATTCCTATTCTTTTGTTTGGTTGTAACGGTGGAATAGAACATTGCATATGTATTCTTTTGTTTGGTACAGTGCAATACATTGGTGAATGGAATCATATTATAATCAAATTTCCTAAAACACCCTTATAATACAAATATAATTTATATTCTTAAGGACATTTTTTTTTCTTTATTTAAGAAACATAAACAATCATACTATGACCTTTTTTTGTTTTTTTTTAATTTCATAGAGTTCATGGCTTCTTTTTTTTTTTTTCATATACAATTACGCTACAAAATGATTTATAAGGGGGAAAAAAAAACACACACACACACACAGACATAATCATCATATCACCATCATAAAAATAAATAAATAAATAAATAAAAATAAAATAGATCATCTGCAAAGCCCTTTTTATTTTATTCTTTTTTATTTGTTTTCCAGCAACAAACATTCATTCTTTGCTTACAAAGTAAAATGATTTATAAGAAAAAAAAAAAAAAAAAAAAAACATAATCATCATAAAAAAAATAAATCAACTACAAAGCCCTTTTTATTTTATTATTTTTTATTTGTTTTTCAGCAACAAACATTCGTTCTTTGCTTACAAAGTTTTTCTCAAACCTCCACAAGACAATTGGAGTCCCCCCAATATTAAGAGGTACTCGTTTTGCTACGTCTAAGTGCATTCTGTAGGCTAAATCATAGGAGGAGGAAAAAAAAAAAAAAAAAAAAAAAAAAAAAGAAAAAAAAAAAGAAAAAAAAAAGACTACCCCACAACATATTAAGTTGGTTGAGAAACAGAGAGAGGAGGATGAGAATATAATTGCAGAGATGGAGAGAGATACTGATGGTGCATTTGAGTGATGAATTTTTGAAATCATAATTAAATTCTTATTCTGTTTGCGAATTTTGAGATTTGACTTTTTAGAAAAAATTGAATAAAATATGATTTGTTTATAAAAAGTTGAATAAAATATAATTTGTTTTTTAAAAAGTTGAATAAAATATGATTTATTTTTGAAAAAAGTAGAATCAGAATTATATTTTATTGTCAAATTTCGTATCCAAACACACCATGAGTTGAGAAACAGAGAGAGAGAGGGATAAGAGACTTGGGTGTTGAGAGGGTTGGGGTTTTTGGGCAAAAGACGAATTTTATTTATTCCCACAGGAAAGGAATAGGTATTCCACTCCTTTTTGAGTGGAATACCTATTCCTCTTCGTAAGGGAATAGCTATTCCGTGGGAATAACTATTCCATTAAATAATATACAACCAAACAAAGGAATAGCTATTCCTTTCCATGGGTCTAATCCGCAAACCAAACGAGGCCTAAGTGTATGTATTATATAAGGGATTAAACAATAAGTATTTAATTCATTATTTAGCGGGGAACCCTCAAAATAGTTGCATTTACTATATATAGCCATAAATAGCAAGGTTACTGTATATAGTTTCTAAACCGTTTACATGCATGCATATCTATATATATAGTATTAATTATTGGTTTTTCAACTTTGTTATGTTTTAATTTTTTTTTTTTTTTTTTTTTTTTTTTTTTTTTTGTTTCTAAACGTAGATGGTGTACAAAACTAAACCCTAATTTGAATTTTTTGGTTTAATTATATATATAACACCAAATTTGTTTAATTATGCATATAGTACAATATGTAAATTAGGTTAGGGTTGACGTACTTATTAGTATACTATATATATATAAAAGGAACCTAAAAAGTATAAATTCCAAGCATAGAATTTACATATAGCATATAGCTTTCAAACATAATTTTATGTGTATAAGTTATGTACACCTTATTTTCACAGATTTGTATGGTTAATAAGATAAGGAGTTTTTTTTTTTTTTTTTTTTTTTCAAAAAATTAACACAACACATTTTTTTTTTTTAAAAAAATATATTTTTGGGAAAAAATAACAGTTTGACACGTGTAATAATACACGTATCAAAATTGGACACGCGTATTAAATACATGCGTCCTACACTCGTCCAATTGGACACGTGTAATAATATACGTGTCAAAATTGGACACGAGTATTAAATACACGTGTCCAATTGGACGCGTGTATTTAATATGCGTGTCCAATTGGACGCGTGTATTATTACACGTGTCCATTTGGACACGAGTATTAAGTACACGTGTCCAATTGGACGCGTGTATTTAATACGCGTGTCAAAATGGATACGTGTATAAAATACACGCGTCCAATTGTGAATATGTTACAATTTGACACGTGTCTCCTAAGACACGTGTCAAATTGGACGCGTGTCTACAGTAGCCGGTACTATAGACACGCGTCAAAATGGTAAAATTTTTGTAGTGAAAGTTCATGGAAGGTCCTTGTGGTAAGCTATAATTATAAATCAATCCCTGAAATCAAATTTTGTTAAAAAAATTGACAGATTTTGTTAAATACTACTTAGTGCCATATCAAACCAATAAAATGATGACATGTGTCCATTTGAATAAAAAAATATAAATTTATTAAAAAATAAATAAATAAACTTTTTTTTTCTTTTTCTATTTTTTTGAAAAAAAGAGGTTTATTTATTTATTTATTTATTTATTAAGATGAACAAGTGTCACCATCTTATTGGTTTGAGGTGGTACTAACGTGGCATTTAACAGAATCTGTCAAAATTTTTAACGAAATTTGACTCCATAGATCGATATGTAATTATAGTTTACCACAATGACCTCCCATGAACTTTTTAAACCATAGAGAATGATCTGTAATTATAACATACCTCAAGAACTAGTGGTGCAATTATATATATATATATATAAGAAATTTTAGCTTCTCAATCAGCTTCTGAGTCTCAATTATTTAAATCTCACGCTTCTGGTATTATTTCTAAACATTCCCTATATGAGCCTCTTCGAACAAAACTTATTGCTATTGATTTGATGATCCCAATAGGACGTGGTCAGCGTGAATTAATTATTGGGGAGAGACAGACCAGTAAAACAACAATAGCCACATCTACAATTCTCAATCAACAAGGGCAAAATGTATTGTCGA
Source organism: Alnus glutinosa (assembly GCF_958979055.1). Lineage (NCBI taxonomy): Eukaryota > Viridiplantae > Streptophyta > Magnoliopsida > Fagales > Betulaceae > Alnus > Alnus glutinosa. The sequence continues at coordinate 8,243,215 of NC_084896.1, read as the reverse complement.
TCCGATATGATAATAAAAAAGACAAAACAAAATAAAGACTAGTTATAGTAAAAAGACATTATATTATCTATAACATTATTTCTAAATAAAATAGAAAAGAATTATCTATAACTATAAAGGAGAAAAATATAATAGATGTTTAATTAATTAAAAAAACTATTAATTATTAAAATAAGATATACAAATTTATAATATATGACGAAGAAATAAGGTGACATAAACAAATAAATATATATATATATATATATATATATATATATATATATATATATATATATATATATATATATATATATATATATATACATATTTCGCCTAAAAATGTTATAGTTATTTTATAATTTGTTAACACGTGTTAGTATGTGATTGAATGACAGTTAATAATTTTGATAGCAGTTCGGTCATTTATTCTGGTAAATTTGAGAAGTTCAACTACTCCTTGAAAAAGTTTTTTTGCTGATTCTATTAAGGAGAATTGCACGTCGTCTTTTAATTGAGTATGGCATGACAACAACATTAAAAAATTAACAACTTTTTCATAACTAGATACAAGCAAATCAACGGTAAAAGCCGATTTAGATAGACAACTAGCAAGCACCTCAATGCTTTGGAGGGAGACCTTGAAGGCGGAAGTCGAGCGGGAATGACACTAGTGAAGCCGGTAGCGGCCCATGGAGGAAATCAAGAGTGCTAACAAGAGAACCCCATAAAATTTAGATCATTACTAGGCTTCCGAGAGAACTAGCAGGACTAGGAGATAGAATTACAACATATGAAAAATCTCTAGGGTGATGAATTTGAAGTCAAACCAAATCGGATGTTGTTGAAGCTCATATTCGAATTTGAGAAATATGAAGGACTAAAAAGAGATTGGCGACCATGGATCTAATGTAAAAGACTTATAAGAGCATTCCTAGTGAGCTCTCCAAATTTTAGAGGAAAAAAAAAATATACTTTTGTTATTTTAACTACTACTTTTAACAAACTTTTTACATCAAGCTCTCCAGATATTTTTTTATTTCAACTAAATATTAATTTTGTATTAGTTTTAAGCAATCACTTCTAACAAATAAGGAAAAAGGAAAAAGGAAAAGTGAAAAGTGAAGTGAAAGGAGAGAGAAATGATTAAATATTGAATAACCCATAAAATTTATGAGTCAAATTTAGATAGAAATTTTGAAAAGAGCTAAAATAAAGAAATTATAGAGAGTTTGTTCAAGTAATTTTTTTTTTTTTTGTTGAGATTGTCACAAAATTTTAATGAAAATTTTCAAACGAAGAGGTCACTAGAAATGCTTTAATAGTGGTGACGTGTGTGATACATCCAACCGATAGGCCATAGCTGCTAGAATAGGAGCCATAGCATGAAAGAGGGCAGAAAAAGCACGTGAATGACAAAGATAGATGAATGTAAGTAAATCTGTTCTCAAAAACCACAAGCTTAAAAAAGAAAAGAAAAAAAGAAAAGATAAATACAAGTAAAAAAAAAAAAAGGCTGGTTTTGAAGGCATCAAGACGAGGGAGAGGGATTCTTCCCTCCTCCCTAGCAAGGAGCGTCGGTGAGAGACTTTAACAGAGGAATCTGCTTAAATGCTAAAGTTACATGCGCAACTGTATACACGATTGGCATCATATATAATGAGCATTTACTCTTTCTTGGCAAACGTCACTCTCAGCCCTGGCTTCCGTACGCTTTATGATTGCAAAAAACAAAAATCTCATAATGGGATCCAATCAGGCTGCAATAGACATAGCATTTTGCCATTTTCATTGATGAAACCAAACGACTTTCATACATGCATCTTTTTTTTGACTGAATTAAGCTCAATCATAGTGGCCGGCGGCCGGCCTAAACCAAATTAGGAGCTAGAAACTATTACTGATTGAAATACAAACAATGTAGGATCCGTCTTTCAGGGCTCAGCCCGAATGATGAAAGAAACAATCCGGTTGAGCAAGGCCACAGAATTTTCGGAAAGTGGGTCACGCAAATGGAATACATGATCCTCCCCTGGAGCCTCCATCACCTCCACAGCTCCTCCCCAGCCGCTCTTCTCCAATAACTCACGGTAATACAAGCCCCTCTCCTTCAACAAATCCTTCTCGGCAACACAAACCAGCACACTCCCACAACCGAGGCTCCCCAGCTTCGGATCCGAAGCTGGGTTTATGTAAGGGTCGTCAGTCCCACTCGTCGCCGGGCACACAAAACGCCAAAAATACTCGACCGTCGCTCTCCTCTGAGCCTCGGTCGTTTAGCCGCCAATCGGTTCTTTGCCCCAGAAATATGGATGCACAAGAGCAATCCCTTGTAGCTTAACACTAGCCAATCCCTCTACGCCCACCCTCAAGGCCATCTGGTGCGCAATGTTAGCCCCGGCGCTGTCCCCAACAAAAAACACTCTTTCAAAATCTGCATGGCTTTTCAACCATTCATCAACATGGGACGCAATCCATTTAAGCGCAGCCCATGAATCAATATAAGCTGTTAGAAGATATGAAGGGCTAGAATATATAGAAAGTATAATATACTTTTCATATATTTCATGTTTGATTGGTATTGTAATATTTCATATTTATGGTGTGTCATAATCAAATCATGGGGATCTAATTACCATATTTGATGAGGATTTAATTACCATATTTGTATTCATTTTAAACCCTATAAATAGGGACTTTTGTATTGTAAAAGATTAAGCAAGAAAATGCAATGAACTAAAGAAGCACAATGTAGTCTATTATAAGCTTCCGCTTTCTCTCTTCCTCTCTCTCTTTCTCTCTCTTCCTTACATAAAATTCTCTTGTCTCTATTCTATTATTCTACTATTTGTCTTTTAAGTTTTCTATCCTGTTATATTTTCTCTAATGGTATCAGAGCCTGAAAATCGACCAACGTCGTTCTTCCCTTCTTGAAGTTCTTAGTGTACTTCTGTCAAACACCTTAGCCTCAAGATCCTCTCTTCTATCCCTTTTCTGTCTTAAATTTTTTTTTTTCTAATATGGCCCACGCCATTTCAGTTCCTCCACTCAAATTCTGCAGAAAGAGTTCTCTCCACTCCACTGTTCTCCCAAAATCTCATTTCTTTTCTCAAACAAAAAAAAAAAAAAGGCACAAAAAAAAAAAGAGCCTTCAAAATCGACCAACGTCGTCTTCTTTTTCTTTCTGCAACTTCTCTGCGTCTTTCTGTCAAACACATGATCTTCCCCTCTATTTGTCCAGCCACACATAAAGTGTAACACCTCCTCTGCCCTCTCTTTAATACCCAACAACACAGAGACCGTTTTCTCCACTGTTCTCCCACCCAGCAACCAGCAAAGGCAACCAATTCCAGCCCACCGCCGCCTCAGTGGTGCCGCAACCAATTCTGGCCATCCTCTCCAACACCAAACGACACAGTCCCTTCGGCCTCCTTCCACACTTCTGCAGCCCACCATCACCGTTCACTAGTGAGCCACCGTTTTCCGGCAATTCTCTCCAACAGCAACCCATCTCGCCTCCGCCGCCGCCACCAACGCCCTTGACAGTGTTAGTCCACCGTCCAGAAGCACCGGTGCCGTTTCCTGGTTCAGCAAGAAAGGAAGTGTGTGCTGTGTAACCTGCGTTTCTAAACAATTTGTGTGATGCAGATGCAAGGTATGAAAAAAAGAAGAAGAAGAAGAAGAAGAAGAAGAAGAAGAAGAAGAAGAAGAAGAAGAAGAAAAATGATGTAGTTTTGGTAGTGAATGCCCAATGGGTAGTCTCGGGAAGATGAAAAAAAAAAAAAAAGAAGAAGAAGAAAAAGGATGTAGTTTTGGTAGTGAATGCCCAATGGTAGTCTCGGGAAGATGAAAAATAATAATAATAATAATAATAGAAGAAAAAAAAAAAAGAAGAAAGAAAAGAAAAGAAAAAAATCAAAATCAAAAGAGGCCAAATTGCCCATATTATTCTTGCCCTTTGTTGGCTCATTATTGTAATATCCTTTGTTGGCTCATTATTTTTGGTTATTGACTCCATGTTTCTCTTTCTTTTGACATTTGAGGTATTCTCTAAAACTCATGCTCTCTTCAACTCATAGTTAGCTCATTTTTTTTTTTTTTTTTTTGGCCCAAAGTTGGCCCCATCTTTCTTTTCTTTTCACTTTCTTTGGCTCATAGTTGGCCCATTCTATTTTGGCATTTGAAAAGTGATATCATGCCTTATTTAGCCTATAGTTGGCTCACTTTCTTTTTGGCCTATAGTTGTCCCAATCTTTCTTTTCTTTTCACTTTCTTTGGCCCATAGTTGGCCTATTGATATTTAAGGCGTATCTTCACCGTCGCCGACTTCCTCCATTCATCGTCGTTGACTGTCGTTGATCGTTGTCATTTCCAAAAGAAGAAGAATAAGCATTTATTATTGCAAACTCAAGATTCCAGAATCTTCCCCCTTGAGTTTGAAGGGGGATGTTAGAAGATATGAAGGGTTAGAATATATAGAAAGTATAATATACTTTTCATATATTCCATATTTGATTGGTATTGTAATATTTCATATTTATGGTGTGTCATAATCAAATCATGGGGATCTAATTACCATATTTGATGAGAATTTAATTACCATATTTGTATTCATTTTAAACCCTATAAATAGGGACTTTTGTATTGTAAAAGATTAAGCAAGAAAATGCAATGAACTAAAGAAGCACAATGTAGTCTATTATAAGTTTCCGCTTTCTCTCTTCCTCTCTCTCTTTCTCTCTCTTCCTTACATAAAATTCTCTTCTCTCTATTCTATTATTCTACTATTTGTCTTTTAAGTTTTCTATCCTGTTATATTTTCTCTCATAAGCAACAGGAAGAGGGTGTTCTGGGGCTTTCCTATAGTCTACAGAGACAGCAACAACGTCGGCTTCGCCTACAATGGAGTTAAGGTAGCTGTGGTACCGTGGAGTGAAGGCGGTTTCAATGCAAAAGCCTCCGCCATGGAAGTAAACAACGAGAGTAAGCTTTTTTTCGGTTGTTTTCGGAATGTAAAGCCTGGCGGATACGCCTGTTTCGGGTGAAATAATTACATCTTTGGATTCAACGTCGGTTTGCGGAGCAAGAGATGGGGGTTCGATCTTGGTGCCTGAAAGTCGCTCTAGTCGACCATCTTTGTAGATTTTAAGATAGGGAAAGTAGTCATGGGCTACTTCACTGTTGCTTGAATCCATAGCAGGAGGAGGAGGTACAACTTGGAGAAGAAGAAGCTACAATTTGGAGACTGGATGAAGAAGAAGAAGCTACAAAGGGAGAGAAGAAGCTAAATTTGGAGATTGGATTTTCTCTCGCTTATGGGAGAGAGAGGCCAGGTTTATATCGAGCCGACACGCGCGCTCAAGGGATGTACAGCTAGTTGGGGACGAGAATTGACACAGAAAAGTGTATTTTTGTTCTTAGAATTAATTTTTTTATATTAAAAGGGAGAGAGGGAACAATTAAAGGTCCGCTCTCTATCAATTCTAGGTTGGGAACAACCCTCGAGAGAAGCTGCTGCGAATGTCTTTAAGTATGAGGAGTGTTTTTTTTTTTTTTTTTTTTAATTATTATTTTATTATTTTTTTAAAAAAAATTTAAAATAAAATTAGGAAAAGAAATTAATTCTTGTTTTCCAATTTAAATATATCTTATAATATTATTTCTTTACAAAATACAAATCTTTTACATACTCATATTTTTTTTTTAATCAAATTTTAACAAAATCTCTAATGAAAGAAAGATGAGAAATGAGAGATGAGAGATGAGATATATATTTTATGTTAAAATAATATATAGGAAAGTAATACAGAAGCGGTAGCAAATGAACTTTTGTGTTTTTTTTTTTTTTTTTAAGGAATGGAAAATGGTATAAGAAAGGTATTGCTAATGTTCACTTCCCAAAATCCTTTCTCTCTCACTCTATTTTTTTAAAAAAAATAAAAAATAAAAATAAAGTGAAACTTAAAGCTTCCTACCTCATTCACCCCTAGCCTCCTTTATATTCATTTATTTATTTTTATTATCATTCTATTACCATTTAAATATTTATTACTTTAATCCTTCAGATTTCTCACTATTTTATTCCTATAATAATAATAATAATAATAATTTATTATTATTTCAAAATTTTAATTACTTCAAATATAAATAAATTTCTAAAATCTCCTTTGGTCCAACTAAAATCCCCGAACATTAATAGATCTCCTCGGAATAAAAAGAAAACCTAAAATTTAGTTATTCTCCTGTCTTTCTTCTATCCTCACATTTTTTAAAATCACAATCAGATTTGTGGAGTCCATATGAGGGATCCACAGATCTAATGGTGACTTTCAAAAGTGAAATGATGAGAGGAAGACAGGAGAAAGAAATAAATCAATTTTCTAAAATCAAAGCCTATATACTAAATTGAGTAAATTCTGCCACTTAAAATTTACTTTCATAAATATCCACTTATCCTCTTAAATTCCCCCACAATTATTATTTTGTCTATAAAATATTATGATATGGTTTTTATCTCAAAATAAAAACCTCTTTATGATATGGTTTTTAAACGGGATTTCCTAAGCTCACCAAATATACGTTTTACTCGCAAGTGCAAAAGATCAAAAAGATAGTATATAAAGCAAGTACGAGATTATTCTCATGAGGATTGATAAATCATGTTTAAAGAGAATTTTTAAAGAGAATTTTCAAAGATAAATATTTTGAATATAATTGCAATGGAATAAAGTAAACTACATAATTGAAAATAATAAATAAAAGGGTAGGGCACTAATATTCACTATTAATCATACTTTTTTTAAGAAACGATATGCACAATGCTGCAAACCATAGTGCGATGCTTAATATTTACAAGCCACAAGGACATAACATCTACTCCTAAAGCTATTGATTTCTCAAAGCAATGAGTTAGGCATAACATCTACTCTATCTCTTTTTTTCCTTGAAGGATTAAACACAAAATTTATTAAGTTGTTCTTCAAGAAAGCATAAAACTGTAGAAATCGGTAAACACACTCTGGCTGGAACATGGCATCTATTTCAATTGTCTTTATGTTGATTAATCCAAGAACCTGTGATGAGGTTCTTTCGTTACTATATTATGCCCAGGATTCAGCTATCTAAATTAACATAAGTAACAAATCTATACCACATGCATATGATGATCAAGCATAAACATGCGAGGAATTCAAGAAAATCGAAAATAATTAATTAAGAATTAAAAATAGTTGTAGCAAGGCAAATCAAAACCTTAAAGAAACATGATTAGAGCTTTAATCGAGCCCTAACAAGAGTAATTAACTACAACTTATTTGGACTAAAAGTATATACATACAAAAAAATAAATAAATGAAGAAAGAAAAACAAAAACCCTTCTTGACCTAAAGTCCGATTCCTCTCCTAAAGCTTGTGTGTTTTTTCTTTAATGTTTAGAGGCCTATTTATAGGGATTAGGAAAACCCTAAAAGCCCTAGAAATTCCAAAAAAAAATCTGAAGTCAGTCTCCTAGTCCAAGTAGGAGACTAAAAACCCAATCCAAGAAGGAAAATGATTAATTCCAAATTCGTCCAGACTTTTGATCCTATATTGTGGGGCAATTATGGCATAGTAAACGTCCAAATTAGGAAAACTCTATTTCTGACATATTTGTTGCATTTTGTATTAGCTATCCAACACCACTAAGGGTGCGTTTGGGATTGCGATTTCGTAGACAATAAGTGCGATTTTAAACTAAATCGCAGAACATAGATCGTTTGGGAACTGCGTTTTTAAAAATTGCGATTTGAAAACGCAGAAAATCTGCTTTTTCAAATCGCAGATAAGATGGTGCTTTTTTGAAAACGCAGAATTTTAAAGGTAAATTCGCGATTTTAAAGGCTAAATTGCGATTTTACCAAACGCTTAACTGCGTTTTTAAAAATCACTTTTTTCAAATCGCACATTTTAAAATCGTTATTTTAAATCACACTTTTTAAAATCGCAAACCCAAACGGACCCTAATTTCACCACAATCCAATACTTGAGTAGAAACTTATGGTTAAAATACAGAGACGTGCTCATTCTGGAGTCTTTCAAAAAATATTTTGCCGATTTCTCTTTTCTGCAACAAACAAGTCTAAAGTTGAATTGGATACGAATCTTTCCAAGAATGAGTCTATCGACTTTAGTTTCTTGCAAACTTTGTTATAAGCTTTGAATTTAATAGATTTTGAGTTTTTTTTTTTTTTTTTTCCAAAACCTGCAAAATACAAAAACAACACAAAATATCAAACGATAACAAAATTAAAAGATTAATATATGTGAATTAAGGGCCTTGAATGTGTAACATTTAACATTTATCACACCCCCAAACTTGTATACTGTTAGTCTCTTGGCAATACAAAACAAAAAATGAACTGAAAAACAATAAGATAAATAATTCTTTCATGGGATGTACGATTGCATTTAGTATATACAACAAGCCTTTTAAACCCCTAGAACTCCTAGTGGACGAGTGAAATCTTGAGTAAAAAAGATTACGAAGCCAAATTAGCCATGCTATCAATCAAAACTTCTAACTTTTTGACGTACACTCAATTCTTAATAAAGCAAGAAGTTCGATTACTCAGTGAAAATGTCAAAGTGATCAATATATATATATGAAACAGGTAATATTTCATGCTGTTAAAGAAAATAACAAAACTTCTCTAGTTAAGTGATCATATGTTCATCATGTTAAGCTCACCAATAAAGTACAAATCACATTTAAAGTTTAACCAAATTCTTAGAAATAACATGATCATACATGTACATTAGGTACAACAGGATAGCAAAATATTTTTTCCTACCCCCAAAATTAAACGATACATTTTTCCCAATGTATAGAGAGAGATACAATACTAGGTGGAAAGGAAAATGTGGGGCCAAAGTACTCCCCCAAACTTTGATGCACGAACACCTGTCTTGAAAAACAAAGCACTACTTCAGCAGGAAGATGAGAAAGATGGTTGGACTAGATATGGCTTGTAACATACCCCTAAACTTGAATGCAAGAATACTTGTCCCTGAAAAACCAAATACTAAACAAAACAAACGAAAAACTAAAAATATGAAAACAAACAAAAACTAAAAACAACCAATAGAAAATGAAAAAAAAAAAAAAAAAAAAAAGGTTTCAAAGTTATAGCCGTGTTGGACATGAAGTGGCCTCATTTGTTTACGCTAAGTGCATTTTAATTGATTAGCTGACGTACAGGTCTGCTGCGACAGCCGCTGCCATGGGCGCAAGGACCGCACAACCCTTGTACACAGGGCGTAACAGTGTACATGGGCCTTATTATGAAAACATTAGTTTTAGATAAATATATTTATGCGTTCCGAAGAAGATGAATAGTTTTATCATAGCTTTATTGGAAATCGTTTCATTTCGAAATTAATTTATGTCTTTGTTTAAATTGTGATATGTATTAAATATGCTTTCAAGCATTACAAAAAATAATTATTTTTAAGTAAAGGGTTTTAAAGAAAATGAATTTAACCCAACTCTTTTCAAGTGGGGGATTTACTTACCGAGCCATTTAGCTCATTCAGTTTACTTCTTTATTTTCAGGTGATCAGCAGTTTAATCTAGGAGGCTGGAATGGGGGCGGGGTTAACTATTGAGTTCATCCCCATATTATTTTTTTAATAAGTGCATTGGCTTGATTTTAGAATTGTGACTTATTTAATAAAAAATGATAATCATAATTTTAAAAATAAAAAATAAAAATTTCCACATTTTAGGAAGTTGTAACTTAGATGTTTTTATTCTATCATGCACTTAGCATCACATGTAGTAATGCTCTGGTAAACCTTAGAAAATTTTGCGCATCTAAGAGAGTAAATTGACAACCCTATCCCTTTTTGGGTTAGGGATGTTACAATATTGAGTAGGGAAGCATGGTTGAAAATAAGGGGTGAGTCTGAAGTGCAGTTAAAATTTATAGATGATGACATCATGGTGGACAGAATTGCTGACATAGGTATATTAAATTCTGAAGAGGAGGTCCCAAGAGGTGAGGAGGCCATGGGGTATGCAGATAAAATGAAATTAGGAACTATCAAAAGTTGGAAGAGAAGGGACAGACAGTGTCACCCTGCGGGTTCTAGGAATGGAGTTAAGGACGACAATATTAAATGGAGGAGGGTAGAATGCATGAGACCTCCAACTAACCCAGTCGAGGATGAAGTCAATGGAAGGAACGGTGACATAGCAAAAAAGCAAGGCGATCTGGTATGAAAGAGGTGCAGTTGCATGGGACTGTAGATATCTTGGTAGTGATTGGATCCCAGTCTCGCTGCTCATTATGAATCTCATAAGTTGGAACTGTCGGAAGCTTGGTAACCCTCGAACAGTTCGAAATCTTTGCTAGTTGGTGAAGGATAAGAGACCTTCTATTTCATTTCTCATGGAAACAAAACTCCGGAGAGATAAAATTTCCTTTTTGGGTGGTAATCTTGGTTTTGATTATGTATTTGTGGTGGACTGTGCAGGTCGTACTGGTGGGTTGGCACTATTTTGGAGGGGTTGAGGTTGCATTGGAGATTCAAAATTATTCTAATAGACATATTAATGCGGTTGTTAAGGAGCCATATGGGGGTTTTCTCTAGAAATTCATTGGGTTCTACAGAAACCCAGAAACGACACGAAGGGAAGAAGGATGGAATCTTTTGCAACATCTTCAGTAGCTGGCCCTGCTTCCCTAGGTATGTGTTGGGGATTTTAATGAGATTATTGAGCAATCTGAAAACTTGGTACAGCTTTACGACCTATAAGACAAATGGAAGCAGTCAAAAATGTTTTGCTGACATGCCAACTAAGTGATTTGGGCTTCATTGGCTCAAGATTGACTTGGTGTAATAATAGGGAGGATGAATATTTTACGAAAGAAAGGCTTGATCGAGTGGTGGCTAATCCCGAATGGTGTGAATTTTTTGGTGAGACTCATACTTTTGTCCTGGCAGCTAGAAGCTTTGACCATTGCCTGTTATGTCTTAATTATGGGTATAGATTGGAGGACAATAGGTGGAGTACTTAGAATTTCAAGTTTGAGGTCAGCTGAATGGTCAATGATGCTTGTTCAACTACGGTTGCTACAACCTGGAAGATAATAGGCAGGTAAGGGATAAATTAGATATTGTCCTCAATAAGCTTGAGCAATGCAAGGGACAATTAGTGAAATGGAGAAGAAGAAGAAGAGCCAGAGCGTTGTCGATCTAGGTAAAAAATAACAAACAAAGGAGATTGAGAAGCTGCAAGAAAGGACTAAGCCTGAAATAATGAGTGATATAAAGAGACACCAAGCGGCTATTGATGACAGATTAGAGAGAGAAGAATTGAGGTGGAAGCAATGGGTGAAAGTAGATTGGCTTTAATCAGGAGACCGCAATACAAAGTTCTTCCATATGTATGCTAACTAAAAAAAGAAATCAAATCATATCAGTGAGGTGGTGGATGCTGATGGGGTCACTTGAACAAACCCAGTAGATATTAGCAAAGCTTTTATAGAGTATTATTAGTCCCTATTCTCTTCTTTTGTTTCGTCAGGGATGGATGGTTGCCTTGAGGGTTTGGAGGAGAGAGTTACGGATGATATGAATGAACAACTCTCTAAGGATTTAACAATGGAGAAAGTATGTATGGCTATCTCATAGATGTCACCCCTTAAGTATCTAAGCTCGGATGGTTTTGCCCCTTTTTTTTATCAGAAATATTGGCCTTTGATTGATACGGAGGTATGTAAATTAATTTTTTATTTTAGTTTTTATTTTTTATTTTTTCAAAAAAAAGTTGTTCTTTTCTGCTTAAATTCAAGTAACTCGTTGGAGGCAATCAATGATACGAATATTGTGTTCATTCCTAAATGTAAGACTCCGACAAAAGCTATGGACAATCGACCTATTTGTTTATGTAATGTGCTCTACAAGGTAGTGTCTAAAGTTCTGGCAAATAGGCCGAAGAAAGTCCTACCACTTATTATTTCTCTTAATTAGAGTGCCTTCGTTGTGGGTATATAGGCTTATAACTGATAACATTATAGTTGCTTATGAGGCCCTACATACTATGAATAACATGAAAGGGAAACACTGTTTATCATTTATCATTTTCCTATATTATTTAAATATTATATAAATTAAATGATAGGGGAAAGAGAAATCATTTTAATATTGTTTGAAATAAATGATATAGGAATGAGGAACGAAAGATAAAAGTTTTTTATGTAAAATAATGTTAAGGGAACCGCTTTTGCTTCCCTTGATTTAAGGTACAATTTTTATTTCTCCTGGTATTCAATTGTGAAAGGAACAATGAAGCTTTCAAAGTAAACATAAATTCATATCTGTTGCAACTAGAAACTATAAGTGCAAATTTACTTCATAGCCGTTACCAACAAGAAGTTTTTAATGCAATTGTTTTACTACATATCTGATTGCCAACAATAATTGAATGCATTTTTTTTTTTTTAAAAAAAAAAAAATTACTTCATAGTTATTGCCAGCAACAAATGTAATGCAAACTTTGACAACATATACTTCATATCCATTGCCTTTCAAATATTTAATGCAAATTTTGACAACATTTACTTCATAGCCATTGACTTCCAAAAATTAAATGCAAATTTTGACAAAATTTAGGAAATTGTCGTTGCCAGCCAAAAATTAATTGTCTCCACAACCTTTTTCATCCAAAATTTACTTCATACATTAGCCAGCCACTAAATGACTATTGAATAATTTTATGAACCAAAAAAAAAAAAAAAAAAAAAAAAAAAAAAAAAAAAAAACAAAGCTATTAACTGTTAGAAAGGATTTGGTTGGTACAGTAAAATAACAAAAAGTATGAAAGTAAGAAAAAGAATAAAATAATAGTAAAGAAATAGTATTTAATTGATATAGAGAAATATAAAGGAATCCATTTGTGAGATGTTTTTTTTATTGAGAAACATAATGTAATTTTATTCTGTAAATTTAGGGAAAATTGATAGGTATCTGCTGCTTGTTCTCTTAGGAGAATGAAATTGAAGGAAGGAAAAATTACACCATTAGTCTATGTGTGATTGGTCTAAATTACAAATCACTCCATGTGGTATCAAAATTAATTAAGAGATCCATGTGATTGGCCTAATTTATAAATTGCTCATTGAAGTCAAATTCCGTTAAAAAATTTGACAAATTTTGTTAGGTGACACGTGTCGATCTTAATAAAAAAATATATAAACTTAAAAAATTGTTTTTAAAAATAAAATTTGAAAAGAGAAAATGGGTGGTTGCCGGTTGGGTAGCCACCACTTTAGAGGTGGCCTAGCCACCCCCAGCCAATGGCTACCCCCAGCAAGGTGGCGTGCAACCACCTTCAGTGGTCGGGGGTAGTCGCACGGCCACCCCTAGGGGCAGGGGTAGTCGTGCGGCCATCCCCAGAGGTCGAGGGTGGCCGCACCCCACCCACACGTTACATATTCCTTTTTTAAAAAATATAATAATTTTTTAAGTTTTATATGTTTATACTTTTTTATTAAGATCGACACGTGTCGCTATCATTTTTTGCGCCTAATGGAATGTGTCAAATTTTTATTACGGAATTTGACTCTATGAAATGATTTGTAAATTAGACCAAAGATTGAAATCTTTGAATTAATTTTAATACTACAAAGAGATATTTGTAATTTAGGCCCACCATAAAAATCTATGGTGTAATTTTTTCTTTAAAAAAGCTGCTCCTAGCATTCTTAAGCAATGACATATTGCATTGACATAAAAAAAATGTTAAAGACCATTTTTTTTTTATTATCTTTTTATCTTTTCAAAAGTAAATTAATTTTCGGGAGATTTGCCCACAATTAAAAAAAAAAAAAAAAAAAATCGAGATATTTATTGTCCTCCTAAAACAAACAAGAAAGGAAAAGAGGGCGGTCCAGACCAATAATACAGCTGTGCTCGTTTTGTGTCTTGTTCTCCATCCAAGGCTGTCTTTATTGCATATGTTGACGTGAAAAGCATCTTCTTCAATCATTCGTAGATTTTTATTTATTTATTTATTTTTTAATCATATCAGCCATCTATGAAAATTGAATTGATAAATCATACGTGATATGTAGTAGTTCTCAAGTAAATGACTAATTGTTTCGAAAATCATATTCAATATGAAGATATTATTATCGTTTTTAATTAAACTGTCATTGATACAGAATTAATTACCTACAGCAACTGAATAGGGAATTGAATATGACAGTAAAAATTTTACTTTCTTTTTCTTTTTTTTTGAAAATAATAATAATCTCTATTGAATAAAATTCAATCGCCAAGGGATAACAAACGCTCTCTAGATATGATACCACTAATACAATTTGGAATTTCTTCAATCCAAATTCTATCAATGACACATAAAATAGCTTGTTAAGCTACGGTATGAATAGTTGCATTTGCATTCCGCTTAACATGTATTATTCTCTAAGATCTCAACTTCTGTAACCCATCTATGATTCCATTCACAATATATCCAAAGTTGCTCTAGTTATCACCTGTAGTTTTGATCGCTTGAACAATTTGTAGGGCATCCGCCTAAAAAATTATATCATTAAAACTCATTTCTCTGCAAAACTCTACAACGTTCAAAGCTGCCAATGCTTCAATCACAACAGGCTCTATTAGAAATTTCCTGTAGTACTATATGCGAACAGCACAAAACCCTCAAAATCTCGTACTACAACTCCAAAACCAATACGCCCATCCTTCTTATCCACAGCTACGTCCACATTAGTTTTGAGCATACCTGTGGGGGGTAGCTGCCATCGTATTGGAAGTTCTTCACAAATAGGGCTTCTCGCAATCGCATCTTTTGAGGTAGCCCTTCTAAAATCATCAAGAGAGGTAAGTGCTTCCTGGAACACTTGTTGATGATGTCATGTTAACTCTTCTCCTCCATGCACCACCCCATTTTGACGAAACCAAGTTTTCCTAGCCACAACAACCATAAGCTCGAGATCCACCACATTACGTCGCTCCATAAAATGTCTAAAAAATATGAATAAAAGCGGAACCCTCTTTCGTACCTTTTTGAAGCTTTTTGGGGTCACACCCTTATACATCTTAGGCCGAAGGACAACTCTAGAAAATATGCTTTACAATTTCAACTTCTCTTTCACAGATTGGACATATTGCATCAGGAACCACTCTTCGTGTTGTAGATTTGCTTTGGTGGGGAGGAGATCATTGCATGCTTTCCACATAAACATTTTGCTTGCATATAGGATTTTAAGTTTCCAAATAGTCTTCCATATTGCAGTCCATGTACCGTTTTTAGAGCCTCCACTATGCCGACTTGCTTGTAAGTCCTTTTTCTATATGATACGCACTTCTATCTAAGAAAACCCCATTCGATGTACCGCGTCAAATAAGAGAGTCCTTAACTGGCACAGGGTTTAACGGAATTGTGCAAATAACACGAGCCTTCCTCTTCACGAAAGATTTCTTTAATAAGGCATAGATTCCCCTGCTTAGTATCTTGGTCGATGAGCTCCATCACCCGCACATCCTCTATTTACATTCAGACTCACAATTACAATAATTCAACTTTTATATATTACATTATGAAGAACATGTTTTTTTTTTTTTTAATATATATATACATGTTCTCATTACAAAGTTTAAAATGATATTATAAAAATAATACAAATGGAGTTATACGAGCTTATACGTGCCTGTACAAGACGAGCCGAGCTTATACGAGTCGAGCCTAAATTTATACCAGCCTGAATTTTTTGTTCAAGCTCTATTCGTTTAATAAACGAATCGATCTTGAGCCGAACTAATCCGAGCCGAGCCTGAGCATGTTCACGAGTAACTCTGCTCGCTTACAATCCTACGTGTAATGTGATTATGAATTATTTAGTTTTGTCTTTACTACTCATCTATTAACTAACATTATCCAATATATTTAATTTGGGGAGACTTCACTGACACTGCCCAAATTATCATTGTTTTTGCAATTATAATCTCGAATTTTTAATTTTTGCTATGTCAATATCTCAAGAATTATTTCATTTTAATTTCACCCATTTTTATTAAAATATGCTGCCATTAAAAAAAATAAAAAATAAATTAAAAAAAAACCTCAAAATTCTTGAAATACCAACATCGCAAAACTTAAAAAATTGAAATTATAATTTAAAAAACGCTGATAATTCGGACGGTGTAAATGGAGTTTTCCCATTTACACAACATGATAACTTACAATCCTCTACAAACACGGTTAGAATCCAAGTAAATCACATAATTCCATTTTTAAGCTCCTAAAGGTCAATGTTGTAACATTTGTCATTTGTCATTTGTCATTTGTCAATTGTGAAAGGTAGATGGCAGTTAAAAGGAAGGGACCACTCTAGTGTGTGTTGTTTGCTAGTGGACTTGTTGTGGAAGATAAATATTTTGAGCATTTCCCATATATAAATATATTTCTATCTAAAAGAGTGTTATCAGTAGGAAATTTGAAGGGTGGAAAATGAATCCATCCCTCTCTATGTCTCTCTCTAGTCATCAATTGTTTGGTAAATAATTGTATTATGGAATATTTGTATGTTTTAGAATAAGAAGTGATTGATATGATATAAAATTTAAGAATGTTTTATAGATGTTGGTACAGTTTCCGGTATGGTGACGTGTCGCCTGGTGATTCGCTAGTGGATCCTGATCTACCACTCCAATCCTGCAAAAATAACAAACAACTCGTCGGGGGTGCCGACTACGCCCACTCCGATGCCTAAGTCAGTTCAAATCAATTTTCCGAAGAATATCTCAATCTCAAGAACTCAGAGAATGCGTCATTTCATACCTGGTGCGGCTGTCGTATTTATAGGCTGGACTTGTAGTCTTACCAGATTTGCAATCTTACCAGAATTCTTGACACCTAGTTGGATTAGGAGTTGGAGTCCTAGCTTAGTTGAACTTTAACCATATCTTCAGGGAATTCGAATGGGATTGTAGAGTCCGAAGTTGATTGTGTTTGTACCTCTTTAAACTTGATTCTGTTTCAATAACTATCTTATCCCATTAATTATGGAATTGTGGTTTATCCCTGATCTTCTGGGATTCTATCCTCATCACATTTTAAGACAACTGCGGCACACTTCAGCCAACCTCCGAGGTGATGATACCCGAGATATGTTCGCTCCGACTTGGAGATCTCTGGGTATCGCCGCACCATAACAGGGTTGTGTAAGGCCGAGTTGTTGTCGCGCTGAATCGATATTACACCGAGGCGTTATTACCCCGAAGCGATATTACCCCGAAGCGTTATTACTCCGAGACACAAATACCCGAGATATGTTTGTTCGGTTCAGACTAGGAGATCTCGGGATGTTTTATATACCGTAGCCTGGACCGTTAAGACCGAGACATCATCATACCTCCGAGACGTCTTTATTCCTCCGAGATGTCCTTATACCTGGACGATCTTTTCTTCGCTAGGCGGAAGTAATGTCCGAGACATAAACTCGAGACGTCTCTGAATCCACGTGTCTATAGGGTTGATTTTATCCCTAACAGTTACCCCCATAATTCTCTGATTTTGGAAATAAATGGAAATAAGAGAATTATCTTCTTTCTGTCAATCGAGGGCGCTTCTTTTCAACAGTTCAAACATTTAAACTTTACCGCTTCTTTTTCCAATGATGATGTCAGCTCTGTACCGCCGTCCCTTGTCATTATGAAACGGTACTTTCTAGGCAGCGCTTTTAATTCTGGAATACGGAAGGCGCGCCTTTTCATCTTCGAAAATTTTGAAATGACAGCGCCTTTTGGTATTTCGGACACGTAAGGGAGGGGATATTTAAAGTTTTGAATGCTTTTACTGTTCATTCCTCGTCGCTTACCTGTTCTCTCTCTCGATCCCCATTGTTAAACTTTCTTTCTTCTCTGTATTCTCTGTCTCTACCTTTCTTCTTTCTTCCATGGCCCCTAAGAAAGCTGTTTCAGCTGCTCCTGCTACATCTCGGGCTCGGACGAAAAGGTCCGACGGCTCTGTGGATCTCTCTCCTATGGAGAGTAGGGTGGATACTGCCATTTTTGCGAAGCATGAGGGTGTCCTTCGTCTGAACTATGAAATCTCTCCAAGAGTGAAGTTGTTCTATCAGGCGCCTGGAACTCGGGTTATCGACGGCGGCGATGTTACCTTGTACGAGAGGATGTTTCTTGCTGGGCTCCGATTACCGTTTCCGGAGATTGCTCAGGACTTTGTCCTTTTTCTGATGATTGCCCCCAGTCAAATTATGCCCAATGCCTGGCGGTATCTGTTTGCCTCTTTCATCCTTTGGAGGCTTGTGTTGAAGAAGGAGATGAAGATCCAGCAATTTTTCAATATCTACAGACCGAGGCAAACTTCAGAGGGGATGGTCGAACTCTGTGTTCGTCACCCGCCTGTCTTCATCAAGCTCAAGAGTGGGTTAACGAACAACAAATTCTGGGAGATGCAATTCTTCAAAGTCTCCGGGGAGTGGGAATGCCCTGAGGGTACCCTTCTGCCTGAAGACCGTAGGATGCCTCGGACCTGGCAACTGCTACGTCCTGACCGAAGCGACCCCCCCTTCACTCAGTGTATCCGACTTGGCGGACGTCAAGGAGATAAGTGGGTGGTCAGCTGCCAGGGTCAAGGCTGAAAAGTTTGAAGAAGTCGACTTCGACAGCCTTGTTACTGAGGAGAATTTAAGGCAATTTCTCGGGTACGACATCCCGAGAGACAAACAGCTCATTACAAAAAGAGGAGCTATTAAGAAGAAGAACGATGCCCCTCCATCCCCGAGGCCTGCTGCAAAGAAGAGGTCGTTGAGAAGTTCTGGCGAAGTTCCCGAGGATGTCCCTGTGCAGAAGAAACAGAACATTCCTCTAGCTACCCTGGGTGCAAGGAGAACTCCCCCTTCGGCTCCGTCGTCTGGAGTAAACGCTGAAGAGGGGTCTGCAAGCTTTCGGGGTTTCATTCCTGAGGTTTCTCCTACACCCGAGGTTAGTGCTGCTCCTTCTTTTATTCTAAGGGATGAATCTGGCTCCGAGGCCTCGTATCAGGGTGAACAATGTACAGAAACTTCTTTTGCCGAACCTCCTCTTGGAACTTCGACAACGGATGTCTCGGAACCGGGGAGGTCTGGAGAAGGGGATGAGACTGTTCCTGAAGCCTGAGACATACAAGTCACACGCAGGGTGAAACATCCAGCCAGGAAGCGGAAGTTCACAGCCCAGGACCGAATTGCTGAAAAGGTTTTAGAGGCCGAGCAGATGTGGGGCAAGGCGGTTATAAGACCTTCTGATGCCGAGGAAGTGCGTCAAGAGCCTTCTGCTTCGTGTGGTGAATCTCTTGAAGAGATAGAGGAGGAAGCTGACACCCCCCGAGTTGATCCTCTTGTTGAGGAGTTTGAAGCCGAAGGTACTCCCCGAACTCCTTCTTCGGAACATCCAGACACTCCACCACCTCCTGAGGAAAATCATGAAATGGGGAATATCAACCCCCAAGCTCCATGTTCTGCACCCATAC
Source organism: Alnus glutinosa (assembly GCF_958979055.1). NCBI lineage: Eukaryota > Viridiplantae > Streptophyta > Magnoliopsida > Fagales > Betulaceae > Alnus > Alnus glutinosa. The sequence continues at coordinate 8,223,699 of NC_084896.1, read as the reverse complement.
CACCTGAAACTCATGCTGGGGCACCTGAGGTTGGAAATATTGAAGAACTTAGAACTTCTCGGGAAGCGGTTGGTCAGGATATGCCGGGCGTCGCTTCTGAGGTTCAAAGTGCAAATCAACCTGAAGTAACTCCCCCTCTCGGAGTTCCTGAAGAGTCTCGGATTGGCTCCGAGAACATTATTCCTGAGGCAGGCGTGCTTCCCGAGTCTTCTATTAGGAGCGGGTCCCGTGTTGAGGCCAGCCCTTCTGGATTAAGATCTGATGGAACCGAAGCGGCTCCGAGTACAGGGGCTGCACCTTCCGTGGGCCCTAGCTCCTCCTCCAGGGTCTCAGCTGGTTTCGAAGTTTTGGGTAGAGGCCTTCTGGGGCATCCAATGGAGGCTATAAAGAACCTCATTCCCGAGGGATATCTAGGAACTGCCGGGGTGTCTTCTCCCGAGAAGATTGCTCAAGGCCTTCTTATCTCTCATTATCAAGTAAGTTTCTGAAAATTAGCCTTTTTATTCTATCTGCGTCTTTGAGTTTGACTTTGCTTACTTTTCTCTTTATAGCTTCTTGTGAAGATGACCGCCCTCTGGCAGAAGTACGAGAATCGACCGGCGCCCCCGCCAGCTCCTGCCCCCGAAGTGCAAGCTCGTATCTCGGGTCTGGAGCACGAAGTTGCGGCATTGAAGTCTCTCCTTCGTTCTAAGGACGAGGAACTAGCATCTCGGGACTCAATCATATCCGAGATGCGCTCTGCCAATGTTCGATTGAGGGAAGAAGTGCTAGAGGCCAATGACCGGTATGCACGTTCTGTTGCAAGTCTTTCAACCGAGCTGGATCGTGCAGATCAATTGTCTCTTCGTCTGTCGGCCGTGCAAAACGAATGCTCCGAAGCATGCAAAAATGCTATGAATGCCGAAGCCGAAAAGGACAAGCTGAAAGATGTGGTTGAAAGACTTGAAGCCGAGAGAAATAAAGCTCTTAAGGTGCAGGATCACTCGGAGAGTCTCTTGATTAGGCTCAGGGCTAGATATGACACCGATCGGGCAAAGCTGAAGTGCTATCTCAAGCAGTTGAGCTATGTACCACACCTTCGGGATCATAGTTGGGCTCGGGGGTGCCATTGGGGTTTTGAAAATTTTCGAACCTTAGTAACGAATCCCCAATATAAGTTCGACCCCGCAACGGTTAGTCCGATGCTTGTTGGTTTTCCGGAAGAAGCCATCTTAGAGATGGATGATTTCGGTAAGGACTTTATGCCTGATGTTCCGAGTTGGGGTGATGACGCGCCAGATCCCCGAGAAGATCCTCTTGACGATCCTGCAAGCTAGAAGCTGTGCTTTTTCCTGTACTTTTTTTTTTTTTTTTTTTTATCAACCTGTACAAAACTTCAAATATGAAATCTTTTGAATGAAACTTTTACCTTTTAATTCTTTCTTTCCTGATCATGGCATTCGGAGGAGCCTTTTACTTTAGGTATTTTTTCTTTTCCGTAGTCTTTTTGAGGAGTAGACTATCTTGAATGCTCTTTTTCCTTTAGATCTTCTAACTTTATCGTGGTGTTTTTTGTAATCTTTGCGGGTTGTTCAATCCTTTGTTGGATCAACCGTTAGGTTTTTTCTTTTTCTGCTCTCGGTGTTAGAATAACCGAGAGGCTTTTCCTGCTCTCGGTGTTGGACTAACCTAGAGGCTTTTCCTGCTCTCGGTGTTGGACTAACCGAGAGGCTTTTCCAGCTCTCGGTGTTGGACTAACCGAGAGGCTTTTCCTGCTCCTCGGTGTTGGACTAACCGAGAGGCTTTTCCTGCTCTCGGTGTTGGACTAACCGAGAGGCTTTTCCTGCTCTCGGTGTTGGACTAACCGAGAGGCTTTTCCTGCTCTCGGTGTTGGACTAACCGAGAGGCTTTTCCTGCTCTCGGTGTTGGACTAACCGAGAGGCTTTTCCTGCTCTCGGTGTTGGACTAACCGAGAGGCTTTTCGTGCTCTCGGTGTTGGACTAACCGAGAGACTTTTCCTGCTCTCGGTGTTGGACTAACCGAGAGGCTTTTCCTGCTCTCAGTGTTGGACTAACCGAGAGGCTTTGGGCATTCTTAGTCTTCCCCTTATCGGGGGATTTCTTCGTCCTGCGTCCTTTCCATGACCCTCCCGGGTTATTCGAGGAAAAAACGCAGATGGGCAATTCAAGGATTTCTGCAATTGTTAATGAGTACTAGAAATGATCATCCTTTATTGAATATGAAATTGTTCGAAAATAGCTAGAAAAGCAATAAATTACATAAAATATTTTTTCAGGTGCTCGGCATTCCACGATCTCGGGAGTTGCTTCCCTGTCTCGGTCATTAAGCGATAAGCTCCCTTCTGATGGCATCCTATTACCTTATAGGGTCCTTCCCATACGGGTCCCATTTTGCCTTCCGTTGGATCTTTTGTCATTAAGCTCATCTTCCTGAGTACCCAATCTCCGAGCTGGAACTTTCTGGGCACCACCTGTTTGTTAAAATATCGAGCCGTTCGATTCTGATATGCTGCCCATGTGACGTGAGCATCGTCTCTTTTCTCCTGCAAGAGATCCAGGTGTACCTTAACATTTTCATCGTTGAGTCCTGGATTGTAGTGAGCTACCCGGAAGCTTGGAGATCCTACTTCAACTGGTATCACTGCCTCGGTCCCATACGTAAGTGAGAAAGGTGTTTCGCCCGTTGGGGTTCTTCTGGTGGTTCGGTACGACCATAGTACCTCTGGAACATATTCAACCCATGCTCCTTTCTTCTTATCCAGCTTTTTCTTCAGAGTCTTTACCAGAGTCTTATTCGTTGCCTCTACCTGACCGTTCGCCTTGGGGTATTGTACCGAAGCATAATGGTTTCGGATACGGAGCTCCGAACACCACTTCCGAAATGGTTCACAGTCAAACTGCTTCCCATTATCCGTGACGAAAGCATGAGGAATCCCAAACCGACACACCACCGACTTCCAGAGGAAAGTTATGATATTCGCTGTGGTTATAGCTGCTAATGCTTCTGCTTCCGCCCATTTAGTAAAATAGTCCACAGCTACCACCAAGAACTTCCGTCCACCTTTCCCTACTGGCATTGGGCCAACTATATCTACCCCCCACTTTGCAAATGGCCATGGTTAGTGAGGGGGGTGAGCTTCTCGAGACTTGCTTTCATGATTCTCGAGAACCTCTGGCACTTGTCATAGGTTTTGACGAGAAGGGCCGAATCTTTCTTGATCGTAGGCCAGTAGTAGCCTGCTCTGATGGTTTTTTGTGCCAGCATTCTTCCTCCTGAGTGGTCTCCGCACACACCTTCATGGATTTCTTTGAGAACATAATTCGACTCAGCCTTGGAGAGGCATTTGAGCAGGGGTTCAGAATATCCTCTTTTGTAGAGTATCTCCTCGAGAAGGCAGAACCGTGCTGCTTGTATCTTCACTCTCCGAGCCGCGACCTTGTCTTCGGGCAGCAACCCTTTTTTGAGGAACTGGATAATGTCCCTTGCCCATTCTGGCTCATCTGGTGCTGAGTCTGCTTCCATGACCTCGGTTCTCGGGGCTATCGAAGGCTCGGTCAGAACAATAATTTGCCTTCCTGATGCTTCAATCTCTTCTTCTGTCCCTGACGCAATCTTCGAGAGCTCATCGGCTCGGATGTTTTCCTCCCGAGGTATCTTTGTGATGACGAACCTTTCGAAGCAGGATTGGAATCGCCGTACCTCTTCCAAATACCTTGCCATTCTATCTTCTTGTGCTTCGAATTGCCCTTGGACTTGGCCTACGACCACCTGAGAGTCGCTCCGGATTTCAATATTAGTTGCCCCCATCTCTCGGGACAATGCGAAACCTGCTATCACCGCCTCGTACTCAGCTTCATTGTTCGTCGTAACGAAGTCCAGTTTTACAGTAAAGCCGAACTCTTGTCCTTCGGGATTCTTGAGGAGGACTCCTACTCCGCTCCTGCCCTGTGTGGAAGAACCATCTACACAAACAACCCAGGTTGACTCCTTAGGAAGTTCTTCTGCTTCAGGGATGTTGCTGAATTCTACTAGGAAATCTGCAAGGACCTGTCCTTTGATAGCCGTCCGAGGATGGAACTCGATATCAAATTGCCCGAGTTCCACCGCCCAGTTGACTAATCTTCCCGAGAGGTCAGGTTTTTGCAATACCTTCTTCATCGGATACTCGGTTAGGACTCTGATGGCGTGAGCCTGGAAGTATGGTCTCAATCTTCTGGCTGAAGTAATCAGAGCGAACGCCAATTTCTCGATCCGAGGATACCTTTCTTCCGCGCCATGCAGTGCTTTACTTGTGAAGTACACTGGTTTCTGAACTCCTGAATCTTCTCGGATTAGCACCGAGCTTACTGCGGAGGGAGATACTGCCAGGTAAAGATAAAGGATCTCCCCTTCAGTTGGGCGTCTCAACAGTGGTGGATTGGCTAGGTATTCCTTCAACTTCCCGAAAGTCTCCTCACACTCCTTACTCCACACAAATGCTTTCCGTAAAATTTTAAAAAATGGAAGGCACTTATCTGTTGACCGTGATATGAAACGGTTCAAGGCCGCAATCCTCCCTGTCAGTCATTGAAGTTGTTTCGTTGTTCTCGGGGCCTCCATCTCGAGGACAGCTCTGACCTTCTTTGAACGCCAATTTCTCGATCCGAGGATACCTTTCTTCCGCGCCATGCAGTGCTTTACTTGTGAAGTACACTGGTTTCTGAACTCCTGAATCTTCTCGGATTAGCACCGAGCTTACTGCGGAGGGAGATACTGCCAGGTAAAGATAAAGGATCTCCCCTTCAGTTGGGCGTCTCAACAGTGGTGGATTGGCTAGGTATTCCTTCAACTTCCCGAAAGTCTCCTCACACTCCTTACTCCACACAAATGCTTTCCGTAAAATTTTAAAAAATGGAAGGCACTTATCTGTTGACCGTGATATGAAACGGTTCAAGGCCGCAATCCTCCCTGTCAGTCATTGAAGTTGTTTCGTTGTTCTCGGGGCCTCCATCTCGAGGACAGCTCTGACCTTCTCTGGATTAGCTTCAATGCCCCTCTGCGACACCATAAACCCCAGAAACTTGCCTAAAGAAACTCCGAAGGCACACTTCGCGGGGTTGAGCTTCATGTTGTATTTCCTCAGAGTCCGAAAAGTCTCTCGGAGGTCTTCTATGTGTTTGTTTGCCCGATCACTTTTAACCAGCAGGTCATCTACATATACTTCAACATTTCGGCCAATTTGACTTTGAAACATTCGGTTCACAAGTCGCTGGTACGTGGCTCCCGCATTCTTCAATCCGAACGGCATCATCTTATAGCAGTAAAGTCCTCGGTCTGTAATGAAAGCAGTTTTCTTCTAGTCTGCTTTTTCCATATGGATCTGATTGTATCCCGAGAAGGCATCCATGAAGCTTAAGAGCTCGTGTCCAGCCGTCGAATCAACCAATAAATCTATCCGAGGCAAAGGAAAGCTATCCTTCGGACATGCTTTATTCAGATCGGTGAAATCTACGCACATCCTCCACTTGCCGTTAGACTTCTTTACCAGCACCACATTAGCCAGCCACTCGGGATAATCCACCTCTCGAATGAATCCTGCTTTTAGCAACTTATCTACTTCTTCCGCAACAGCCGTGTTTCGTTCGGCTGCAAAGGCCCTCCTTCTCTGTTTCACAGGGCGGTAATTTGGGTCCACATTCAGCTTATGGACAATAACCGAGGGATCAATCCCTGGTATATCTTCATGGCTCCAGGCAAATACGTCTTTGTTGCGCCTCAAGAACGCCACCAGGTCTTCCTTCATGGGTTGAGGGAGTTGTGAGCCTATATGAATTTTCTTTCCCGAGTCGCCTATCTCGAACTCCTCCAAGGCTTCCACAGGCTCCCCCAACGGTGATTGCTATTTTCCATCCTCCTTAGTTTTCTCCCCCCGACTGTGCCGCCTCGGGGCATCTTTCAAGGACAGATTGTAGCACCTCTTAGCTTCCCTCTGGTCTCCCTTCACTTCTCCAACTCCCTCTTCTGTTGGAAACTTCATGCTGAGATGTGGCGTTGAAGTCACAGCTTTGAAATCGTTGAGAGCCGTCCGTCCTATAATAGCATTGTAGGCCGAGACCTTGTCAACTATCAGGAACTTCACCATAATGACTTTCTGCCTCGGATAAGTCCCGGCTGTCACGAGTAAATCAATAGAACCAAGAGGCAACACCTTTTCTCCAGCAAAACCCTGTAACTGGCAGGAGACTGGAACCAGCTTTTCTTGCGAAACACCCATGTGATCGAAAGCTGATTTAAACAGAATATCAGCCGAGCTCCCAGTGTCAATGAGGATCCGCCGGGTCTGATAATTTGCTATGGTCAAGGTGACCACAAGGGCGTCTGTGTGCGGAAGCGAGACTCCAACATAATCATCATCAGAAAACCCTATGACCAGAGGGTTATATTTCCGAGACTTTGGGGGCTTTTGGACCGAATATACTTCAAAATCATCCAGCTGCCTGGCATACGCCTTCCGAGCCGAGTTGGACTCACCTCCTCCTCCGAATCCCCCCGAGATAGTGTGAATGATAAGGAGATTGCCCTGCTGCGCCCCCCGAGGTCTGCTCCTATTTCTATCCCTTCTTTCATCCCTCCGAGGTCGAGGTGCCGGCTCTCGGCTTCTTCCTCTTCTTTCTTCTTGTCTTGGTTGATAGTTTCTCCTATCATCCCGATCCTCTTCCCTCCTGGGCCTCGGATAATGGTCTCGCTCCTGTTGATTCCTCTCATTGACGAGGAATCGGACTAGCTTCCCATTCTCGATGAATTTCTCGATCAACTGTCTCAACGATACACATTGCTCGGTCAGATGACCGTGTGAATCATGGAAGGCACAGTACTTGTGAGCCAAGTGCGGAGGTGGATTTCCTAGAATGGGTCTCGGTCTCTGGAAATTCGGATCTTTCTTGAGTTCCATGAGCACCTCGGTGATGGAGGCATTCAATGGTGTCCACTTGTAATCTCCAAAATTTTTCTTTGCCTTCTTATACTCTGCGGGGCCGGCAACCTGTATGGGCTCAGGATTCTTCTTTGCCTTCTTATACTCAAGAAAGATCCGAATTTCCAGAGACCGAGACCCATTCTAGGAAATCCACCTCCGCACTTGGCTCACAAGTACTGTGATGTACCTGTCTATCTTCACCATTAAGGTATGAAGATCTTTCGGCGGTTTCAACGCCAGTTCTGCCATCAGAGGTCCATCTTTCTTCAAGCCTTGGAAAATTGCTCCGTAGATGAAATCGTCTGGTGCACTCTCTGTGCCTAGCTTTTCCTGGTTGAATCTCCATAGATAGTCTTTTAGAGACTCATTCGGCCCCTGCCGTACAGAGAGTAGGTACCCTCGGGGTTTTCTTCTAGCTCTCCCGGACACGAACTGGGCCAGGAATTTCCTTCCAAGAGAATCGAAACAATCAATCGACCTCGGTGGGAGATTCCTGAGTCAGTCTCGGGCTTTTCTTGACAATGTGAGGGGAAAAGCTCGGCATGCCACAGCATCTGATGTCCTGTGCAGGGAGACATGGGATTGGAAATTGTCCAAGTGCTCCACTGGATCTTCACTGCCTGAAAAGACAGGGATATCAGGTACCTTGAATCTTCCAGGTAAATCGCAGTTGGACACTTCTTCGGTGAATATTGACTCCTTGTGCTGGAAGAGGTTGTCAACAAGGGACTCCTTCCCATCACGCTTTTGGTCAATGGTCTTTGACAATGCATCATATTTTGCACCTAAGTCCTGGACCATTTTCTGCAACCTCCTTTCGGATTCTGTAGGCAGAACCGGATTCGCGTGCTCTCCATGGTCCTCGTTCCGCGGCCCCGCTCTCTCTCCTGACCCTTCGGGATTTCCCCCAGGGTTTGTCCCATCAACTGCATCATGGTTGAATGGCGACGGAGTTTGAGCGGCTAGGAGCACAGTATTCTGAGCCAGCAAATCCTCCACGTTCTTCTGCGCCTGGGCCAACTGTTGACTCAGTTGGTTTATTCTGGCCTTCGGTTCAGCAGATTCTGCTTCTCCACGAGCATCGTCTCGGCTGGTAGGCGGTGCTTCGTTTTGGATTGACTTGGAACGTCTTGTAGTCACCATCGCGGATTTGTTTTTCGTAAGAACAATTTATTGATCTCACAGATGACGCCAAACTGTTGGTACAGTTTTCGGTATGGTGACGTGTCGCCTGGTGATTCGCTAGTGGATCCTGATCTACCACTCCAATCCTGCAAAAATAACAAACAACTCGTCGGGGGTGCCGACTACGTCCACTCCGATGCCTAAGTCAGTTCAAATCAATTTTCCGAAGAATATCTCAATCTCAAGAACTCAGAGAATGCGTCATTTCATACTTGGTGCGGCTGTCGTATTTATAGGCTGGACTTGCAGTCTTACCAGATTTGCAATCTTACCAGAATTCTTGACACCTAGTTGGATTAGGAGTTGGAGTCCTAGCTTAGTTGAACTTTAACCATATCTTCAGGGAATTCGAATGGGATTGTAGAGTCCGAAGTTGATTGCGTTTGTACCTCTTTAAACTTGATTCTGTTTCAATAACTATCTTATCCCATTAATTATGGAATTGTGGTTTATCCCTGATCTTCTGGGATTCTATCCTCATCACATTCTAAGACAACTGCGGCACACTTCAGCCAACCTCCGAGGTGATGATACCCGAGATATGTTCGCTCCGACTTGGAGATCTCGGGATGTTTTATATACCGTAGCCTGGACCGTTAAGACCGAGACATCATCATACCTCCGAGACGTCTTTATTCCTCCGAGATGTCCTTATACCTGGACGATCTTTTCTTCGCTAGGCAGAAGTAATGTCCGAGACATAAACCCGAGACGTCTCTGAATCCACGTGTCTATAGGGTTGATTTTATCCCTAACAATAGAAAAGTGAAAAAGTTTTGTTTTGTAGTGGATTTTTTTATTTGAATAATAATAAAATATAGTTGATGTGATATAAAAAGTGTAAAAAAGTTAGAATGTTTTTGATTTGATATTTTTAAAAAAAGTGAAAAGAAATAGAAGGAGAATGAAAATGAGTTGCCAAACTAGCCCGAATCTCCACTCAAGCGCGCGTGGGTCTGGTCTATATAAATCTGGGCTTTTCTCTCCCATAAATCAAAGAAAATCCAGTCTCCAAATTCTAGTTTCTTCTTCTTCTTCTTCTCTTGCTATGGATTCAAGCAACAGTACTGAAGTAGCCCACGACCACTCCCCATTTCTTAAAATCTACAAAGATGGTCGGGTAGAGCGAATTGCAGGCACCGAAATCGTGCCCCCATCGCTTGATCCCCAAACCGGCGTTGAATCCAAAGATGTAGTTATCTCGCCCGAAACAGGCGTGTCCGCCAGGCTTTTCCTTCCGAAAACTTCCATCCAAACCCAAAAAAAGCTTCCTCTCCTTATTTACTTCCATGGCGGAGGCTTTGTCATCGAAACCGCCTTCTCTCCACAGTACCACAATTACCTTAACGCCCTTGTCGGCGAAGCCAACGTTGTTGCGGTCTCTGTAGACTACAGGAGAGCCCCAGAACACCCTCTTCCCGCTGCTTATAGTGATTCATGGGCTGCGCTTGAATGGGTTGCGTCTCGCGTTGATGAATGGTTGAAAAGCCAGGCAGATTTTGAAAGAGTGTTTTTCGCCGGGGACAGCGCCGGGGCTAACATTGCGCACCACATGGCCTTGAAGGTGGGGGCAGAAGGATTGGCTGGTGTTAAGCTACAAGGGATTGCTCTTGTGCATCCATATTTCTGGGGCAAAGAATCGATTGGCGGCGAACCAGCCGAGGCTGAGAAGAGAGCGGTGATTGAGAATTTGTGGCCCTTCACGTGCCCGGCGACGAGTGGGACTGACGACCCTTACATAAACCCAGCTTCGGATCTGAAGCTGGGGAGCCTCGGGTGTGGAAGAGTGCTGGTTTGTGTTGCCGAGAAGGATTTGTTTAAGGAGAGGGGCTTTTATTACCGTGAGCTGTTGGAGAAGAGCGGCTGGGGAGGGGCTGTGGAGGTCGTGGAGTCCCTAGGGGAGGACCATGTATTCCATTTTAACAAGCCAGTTTGCGAAAATTCTTTGGCCTTGCTCAACCGGATTGCTTCTTTCTTCAATCGGGGTGAGCCCTGAAAGACCCAAACATTAATGGTTGTATTTGAATCAGCTACTATGATCGATTGAGCTTAGTTCTGTCAAAAAAAAAAAAAAAACGACCAAAATAATTGCTGAAAAGATGAAAAAATCTATGAAAGTTCTATCTATTGTACCTTGATTGGATGATTTTTTGGATCCATTAAGACATTTTTGTTTTTTCCAATCATTATGATACGTTTACCACATTTTTACAATTATTGACCATCTTTTTTCAAATTACCTACAATTATTGTTCTATCTATTTTTTTTTTTTGTTTTTTTGTTTTTATCTATTAATACACCGTTTATTTCGAAGTAAAATAATTTTCGTTTTAAAATATTTTTAGCGAAATTATTTTCAAAAAAAATATTTTCTCAAAAATATTTTTCAATGTTTAGCTCTCACGAAAAATTACAAAATGCAAAAATTAGAATTTGGCAAATGCCGCTAGAATTTGGCAACGTCCGACGAGCAAGTTTGGCAGGATCATATATATATATATATATATATATATATATATATATATATATATATATATACACATATTTAGCCTAAAAATGTTATATTTATTTTATAATTTGTTAACACTTATTAGTATGTGATTGAATGACAGTTAATAATTTTGATAGCAGTTCGGTCATTCATTCTAGTAAATTTGAGAAGTTCAACTACCCCTTGAGAAAGTTTTTTTGGCTGATTCTATTAAGGAGAATGCAGGTCGTCTTTTAATTGAGTATGACATGACAACACCATTAAAAAATTAACAACTTTTTCAGAACCAGATACAAGCAAATCAACTGTAAAAGCCGATCTAGATAGACAACTAGCAAGCACCTCAATGCTTTAGAGGGAGACCTTGAAGGCAGAAGTCGAGCGGGAATGACACTAGTGAAGCCAGTAGCGGCCCATGGAGGAAATCAAGAGTGCTAACAAGAGAACCCCATAAAATTTAGTTCATTACTAGGCTTCCGAGAGAACTAGCAGGACTAGAAGATAGAATTACAACATATGAAAAATCTCTAGGTCGATGAATTTGAAGTCAAACCAAATCGGATGTTGTTGAAGCTCATATTCGAATTTGAGAAATATGAAGGACTAAAAAGAGATTGGCGACCATGGATCTAATGTAAAAGACTCATAAGAGCATCCCTAGTGAGCTCTCCAAATTTTAGAGAAAAAAAAAAAATACTTCTGTTATTTTAACTACTACTTTTAACAAACTTTTTACGTCAAGCTCTTCAAATATTTTTCTATTTCAACTAAATATTAATTTTGTATTGGTTTTAAGCAATCACTCCTAACAAATAAGGAGAAATGAAAAGTGAAAAGTGAAGTGAAAGGAGAGAGAAATGATTAAATATTGAATAACTAATAAAATTTGTGAGTCAAATTTAGATAGAAATTTTGAAAAGAGCTAAAATAGAGAAATTATGAAGAGTTTGTTTAAGTATTTTTTTTTTTTTTTTTTTTTTTTTTTTTTTTGAGATTTTCACAAAATTTTAATGAAAATTTTGAAACGAAGAAGTCACTAGAAATGCTTTAATAGTGGTGGCTTTAATAGTGGTGACGTGTGTGATACATCCAACCGATAGGCCATAGCTGCTAGAATGGGAGCCATAGCATGAAAGAGGGCAGAAAAGGCACGTGAATGACAAAGATAGATCATAGATGAATGTAAGTAAATCTGTTCTCAAAAACCACAAGCTAAAAAAAGAAAAAAAGAAAAGATAAATACAAGTAAAAAAAAAAAAAGGCTGGTTTTGAAGGCATCGAGACGAGGGAAAGGGATTCTTCCCTCCTCCCTAGCAAGGAGCGTCAGTGAGAGACTTCTACAGAGTAATCTGCCCTTTTTTTTTTTTTTTTCTTTTTTTTCTTTTTAATACTTTGAAAGAAACAAGCAACAAGGGAAAAAAATAGAACTAGGTGGAAAGAAACCTACCACCTCTAAACAAAGAGGGGGGTCTTTGTCACTTATAATAGGAATTGAAGGTAAAGGAAAAGGATAAGTGGGAATGCTACCAAAAAAGGATTTGGTTGCGGCCCAATGTGCCACATAATGGACACAGAAGTTTGTACTTCTTGAAATTTTTGTAACTTTCCAAGAGGAAGAGGCTGAGATGGATCCAATCATTTTCAAAATGAGGGATGAAATCCTCCAATCTTGAGAAACATTTGGATGTCGGAGAGTAGAGATGACAACTTGTGAATCACCTTCCAGAATAAAGTGATCAACGTGTAAAGAAGTTGCCAAAGAGACTGCTAACTTCGCTGCAAGGGCTTCTCCATAATTTGGATTGCATGGTGAAGAGATTTGAGAAGCCATATGGAGAATGTGACCTTCTAAATTTCTGCATACTGCAGCTTGAGCTGAGAAAGAATCCCTAATAGTTGTATTGAAATTAATAGTCACCCAGGGTGATGTAGGAGGAATCCATGTCTCAATTACAACAGGATGAGAGGGGTGTCAGGCAGTATATTGCTCCATAGTAACAGTATTGATATGCTTCAAGATAAGGCGGATGTCAATAGTGATTCCTTCATGATAAGATTTATTTCTATAAAACCATAGAAGATCACAGGTTACCGCGGCAAAAATCTGAAATTTATGATGATCAATTGAAGGTATCTTCAAAGAAATCTCTGGAGAGATAATCTGTTGTACCCAATCTGCCATAGTGTTGAAATCAAAAGCTGAGGAATTCAGGGGCCAAAAGGAGTGTCTCCAAACAAACCGTGCAAAAATGCAGTTGAAAAATAAATGGTGAAGAGAGTCATCTGCAATTTTGCAAAGAGGACATTCTGGTTGTCTATTTGGAAGAGGTAAGATGGAATTGATTCTGGAAGTAGTTGGAAATATATTTCATGCAATTTTCCATAAAAACAGAGGCAGCCTATCATTTAAGTTTAATTTCCAGAGTTTCTTCCAAAAAGATTGTGAGGAGGGGATAATCAAGTCTGGATGATTTCTAGTTAAGATAGAAAGGCAAGTTGAACCAATTGAATACTTTCCAGATTGAACTGGAGTCCATAAGTATTTTGGGCTAACATCAGAGGATATATGGAGTTTGATAATTTCTTGTGTAGAAAAATCATCAAACAGGGAAAGAATTTTGGTAGTGTTCCACTGAGATGTACCTGGGATAAATAGATCTGAAATGAGCAAGGAAGGGAGTTCTTTGTTACCTGGATTTTTCGGGGCTGGTTTGAAATTAGGCAGGGTTGGAATCCAGGCTGTTGTCCAAACAGGAAAATGAGAAGTATAGATACTTGCAGACATGTCCTAGATATAAGCAGAGATTTACATCGGAGAATTTCTTTCCAGAGCCATGAAGCATTTACCAAGTTTGGGGAAGATAGAAAGGAACCATATCTAATATATTTCTGACGTAGCTGATTCACCCAAAAGCAATCATAATTAGACAAAAGTTTCCACCCAAGTTTAGTAATTAATGCAAGATTAACATCGTACATAATTGAGATACCCGAACTTCTTACACGACGCGGAATGCAACAGAGAAATCTGCTTAAATGCTAAAGTTACATGCGCAACTGTGTACACGATTGACATCATATATAATGAGCATTTACTCTTTCTTAGCAAACGTCACTCTCAGCCCTGTCTTCCGTACGCTTTATGATTGCTAAAAACAAAAATCTCATAATGGGATCCAATCAGGCTGCAATAGACATAGCATTTTGCCATTTTCATTGATGAAACCAAATGACTTTCATACATGCATCTTTTTTTTTTTTTTGACTGAATTAAGCTCAATCATAGTGGCCGGCGGCCGGCCTATACCAAATTAGGAACTAGAAACTATTACTGATTGAAATACAAACAATGTAGGATCCGTCTTTCAGGGCTCAGCCCGATTGATGAAAGAAACAATCCGGTTGAGCAAGGCCACAGAATTTTC